>NW_027556098.1:90094027-91294027 GCF_003287225.1 Phascolarctos cinereus
CAAGGTCACCTGCTACCCAAAGCCTTTTTTGATCCCTCCACTTATTAGTTTTCTCTCCCCCTCCTCATCTTATTCTGTATTCACTTATCTATTTCCTGTTGTATACTAATGGAATGTAAACTCTTTGAACCAAGAGATTCATCAATTTTTGTTGTCATTTTGTTTTGTTTTGGTTGTTGTTTTTCCTTTGTAGCCTCCTTCTCTAGTATCTTCAATAGAGTAGGTGTCATAAATAGCTCTTGAATTAAATTGAATTGAGTTGAAGGATGCTTTGGTCCAAATAGTTTTGGCCCAAAAGATGTTCTAATGGTACATAGTTCATGATGACAATATAAACAACTTAAAAAAAGAACAGAAGCATATGTAACTGGTTTGAAATTATACAGCTGATTAATGGCAGTGTGTGAGGTCCAGGACTTTATTCTCTTCCTTGCCTGAACAGCATTTCCTCTTCACATAAACTTCCTTTCTATGAGGAAATACTAAACAAGATCTATCCAGACCACCAACATATCAGGCTTTTTCAAATATGTAGTGGGATCCAGAAATTTTTCTCTTCCTACTATCTGATCATATAGAGAAAACACACTATCCTAGATTTATTGGGAGCAGTACTAGTGAATTCATTGACCATTTGCTCTTGGGGGAATCACTATAGGATGGAAATTCTCTAAAGGCTTCTTCCATGCCTCTAGGTCCTTAGGATTTACAAAACCTGGTACTAGAGGAAAGATGAGAGATGAAAGACTGTGAAAAGTATCCTTAACTATGGACTTGAAGAGAGAGACCAGCTTGAGGGATGCAAGGGTAGTGGGTTCCTTTCTCCTTGGAACCACTTGGGTGTGAGGGTTAGGATCATGGTACAAAAGATTTCAGAACTAGAAGTAATTAGAGTTTCATTTTTTAACTGTAACAGAGAGAGCCAAGGATTTTGGATTTGGAGTACTGGTCCTCTGGGAAATGGAAAAAAAATGCAGCTATTGGGAGTTCTGGACAAGTGCAGGTAATGTGAGCTAAAGATCTAGGGAGCCAGGATGGCTGAAAGGAACATAATGGCCATCGAGTTGTAACCTATAGGGAAAGTGATGCTTCACAAACAGCCAGAGAAGTCATGAAGAAGATCGCTGATGTGCAGGGGAAAAAAATTCTTGGATGCAGTCTGTAGAAACCCCTACCTGGTATAATACTGTAATTAATTAATATAATATAAGCTTCTGGGTCAGGATTGCTGGCTGATGAGCTTTATTGCTTACCATGGCCTCTGATATGAGTTTTATTTTTTACCCTTAACTTGCAAATTTATATTTTGAGCATTGTGAATCTGTATACTTTCAAGGGGACGTGATAACTGTTGCCTTTAGGTGCGATAGGGGTGTGTCAGATCCTGATCTCAAATTGCCCGGGTGAGGTTAACAAGACAGATAAATGAGAAATACCTCAGAATGTAGTTGGGTCCTTCATGTCATAAAGCATCCGCTGACTCAATGATTATATATAACACTAATTACATGTGTATCATCATTTGTACTTCTAATGGGCATAAATTTAAAAAAAATCCACCTCAGTAAAGATGCATCCAAAGTGAAATTGTTACTAAATTTCAAGCAATTCATGAAGATAAGATGGCACAAGTTTTGGTTCAGTGTAGTAAAGGATGCTAAAGTAACTTCTGTGGGTGGTAAAGAGCAATAACATTTCTTTTATCTTTAGGGAAGGCATAGTCTTAAGCAAGTGATGAAGCACTGGCCACATATTAACTTCACAATAGATTCTACTATGGCAGGTTCTACTATGAGAAAATGAACCACAATATGAATTGTGTTCCCCGAATTAAAATTAAGGGCAAAATATAGTTTTTAAAAGAAGAGAGCTTACATATAGATTGCATTGGAGCTTCTGAGAGCTGAAAAGTGGTTTCTAGTGTATCCTAAAATGTTTTAGAATCAAGGATAGACTATGCTCACTCAATAAGTCAGGTGAATTTCCAGAATATTAGGCCACTGGCCAGGGTTTCCAGAGTGTAAATCATTATAGTTCCCTTGCCTTCTCTTCTAGAAGTACAGAAAGTTCAGATGATTGACTAGGACCCTGGAAAAATGCCCAAAGGCCCTCTGGGCAAAAAAGCAGAAGCTTCCAGTGTCTCAGAGAAATCAGGGTCTTTAAAATATATCTTGTGAAATAAATGTAATGTTGATATGGACAAATATCTCATGCCATATTCCAAGATAAACTCCAAATGGACATATAACTTGGACTTAAAAGGTGACATCATAAACAAATTAGAGGGGAGGATGAAATTATTTTTGGGAATCTATGAATAAGAGAAGAATTCATGACCAAACAAGTTATAGGGAGGACTGTAGAAAATGAAATAGACAATTTTAAAAAAAGTTTTGCACAAACAAATTTAATGAAGCTAAAATTAGGAAGAGACATGGGAAAATAATCTTCAGCATCAAGTATCTCTTTCAAAGGTCTCTTACCAAAATATATAATGAACTGATTTGACTCTGTAATGCCAACAACCATTCTTGAATATATAAGTGGTCAAAGGACATGAACAAACAGTTATCTTGGACAGAAACCCAAGCTAACAACACCCATATGAAAGAGTGCTCCCAGTTACTAATAATTAGAGAAATGGAAATTAAAGCAGCTCTCAGATTCTACTTCATATCCATCAGATCGGCAAAAATCAAGAAAGAGGAACATGGAAAATGTTGGAAGGACTGTGAAAAAAGATACATTGATCCACTCTTGCAGCTGCGATTTTGTCCAACCATTTGGAAAAGCAATTTTTCATTCTGCCCTAAAAGTTACTAAACTGTGCATACCCTTTGACTCAGCTACATACCTACTTAGTGCTATATCTCAAAGAGATCAAAGAAAGAGGAAAAAGATCCATAAATTAATAGTTGTACTTTTAATAGTAGCCCCAAACTGGAAACTAAGAGGGTGCCCACCTATTCAGAACTGGCTAAACAAATCATGGTTTATGTACATGATGAAATGTTCTGTGCTATAAATAATAATAAAATGGACAGTTTCAGAAGAAGCTAGGAAATCCTCTATGGCCTGATGCAGAGCGAAGTGAGTAGAATTAGGAGAAAGATTTATGTTATGATAAGATTATTTTAAAACAACAAAAATAGCTTTGAAAGACTTTAGAATTCATCAATTAAATAAAAAAAATCAGAAGTCAAGAAGACTGAAGATGAAATGTGGCACCCACCTCTTGTGAGAGGTGATGGATAAAGAATGTCGAATGAGTCATATATTTTTGGATATGGCTAATGTGGATATTTGTTTCATTGGACTATGAATATTTGTTATAATGGTTTCATTTTTCTATCATCTTTATTTTTTGTTGTTTGAAATGGTGGCGCAATGTGAAGGAGAAATCCTAAACAAAATAATTAATTTTTAATTTGAGAAGCATAATTCATGTCATAGTTCATTTTCTTATGGTAGAACCTGCAACAATAGAGTCTGCTGCATAGCAAAAGTAAATAATTTGTTTTAAAATATTAGGAAAAAAACCTAAATGACTGTTGATGAACCTAAGGTTTCTGTTCCTAACACAGACCCAACAGGGAGTATATGAGTCATGTGGAGCATTAAGGGGATGACAGTAGGAACGAGCATTTCTGTGGTCATGGTGTCACTGGTAATTAAATGTCAGGGGACTGAACAGTCTCTGTGGACAGACTAGAGGATTTAGTTCACCACCGTTCTAAATTATTAGAATCTTTTCAATAAAAATGTTATGATTGTTCAACTTTTAAAACTTGATTTGAATAAATAGCCCTTGAAATCAACATTAGATACAGGAAAAAAAAAAAAGAAAGAAAGGGATTTCATCCTAGAACTAAAAAGCCACAGACTTTTAGAACCTCAGATTTGGAAAGGACCCTAAAGTACATCTAGAAGAACCTCCTCATTTTATAGATGAGATAAATGGAGACCCTGAGAAATGACTTACTCAAGGTTACAGAGTGATTTAGTAGAAGAGATGGGACTAGAATGAACCCATTTCTCCTGAGTCTTTTGCCAATACTCTTTCTACTGCAACACCATGACATCACTTTGTTCTTTACCTTTCCCAGTCTCTTATAAAAGTGAGGCTATAACACAATTCCTTTCCTTTCTTCTCATGGGGCGGAGCAAACAAACAAAAAGAAAAACAACACATAAAAGGAAAGCTAGGACAAGATGTGCAGGAGATAATGTATGGTATGGAAATAGACCAGTAAGTAGCCTAGAGGCCCAGGCCCCATCAATATGTTGTTCTTGTTTGTCCTTCTTTTTCAAAGACAACCAATGATACCACGAAGGTGATGATTTGCGAGTGAATTGAATTTAAGTGAAGCAGAACTGCACAAAGTGAGCAGCCTCACTCTTTCATCCAGATTCATCAAAGTCCAGAGGCAAGACATTAGCCAAGATGACTGGCAATGGCCCCCAAAAATGTATCTTAAAATAAAATCACAGATTTAGAACTGTAAGGGATGACAGATCATCTGGTACAACACACAAGGAAACTGAGACCCCCAAAAGATAAGTGATTTGCCCAAGGTCCCAAAGTTAAAGAAAGACCAGAGCTGGGATTCAAACCCAGGTTCCCAGACTCTTGTCAAAAGTAGATAAATGTCTAGATGAATAGTATTAGATTCTAGGTTTTTTTTTTCTTTTCCCCGAGACATAGGCAGTTAAAAGTAGGGCAGCTAGGGGCTCAGTGGATAGAGTGCTGGCCTGGAGTCAGGAAGAACTGAGTTCAGATCTGGCCTCAGACAGTTACTAGCCATGACCCTAGGCAAGTCACTTGCCCCTCTTTGTCTCAGTTTTCTTATCTGTAAAATGAGCTGGAGAGGGAATGGCAAACTACCCCATCAAGACAAAGCAAAGCTGAACTATCAGAATTGAGTGACCTGGGGTCAGAATCTAGGTTCCTTGTGGGGTACAGAAACTACATAGCTAGAGCAGGCTGTCAGGTACTGTGAAGGCTTGACTCTGGCAAGATAAGGCAAAAGCTGACCTGTGGTAATTGAAGTACTGAGAGTCAGAGCCCAGGTAATGATTGGAGAGGTGAAGGTTTGAGTACACCTATCATGGCTGCAGTATGCCAGGAAGCTAAGATTAGATTCATAGAAACAAAGAGTTAGCTGCAGCTTCAGAGGTCACCTAGTACAACCTGTACTTGAAACATAAATTCCTTTTGCAATATCCCCAACAAGTCATTGTGCAACCTTTGCTTAAGGACATCCAGTGGTAGGGACCTTGCTATCTGCTAAGGTAGTTCATTACATTTCATTACAGTTTTAATTGTTTTTTTTTCCTTTTGTACTATAGAGCTAAAACCTGTATTTCTATTAATTCTAAACATTGACCCAAGTTCTTTCCTCTGGGTCTAAGAGGAATAGGTCTAATTCCTCTTTCATTTGAGTCTTTCAAATATTTAGAGAATGTAATCATGTCCCAGCATGCTCCTTCCCACATTCACATACACATACATACACTCATAGAGAGTATTTCCTCTTCTTCAAATGAAATATTTCCAGGCCCTTCAATGGATTCTGGAATGCCCTGGAATCAAGTCACCTCACATTTCTGATCTCCCTCCTCTGAATAAACTCCAGAACCCTAGTCTTCTGAATTAATCTAGCACTCTTTCCACCTAGTTGTTTTCTATTCTTATGTTTCTCTCCTCATTATGTTTTTCTGTCCCCACTTTCTGTCCCCACTTTACTTCCCTCCTGTTCCCCTCCTCAATCTCTCTCACTGTTCTTTCTCCCATTCTTTCTTGATCACCAGCTTTTCTCATTTTCTTTCCCATTGCCTTTCTCTTGATTTCAATATGCCTTCTCTTCAAATTTATCCCTGTTCCTAATTCCCAGCATCCTTTAGGCCTCATGCCCTTTGTCCTATTGTACATAAACTAATTAGAAGTATTTCAACTGTCTTCTTAGTGAGAAACTGGGGTCCATGTAGGAGATACATCTCAAAACTAACTAGTGAAGCCTCACTAAAAATCTCTACTAACATTTCTTTCAGATAACATCTGGTAGTGGTCAGTTTTACTGATTAACCACATGCGAAAGAAGTTATTTCCTTCTCTCCAGTTTAAGTGAACTGTCTTGGAGCTCACTATGCCTCGAATAACAAGACAAGAAGAAACGTCTGACAGGATTTGGGATCTTCATTGATTTGGAAGAAACCACTACATATTTCTCCTCAAACACACACACACACACACACACACACACAACACACACACATACATATACATAGGACATAGGCCATATAGTATGTTCTATTCTGCTTATATAATATAATATTCTGGGGGAAGAGGGAATGGCCCTTCAAAAATGTTTCTTATCTTTTCCAGTGAGCAGTATTGGGGTTAGAAGATGACAGGTGTAGCAGAATCACATTTTGACAACTGCTAGAGATAATCCTAAGGAGACTAATTATATCTACATAAAGGTAATTAATAAGTGGAAATCTAAGGGGAGGCTCTTTCCTTTGCAAGGGGGAAAATTATGAATGGAAATATATGAATGGAAAAGCATTTTCAAGGGGGAATCATTGCACTGATGTGCCAACAAGGTATGATCATAATCTCTCTCTCTCTGTTTTTTGCCAAGCTAAATGGAGAAAAAAACAGTTATTTCCTCATGAAAAGAGACAGAGAGGAAATGGGTTCACAAAGAATGAAAACTGAACTAGCAGTCCAAGAAAGCTATGACAATCAGAAATGTCAAGTCAGCCCATGGCAGAAGTGAAACTCACAAGGTTTTTTTTCCCACTTGCTGATGAAGTTTCAGAAGGAGCTGTTCAAATCAGTCAAGCTGTAGACCCAAGATTAGGTTAAGTAGAGTAGTTAATAGTGGGTCATTAGTGGGGGAAAAGAAATCTGAATCATTTATTAGTGATTATATTTCTTCAAATTGCTTTAATTGGTATAGTTATTTTAAATGTTATGCTCATATAGTGTCTAGTGAATTGCTACCCCAGGTTCAAGGGAATTTTTGGGTCCACGTCTTCTAAATTATAGTTCATAACCCCCAACTCCTTTGTTTACCTTCTATGGTCAGCCTGAGGACATAATGAATTCAAAAGGAAGAAATTCAGCGATATGATGTAGTAAGCAAAGTAGTGATGAAATAACACTTCTCCCATAAATCAGTAGTGCAATATCCTAAAAATCCACAGGATATCTGTAGAAAGAATGGGCACAAGTAAAGAACATGTGAGGATAAGGTGGATGAAGACAAGTGGTAGGAGTTTTGGGGAATAATTTCCCCAGAGAAAGTAACCACAAAGGTTAGTGAAACAGAACTATAGGACTGTATAAACAGAAACTCTTGGGCAGGTAGCTGGCACAGTGGATGGAGTGCAAGGCCTAGAGTCAGGAAGACTCATTTTCCTAAGTCTAAATTTGGCCTCAGACACTTACTACCTGTGTGACCCTAGGCAAGTCACTTAACCCTGCTTGCCTCAGTTTCCTCACTTATAAAATGAGCTAGAAAAAAAGGTGACAAACCACTCCAGTATCTTTGCCAAGAAAATCCCAACTGAGGTCACAAAGAGTAGGACACAACTGAAAAACAAAAACAAAAACTGAACAATAAAAAAAATTGAAAACCCTCAGGCTGTATTTTATTCACCGACAGGCAGCAGGAGAATGAATCAGACTTATTCTATCTTGAAGGAGGCCTCCACTATCTTAGAGATTTATTACCTGTGCAAGATCTTCTGATGAGATTAACCACTGAGAAATTCATTTCCCCACAGAAATAAGCCTGACCTTTAGCAACCCCTAGGACCCAAAAGATGGCACACTTTCCCTATTTCTTTTCTGTGGTGGAATGCCACTTATTGTCTGTGTAATCTAAGATAGCCTAAAAAGTTATAACCCTCCCCCCATTTGTACCCCTAAGAAGCTACAGCTGCTACATGGAAGCGCTCTTCCTTAGTTCATCAATCAATTTCATATCCTTTCAGCCTGGCTACTCACTTTTTGACACTGCCCTCCCGCCCCAGTCTCGTATATGTGAGTGGTGAGTGAGATTCTCCCTAGCTCTCAAGGAACCCAGGCTGGGAAGCTCCCACAACAAGGAGCACAGACACATGGAACATGTATGAACAGTGCACATGAGAAGAAAGACAACGTGCATATCAGGAACTTACATGTGTGGAAGGCTGCAAACATGGGGAATACTGGTGGCCAGGGTATATGCAAAAAGGGGCAGCTGAAGTCTCTCATTCTGCCAGGATTCCTCTTGTGATGCCATCACACTACTCTTCCCAGGTCTGCTCCCATCTGGTTTCATAGTCATTGACTGATACTCTCAAATGGACCTGACTCCAATTAACTCTGCTCAGTCAGATATACAACCCCCATCAGATGCTGCTATTCTGGACAATGTTTAGTCTTGTGAATGAGTAAATGAGTGGGTGAAGAAAAAGGCATAGAGACAAGGCCAAATCCAAAGTTATCAATAAGGCTCTTCTCTCTTTTACCTGTATGGCTATTTATCCAGCTGTTCCACACGCAGATATGGCCAGGCTAAAGCCTGAAAGGGACTTAGAGATAGACCTTTATACAAATAATAGTATTTAGTGACTAACTACTAAAAGATCATGGAATTAGCAGTTTCACATAAATCAGCTTTCCAGATAACTGAAAATTATCCCTTTGGCAACTAAATGATAATAATAAAAAAGAATAAAAACCTTCAGGTCTTGTGGAAATAAATAAGCATCAAATTGGCATAAGCAAAATTAAACTCAGGGACAGATCAATTACTTAAAAGAATGGAGATGAAAATAAATACAAAATAAATAAATGGAAGAAAACATAAACCTAAAGTCAAAATCATAGCATGAAATGTTAACAGATTGAGGAATCCACTATATTGAAAGAGAGTGGCAGAATAGATAAGAAAACAGAACCATCAATTTGCTTCACTGACAAAACATTTAAAATTAAAGGCACATGTAGAATGAAAATTGGAACGTTGGAACAATGATTAAATCCACTCCCCCAAACAAAAACCCTTAATTTGCAATTATACATTCTGACAAAGCAAAAATAAAAATGCATAGTGCTATAATTTCTTTTAAAAGAATCAAACCATTGAATTTTTTTGCACTATTTTATTTCTCTGAGTTTTCACTACTTGGGTATGGTTTTCTGCCTTCTGTTTTCTGCTCTTTGTTTTCCAATTTTTTTTTCTCAAGAAAGAACTCTAATTTCATTTAAAATCTCATTTCATTTCTTTGATTCATTCTTGGAGTCTGTGCCCAATACTTCCCTTTGCCACTGCGCCCCCCCCCCCAACCAACTTAACACTCTACTTGTACTTATTGTAGAGCTACTTTCATCCACTTGGATTTCTCTTACCTTTTAATATCTCTTCATTATATTAGGATTTTTTCCCCCTTATTCCTTACGTCTCCAATCAGTTTCTGGATTGGGATTTTATGGTACAGCTAGTCTCCGGGTTGTTTGGAACCTGGTCCATGTTTCTGTTTTTTTCTGCTACTTGGACTAAGACAGGTATCTGGGACCAGCCCTCAACCTCTGTTTCAATTCCTGGCTTCTGTCTCTGTCTCTGGATTGCCCAATATGCTCCCTGGTCCCTCCCCCCTCTTTATTTCTTTGTGTAGTCACCTACTAGGAAATGATTTTGTTCTCTGGTTCACAGTGACAAGATGGAGATAGCTTTGGCTTCACGATTTCTGCAAGGCCCCAGGCGTTTGTGTATATCTTCTATTTTTTTTTTTTTGGAATTGACTGTGTCATATCGTGACACAAATGGTCTGGGACCCAACAGAGTACTGGCTTCATATCTTCTCCATGCACCTCTGACTGGAGTGATTCTAAAGTTCCGGCTATTTTCTTGGCCTATCCTGGACTTCATGAAGGAGTGTATTGCTGTGTCCCTTTGGTCTTATATAGTTTTTGCTTCATTGCACACTCATTTTTCATCTTTGCTCTGGTGTTTCTCAAAGGACCTGATTTGACTGAAAGTTTCATGTTGCTATCTTAGCTAGAAGAGCATTAATATAACTTTAAATAAGACATACACTGTTGTTGCTGTTCAGTAGTTTCAGTTGTGTCCAACTCTTTGTGACCTTATTTTGGGGGGTTTTCTTGACAAAGATAACAGAGTGATTTGCCATTTCCTTCTCCAGATAATTTTTACAAATGAGGAACTGAGGCAAACAGGATTAAGTGACTTGCTGGGGTCACACAGCTGGTAAGTATCTGAAGCCAGATTTGAACTCAGGAAGATGAGTCTTCTTGATTCCAAGCCCAGTGCTCTATCCAATGTGCCATGTAGGTGGCCAACTTTAAGAAAAAGGAGAGGATAAGAGAAAATGCACAACTTCTCAAAAGGACAATTACTAACAGCCATGCTTCAGGTCACTAATAATAATGGAAATATAATCAAAATAAGCCGGATGTCACTTCATACTCAATTGGCAAAGATAACCCAAGAAGACATTAATGAATGTTGGATGAGTTGTGGATAGACAGGCACATTAATGTGCTGTTAATGGAATTGTGAACTGGTATAACCATTTGGTAAAGCAATTTGGAATTATGCACATAAAGTGACTAAAATGTCTATATTCTTTAATCTAGAGAGTCAACTGCTAGGTATATACCCCAAGAAAGTTATTGACAAAAAGAAAGACTCCATTTACACCAAAATATTTATAGTACCACTATTTTTTTTTGAGAAGGGTCTATTTATTTATTTATTTATTTGTTTGTTTTTTAAATTTCCTAATTCATTTTGATTTATCATCAATCACGTCCATATGCTTTTGAGATGAAAATGTTTCTCCCTTTTTCTCCCCGCCCCCTCCCCAAGATGGCACATAATCTGATATAGACTTTACATTTACATACCCATGAAACATATTTTCACATTAGTGAAGCTGTAAGTAAAAATTAAAACCAATAGGAGGAACCATCAGAAAGATGAAACAAAACTCAACAGAAGGTAAAAATAAGTGATAGCGATTCGACTTCCATTGTTCTTTCTTTGCATGTGGATAGCATTTTCCATCCTGAGGCCTCTGGAGATGTCTTAGGTCCTTGTAATGCTGAGAAGGGTTCAGTTTAACAATACTAGTCATTGCATAACGTGGCTGTTATTGTGTACAAAGTCCTCTTGGTTCTGTTCACTTCACTCAGCATCAGACCATATAAATCTTTCCAGGTTTTTCTGAAGTCAGCCTGTTCATCATTTCTTATAGCACAATAGTATTCCATTACATTCATATACCACAACTTGCTCAGCCATTCCCCAATTGATGGGCATCCTCTCAATTTCCAATTCTTTGCCACCACAAAAAGAGCTGCTATGAATATTTTTGTACATGTGGGTCCTTTTCCCATTTGTTTGATCTCTTTGGGATATAGCCCTAGAAGTGCTATTGCTGGATCAAAGGGTATGCACATTTTTGTAGCCCTTTGGGCATAGTTCCAAATTGTTCTCCAAAATGGTTGGATCATTTCACAACTCCACCAACAATGTATTCCAATTTTCCCACATCTTCTCCAACATTTATCATTTTCCTGTTTTGTCATGTTGGCCAATCTGATAGGTGTGATGTGGTACCTCAGAGTTGTTTTGATTTGCATTTCTCTAATCAATAACATTTAGAGCATTTTTTCATATGACTATAGATGGCTTTAATTTCTTCATCTGAGAACTGTCTGTTCATATCCTTTGACCATTTATCAATTGGGGAATGGCTTGTGTTCTTATAAATTTGTCTTAATTCTCTATATATTTTAGAAATGAGGCCTTTATCAGAGAGACTGGTTGTAAAAATTCTTTCCCAATTTTCTACCTTCCTTCTAATCTTAGTTGCATTGGCTTTGTTTGTGCAAAAACTTTTCAATTTAATGTAATCAAAATTATCCATTTTGCTTTTCATAATGTTCTCTATCTCCTGTTTGGTCATGAATTCTTCTGTTCTCCATAGATCTGATAGGTAAACTATTCCTTGTTCTCCCAGTTTACTTATGGTATCAGCCTTTATATCTAAGTCATGAACCCATTTTGACTTTATTTTGGTATATGGTGTGAGATTTGGGTCTATGCCTAGTTTCTGCCATACTCTTTTCCAGTTTTCCCAGCAGTTTTTTTCAAAGAGTGGGTTCTTATCCCAGAAGCTGGGGTCTTTGGGTTTATCAAATAATAGATTACTATAGTCATTGACTACTGTGTCTTGCATATTTAACCTATTCCACTGATCCACCTCCCTATTTCTTAGCCAGTACCAAGCAGTTTTGATGATTGCTGCTTTATAATACAATTTAAGATCTGGAATTGCTAGGCCACCTTCCCCTGCATTTCTTTTCATTAGTTCCTTTGATATTCTGGACCTTTTGTTTTTCCAAATGAATCTTGTTATTATTTTTTCTAACTCTATAAAATAATTTTTGGTAGTTTGATTGGTATGGCACTGAATAAGTAAATTAGCTTAGGTAGGATTGTCATTTTTATTATATTAGCTCGGCCTACCCATGAGCAACTGATGTTTTTCCAATTATTTAGATCTGATTTTATTTGTGTGAAAAGTGTTTTGTAATTGTGTTCATAGAGTTCCTGGGTTTGTTTCGGGAGGTAGACTCCTAAATATTTTATAATGTCTACAGTAAGTTTAAATGGGATTTCTCTTTCTATCTCTTGCTGTTGGGCTTTGTTGGTAATATATAGAAATGCTGATGATTTATGTGGGTTTATTTTATAGCCTGCAACTTTGCTAAAGTTGTTTATTATTTCAAGTAGTTTTTTACTTGATTCTCTAGGATTCTCTAAGTATATCATCATGTCATCTGCAAAGAGTGATAGCTTTGTTTCTTCTTTGCCTATTCTAATGCCTTCAATTTCTTTTTTTCTCTTATTGCTAAAGCTAAGGTTTCCAGTACAATATTGAATAACAGTGGTGATAATGGACATCCTTGTTTCACCCCATCTTATTGGAAATGCTTCTAGCCTGTCCCCATTACATATAATGCTTGCTGAAGGTTTTAGAATATGCTATTTATTATTTTAAGGAAGACTCCATTTATACCTATGCTTTCTAGTGTTTTTAATAGGAATGGGTGTTGTATTTTATCAAAAGCTTTTTCTGCATCTATTGAGATGATCATGTGGTTTCTGTTGGTTTTGTTGTTGATATGCTCAATGATGCTGATAGTTTTCCTAATATTGAACCAACCCTGCATTCCTGGTATAAATCCTACCTGGTCATAGTGTATCATTCTTGTGATAAGTTGCTGCAATCTATTGCTAATAATTTGTTTAAAATTTTTGCATCTCTATTCATTAGAGAAATTGGTCTATAATTTTCTTTCTCTATTTTGACTCTTCCTGGTTTAGGTATCAACACCATATTTGTAACATAAAAAGAATTTGGTAAGACTCCTTCACCTATTTTCCCAAATAGTCTATATAGTATTGGAATTAATTGTTCTTTAAATGTTTGATAGAATTTGCATGTAAATCCATCTGGCCCTGGAGATTTTTTCCTAGGGAGTTTCATCAATGGCTTGTTCAATTTCTTTTTCTGAGATGGGGTTATTTAAGTATTTTACTCTTTGTTAATCTGGGCAATTTATATTTTTGTAAATATGTATCCATTTCACTAAGATTGTCAAATTTGTTGGCATATAGTTGGGCAAAATAATTCCTAATTATTGTTTTAATTTCCTCTTCCTTGGTGGTAGCTTTGCCCTTTTCATTCTTGATACTAGTAATTTGGTTGTCTTCTTTCTTTTCTTTTTTTAATTAAATTAACCAAAATTTTCATAAAACCAGCTCTTAGTTTTATTTATTAGTTCAATAGTTTTCTTAATTTCCATTTTATTAATTTTTCCTTTGGTTTTCAATATTTCTAATTTGGTGTTTAGTTGAGGATTTTTAATTTGTTCTTTTTCTAGTTTTTTAGTTGTATGCCCAATTCATTAATCTCCTCTTTTTCTATTTTATTTATGTAAGCATTTAGAGATATAAAACTTCCCCTAAGAACTGCTTTCACTGCATCCCATAGGTTTTGGTATGTTGTCTCATTATTGTCATTCTCTTGAATGAAATTATTGATTGTTTCTATGATTTGTTGTTTGACCCAATCATTTTTTAGTTTCCAATTATTTTTTAGTCTATCTTTCCATGGCCCTTTATTACATATAATTTTTGTTGCATCATGATCTGAAAAGGATGCATTTAATATTTCTGCCTTTCTGCATTGGATTGTGAGGTTTTTATGCCCTAGTAAATGGTCAATTTTTGTGTATGTGCCATGTACTGCCGAGAAAAAAGTATATTCCTTTCTATCCCCATTCAGTTTTCTCCAGAGGTCTATCATACCTAACTTTTCTAATGTTCTATTCACCTCCTTAACTTCTTTCTTGTTTATTTTGTGGTTAGACTTATCTAGTGCAGGGAGGGAGGTAGTAGTTTTTGTCTATTTCTTCCTGTGACTCCCTGAACTTCTCCTCTAAGAATCTGGATGCTATACCATTTGGTGCATATATGTTTAGTAATGATATTACTTCATTGTCTATGGTGCCTTTTAGCAGGATGTAGTTTCCTTCCTTATCTCTTTTGATTAGATCTTTTTGCTTTTGCTTTGTCTGAGATCAGGATTGCTACCCCTGCTTTTTTACTTCAGCTGAGCATAATATATTCTGCTCCAGCCTTTTACCTTTACCCTGTATGTGTCACTCTTTTTCAAATGTGTTTCCTGTAAACAACATATTGTAGGATTATGGTTTTTAATCCATTCTGCAATCCTTTCTTTTATGGGAGAGTTCATCCCATTCACATTCACAGTTATGATTACTAGCTGTGTCTTTTTCTCCATCCTTTTTCCTTTCCCCCCTTCACCAGTGTTTTGCTGTTGACCACCGTCTCCTTCAGTCCCTCCTCCCTTTTATTATCCCTTTCCCTTTTCTTCCCCTCTACTCTTACTGCTTCTTCCCTCCTTCTTCCCCCCTTTTCTTCCCCCTCCCTTTTCTTTCCCCTTTTCCCTCCTACTGCCTATAGGGCAAGTTAGATTTCTATACCTAACTGATTATGTTATGCCCTTCTTGAGCCAAATCTGATGAGAGTAAGGTTCAAACAATGCTCCCCCTCCCTTCTTTCCCTCTGCTGTAATAGGATTTTGTGTCTTTTCCTGTAATGTAATTTACCCTTGTCTGCCTCCTCCTTTCTCAGTACATTTTCTAAGATCAGATTGATCCACTTATTTGGATCCATTTAACCCACTTGATTAGATTTTTTTTTATCATTACATCAAAGTCAACTAATATCCACCCTCTTTATGTATACTCTTTAACATGGTGTAATAACAATACAGTTCTCAAGGGTTGCAAGTGTCATATTCCCTTGTAGGGGTTTAAACAGCCCCCCCTTATTAACAACATATTGTATCTTCTGTCCCATTTACCTTTTTATGTCCTTCTTGAGTCCTGTACTTGAAGATCAAATTTTTTGTTGAGCTCTGGTCTTTTTATCAGGAAAGTTTGGAAGTCTCCTATTTCATTGAATATCCACCTCCTCCCTTGAAAAATGATGCTCATTTTTGCTGGGTAATTGATCCTTGGCTGCATTCCAAGCTTCTTTGCCTTATGGAATATCGTGTTCCATGTCCTTTGGTCTTTTAATGTAGAAGCTGCAAGGTCCTGTGTAATCCTGACTGTGGTTCCATGATATTTAAATTGTTTCTTTCTGGCTGCTTGCAGCACCTTGTCTTTCATCTGGTCATTTTGGAATTTTGCTATTATATTCCTTGGTGTTGTCAGTTTGGGATCTCTTTCAGGTAGTGATTGGTGGATTCTTTCTATGGTTATTTTCCCTTCTGGTTCTAGGACTTCTGGGCAGTTTTCCTTTATGATTTCCTGAAAGATACTGTCCAGGCTCTTTTTTTCATCATGATTTTCAGGTAGTCAATAATTTTTAAATTGTTCTCCTGAGTTGATTTTCAAGGTCGGTGGTTTTACTGATGAGGTATTTTACATTTTCATCTATTTTTTCATTTTTTTGTTTCTGTTTGACTGATTCTTGCTCTCTCACAGAGACATTAGTTTCCATTTGTCCAATTCTAGTTTTTAACAGATTGTTAGTACCACTATTTTTTGTGTGTGGCATATAACTGGAAATAAAATAGGTGTGCATGAATGAGGAAATGACTAAACAAATTGTGTTATGTGAATGTCATGGAATATTATTTTACTACAAGAAACAACATGATGAATATAAAGAAGTATTGGAAGGACTTATATGAATAGATGAAAGTAAAGAAAAATAACATGCATAATGCCTACAACAATGTAAGTGGAAAGAAAATTACCACCAAACTATAAAACTGAATGTTGTAAAATTACAATGAACAACTTTGCCCCTAAAGAGGAGATATGAGCAGACACTAACTTGACTCCTTCACAAAAGCATGAGTCCTGTTATGTGAAACATTGCAAACAACAATAGATTTTTCCATACATTTTGCTGATTTTCCCACTTCTATCTCTCTCTCCCTTTTAATTCTTTGTTATAAAAAGATGACTCTGGGAGGAGGAGGTTAAGGCAAGAGATACAGAGGCAAATACAGGTGATGTAAAGACAAAGTTAACAATTATAATCTGTTTTTAAAAGATAAGAGAGAGAGTTGACTGGGGGAATTAGTATGACCTTAATGTCCTAAACACAGTAACCACTTAATATGTGTTTATTGAGTTAAATGGAATTAAACCAAATTGAGTCGACCTTACTATTTACTTAACCTTTCTCAATTTGGATAAATATCTTTGAGACTTGTATTACTAGATAGCTGACCTAGGAGCAATAATTGTCCTCTGCTCATCTGCTTTTTAGCTCCTTGTTCAAGTTCTGCTGCAGTGGCAACCCCCCCGCCCAAAAAAAAAAAAACAAGAAAACACAGAAATAGAAAATGCTTTTCTCCTTTTAATTACCACTTTTAACATGAGGATATTTAAACACTTCTCAGATAATATTACAATATAGAAAAGGCACTTATTGCCGAGATTTGAATTCTCTCATTGAGCACAGAGAGGTTAATCACAGGCTTTTAGTGAGTCAGTAAAAGACCAGGATTAAAACTTACATTCCTCAGCTCTAACCATGCTACTTGGCTGGTTTGCAAGTCAATTTATCTAGTCTCCATTCTCTTGGGGATATTTACCAATAGAACTGGAATAATATTTGCTAAGGTTCAAGGATCCCTCCCCCCTTCCTTCCTTCCTTCCTTCCTTCCTTCCTTCCTTCCTTCCTTCCTTGCTTCCTTTCTTCCTTCCTTCCCTACTGTAATGGGGGAAGAGGAGCACCTAGATTGCACAGTGGGGAAAGCACAGGGCTTGGAATCAGAAGACTCATCTTCTCGAGTTCAAATCTTACCTCAGACACTCACTAGCTGTGGGATCCTGGGCAAGTCACTTAACCCTGTTTGCTTCAGTTCTATAAAATGAGCTAAAGAAGGAAATGGCAAGCCACTGTAGTAACTTTGCCAAGAAAAGTCCAACTGGAGTCATGAAGAATTATTCAAGGCTGTGTCGAGGCGGAGCCAAGATGGCAGAGTGAAAGCAGTGACTTGTTGAGCTCTCTGCCAAACCCTTCCAAATACCTATAATAAATGGCTCTAAACAAATTCTAAAGCACGAGAACCCACAAAAAGACAGAGTGAATGAAGCAAATTTCCAGTCCAAGACAACCTGGTTGATTGATCAGAAAGGTATATATGCCCAGCTGGGAGAGGAGCGCAGTGAGGTGTGGGCACACAGGACGCAGCAAACCTGCAGCAGGCCTCAGAATACTGAAACGTGGGCAGCTGTGGTGGTTTTCAGACTTCTCAACCCACAAATGCCAAAGACAACTTAGAAGGTCAGTGGGAAAAGTCTGTTTCTGTGGTGCTGAGAGAGAGCAAGGTGGTCTCAGCTCCATTCTCTGAGCAAGGCCCAGGGAGGGGGCTGCCTCCTGAGCTTCCGGCCCACAGACTGAGGGGGAATCCAGTGGCTGATCTGAGGGAGATTGCAGGGAGCTCTTTGACAGTGCTGGGACAGGAATCTCTTGCTTTGCCTGTGCTTGGATCTGGATCACAGTTCTGGGCAATCCTAGGGAAGGAGAGCACTGGCATGGTGGAGCTTGTAGTGGCTGTGGAGAGGAAACCTTCTTCACAGTTCTAGGACAAAAGGGAGTGTTTGTGGTCACTAATAGACCAGAGCACAGACCAGGAAAGGAGTAAACTACTCGCCCTTTATCATACCACCTTGGAAGAACTGAAAATTTACAGGTCCCTACAAGTATCTCTGAAAACAGCTGTACAAACCCCTGAAGCTTGGGACAGTTCATTCTCCACATTGGAAGCAGACTCTTACCTTAACAAAGAGTTTAAAGCTCAAATAATTGGCCCGGATCATGAGCAAGCAGCGCAAAAAGAGTCAGACTATATTATCTTACTTTGGTGACAAAGAAGAACAAAACATACAACCAGAAGAAGACAACAAAGTCAAAGCTCCTACATCCAAAAACTCCAAGAAAAATATGAATCAGTCCCAGGCCTTGGAAAAGCTCAAAAGGGATTTTGAGAAGCAAATAAGAGAATGAGAGGAAAAACTGGGAAGAGAAATGAGAGTGATGCAAGAAAATCATGAAAAACAAGTCAACAGCTTGCTAAAGGAGACCCCAAAAAATACTGAAGAAAATAACACCTTAAAAAATAGTCTAACCCAAATGGCAAAAGAGGTCCAAAAAGCCAATGAGGAGAAGAATGCCCTAAAAAGCAAAATTGGCCAAATGGAAAAGGAAGTCCAAAAGATTACTGAAGAAAATACTTCCTTAAAAACTAGAATAGAGCAATTAGAAGCTAGTGACCTTATGAGAAACAAGACACTGTAAAACAAGTCCAAAAGCATGAAAAAATAGAAGACAATGTGAAATATCTCATTGGAAAAACAACTGACCTGGAAAATAGATCCAGGAGAGAGAATTTAAAAATTATTGGACTATCTGAAAGCCATGATCAAAAAAAGAGCCTAGGCATCATCTTTCAAGAAATTATCAAGGAAAACTACCCTGATATTTTAGAACCAGAGGGCAAAATAGTAATTGAAAGATTCCACCGATCTCCTCCTGAAAGAGATCCCCAAAGGAAAACTCTAGGAATATTGGAGCCAAATTCCAGAGTTCCCAGTCAAGGAAGAAAATATTACAAGCTGCCAGAAAGAAACAATTCAAGTATTGTGGAAACACAATCAGGATAACACAAGATTTAGCAGCTTCTACATTAAAGTACTGCAGGACATGGAATATAATATTCCAGAGGGCAAAAGAGATAGGACTACAACCAAGAATCACCTACCCAGAAAAACTGAGTATAATCTTCAGGGGAAAAAATGGTTATTCAGTGAAATAGAGGACTTTCAAGCATTCTTGATGAAAAGACCAGAGCTGAAGAGAAAATTTGACTTTCAAATACAAGACTCAAGTGGCACATGAAGAGGTAAACAGGAAAGAGAAATCATAAGAGACTTATTAATTTTGAACTGTTTACATTCCTGCATGGAAAGATGATATTTATAACTTATGAGGCCTTCATCAGCATTAGGGTAGTTGGAGGGAAAAATAATTATACATATGTATATAGATAGATAAGATAGATAGATAGATAGACAGATAGATAGATAGAGGGCACAGGGTGAGTTGAAGATTGAGGGATCATATCTGGAGAATAAAATTAAGGAATAGGAAAGGATTATACTAGGAGAAGAAGAAAGGGAGAGGTAGAACAGGGTAAATTATCTCACATAAAAACAGAAAAGAAAAAGCTCTTACAGTGGAGAGGAAATGGGGGAAGGTGAGAGGGAAGGAGTGAATCTTATTCACATAGGATTTGGCTTAAGGAGGGAATAACATAGACATTCAATTGGATATAGAAGTTTGTCTTACCCTACAGGAAAATAGGGGGAGAAGGGGACAAGAAAGCAGGGGGATGATAGAGAGGAGGGCAGATTGGGAAAGGGGGTAATTAGAAGCAAATACTTCTGAGGAGGGACAGGGTCAAATGAAAGAATAGAATAAATTGGGGGGGGAAGGATAGGATTAAGGGAAATAGAGTTAGATTTTCACAACTTGTCTACTATGGAAGTGTTTTGCTTAACTGCACATGTATAACCTATATTGAGTTGCTTGCCTTTTCAGTGAGGGTGTGTGGGGAGGGAGGAAGGGAGAAAATTTGGAACCCAAAGTTTTAAAAACACATGTTTAAAAAAATATTTTCATATGCAACTGGGAAATAAGAAATACAGGAAATGGGGTATAGAAGTCTATCCTGCCCTACAGGAAAATAGAAGGAAAAGGGGATAAGAGAAGGGGAGGAGAGATAGAAGAGAGGGAAGACTAGGAGAAGGGGTATTCAGAATACATAACATCTTGGGGTGGGGGGAGGGGCAAGATGGGGTGAAAATTTGGAACTCAAAATCTTGTGGAAGTAAATGTTGAAAACTAAAAATAAACAAATTTATATTTTAAAAAAAGAATTATTCAACTGACAAATTATTCAGATGAAAAATTGCTCAACAAATGGAGGACGAGGAGGTGTGAGGAGCTGGCCAGTGAGGGCTGAGTCATTAGAGCTTGTTTGAATTTGTAGTTCCCAGTGGGTTATACACAGCTTGAACTACATTCCCTGCCTCTTTGCAATCTAAAGTATGGCAGCTCATTTGGCCTACTTCTAGCCATGAGTGACTGATGGACTGGTGGTATGGGGTGATGAAGAATTTCCTAGGAAGCTGAGGTGAGGACTGAGACAGAGCTGAGTGCATACACAAATAGTCATCCTTGGCTTCCCACTCTACCTCACTCCATATATTCAAGTAGTTGCCAAGTCTACCTCATCTCTTATACCAGTTCACTTCTTTCTACTCATTCATCTGGAGATCATAATAACCTTATAATTGATATCTCTGCCTCAAGGCTCTCCCTCCTCTATTCCTTCCTATACACAGCTGCCAAAATTATTTTCGTAAATCACAAGTATTGCTGTGTAATGCCCTTACTGGATAAACTTCAGTGGCTCCCTATTACCTCCAGGATCAAATATAAACTTTTCTATTTGACACTTAAAACTCCCAGCAATCTGGTTCAAGTACACCTTTCTAGAGTTATGATTCACTTGCCTCCCTATTCTGGTGTAGACAGACTGACCTCCTTACTGTACCTTACTCTCTATACTCCATCTCCCATCTCCCCTCGGAGGGTTACTGTCCCCCATACCTAGAATGTACTCTGTCCCCATAACTACTTTCTTCCAAAGCTTGGCTCAAGCAACACCTTTTATGTGAGTCTTTCCTGATCCACTAAGCTACTAGTGCCTCCTCCACTTCAATTCCATGGATTGTGTGTGCATGTGCTCATGTGTATACATGCACATATGTACACATCTTCCTGAGTAGACATAGACTCCTTAAGGGCAGGGACTATTTGATTATTTTGTCTATCCAGAGTTTAGCAAAGTGCCTGGAACATAATAAGAAATGGCAGGTGCTTAATAAATGTTTATTAAATGATTGAATAAAGCCCTTTGTTCTATAACTCTGTGTATCCAAATCAGTTTAGTCTTGTCTCCCATCCAGGCTGTCTCCCATTGATTTTGCATTCTTATTTGGGTAGCATTAAAGTTTTCTGAGTTTTATTCTTCCCCTGTGTGTCACTCAAATTGCTTGCCTCATCAGCCTGAAATTTTCTTATCTAGTTATTTCTTCAACCAGATCTTCGATACCTAGTGAAAAATCGGATCTCCTCCAGGAAATCAATGCATTCTACTACTGAATTACTACTCTAAATTAGTACTCTAGCCCACAGTACACTTTCCCTTTCCTAAGTTTCTCTTGGGCTTAAAAGCCCTACTTCATAGTTGAACAATCCAATAATATCATAGCGTTGGTTTGTTTTCTAATTGCTTCGTGAGTTAATCTTGTCTCCCCAACTAGACTGTAAACCACCTGAAGGTATGTTTTCATTGAATACTGCTCTGGGGTTGGCAAAGGGCTGGGCACATTGTGACTCTGATAAATGATTTTTGGTTGATTCCAGTAAATCTACAGATCATTTGAAAGAACCTTGAAGGTGGGGAGGGGTTGAAGTGGGGGTGCTCAGGTCTCACAGTCTATAGAATCATGAGCCTATTATGTTTTCTTGACTACCAGTTCAATGCTACTGCCTATTTTATTCCTCAAGTATTTTGTCCATTACAAGTACTTGAAAAATGTTTTGACAAATAATAATGATCAAAGGGAAGATGTTGCTTCAGGTATAGACAGATGGCTTTTTTGCTTCTAATCTATTACCTAATTGTAGTTATCAATTCATTTTAAAGGCAATTGAACTTCTTCCTCCATCACCTCCCCCAGTTGTCATTGTGGAAGTAAAGCAATAACTAATATGTTTCCAACTTAAGGGGCTCTAAATGGATTTTGCCACAGGAAATAAAAAAGCTTAGAGAACTCAATCATGAATGAATCATCCAGAATCAAATCATTTCAGAAAATATGTTAATCAAGCAATAAGCATTTATGAAGCCCCTACTATGTGGCAGACATTGTATTAGGCAATGCAAATGTAAATACAAAAATAAAACTTGCAGTCATAGAGCATACATTCTATCAGGGAAGAAAACAAGTACATGTATAAGAGTATGTAGAATAAGTACAAAGGTTTTTTGTTTGTTTGTTGTTTTGTTTTGTTTTGTTTTAACATGAGATAGGGAGGAGAGGTATTTGTAGCTAGTGCCTCAGGAAATGCTTAGTGTAGAAAGTGGTGCTTCAGGTGACTCTTAAAGAACAGAAGGACTTCTGTGTGGTAGAGGTAGGGAGAGATTACATTCCAGGTTTAGAGGAAAACCAGTGAAAAGGCATTGACAGGGAAGGTGAAATATAATGTGGTGAGGAATAGCAAGAAAACCAGTTTGACTGGATCATATACGAAGAGGTTAATTAGCTTTCACAAAATAAATATTTACTGTTAAGGTATGGAAAGGACAGAAATTACAAAACATCTCCTAGGTGTTCATGCTCCCCTCTGAATAATAAAGTTAGAAAGGCAGGTTTTCAGGTTTGTGAAGAGCTTTAAAGGCCAAACAGAAGAGTCTGTAGTTTATCCAAGAGGTAATAGGGAGTCACTAGAGTTTATGGAGTAGGGGAGTGATGTGATCAAACCTGTGCTTAAGGAAAATCACTGGTAGCTCTGTGAAAGTTCAATGGAATGAAGATAGACTTGGGCAAGGAAACCAATTAGGAGGCAAGTGTATTAATGCGGGCAAGAAGTGATATGGATCAGAACTAAGGTGATATCTATGTAGGTAGTGAGAAGGGAACTGGATGCAAGAGATATTTCAAAGGTAGAAATAGCTAGATTTGGAAATTTATTGGCTATATGAAGTAATGGAGAATGAATAGTTTGAGAATAACACTGAGACTGAGGACCTGGGAGATTGGAAGGATGATGGTGCACTAGAGCAGGGCTTCTTAAATTTTTCCACTTGAGGTCCTTTTTTCAAGTTTGCAGTATTCAGTGTTCCTTCATGCTGCATGGCCTGAGGGCATGCACAGTGCAAAATGCACATGCTTTCTGTTCAAAACCAAGGCTGCAGTAAAGTTGCTCCATGCAACACGGGCAAGCACTGCCAGAAACACCTAGGATTCATTATGTGTTTGATTTTAAATTAATTTTTGGTTATTGTGAGTTCAAAAACCTTTTACTGTTGCCAAACAGTTTAAGAAGCACTGCACTAGAGAAAAAGGAAAGTGTGAAGTAGGGCTAGGTGAGGGTGAGAGGGAAGAGGGAAAGATAGGTTTGGTTTTTGGCACCAATTTTGAAAAGGCAGTTGGTAATAAAGGATAGGAGATCAGAAGAGAAGTTAGGGCTGGATCTAACTTTTTACCCATATAAAGAAATTATGTAAATCCATAGGGATGAATGAATTCACTAAGAGAAAAATAGGACCTGAAACTGACCCGCTTATTGTGATATCGATGATGAGCCAGCAAAGGAGACTGGCTACAGAGGAGATGGAATCATTCTAAGAGATCTATCACAAGGGTTCCACAACCACTGAAAAATATTTTGGGCTATACTCCATTGATAGCAGATAGTAATGATGGGGTGTGGCCCAGGCCAAGGTCTTCGCCCCTTGCTCCAAAGGGAATCTGCCTCCCCTTTGTCTACAGGCCCCAGACCCTCATCTCCCTTTGAAAGCCTTAGCCTACCTTTTAATCTCATTCAGATACCTTTCAGTTCCTTCATTATCTATTCCCATTGTCTATTCAATCTCTTAGACATTCCAATCTTAATTCTCACCCAGACCATTTTCCCAGACCCTTCCTTGGTCATCCAAAGTATATAAGATCTAATCTGGCCCCCATTTGGGGCCAAGAATGTCTCATGCCCGCTCATCCTTACAGACATCACCTGGCTTAAGTGTTTTATCACTAATAAACTTTTCCTCTGGCTGAAGAAGATTTGAGTTGAATTCATTCAGGCAGGGCCTGGTGCTGTGATCTTGGGGTTCTAACAGCACCCCAAAGTCCTAGACCTCTTCAGTACTAGATGTTTTTCAGAGTTAGAAGACTTTTCTTACTCCTTCTTCCCTTCCCCTTTTCAGTAGATCATTTTATCCTGTAAGTTACAGAGTAAATTCATAATTATACTCCTCCCCACCAGTAATAATAATTAATCAGTAAACATTTATTAAGAACCTCTTTTGTGCCAAGCCCTGTGCTGTAATAAAAATAATAAATTAAAAGGTGAGGATGAGATATTTAGTGAGAAATCACATTTACACAGAATGTAAGGTTTACAGATCACTTTCCTGAAAGCAAACTTGGTATAGGTAGTATTTGAATGCCTATTTCATAGGAAGGGAAACTGAGATTCAGAAAGCTGAAACAACTTGTTCAGGATCAGACCACTTGTAAGGGATGATAGGGATCATGGATTTAGATCAGGAAGAGAACTTAGAGGTTATCTAGTCTTAACTATTCATTTTCTAGGTAAGGAAACTGATACCCAGGAAGCTGAATGATGGGCCAAGGATCATGCAGGTAACAGGTAGCAGAGGTTTGAATCCAGATTCTCTGATACCAAATTCAGACTGTTATATATGGTACAAACCTGCATTAGGATGGAGATATAAGCTCCAATTCTGGTACTTTTCTTACATGCTACTATAAAGTTTTATCATATTAATGGAGTTTTAATCCATGGAATTATTTCAATATATAGTAAACCCTGAGCTTGACTTATTTAGATTTGATAATTCTGAAGGACTAGGCTGGGAATTTGCAAATTAAAAGGAGACTTCCTAGGAGAATTAATTGTTTTAAGAGGATTGCAATGGAGAAAAAACGTGGTTTACCTCCTTCAGAAGTTGTCATTTACATACAAAGTGTGTTTTGCAATATAAAGAAAAGCTTGGTTTGGTTCTTGAAATGCTAATTACAAATCACTCTAGAACCTTTTTGACTGTTCCATTAAAGTCTGGACTCTCTTAGATTAATTTAGGTTACCAGAACTACTTGGAGGTCAACCTTGAAAACTTCAACTTCTAAAAGGCAGTCTTTTTTTTTCACTTTTATATTGCTTATATTTTATATTTCCTTGGTGAGGTTTTATTGAATTTTTACTTTAAACTTGCAGTTACATAATGCCAACTATAATAAACCAGAAAAGGGTAAGGTTGGGGAGGGGGAGGAGAAGGCCTATCTTAATTTTTAGTCAGAGGTGTTCAGAGGCTCAAATGAGATAATGGCTGTAAAATAATTTTCAAACCATAAAGTACTATATAAATAATGGTGATGGTGATGATGATAATGAGTAGCTTTGTCACCTGGTCTCCACTTTGATCATGACTTGATGCCCCTAACCTTTTACTGCATTACTTTTAACATATGTCATTAAAGGTCAAATAACCAGTCTCTCTTAACGGGAAGGAAATGTATACACACGGAAGTTTTAGTTTAATCTGTACTATGAGCACTTTAAGTCTAGATAGAGGCAGCTAGATGGCTCAGTGATTACAGCACAAGGCCTGGAGTCAGGAAGATTCATCTTTGTAAGTTCAAAGCTGGCCTCAGATACTTACTAGCTGTGTGACTCTGGGCAAATCACTTAACTCTGCCTCAGTTTCCACATCTGTAAAATGAGCTGGAGAAGGAAATGGCAACCAGTATCTTTGCCAAGAAAACTCACAGAGTCAGACAAGACTGAAAATAACTGAACATGAGCAAGTCTGGATGATTAACAAAGCAGTAAGTAAAGCCCAGATTTGTATTAATTGCTCTCTTCTGATAAGTAAATGCTCACATTGAAAATTTAACAGCTGTTATAAGCCTGTTAGAGTTGACTCCAGCGCAACCCCTCTTTACACAGCTCCTGGAGACCACTGCAGTGCAGAGGAATTCTGTCCACCTTGCTTATTTGATAATTTGACTATCAATATCTTTAGGTATTTGAGGGGAAAAAAAATTGAGCATTTAGCATGAGCAAAATGAGGGTTCTATAACCATAGGTTCCCAAACCTTTTCAGTTGACAGTGCCTTTTGTATCTCAGCCCCAATGCCAACAGAAACACTTACCAGTCAAGAATTTAACTATTAAAATAAAAGTCCCAATGATTTAATAGATAGTTATGCCCCAATAACTTATTGGCTGTTTAAAAAATACACAGAAGTTGAAATAAAAAAATAATTTTCCTGTATTAAATATATTTTAATTTCATTTTAAAATGATTACAGTGACAAAGTATGACAAAATGATGGCCCAGAAACAAGAAGATTCTGCGTCCTCCTGTTGCAAAAGACTGAAGGAACTGTACTTCAATGACGTGTATTAGTATACTACTGGAAAGAGCTGTGTATTTGGAATCAAAAGAAATGTCTGAGTTCCGCTTTTGCTACTAACTGCTTATTATATGAGGCAGATAGGTGACACAGTGGATAGAGCACTAGGCCTAGTGTCAAGAAGACTTATCTTCCTGAGATCAAATCTGGCCTCAAACACTTACTAGCTGTGTGAGCCTGGGCAATCACTAATCCTGTTTGCCTTAGCTTCCTCATCTATCAAATGAACTGGAGAAGGAAATGGCAAACTACTCCAATATCCTTGCTAAGAAAACCTCAAATACGATCACCAAGAGTGAGATACCACTGATTAACAACAGCTTATTATATGATCTCAGCAAATCTTTTAAGCTTTTTGTGTTTCTTTATTCATATATCTTTTTAGTATATTTAATCTTATTTAACACTTTATTTTCCCAATTACATGTAAAAATAATTTTTATTTTTTCAAAATTTGAGTTCCAAATTCTCTCCCTCCCTCCTCCAGGAGGAAAGAGGAGACCCACTGTGGCTTCAGTGCAGATCAGAGTAGTAGTAGCCCTGGGGCTGAATTAGCAAGCTGGAACAACCACCAGAATGAGGCCACTGCAAGGCCATGGTCTAATGTGCTTTTTTACAGCATTGACACGTGATTTCTAAGTGTTTATTATTTTCCTTTTGCAAGGTAACTTGAATATATTTTGAAGTTACTTTAGCAATATTGGGCAAACAATTTGACGTAACGGATTATACACGTGTAGTCATGCAAAACACATTTCTACATAAGTCACTCTGTGAAAGGAAATGCAGACAAAAAAAACACCAAGAAAAAATAAAGAAAGTAAAGAAAAAGTATCTTTGATCTGCATTCAGGCTCTACCAGTTCTTTCTCTGGAGATGGACAGCACCTTTCATTGTAAGTCCTACAGAATTTTCTTGGATCATTGTATTGCTGAGAATGGCTAAGTCTCTCATAGTAGATCATCATACAATATTGTTGTTACTGTGTAAAATGTTCTCCTGGTTCTGCTCACTTCACTCAGAAGCAGTCCATTCAAGTCTTTCCAGGTTTTTCCCAAGTCTGCCTGTTCATCATTTCTTATAGCACAATAGTATTCCATTACATTCATATACCACAACTGTTCAGCCATTTCACAATTGATGGGCATCCCCTCAATTCCCAATTCTTTGCCACCACAAAAAGAGCTGCTGTAAATATTTTTGTACATGTGGATCGTTTTCCCATTTTTGTGATCTCTTTGGGATACAGCCCTAGAAGTGCTATTGCTAGGTCAAAGGGTATGCACATTTTGATAGCCTTTTGGGCATAGTTCCAAATTTCTTTATCTATATCAGGATAGAGTAGTAGTGTGAAGGGATGAGGCTTCTGCACATGGTTTCTTCCTAAGTTGATCTTCATCAATTCTTAATCAGGTTGAAGCCACTAGAAGTGAACTGGCAGATTTTGTGGAAGACGTGGATGAACCTGAGTACTGTGAATTTGGGGAAAATATCTTCTCCCTACATAAACTAACATCTGAGACCAAGAAAATGAAACCATGGGGTTCGCATTTTATTTTTCTCTTTATGGCAACAATAGGATGACTAAATGTTTCCATTTTACAATCCTGTTAGAGATTTCTTTACAACACAGGGAATTCTGGTAATACTAACCACAGAGAAATGTATTTTCCAAAGAAACAAACGACCTTTAGCAACCCTTGTGATCTCAAGGCTTGCACACTTCCCCTATTTTTCTACCTGCCTTGGAGTGCTTCTGATTGGTTGTGTACTCTAAGAAAGCCAAAAGCCATCACCCCTTCTCTCTTTCCCCCCTGCCCCGGTGTACCCTAAGAAGTTGAAGCTGCTACTGGGAGTAGTGTTCCTTAGTTTGCTAACAAATTTATTTTCCTTTCAGGCTGGCTATGCACTTTTTGACCCCTAATCTTGTAGACATGATGATGAGTGAAATTCTCTCTGGGCGTTTGAGAAATCCAATCTGGGAAATTCCTGTGAGAGTCTGTAGGAGGAAGTTTAGGGAGAGCCAAAGCTGAACACCAAAAAGATCTGTGCCCAGGAGGGGACCTTTGTCCCTACTGAGCAGAAGCTTATGCATCCTCTTATTTTCTTAGGGAAGAAATAGGACTTCTTAGTCCCCAGAATGGCAGCCAACTAGAGGCAGAGATAAAACCTTTCAGCCTCAGAGATAGAAGCCAGGATGAGTCAACTGTAGAATCTCTCAGGCCTAGGTATAGCAGCTAGGAAAGAGGAGAGCCCTGTGGCTTCAGTGCAGATCAGAGTAGTAGGAGTCCTGGGGCTGAATTAGTAAGCTGGAACAACCACCAGAATGAGGCCACTGCAAGGCCTGTGGTCTAATGTGTTTTTTTATAGCATTGACATGTGATTTCTAAGTGTTTATTATTTTCCTTTTGCAAGGTAACTTGAATATATTTTGAGTTACTTTAACAATATTGTAATTCTAAAATAAACATCTAATTTTATTATGAAATTTAGCAAATGTTAATAAATAAACCAACTTATTATCTGGAAGGAGGAGGAAGAGTACCACTTGCCCCCAGCCATTCACTATTCAATGTGAGAAGTGATAAAGGCCTGAATTAGCTGGATGGTTATGTGAGTGGAGAAAAAGGGATGGATGGGAGTAATGTCACAGAGGTTTAATGAACAAAACTAAGCTATTCATTGGGCATGGGGAGTGTAAAGAATAAAGAGTCAAAGACGTGGAGGTTGTGAACCTAAAATAGTGCAACGTGTGTAGTATCATTGACAGAAATAGGGAATTTAGGAGCAAGAAGATGGGTTAGGGAAAGTCTAATGAAGTTTTTCTGGACACACTGAGTTTGAAATGCCTATGGAACTTTCAGGTAGAGCTATCTAATAAGAAGTGATTTAGAACTGGAGCTCAGGAAGAAGATGAGGACTTGATTTCAGAGTCATATACATGTGATAATAAAAGCTGTGGAAGCTAAAACAGGCCAGGGCAGAATTGTCAATTACATTGTGAGGAATTGCGACGTAGGTCAGATGAAGAGAGCATCACTTTTCTTATCAACCCTCAAATACAAAATTTCCTTTCAGAGACCCTGAACCATCAGGAAAACACTATAAACTTAGAGAATTTTTAGAAGGTGAGAGTTCACCTTGATTATTTTTGGTTTCTTAGGAGTTTTTCTTTCCCCTCTTCTTCCCATTGGTTCAATTAAAGATATCCAATATATATTGTTAGTTTGAATGCTTGCATGTAAGCTGAGGCCCTTCAGCTAGGGATGAAGATATATCATGGATTTCCAGGGAAAACTCTGTGGGTATGTACCAATAAGTTTCAATTTGTGAGATGTCTTCAAGATTGATCCTGGTCTGCATAAGCTTAGCATTTGGAGTTTGGGGCTACAGGTTACATTAAAAATGAAGGAGTTTGACCAAATAATATCTTAAGTCTCTCATAACTCTGAATCATATGAATTGTCCTTGATTTTCCCTTTAATATTTTAAGATATTGGCATGAACATTAGTAATCTGATATTTTTTATTCATAATTTCAATTCAATTTCACCAAGTCTTTGTTAAATTAGCTCCTTACAATATGCCTAGCACTTGCACAAAAAAGGATCTTATCTAAAAATCCAACAAGCCCTTAAGAAGTTTGCAATTTTTTTTGCCTACTATTTGTTTTATATCATAACATGATCACTTCTCTATTTGGTATGTGATTATAAAAGTTTATGTTTTCCCTACATTTACAGGTACGTCTATTCAGAAGTCTTTTCTTTTTTTTCCTTTCTTTTTTTTTTTAGGAGCACTCTTCTAATTATATGATGGAAGCTTAGAATTGGTGGGATGTCACTAGGCCTAAGATCCTTATTATTAGTTACCTATACTTATTGTGTGTAGGTTCACCCTATTCACACAGCACCAATTTGGCATCAGCCTCAAATTTGTCATTTGTCATGTGAAAGGGTTCTCCAAAACAAAGGAGGAATAGAAAAATCTTTGGAGTGGCCAAATCTAACAAAATAAAGCCTAAAGTATCTTCTTCTGGAATCGTTTTCTCTGTAAGACTCTAACACCCATATTTGAAACCACGAGGTCATAGGAATAAAGCTGAACCAAATTGAACAGATCATAGTCCAATCTCATTTTACAGATAAGGAAACTGATGCCCAGAGAGATTAAATGATTTGACTAAGGTTACAATAAAAATAATTGACAGAATTGAGATTTAAACTTATGTCTCTTGACTATAAGTCAAGTGCTCATTCTATCATGCCAGATATTCTTCCAATCTCCTAAAGATATTAATATGCTATAAATATTAGCATACTTCCTGAACTCTGGTTCTTTCAGTCATTGGTCTATCTCAAGTAGTCTTCCCTCTGTTCCCTGTATTTAATAAGCCTGTTTACTCAATTTTTCTTTATATATATCATCTTATTATTTAGCCCATTGTTGGTACTCAATAAATGTTAAATAATGGTAGTGTTTATGTTTAACAGCTGTAACACTGACTCCAAGGACAGCTGCCCTTTGGTGGTATGTGAAGTGATTTATCTATACATTCCTAAAACACACAAGGAAAGCACTTAGCACTTTAGGCTCCTCTGGGACGAAAGGTGATATATTAAGGTAAGGTATTATTATTATTTAATTCCAAAAGAGGTAAATTACATTGGCAAAATGCTGTTTGATGCTACTGGCAAACCGCTGTGGTCTAACATTTTGATGCCATCAGGAAACGTGGTTCGGTGGTTAGAGTTGTGGGATAGGATGCAAGAGTCCTGGGTACTATTTCTGGTTTGTTCACTGACTTGCTGAATGACCTTGGCTAAGCTATTTAACCTCCCTATGCCTCAGTCTCCCCCCTCTATGAGATCAAGAGAGTGATGCTTGTTGGTGTCCTGATTTTAAAGGAACATCTTAAGTGTCAAAATCTTGGCACACAAACAAAAAATTTTTTTAACAATGATGCAGAAAGGGTTTAATTCTCTCTATATCATTTTCTAGATGTCAGAAAAGTGAAAGTATCTAGAGAGATGATCGCAATAGTTGAAATAGCCCAAGTTAAATTGCATGGCTGGCCTTCTATGGAATTTCAACAAAATCTTTAGCACTTTAGGTATTACACTTAAGCTTCTTGGGCCTCCATTTCTTTATCTGAAACATGGGGAAAATAAGAGTACCTACCTCATCATTCGATTCATGCTCTTTCCATCAGTCACCTGCCTGATTCTGCTCCCCCTCCACCACCCCATGCTAATAATTTCTCCTCCATTCCCATTTCTCCTCCAACTTTCCCATTATACACTGCTTCCTAATGCCCTGAGATGTTTCTATTCTAAGACTGAACCCTTAGGAATGTTGATAACATACCTGAACTCATTTCACAACGATTAATAAATTCCCACTCACACTTAAGCTCTCCATGCCAGTGATTCTGAATCCATGGCTGTCATCATTTAAACATTGTTCTTTGTCCCCCAGTGAGTGGCATTTCCTAATTCCCGTATACCTCAACCCAAACCCCTTCCCCACAACACCTTACTCTAAAGCTACCAACCCTTTCCACTGTGCTCTTCGGAATGTCTGTTCCAAGGCGGAGAGAAAGCAACAAACTTTGTTTCATCTTAAACCTTTTCCTTTCCCCCTTCTTTAATCTTATGGCTCTTCTTGAACCTTTTTTGAACCCTCACTGCCTCCTGATGAGCAGTTTCTCAGGACACCCTTTCCAGCACTGGTTGCACTTTCAACCCCCTTAATTCACTGGTAAATGGGGGGAAGCTGGAGTATTCTTTGCTAGGCTCTACCTCTAGCTCCATCACTTAGTAACCTCTTCTTTGAAGTTACCTCAGTCCATACATACCACATCTGTTATCTTTGCCCTCCCACATGCTCTCCTGTCTGCAACAGGTTCAGTGCCTGCCTCACAGACTGCCTTCATATTAGTGGACTTCAGCATACAGACTGATACTCCCTCAAGCACCCTAACCTCCCAGTTCCTCAATATATTTACCATGACCCACACTGTACCACAACTCAGCTATACACAGAGATCTTCATACCTTTGATGTTGACATACATCAGCCTCATGTGATGAAATTATTTTATATGATCATAATCTATTGTCATTCTACCTCTCCATTGGCCTTGCAACTGGAAACCCTGTTCTTCATCCTCATCCTTCTCCACACCTCAGTTCTTTCCCAGGTCATCCCCCTTTAACTGGCTGTGCTCTACTCCCTTCCACATTTTGACTCCTTAGTGAACCAATTCAGTTTCTCACTGTTCTCTTCTCTCTAGTCCCTTGCCCCTTTATTCTTCCAAGCTTCAACTTTGGCTTACTCCCATCATCCATTGCCTTTATCCCTAATCATGTGTTCCTGAAAAAAACTGGAGAAAATCACCAGACCATAATGACTGGGTCCACTATAAATTTATGTTAGATAATCTCAATCGGACTCTCACTTTGGCAAGGCAATGCTTAAACCGTCCTAATCACTCCTCTATCCCACTTACCACAGGTTTTCCAAATTTTTTTTTCTCTCCTTAAAGGTTCACCTTTTCCTTTCCTTTTAGTGGACAACCTTTCCTCATATTTCACTGAAAAATCTCTTTCTTATCCCCTCTTCATCATCTTACTTCACTCAGATACCTTCCCCTATTATTTCCTTCAATCCTATCTCACATGAAGAAGTAGCCCTTCTTTTGTCATGACTACACTCTCTGCATTCATAAGTGATCCTTCTCCATCCCATCTTCTCCAGTAGATTGCCCATTATCCCTATTCTCATTAATCAACCTTCTCTCACTTTCTATTGTGCCTGCTTTCTTAATACTTACAAATACACTCATGTCTTTCCCATCCCCAAAACCACCTCTCTTGATTTGTCCATCCCCATTAGCTCTCTTCTCCATTCTGTAGCTAAACTCATTGAGAAGGCCATCTATAATTGGTAAATTTTCCCCCTGCCTTGCCTCTCACTTTCTTAACACTCTGCAGTCTGTTCTCTCACATCCTCATTCAACTGAAATTGCTCTTTCCAAAATTACCATTGACTTCTTGATTCCTCAATCAGATTCTCAGTCACTATCCTTTTTGACTTCTCTTCAGCTTATGACACTATCACCTTCTTCATCTTAATACTCTCATTTCTCTAGATTTTTGTGGCTTTATTTTCTTTTAGTTCTTTTCTCACTTGTCTTACCACTCCCTCTTAGTCTCCTTTGTTTTGTCTTCATCCTAGTCATGCCCATTAACTGTGGGCTCTCCTCTCCTCTCTTTTCCTCTTCCCTCCTCTCTTCTCCTTTCCCCTCCCCACCCCTCCTCTTCCCTCTTTCCTGACCTCCAGGCTCACATTTCCAAATACCTCTTGTATATCTTGAACCTGATGTCCTATTAACATCTTGAATGGGAATGGTTCAAAAAAAGGAACTATCTTTTTTCCCAAGCACTCTTCTTAATTTTCCAATTTCTCATGAGGGACATCATTATTCTAGTCACCCTGGGTTGAAATCTAGGTGTTATCCTTGACTCCTAACTCTCTTTTACTCTTTCTACCTAATCTCTGACAAGCCTTATTGTTTATACTTTTGTAGCATGTATCCCATGTGCTCTTTCCTCTTCTCCGACACTCTCACCACCAGGCATACTAATTGCCTCATGTCTGAATTATTGTAATAGCTTTCTGGATGGTGTCTCTGCCTCAAGCCCTTCACTTCTGCAATCTATCTTCCATTCAGCTGTCAAACTGATCTTCCCAAAGCCAGGTATGACTACATCAGCCCCTCTCCATCCCCACCATGCAATAAACTTCAGTGGCTCCATATCCTTTCCATAATCAAATATATTATTCTCAGGTATTCAAGGACCTTCCCAATGTGTCCACCTTCTAGCTCCCTCCCTCCACTCTCATGCTCTGTGATCCAGTGATATTGGCCTTGTTGCTCTTCCTTGAACAATATATGCCATCTCCTGACTCCAGGAATTTTCACTGGCTGTCTCCTACTCCTGGAATTCTCTCCATTCTCATGTTTACCTCCTGGATTTCCTGGCTTCCTTCAAATCCCACATAAAATTTCACCTGCTGCAAGAAGCTTTTTTCTCTTCTCCCTAATGCTATTACCCTCTCTATGCTAATTATCTCGAGTTTGTCCTGTTTATATAGTTTGTCATACATAGCTGCTGCCTGTTGCCTCCCCTGTTAGATGATGAGCTTCCTGAGAGCAAGGATTGTTTTTCACCTTTCTTTGTGTCTCCAGTAATTGGCCCAGTGCCTGGTATTTAATAAATGTTCATTAACTGACTGACTCACTCACATGGTTGTTGGGAGGATCAATTAGATAAAATTCTTTGAAAATCTTAAACACTATAGAAATGCCAGCTTTATTATTAACTAAGACTCTGAAAGACTGTCTTGAAACATCTGCCCCTGAACTTGATTCTACGCTATTTGAAGAAAAAACCTTATGCTTTGGCAGTTCCCCACAGCACTTGGTCTAGTGCTCTATTCATAACAGATATTTGGCCATTAATGCTTTTTGGTTGCCTGCCTGACAAGTATGCCCTTTAGCTCTTTGGGAGAGCAAAGTTATATATGTAGCAAAGGAGGTGGTTGAGGAGAGGGAGAGGGAGGTTGGTGCAAAAGAAAGGGCAAACATTTCTAGGAGTGACAAGAAAGGAAGAGGAGAAAGGCCATTTATTTTATTCTGTAGGCAGTATAAACAGTTGCTGTTCAAAATGGAACAGAAGGATAGTGTGGGATAATTACCTGAAGCAGGGAACAAGTGAATGAAATAAAGAGAAGTCACATTATAGAAGACTGTAACACAAGATAAATGGCATAAATTGACTTTTGACAGCTAGAACGTTTAAAACATTATGATTCTTTTTTCAGTTTTATTGATACCTTTAGAGTTTCACATAGCAGACATGTCCTCATATCCTCTATTTCCCCCATTCCTGCCTCCACCATAGAGCCCTCCTTCATTACAAAGAAAAACAGGTAAGTAAAAGCAGATAAAAGTTACTGTCTAGCAAAGTATAGAGCATTCAGTGTCCATAGTTCCTCCCTTCTCTACCAAGGAGAGCAATGTGACTTTGATCAATTACTTTTAGAACCAATATTGGCCCTCTCTTTTAATCTGAGGCCAGATGCCTTTTAGTGTGGTTTCAATTTTTTCCCTGAAGCCATTACATGGATTTTTCTCCTCGATCTACTTTCTTCACTTTGCATCAATTCAAAGAAATCTTCCCATGATTCTTCATATTAGTTTTTTTTTAATATAGCAGATAATATTCCATTTCATAAATACGATGGGGTACTGGGCTACTGTGTTCATTGGCTTCTGCATCCTGTCCATTAAGTCCATTCAATTGAATTACTTTTTCAAGTACATTACTTTTCTAGATGCTATGCAATTTATCCTAAACTGAATGATGATCTTGAATAGAGGTGTCAAACTCAAATAGCAACAGATCCCTGTGGGCCATATATTGACTTAGAAAATCTCAAATTAACATTATCTATTTTGTATTGTATTTTCATTTATTTTGTTGGTTCAGGCACTCTTACAGCAGGTTGCCTTCAAGTTTGACACCTCTGCTTTAGAATGTCATTAAACTGATACCTTATCTTCCCCATTTTTAGAAAAAATAACAAAATAAGTTAATATTGATACATTAGGATATTATATTGACAAGTACTTAAGGTGAGCAAATATATATGTGAAAACTTTACTGAAAGTCCAAGTGAAAAATGGGACAGAGTAAGTACTGAGGCACATGTAGTTATAAGGACAATTGACCTGGTGGTAGAAAACTTGGGTTGGAATCCTGGTTTTTCCCCTTATGAACCTAGGGTATGTCCTTTAATCTTTCTGTCCCTTGGTTTTCTGAATTTTATGATGGGGATAATAATAGCTTCATTATCAATTCCATGGGGTTGTTGTAGGGATCAATGATTCAATATATATAATGCCTTTTGAAATCTAAAAGCTGTTATATAAATGAAAACTATAAAACAAGAAAAAATAAGCTTACATATGTAAAACTATTAATTTTAGAGGCAGTTTTATATAATGGGAAGAGAACTGGACTGAAGGCCTGGGATAGAGACACTGTGGATACTTACTGGTTGTGTGACTCTGGGAGAATCAATTCATCTGTCTGAGCCTATTTCCTTCCCTGTAAAATGTGTGCAATAGTACTTTTCTCTCCCACCTTACAGGTTTGTTGTGAGAACAGCAATTTGTTAACCTTAAGGTGCTATAAAATGTGACTTCTTATTATTGCTTTTGTGGATAGTCCAGGATGGTAAGGATATTTGATTCTTTATTTTATAGAAGCTTTGTGGTGAGTGTGTAGGTTTTTGGTCTATATTATAGAAGGCATAAATTAGATGGTAAAGAAAGGTGGCAAAGGAAGCAACAAGAGAGAAAATACCATAGTACAAAGGAATAGAAATAAAGATGTGTAAGATTATCAGATCAAGATAATGATCCAAGTACCCACATTTTTAGTTAACTTGATTTTTGAGCCAAGTTTTTAAGAATGTAGTCCAATAGAACAAGAAACAAAAGATGTGGACTCTTTGGTTGACCAAGGGTCATCTAAATGCAGCATGAATGAAAGCAGGGGTGAGAGGGAAACTACTGCTTCCTTGTACTTATTACGGTTAGTTAGAGAAGCTACTGTGGAATTTCTGAATTTTTTGGTTAGGTTTAGTATCTGACAACACCATATATAGATACACACACACACACACACACACACACATACACACATACAAATGTATATATTATATATATGTACATCTATGTATACAGACATACACACACATATAGTACTAGTATTATTCTTTCATTTAATAAACACTTATCAAGCTCCTACTATTAAGGTAAAAACTATTAAGGTAAACAATGAGTTCAAATCCAGCGTCGGATACTTACTAGCTGTGTGACCCTGGGCAAATCACTTAGCCTATATCTGCATCAGTTTCCTCAACTGTAAAATGAGGATAATAATAATATCTACTCAGTAGGGTTGTGTTGAGGATCAAATGAGATAACATATATAAAACTCTTAGGACACTGCCTGGCATATGGTAAATGCTTAATAAATATTTGTTCCCTTGTTTTATTCCTACTTCTCCCCCATCAGATGCCAGGTACTGTGCTAAACATTGGGATTATAAAGACAAAAATGGAATCCTCCCTGAATTCAAGTAGTTTACTTCTAATTGGGGAGAATAACATATAAACATATAAATAAATACAAATATAAAGAGAGTCTGGCTAAAGGTCTTATTCCCTATGAGTATGTATAAAGGGATGCATTCAAAAGGTACTATTTGACCTATTCCCCACCTGTTGGATTGGACTTCATAAAGTTACTCCTGGCTGATGGCAAATGATGAGAGAGAAGGCTGTAAGAGGCCTTGGTCTTGAAACCTGTCCTCTGGAAGGCTAAAATGGAGCCTGCTGAACACAAGCCTTAGTTTTGTTTTTCCTTTGTTGTTTATTATTTCTTTGGATGAAGAAAGTTGGATACTACAACTTTCTAACTTTCAAAAAGTCAAGAGACCAAGGCCTTCTGAGGAGCAAGGATGATCTTCAGGTCACAGTAGTAGCTTAGGTGAGGACTCATCTGCCAATGATGCTGAATTTGTACATGAAGTGGAAGGAACCTGTGTTACAGAGAAAACTGAAGTCTGAGCCTACTCTCCCCTAAAATCAAAGCAATATAGCAGAGAGTGTGCTGAAGAAGTGTTGAGGAAAGGAAAATTTATTCTTAGGCTTGTGCTATATCTTCAAAATATATATAGGAATATAAATTTTGGCAAGTTTGGGCAGCTAAATGGCATAGTGATTAGAGTGCTGGTCTTGGAGTCAGGAAGGCTTATCCTCCTGAGTTTAAATGTTGCCTCACACCTGTGTGACCCTGGGCAAGTCACTTAATCCTGTTTGTCTCAGTTCTTCATCTGCAAAATGAGCTGGAGAATAAATGGCAAACCACTATAATATCCTTGCCAAGAAAATCCCAGTTGGAGTCAGGAAGAGTCAGATACAACTGAATCATAACAAATATCTTCAAAGTAGATTTTTGTCTGTAAAGGAAAATTAATGTTAAGTGGATAAATGGAAATGGAACTGAGATTCTAATCAATGGAACCTAACGACAGAGAGAACTCAGCCAAAATGGATGCTTGAGCTGATAGCATTAGAAAAGAGGAGCCCAAATTCCTCAAGGTTACTCCTAGATGCTGAGGGGAGATATAACCGTCCTTGCTTTGGGAGAATGAAACCATGGAGATACTTGCTTCATAAGATTTATTTAGAATTAATACAAAGTAATTTGGGGGTGGAGAAGGGTCAATCACTAGCAACTGGGAAGAGCAAGATAGTTGTTATATAGGAGGTAACACCTAAGGAGATGCAGACAAAGAATGAACGCATTTCGAATAAGTCAGATTGTTGCAAGACAGACATCAGAGATGGAATGTTGTGTATAAGGAGCAGCAAGAAACTGGTCAATTTGCCATGGAATGTGTGAGAGAGAGTAATGATGAATAAGCCTGGAGCATTAGGTCGGAGCCAGATTGTCAAGGGCTTTATATGTCTGACAAAGGAACTTGCATTATATCTGAGAGGCAATGTGGAGTATTGGAAATTTCTAGGGAGAGAAGTCACAGTGTAGTGTAGGAACACAAATTTTGTGGAAGTGGGAAGACAACTGGAAAAGGGAGAGTCTTGAGGTAGTTGCTGTTGAATCTGTCATAGCCTCCCTCCCTTCTGACCATAACACACTGCATTGATGTTGATTTGTGAGTTAATATTCCATGGTACTCTCCATACAAAATACTTTGGAATCCTAATAAAATTAACACAACTTTCAGTATTAATCAAGAATTTATTCAACAGTATTAAGAGTCATGTTGTACTTTAAGAAAACACAATGTGCATGTATAACCTATATCTGCTTGCCATCTTGGGGAGGGAGAAACATTTGGAATTCAAAATCTTGTAAAATATGAATGTTGAAAACTGTTTTTACATTTAATTGGAAAAAAATACTATTTACTAAAAGAAAAAAAAGAAAATGCAATGTGCAAAGATCTAATATTATAAACAAATGTATTGGGAGAGGGCTATTCCTCTTACAAAAGGATTCGGTAAAGGTTGAATAGGGAATTTTCTTAATGCATTTCCTTGCTTAATTGTCATTAACTACTTTTCAGGCTTGATAGGAAGGAGGGTAAATCTAATGTTAAAGTGTTAAGCCACTTAAAATTAGAAATTGAGTAGAAATGAAAATGAAACACTGAGACTGAGAATTCTGGAGTTAACAGAATGTTAGAGTTAGGAAAGGGCTTGGAGATCGCTGAGTCCAGCCCTCTCATTGTAGAGCAGAGGCCCAGAGAGATACAGAAATTTGCTTACCAGGGCATGAAACTAGTTAGTGACAGAGAAGGGAAGTTGCTGAAGAAAATGTACACCTCTATTACAAGAGAGGGCTTTTATCTCCCTACTGCTCTCCCCATCATAAATAGAAGCCCTCCCATGTGTCAGACAGGAATAGACAAGCAAAACAAATTCATGCACTGACTATATGTTTCAGTCTGCACCTTTAGTCTGTTCCATTCTGGGTGTGGGAAATGTACTTTATCATCATTCTTGGGAAGTTGAGATGGTTTTCTCCATCGATCAGAGTTCTTAAGCCTTTTAAAGTTACGTTACTTTACATTATTGTAGGTGCAGTATAAACTATTTTCCTGCTTCTGTTCATCTGATCTGCATCAGTTCCTACAAGTGTGTCGGCCCTTAGATCCTTCTCACAACTTGCTTTTGTACTATTGAAGTGGGTCCCCAGATGGCAGCAGCTACCTCAAAATTCAAGCTGGACACCCTCAAAACACCATAGCTTGTGGATCTTCACTAGTGGGCCTTTCCATTCCCACAAACAATCATCTGGAATATACAATTAAATCTTAGCGAAGACATTTTCTAAGGACTTTCCTCCACTAGGAATACTGAACCCATACTCCCTTTAAATCCTCAGGACTATTATTTAAAGCCCCCAGGTGGATGGCCAAGTTATTTACTCAGTCAATTGTCTTGTTCCCTTATCATTCAGTCAGAGATGTTCATACTTAGAATAGGGATAATCAAATGTATTCACAGTTTTACAGTTAGTTTAATACCTTGTTACTACATTAAAGGGACAGCTAGGTGGAGCAGTAGATAGAGTGCTGTGCCTGGAGTCAGGAAGACTCACCTTTCTGAGTTCAAATCTGGCCTCAGACACTTAGCATCTGTGTGACCCTGGGAAAGTCACTTAACCCTGTTTGCCTCAGTTTCCTCATCTGTAAAATGAGCTGGAGAAGGAAATGGCAAACCACTCCAGTATTTTTGCCAAAAAAATCCCAGTTGGAGTCAGGAAGAGTCAGACACAACTGAACAACAAAACCACATTAAAATCTTATTATCTGTGAGCAAATCCTGTTGTATCAGTAAAATTGTGAGATAGGAATCATTCCTTCCCCCTTACCCACGTCTTCCCAGGTTTCTCTGAAGTCATCCCTTTCATCATTTCATTTAATGAAATGATATTCCATTGCTTTCATAGACCATTATTTTTTCAGCCATTGCCAATTGATGGATACCCATTTTGTTTCAGGTTCTTTGCTACATCAAAAAGTACCACTAATATTATATATTTTTGTACATATGGGTCTTTTTGACCTCTCTTAAGTATATGCCTAACAGTGGTATTGCCCTGTCAAAATGCATACGCTTTGTGCTTTCTGGTCCCCAGTTGTTTTCAGAATGGAATTAGAGTGAATGATAGTTCCACCAATGGTTCATTAGTATTCCCTGAATTCATACAGTCCCTCCAACAATTGTCATTTTCCTTATTGCCATTTTTGCTTACCTGTTGGGTTTGAAGTAGATTCTCAGAGATGTTTCCATTTGTATTTCTCTTATAAGTGAATGGTAGCATTTTTATATGATTATTGATAGCTTGCCTTTCTTCTTTTGAAATCTGCTTCTTTAGAACATTTTACCATTTATCTAGTGGAGAATGAGTCTTAGTCTTTTTTATTTATTTTATCAATTTCCTGTATATTTTGGTTATCACTCCTTTAGTAGAGAAAATTACAGGAAAACTTTCTTTATTCTCCCCAGTTAACTCTTTCCCTTCTAATTCAAATAGCACTGAGTTTGCTTCTGCAATATTTTTTCAATTTTATATAATCATAATTGTTTATTTTAACTTCTGTTTTTTATGTTTTATGACATATGGTTAAGAGTTCTCTCCCATCCATATGTGTGAAAAGTATCTCCTTATCTTCTTCTTTAATTTGTTTATGATTTACTTTATATTTTTATAGTATAAATATTGATCTAAACCTAATTACTACCAGAATACTTTTCAGTTTTCCAAATAGTTTTGTTGAATATGGAATTCTTATCCCAGTACTTGGAGTTCTTGGGTATATTGGATCCTAATCTAATATTTGATTGCTTTTAGACCTTCTTTACCTAATCTGTTCCACTGATAACCTATTTTTTCAACATGTACTAAATAGTTTTGATGATTAGTATTTTATACTATTGTTTGGAATCTGATATTTCTAGGACACCTTCAGCCATGCACCCCCCTCTCCCTCTCCCATTATTTCCCTTGAGATGTTTCACTTTTAAAAAATCATTTGAATTGCATTTTTCTTTTAGCTAGTTCTATCAAGTGACCTTTTTTGTAATTTGGATAGTAAATTAATTTAGGCATAAAAATTTTTATTTTATTAGCATGGTCCAACCTCAGTCAATATCTTTCCAATTATATTTCTATAAAGAGTGAAGTTATATTCGTGTAATTCCTTTTTTTCCTCACTTAACAGTATTTTTTTTCTAATTACATGTAAAATCGTTTTCAATATTCACTTTTGTAATATTTTGAGTTCCAAATTTTTTTCTCCCTCCTTCTATTCTCTTCCCCCTCCCCAAGACAACAAGTAATCTGATATAGGTTATACCTCTACAATTGTATTAAACATAATATTCATGTAATTCTTGTGTATATCTTGAGTAGAATCTCAGATATCTTACACAATTTGTAGTTACTTTACATGAAATTTCTATTTTTAACTTGTCCTGTTGAATGTTAAATTAAATTAAATTAAATTAAATTAAAAAAATTGTTGATATACAGAAAAGTCTGATGATTTTTGTGGGTTTATTTTATATACTTTTTCTTTACTGTAGCAAGCAGGTAGGTAGCATAGTAGATGAAATACTGGGGCTGGAGTCAGGAAGAGCTGCATTCAGATTCAGTCACTTAATCTTTGAATGCCTCAGTTTTCTTAACTGTAAAATAGGGACAGTAATAGCACTTACCTTCCAGGTTTTGTTGTTAAAATCAAGTGAGATGATATTGTAAAGAGCTTAGCACAGTGACAGGCACATATAGTACAGTCTTAATAAACCCTTGCTCCCTTTACTTATTCCCTTATTGTTTTAGTTAATTTTTAGTTGAAATGTTCATGTTCTCTAAGTAAACTATCATATGATTTATAGACAATTTTTTTCTTTACTTATGCTTATTTCTTCAACTTCCTTAACTTGTTTAGTTGTATTTCTAAAACTACATCAAATAACAATGGTGATGATGGATAGCTTCACTTATTTTTCATCTTATTGGAAAGGTTTCTACTGTTTTTCCATTACAAATAATGCTAACTTTTTGTTTTAGATTAATGCTGTATTACTATGTTTAGGAATAGGCCATTTATTCCCATACCTTTTGACAAGCTTTAAGAAAACAACAAGAACAACAAAGTACATTTTATTTATGTCAAAAAACTTTTCTATTGTATTGATTTAATGATAGAGTTTTTATTATTCATATTAATATAATGATTTTATGTTTGCAATTTACTTAATATTGAACAAGCCTGCATTCCTGGTATCAATACTTTTTCTATTTCATAATCTTTACAATATGTTGCCGTAAACTCTTTGCTAAATTTATTCAATACTTTTGTATCATATTCTTGACAAATACTCTTTTCTAGCTTCCTTTCTCTGCTCTTGTTCTTCTTCCTTGGATGTTAGGACTATCTTTGTCTCAGAGAAGGAATTTAGCATGATGTCCTTCATTTTCTGATGTTTTTGTTTTTCAATCAATTTATGCAATGTTGGTGTTGGTTGATTTTATTGAATATTTGATGGAATTTACCTGTAAATCTGTCTGGCCTTGTTTATTTATTTGTTTTTGCAGCTGGAGATTGGTTACAGTTTAGTCAATTTGTTTTCCCTAAGATAGGCTTATTTAAATTAGCAAGTTTTCATTTTGCTAATCTTGAAATTTTATGTTTTTGTAAATATTAATCTATTTAATGTGAGTTATCAAAGTAACTTGCATATACTTGGGCAAAGTAAGTTCTACAATTTCCTTTATTTCTTCTTCATCTGTTATAAATTCTCCTTTTTTAGTTTGATTTTAGTAGTTTAAAATATTAAACTAATAATTTTTCTATTTTTAAATAAAAAAGGCATTTAATTTAATTTAATTTTCTAAAAATATTTTAATTTCCAAAATTTTAAATTTTGTTTTAACTTCAGCCACAATGGACTATAGTTCCACTCCTATTCTCATCCTGCCTTCTCCTATCTCCATACATTTGCTCACACCTTCTTATGCCTGGGAATGGACTCTCATGACCTGCCCCCAGTCTCAACCTGAAGTGATTGTAGTACGCAGCTGGTGTAGCAAAAAGAATGCTTGCTTTGGAGTCACAGACCCAAGTTTGAATCCTGGATCTGCCACTTAGTACCTGTGGCTTGGCACAAATCATTTAACATCTCTGAGCCTCAGTTTTCTCACCTATAAAATGCAGAGCTTGGACTAGATGATTTCTCAGGACCCTTCCAGCTCCAGATGTGTTACTTTTTGGTGTATTGATCCTTGTGTACTGATTTCTCTCTTCTTTTTTAACTTTTTGTTTTCTTTAAAAATATTCTTCATTCATTTAGGATGCTTCTCTGGGACAAAAAAAAAAGGGGATAGATACCAGAAGAAACTTATGTAATATAAAGTGAATGATATTAATGACAATTAAAATAAAAACATCACTAGCAAATGTGAATTATTGTGTTCTTAGTGTTGTTAAGTACTTTTGTTTCCTTTAAAAACATTTTTAAAAAAATATAGCTCCTTGAATACTGTACAGAAAAAAGTCCTACTGACACAAGAAACAAGTTTGGGCCTCAGTATCATAAATACTTCCTAAATGAATAAATGAATTAAAACATTTATTATGAGCTCCCTATGTACAAAAAACTGTGCTAACCACTGGGGATACATAGAAAAAAGCAGTAATGGTCCCTCTCAAGGAGCTCACTTTCTATAAGGAGAAACAGCACATTTAGTTTATTTCAAAGGGCACAAATGCAGAGCAGATGGTAATAAATTTTCTTTTATGTCATTTCTACTGATAAAATCATATTTCTTTCTGAGGTTGAACCATTATCTGATGGTGCCAAGAACTTTGGTGACAAGAATTTTCTTTTCCACCTCTTTAGCAGCTGTGTTTGCTGAGTAGGACCAGAACCTATAGAAACAGTCTCCTAGTCACATCTCCTTAAGGCTTGCTTCCCTGGATGATGGCTGTAGGGGCTAAGCTGTAATCAAGACCTGTGGTGAAGAAGAGTAGGAAGGACTGCTATTCTCAACATTCTTAGAGGCAGCTGTTGGTGTAGCAATGGGTGAGTGATGGGCCTGAAATCAGGAAAACCTAAGTTTAAAACTGGCCTCAGACTCTTGCCTGTTGTGTGATCCTGGACAAATCACTTAAACTGTTTGCCTCAGTTTCCTCAACTGTAAAATAGGGTAATAATAACTCCTACATCGCAGGATTAATGTGAGGATCAAATGAGATGATATTTGTAAAAAGCACTTAGCACAGTTCCTGGCACATAGTAGGCACTATAAAAATACTGATTCTTTTTCCCTTCCCTTCTTAGGCTTAGGATCCTTGGCTATCTGCTCAGGGTCTGAGTGGAGGAGGAGGAGGAGGAGGAGGAGGAGGAGCTGGTGGTGATTTGATTCATTTTATACCGCTGTCTCTGTTATTCATAAGCATGTAGGTGATAACACTGAGAGCTTTTTAATACTTCTAAATTAAATAATGGTTTAGAGGAGGGTTTTTCTTTTTTTCCTTTTGGAGGGGAACACCATTTGGTACTTGGGCTATTATATTCAAACACTGGATAACACAGCATTTAGCTATAGTTCCAAGTTTGTACCAGGGCATCTTGTGAAGCATTTATAATAATGGATCTTTAGAAATGAAACCTAATTCTAATTCAACATCTGAAACAAGATTTCACACATTATTTTATTTTTGTTATAGTCCACAGTGATGCTGATGTAACAATAGTAGTAACAATATAGTAACAATAATTAGAAGCCAATTTTTTTTTCCTTTCCTCGCCAATCACCATTGAAGGATCGTGGCAGGGATTTCTGTGTTTGTTTGTTTTTTTAAATTCCTAACGTTTTTGAACGTTAGTGAGAGATGGTATGGATACAATGGTCAGAGAGGTGGCCTTGAACCCAAGAATGCCTCTGACACATATACCTGTGAGAGGTGGTTAAGTTACTTAACTCTTAGGGCTCAAAACAAATCCTTGAGACTATAGAAGAGCTCACCAGCCTTGATAGAGAGTTTCCTTATCCAGAAATTCTCCTTTGCTGCCCTCATTGTTAACTCACAGCTTTTTACTAGAAGCTTTAGGGAAGGTATTTTCTGTTGAAGGGAAGGAATAGAAAACCAGAAGACACATTTGTTAAAAAAAAAAAAGCATCTCAAACATGTGTCCTTTCATTGGTTTCTCATACAAGGCGAAGACTAGATGACCAGGCTGTAGTTTAAGACCACTTGTCTCCTTCACATTGCTCTGGCTCATCCACGGAGGCTGAAATTCCATATACCCTGCCTCCTTCCAGCCCTCTCTTAATTTTTCTTTTTCTAGAGCTAAGAAAGAAACCATCTTCCAGGCGCACCTTAGGGCTAATTTATTTTCTTCCCAAAGAGCTGATGGACACTAGATGGCAGTATCATCACACCATACTGCCACCCTCCCCCCTCCAAAAAAAAAAAATCCTGGCTCTCGCTCTTTTCTCTACCTTGTCTATTGCTCGTCGCAGGTTTCTACTTGTCATTTTCCTTTTCCCCTTTGTTTTCTATTTTTACTTTTATTCAAATGCCAGGAGAGCCGGCTGGTCCATGTGAGTCGTGCGGCTGCCTCTACACAGCTCTCGCTGGAGGACAGAGGCAGGGAAAGTAAACTGTGATTGCCTGGACTAGAAATCTGACACACGGCAAGGGGGATGCTTGCGCTAGGAGCCCACGCGGAGTAGATGAGAGTCCTGAGCTGGATCACGCTTTGCTAAGCAGAGGGAACAAGTCGGATTCTTTTGCATTTTGAAGATCGTTTTTCAGTAGCTGGCAGAGACTGCTGAGATGCGGTGGGGTTGGGAGTTTGTGTGCGCTCATCCACTCATCCTTTGGATAGAAAGCATAGAACTCCCTAAAGGCTCGTGTTGATCTTTCAGACGTTATAATGTTCCTCCTGGACATACAATTTCATTCTTACAGAAAAAAAGAAATTGGGCTACGAAGGTATATAAATGCACATGTCATGAGCTGATCCTGAATCTGCAAAGCTGGGACTCCTTGGAGAGTTCGAACTTGGGTAGCAAGGGAGAGAATTCTTATATTTTGTTCAAATCTATTCCGCTTGAGACAGTTCCTCTCACATTTCCATCCCGGGGAAGGGGATCTTAGAATTACAGAGGCCATTTTGTCCAACCCCATTCATGTTACATGAAAGGGAGGTAGACCCAGGGTCGCCGTTGGACCAGTGACCTCTAAGGCTCCTTTCAGCTTTGCTCTCCTGTGACTGGCACTACAAACCAGAGGCAGGTGTGACAAGTGAATCTGCACTTCTGTCCTCATATATCTTGGAAACCTGTTTGCTTGATATATAGACACATTGTTTGTATTCCTGTTGACACCACTTTCCTTCTCTGTCTCCCTGCCTGATATCTTTGTTTCCCTCTATCAGGGTTTGGACCTTTGGGTTTACATTAATAGTTCTTTTGAGTAAACTCCTATTGTAATAATATTGATGTCGGAAAAGCACCCTTAGCACCCCTTTTTCAGAAGCCATATTTCAACACTTTATTTTCACATAGCCTCTTTTGAGGTGGTTGGGTGGCACAGTGGATCAAGTGCTGGATCTGGAGTTGCGAAGATTTGAGTTCTAAATCTGGCCTCAGACATTTACTAGCAATGTGATTCTGGCCATGTCACTTAACCTCTGTTTGTCTTAATTTCTTCAACTGTAAAATGGAACATAATAATAGCACTTACCTACTCCTCCTCCACCCAGGTTTATTGTGAAGATCAAAAGAGATTATAGAACCTTCCCTACTACTATAGAGGGCAACACCATGCTCCTAGCCTGAGGGCTCATGACCTAGGAATCATCCTAGATTTCTCACTACCTCTCACTCCCTTTTTCTAGGTTGTTGCCAAGCCTTTTGATTTCACCTTTGCAGTATCTCTTGTATATGCCCCCTTCTCTGACACTGCCAATAATAATAGCTTGCTGGTAGGTCACCTTGCCTCCAGTCTCTCCCCACTCCAATCCTTCCTCCATTCAGCCACTAATATGATCTTCCTAAAGTGCAGGTCCAAATATGTCACCTAGTCATTCAGTAAACTGGAGCGTCTGCCTTTTGCTTCTAGGATCGAATACAAAATACCCTGTTTGGCATTGAAAGCCCTTCATAACATAACCTCCTACTACATCTCCAATCTTCTTACATCTTACTCCCAGATATAAACTCTTCAATACAGTGATGCTGGCCTCCTGTCTAGTCCACAAGCAAGACACTCCACTCTTGGCTCTAGTCATTTTCCATGTCTGGAATGATTTCCCTCCTCTGCCCTGACTATTGACCTCCCTGGTTTCCTTTAAGTCTGGACAAAAATCCCATCTTCTACAGCAAGCTTTTCTCAATCTCTCTTAATTCCAGGGCCTTCCTTCTGTTGATTATTTCCTGTTTATCCTGTATATACCTTGCTTTGTATATATTTGTTTGCATACTTTCTCTCCCATTAGATTGTAAATTCCTTGAGGGCAGGGACTATCTTTTGCCTCTTTTTACATCCATATCATGTAGCCCAGTGCTAAGCACATAGTAGGTACTTAATAAATTTGTATTGATTTTTAATTGTTATTTTATTGATTTATTGATTATTTAGTTTTATTGATTGATTGCAAACAGTACTGGCACACAGGAAGCACTATATAAATGTTTATTCTCTTGCCCCCTTTATCTCAGTATTCCTAAGCAATTTAAAAAAGTTAACTTCTTACTTTTTTAAAAAAAAATGAACTGAATATAAAAATCCTGTCTTTTTTGTGTGTCTTTCCACATTTCCCACTTCTTAGTTTGAGATGAAAATGAAGAAAAGTGTTTTATTCATAAAATGCACCCCCCCCAATATTTTATGCATTGGAACATAGTAGCTATTGTTGCCATCAATGTGATTTTAAGCAAAATATGCTGCTTAGTCATTTCCAAGAAAAATAAAGGCTTAAATTAGTGAATTAATAAAAGATGCTTGATATTGGTTGGACTAAGGTGAAGGATGCATAGTTGGTACTCCTTTGTCCCTGCCCAGCTTCTCTCTCTCTCTCTCTCTCTCCTCTCTCTCTCTCACACACACACACACACACACACACACACACACACACACACACACACACATACAAACACACACACACATTTTCCTAATTTAATTTCTTACCTCACTGGAAATTTTTGGGCTTTGAGGTTAGATCTCTAATATATCTTTAACTTTATGAGGAGATGCTGCCTTAATAGATCTATTTCTGCAGGAAACACCTATTCCTTTTTCTGGACCCAAGATTTAAAAACTTCTCAGAAATTTCAAGGGTAAGAAAATACCAAGTGGAAACATCAAATTGTAGACCTTAGTAAATCATACATTTCTGTTGTCTTGCATAAAATCAGGCTTGTTCTGAGTATCTTATTACTAGTATAAATTGTAGGGATTGCTTAATGAAAAGAAGAATTAGCACACGTAGATTGTAGCTAATGTTCTGACTGACTCTTTTATGTTCTGGTCATTCTGGATAAATCTGTTTTCTCTCCTAAAGGAAGCTGAAAGTGGAAAATGTATTTAGCTATGCTAGATGTTGGTTTTCTTTTTACTATAGTATGTTTTCTCCTGTTCAGAAGGATTACATTTGTTCTTTTATGCCTTCTTATTACTTATACCATGTGAACTGATACATAATGCCAAGATGCTTAGAAAGTATTAGCACTTCTATAGCAAATGGGAGTACTCCCCAACTCACACGTCAGGGCTGCTAGAGAAAACTACTCCGTGTTCAAGGCACATTGTGCCTATGTCCATAACATATGTCATTATCCATATCCTTTGATGGTAAAGCAGAGGACATGATTAGTTGAAAGGAAAGGCACTGAGTGAAACTGCTTAATAGGAACAGAAACAGCACTTCCCTTAGAAACATGGGCCATACTTTGCTCCTAATATACACAATATCAATAGGAAGAGTAAGCATGCATAGAAAGCATATTTAGAGATGTGCCTGTAGGGATATATGTGATCAGAGCACACATATGGGGGAAATGTGTGAACATGAATTAGAAAACAGTTTGCCTTGGGAGTGAGTATAGAACACTTTCCTGACATTTCTCTTTCCTTTATTCTGTTACCTCTTTTGATCTGCTTCTAGGTCTTTTATCTAACCAGCTGAAGCTTCTGAGCCCGAGGTGCCAAGATCTTTAGAACAAATCTCTGTGCATGCATATACATATGCATATATGTTACATATATGTGTATATGTGATAGGGGAGAGAGAGAGGTAGAGAGACAGAGACAGAGAGAGAATGAATCTACTGTTCCCTCAGGCTCATTTGTCTTTCCTTTGGACTCAAGTTCTCAGTCCACTGCTTGATTCTTTCTGTCAGAGAGTTCACCCTACCTTATGGTCATTATTCACCATGCCTCATGATTTTAATGTCTGAAGTCTAGACTACTCCTTGTCTTTATCCATGTAAGGGGAAATCACTCAATAACTACCAAACAGCTCAGGAGTTGAGTATTCCCTGGTTTTCTTTCTTTCTTTCTTTCTTTCTTTCTTTCTTTCTTTCTTTCTTTCTTTCTTTCTTTCTTTCTTTCTTTCTTTCTTTTTCTTTCTTTCTTTCTTTCTTTCTTTCTTTTCTTTCCCTTCCTTCCTTCCTTCCTTTCTTCTTTCTTTCTTTCTTTCTTTCTTTCTTTCTTTCTTTCTTTCTTTCTTTCTTTCTTTCTTTCTTTCTTTTTCTTTCTTCCTTCCTTCCTTCCTTCCTTCCTTCCTCCTTTCTTCTTTCTTTCTTTCTTTCTTTCTTTCTTTCTTTCTTTCTTCTTTCTTTCTTCTTCTTTCTTTCTTTCTTTCTTTCTTTCTTTCTTTCTTTCTTTCTTTTTCTTTCTTTTTTTTCCCCAAATACAAACCTCTTTCTTTCTCCACTGTAGATGAGTCATCAGGGGAAAAAAAGGCACAGAAAAAACGGTTAAACACAGAGGTTAAGGTCACTTATTGTTTCTTCTACCTGTTTTTCCTGGCTTTTCATACTTTAGATACAATAAACTAAAGCCTAAAGGAATGTTTTGGCTCACCTCTATTCTTCAGTTCAAACACAACTCATTAAAATCAATGGACATCAATTGTGGCACTGTGCTGGAGTAATGATATGACAGGTTCTTTTGGGATGAATGAAGTTTAGGTGTAGTTATGACTTTGGTTACAATTCAGCAGCACAGAGATGGATAATCTTCTACTTGTGCATATAAACTCCCTGTAAGTTTCAGTCATTTTTTAGTCACATCCAACTCTCTGTGGCCCCATTTGGAGTTTTCTTGGCGAAGATATGGAAGTAGTTTGCCATTTCCTTTTCCAGCTTATTTTATAGATGAGGAAACTGAGTTAAAGAGGTTTAAGTGACTTGCCCAGGGTCACACAGGTAGTAAGTGTCTGAAGCCATATTTGAACTCAGAAAGATGAATCTTGCTGACTCCAGGCCTGGTATTCCTTCCACTGTGGATTACCCATATAACTATTTCACAAAAAAGTGAAGTTTTATATAATAATTCATAATAAATCAATGTTCTTTTATCAACATCATTGTGAAAACACTAAAAATGACCAGGGTGGCATGGACTAGGAGCCTGATGTTCACATAATTCCGTTGCCTCTCTTTCTCCTCCTCTACCCCACTTTAGAGTAAAAACATATTGGAAAGGAGAAGGGAGAATATTATCCAGAGAAATATATACTATGCTTCATTCCCCACTTTCCACTGTTCAGGAATTTTATTTCTAAAAAAAGCCTTTAATAGAACTTAGTATAAGAGGCTCTGTTTTTTTTAAACCACCAAATCGTCTAGAGAAACAATAACAACAATATCATTATCATCATCATCATTATCAACAACAACATCAACAATAATAAGCCAATACTTCAGTGATCCAGTAGAATATACAGATGATAGATAAACTGCCTATGGGTTGCCTATGTAGCTATTTCACAACACAGTTATATATAATAATTCAGAATAAATCAGATAGATAGGTAGATAGATGGGTAGATGGGTAGTTGGATGGATAAATAGAACATTCAAGAAGTAAGAATTAAAAATCACTATCTGCCAGGCATCATGCTAAGCACCAGAGATACAAATTTAAGGAATATAGTCCCTGCTTTAAAGGAGCTTACATTGTAAAAGGGAAAAACAATGCATTCAGGAACTGGAAAGGAGGGCAGGGATATAGTATATGAAGGAGGAGGGGAGTATAGTTTGAAATAAATGGCTGTGAAATAATGTAGCATGTTAGTTCCTGACATAAGAAAATGAAAGTTTCCTAGTCAGAGCTCGAGGTGGTTTTCCGGGAGGCAGAACCCAAGAATCAGTCGAGGAGTAGGTGGAGATAATGGGTCCATTGGACAGGGAATCATGTGGACATGACTGAGTCTGGTTAATTTTTTTATCTTTTTATCCCGAGCAATTATAACAGTGTTTTGACCATAGTATGCTTATTGGATAAATGACTTAATTCATCATTATGTTGGTGTTTGGAGTCATCCAGTGACTCTAATCACAATCTCTTTACACTGTAGTGGTTAAAATCATGACTTACTATGCCAAAAAAAAAATCATTATTCAGTATCAACCCTTCTTATGGTGAGCCCTTTCTAATTTAGCTGATCCCTGAAGATACATTCAGTGCATAGTCAGTCTCGTATTTGAATTTTTGCCAGCTTTCTGTTCTCTGAAAGATCTTGCCCACTGTTGGCATAACCTTTGAGAACCCAAGGTCACCTGCAAGTCACAATGAAGCAACTGAATATGGCTTTAATGGGGAGATAAAAAATAACTCAAATATATGTGCACATATGTATATACATATACACATGTACATACACATGTATAAACAAAAAGATAGTACAGTATACACATGTGCATACATTTACACATATGTATATAATGTGTGTATACATGTGTATATATTCTAGATAAAATATAATGGTTTTCACTTACAAAGTGCTTTTTACACAAGAAGCCTATGACATAAGTGGCGTAATTTTTGGGGTGGATCTATCCAGATGTCTGCATTATCATTTGCTTTTTAAAAGTTATTTTTAAAGCAGTTTCCAAGCGTCTGATGAGAATTACCAAGAATATTCACAGAATTTCACCTCTAAAAGGCGACTATTACTTCTGGATTCCAGCAGAGGCAGCTAAGCATCCCACAGTGCCCGCTGCTTAGCTGGGGGTGGGAAAATAAAGTTCCTAAAAAGACACCAGAGTCAGCCTAGTCTTTAAAAAAGAAAGTAAGACCACTACTGGGTCATTAATATGTGGGTAAATCATGAGGAGGATCTCAGTATGTCTCAGCCTCAGATGAATATCACAGGAAGCTTTGCTTCTTTTTTGTCTCTGGTCTTGAATTTGTAAACTCAATGTAGCCAAATAAAAATGCAAATGTGGACAACACAGTTCCCCCAACCCCACACACATAAAATGCTTTTCATTTGATTTTACTTGATCACTGCCAAGATGAGTCGATAGATACACTCCAGCTTGTGCTTTCTGGAGCCTGTTCCCCATGTTGGAGCAAGGGGTTGATGGATTGGTATAAACACGTAGAAACGGCAACAGCTGCTAAAAAAAGGCAGAAAAGCAGAAAGAAATGATTTAAAATGAATAGTAGTTATGTCTGTGACATACAGGCTGCCTGGATATTTTTAATTCCCCTTGCCCTCTCTAAAAATGAAATACTCATGTCGATAGAAATAAAGAAAAAACAAAACGAAACAAACAAACAAAAAACCCTAAAACTGCCTTCCAAATGCAAGTGAACCTCCTCTCAGCCTTTTTGATGTGATTTTTTCAGTGCTTTTCTGAATTGTATTAGGCTTAGATCTGCATCCCCTGTTGAAAATGCTGTAGTCATTTCAGGAAGCCTCCAGCTAATGGGCTCTCTTCATTTTTTTTGTAGCCCTTTTCCCCATCATTGTTGATTACACTTGTCGATCAGTGTTTGCTCCCTTTTAAAATTGATCCTGCTCTCCTGCTTGTGTCAGTCAATTATGTCAAAATTAAGTGCTTGTAACATCACAACTAGGGTCAGCATCTTGGATTCATCAAGGATCTCAAACTATTTTCCAAATGGATTCTTGGTGGCATTCCATGCTGGTGCCAATCTATCAATGTCCATTTCAGAGAGAGTAGGTTTTGTTCAGTTTTTCAGACTGACTTGTCAGAGGAATTTGTCACTTATACCTTTGACTTCAATAAGATCTCAGGTTTACTTAACAGGTTGGGCAAGATCTGATGGAAGTTTTATAATGCCACTCACCTATAGCCCAGATGCCCCACTACTGCCTGAACAGTTGGGGTTTTACTTTGAACTCTAGAAGGAATTTGCTTGTATCAGATAAATTTTGTCAAGAGAGTATACCACTCTAATTTACTTCTTAGCTGTGTTTGGGGAACAGTAAAAGGGACAGTTTCTTTTATTATTATTATTATTTTTTTATGAGGCAATCTGGTTTTCTTACCCAGGGTCACACAGCTAGTAATTGTCAAGTTATCTGAGGTCACATTTGGACTCAGGTCCTCTTGACTCCTCCAGGAGGTGCTCTATCCACTACACCACCTAGCTGCTTCAAGAGGGACAGTTTCAATAAATTAGAGAGTATGTGGAGTGGGGTAGAAGAAGTAAGAAGACTAGAAAGGAGGAAGGATCTAAGTTGTGAAAGTTTTTAAGTTTATATTTTGAAAAATAAAGTCTGTCATTTTTAAAAAAGTCAGTTTTTTCTTTAATTTGGTGAATGAAAATGTCCTTTTAGATTATTTATTGAATATTTATTTAATAAATGTGTCCCTTGAAAAATAAAATTCCTGGATACACATTCTATTGAAGTTTGATGAATATACCTTTTTTGATGGCTCGAGATCTCATCACCATAGCTATGTAATACATGCAATCTAGGCTCTATTTATAAAAGATTCATCTTTCTGTTAAGATAATCCCCTTTCAGGTATTATTTCACAAGGTACTAAACATAGCTACAGCACACAAGAAAGCCAAGGGAAGAGATGCAAACATACCAATCAGTCAGTCAATAAGAATTTATTAAACACATACTATATTATTAAGCATATACATATTAATCCAGGCACAGTGCTGAGCATTAAGGATACAAAGAAAGGCAAAACAGTCTGTGACCTCAAGGAGCTCACAATCTAATGGGGAAGATAACATGCAAAAATACTTTCTACAAATAAGCTATATTCAGGATAAATAGGAAATAAACCATAAAGAGAAGACATGAAGAGAGACTGGGAAAAGTTTCTTATGTAAGGTGAGATTTTAGCTGGGACTTGAAGGAAACCAGGGCAGCCAAAAGGCAGAGATGAAGTGGAATAACATTCCAGGAATGAAGGACAGACAGTGAAAATGCCTGGAACTGAGAGATGGAGTGTCTTGTTTAAGGAACTGCAAGGAGATCAGAGTCACTAGATCAAAGAGTACATGGTGGGGGAGGGTGGAGGAGAGAGGTATAAGGTATAAAAAGACTGGCAAAACTAGGTTAGGAAGGGCTTTGAATACCAAACAGAGGGATTTTATATTTAATGCTGGGGGTGATAGAAAGCCACTGAAGTTTACTAAGTGCAGAGGAGGGGGGTGACATGGTCAGACTTGTGCTTTAAGAAAATCAGTTTGGCAACTGAATTGAGGCTGGACTGGAATGGGGAGAGATTTGTGGCAGGCCAATCAACCAGGAGATGATTTCAATAGTCCAGGTATCAGGAGATGGGAGCCTGTCCTAGGCAGTATTAGACGGGAGAAAGGGATTTATTGGAGAGAGATTGTAAAGGTGAAATCGGCAAGGCTTTGCAACAAATCATGTGTGGACAGTAGTAGGGACATGAGAAATAGTGAGGAATCAAGGATGAAACCTAGGTTTCAAGCCTGGGAAACTAGGAGGATGGTGAGTAATAGGGAAGTCTGGGAAGACAGAAGGATTTGGTGAATTATGTTTTGCACATGTTGAGTTTAAGATGTCTATGGGACTTCCACTTCAAGATGTGTAATAGGCAGTTGGAGATGGAAAAATGGAGATCGTCAGAGGTGTTAGGGATGTCAGAATGGAGATGATAATTAAATGGTTGAGAGCTGAAGCCCCCACTTCACTCCAGCTGTTTTATTGTGGGTTAGCACTCTAGTAAGACAGAAAAAAATGCCCACTTCAAGGAAAACTCTCCTGAAATAAAAAAGCTTGCAACTATCTTGTGTCTCTACTGAGAGCTGAATCTGTCCAAAGGCAACTGTACTATGATTTATCTTAGGACCAACTGAAGCAGTACCTTCCCATCTACCCTAATCCATCACCATTTTTTCCTCAAATGCTATAACTAGATGCTATGGCTGCCTGCTGGTTTTGATGGGACAGTTACTAGCTATTCATCTACCCCTGTGGCTCTGTTAGACAAATGGAGGCTTGATGAACCTTCTTCTGGAAGTGTGAGATATGATATAATAAAGGGGGTCTCCCTGATTTGGAGCACTGTTTAACGGAGTAGAGAGATAGCGGGTACTGCTGCTTGGTGAACTGCTTGATCCTGAAGAGCAGCAGATGGGCTGTCCAGATTTCCAGCTGAGACACCACTGTGTTCATCTGTCCATACCCTCCTATGTTCTTGGTTGTGAGATTCAATAAACCATTCTAACCCCTACTAATGTTGTACTGAGTTCAAATCTGACCTCAGTATACCCTGTGAGGAGCCCAATCCGCTTAATAGTACAACTACTGGTCCATCACTGATGCCATATCCCACAGTAGACTACATGAGGACCTCCTAGAAGCCCAGAAGCAGTTCTGAAGTTGACTGACCTTTCCTATTTATACTCCCTTCAATTATTCCTTGCCACCATTACACTTTAAATTTGTTATCTCCCTCCTTTCATCCCCTTCCCCCCCCCCCCTCCCCTCCTCCTCCCCTCCCCTCCCCCTTCCCTCCCTTCCCTTCCCTTCCCTTCCCTTCCTTCCCTTCCCTTCCCTTCCCTTCCCTTCCCTTCCCTTCCCTTCCCTTCCCTTCCCTTCCCTTCCCTTCCCTGTATATTTGTGGGAGACTATATCCCTGATGTTAGAGGAAATGTTTTATAAATACTATTATTCCTATACCATTTCAGTGAATGACCTTTGCTAGAACTAACTGAATCTACTGGCTAATTATTAAGGGGAAGAATATGAATGGGAACTTGTACCCTACCAAACATAAGGTACACTTAGAGCCCTGAAGCAGTAACAGCTTCCCCTTTGGAAATTCTACTTGTACAGGTTGGGTCAGTGAGCCTGAAGGAAGGGGTGTTCAAAGCCTCTCTAGGCACTTTAGTGAAATCTCATGAAGGCTATATTATAAAGGGAACATTAATTTCTACTCATTCTCATATATGGTCCTCTCAGACATAATCCTACTAATCAACAGAAAATTATTATGGATTCTACTTCTGATGACAGTCTCAAATTACCTATACTTCATCCTCTTATATACTATTTTTTTTTGTTCAGTCATTTCAATCATGTCTGACTCTTTGTGACCCCATTTGGGGTTTCTTGGCAAAGATACTGGAGTGGTTTGCTATTTTCTTCTCCAGTTCATTTTGCAAATGAAGAAACTGAGAGGCAAACAGCATTAAGTGACTTGCCCAGGGACACACAGCTAGTAAGTCTCTGAGGTCAGATTTGTACTTAGTATAACATTAATATGGGTTAGAATGGTTTATTGAATCTCACAACCAAGAAGAACATAGAAAGGTATGAAGAGATGAACAGCAATTCAGACAAGAATAGAATCACATGTGGCCTCCCTCACCCCCGCCATCCCATGGGGTAGCATTCTGGGTGGTGGCTCAGGCAAGCAGTGGGGTATGGCTTCTATTCGAAGGCACACAGTTTATGGGTTTGCCTGGGTTTGTAGATTTTCAGAAAAAAAGGATTGCACATACCGCCTGTCAGACCGTCGGTGGAGTGATGGACAAATAGCGAAAGAGTGGGGTAAGGTATGCATGGATGTTCAGCACTTTCTTAGACATTGTAGTTTCTCAACATACCAACTCTTTTCAGTATAAATCTATTATAAGTTTCCCATCTTCTATTGCAGGTAAAACTATCTTATTCCATTGGAAGCCCTTACTCCTAATAGATTAAGGTCTCTCTCCTTATTTCCTACAATTTTAATCCCTCCCTTCTTCCAATTTTCTCATTCTTGGGCAATACCTTTTTTTTCCCCTGAGGAACTATATGAGTCATCATTACTTTACTTTTGAACCATTATCTTATTAAGGGTATGTCACCCATTGGCCTTAATTCTCCATTCCCCTCACCCCATGTTAGTATTCTTTCAGTCTGTATTTTGTTCCACAAAATTCTTTGATTCATCTGGGTCAGGGTTGTGAATATAAATGGTGTATGGATGTGTGTGTATCTATGAAGATTGACCCTTCTAAGAAAAGGTTGTAGGGCCTTGGCTGCTCACAGAACCCAATCTAGTATAACCTGTACATGGCAAGGCAACCACAGAACTAGTTATCCAAGTGAGGTAATCTGCTCTTATTCATATGGAGAGAAAATCAAAACAGCATCTAAATATTCTTTGACATATTGATTGAGGAAGTATAATAGACCTTATTAATCATGTATTGGAAGGTCATAGGTATATTAGTTAATCCAAAGGGCATGATCATATATATATTCATAACTTCCAAACAATATCTGAAAGTCTATCTTCTATTCATCTGTGGCCTTTATTTTAAGAAGGTCATATGCCCCTTGCAAATCTAGTTTGGTATAAATCCATAGCCCTTGAACTCTAGCCAGGATCTCTGAGATCAATGAGAGTAGGAAGTGGTTATGATTGGTCAGTTCACTTAGGCTGCAGAAATTGATGTAGAACTGTAGACGTCCTGCTTTCTTTATAGTAACTCATATGTACTTTTACAAGGTTGGTGCTACTTTTTTTCCATTCACTTAATATGTAAATTAATCCGTATGAGGGTGGTATTGGGTAGGAGGATTATGTGAAAATCATAATCATGGTTCAGAAACAACTGGCTGTCCCTGATTTAAGAGTTGCTTCAACTTCTGTTGTTTATTGAATCAATCAATCAATCTGAATTTATTATGTACTTACTATGTGTCAGGCTAGTTGAGACTTTTCTCCCCCTTCCTTCTAAGGGAGGTTTTTACAGTCAAAGTAGAAACCTTAAATACTCTTGGGAATTTCCAGCTGGTTTGTTCCATGGAAAAATATATTACTTTGAACTTCATTTAACGTGGGGATTACACAATTTTAGCTACAGGAATCTGAATCCCACCTTGCTTACAGACACACCCAAGTTCACCTGATTCATAGGACCTGTTTTCTTTCTAAGGACAATTTTCCACTGTAAGCATCATCTCTTGTGTGGGTGAGAATTTCTCTACGATTCCACTTTCCTCCCTGGTAATGGGAAAATGTGTGTGTATGTGTGTGTGTGTGTGTGTAGGTTTGTAAAGACCTTACCATGCACCAAACACTTTGCTAAGTATGAATTATATAAATGCCAGCAAGATGCATGTCAGCCCCTATCTCTATAAATGTTATATTTTGATGAATGAAGATAGCACATAAAGGGAAGTTAGAAAGGGAGGAGTGGCATATGCATGGAATTGTGATGTGGAGTTGATTAGGAAATGCCATGGATGCCTGGTATTGGGTAAGATAAAGTGAAAACTCACCTATAGAGGTTGGGATCCTAGGAGCATATACTAAAGTTCCAGTGGAAAGGAGATGAAGACGACAGCTTGAAATTAACTATGGTATGAAGTTGGATGGGAAGCCAAAGCTTTAGAATCACTTAGTAGCTACATTTCTCTCTCTCTCTCTCTCTCTTTCTGTCTTTCTTTTTTGCCTTGAGTAGAAGCCTCAAAGCATCTCATCATGAAATGCTTTCAGGATAGTATCTTTTTCCACCAAATCCTCCATTTTCCTTAACTTTGCTAATATTGTCAAGCTCACCATCATCTCAATCACCCAGGCTCACAGCTTCATTGTTTCTTTGATTCCTGACTCAAACTCAGCCCATATATCTAATTTGTTGCCAAATCTTATCATTATAACCTTCAAAACATCTGTCACATATGTCCCTTACTTTCTATTCACAAAGGCACTGCTCTTATATGGACCTTCATCACTACTTGCCTGGACTATTGTAATATAATCCCAATTGATCTCTCTGCATCAAGACTCTTTCCCACTCTCATCCATTCCTCTTCAATTGAAAAAATGATTTTCCTAAAGAACATGTTTGCCTATGTTATCCCACCCCTTTCCCTGCATTCAATAAACTCCAATGGTTCTCCATTTCCTCTAAGACCAAATATAAAATTGTATGTTTGGAATTTAAAGATCTTCATAGCCTAGAACCATCTCTCACATATAAATGTATATGTATGCATGTATGTATGTATACACACATATGAAAAACTCAATTGAAATTCCATCCTCTGCAGTAGGCCTTTTCCAGTTTTCTTTCAGCCTTATTTTCTTCATTTGTAAAATAGAAATAATAATAGCACCTATCCCATAGGGTCATTGTATCAAATGAGATAACATATTTGAGGAGCTTTGCAAACCTTAAAGCACTGTGTAAATACTATTAGCATTATTATCATTGTGTTATTACTATTATTTAAAATAATAATAATAATAATAATAATAATTATTATTATTATTGTTATTATTGTTATTATTATTATCCAATCAGGTCTTCAGGAATCAAATGCCCTCTTAGTTGACCCTTTGAGCCCTCATTTAAAACCCTTCCTAAATATCTTATCCAACTATACCTCTTCCCAATCCAAAATAAATCTCAACTGTAAAAATTCATTAATAAAAACTATTTGATACCAAGTCCCTTGTCATCTTCCTAACATGATGGTTGCTGCGTTTCATTTAAAAAATGAACATCCCAACACCAACTGCTAACACATTTATAATTTCCCTTTTTTCTTCCTCAGAGGACCTGCCAAAATGAGGCCAAATGACAATTTTCTAATCACTGAGGGCACCTATGTTTGCCTTATTGCAAAGCAAAGCTAACTCTTAAATGCTATTTCATATTGGCCAATTTACCCATATAATAGGGTCTTTCATTGTGTCTTGTATGACCTTTTATGGCGCAGTCCAGATTATAAGAAATCAATGCCTGGAAAGGATTCATGGTGTAGGTCAAACTCTCTCCTGTTCTGAGAATGGGGAGGGTAGGGGAGACTGCAATTCAACGTTGTCTCCTGCCAAACACCCTGTATCTATTTTGTGTGTATGTGCGAATGTATGATATGTGTTTGTATGTATGTATGTATATATATATACACATACGAACATATATACACATGTGTATGTACATATATACACCCATGAACATATATAGAAATATATTTATAAAATACACACATATATGTATTTGTATATGTATAACTATATCTATATGAATGCACATATTATCTTCCCCAATAAATTATAGAATGTAAGCTCTTTAAGGACAAGGATTGTTTCACGTTTGTCTTTGTATCCCTAGTACCTACTCTAATACAGGGCACATAGGAAGCAAGGAAGGAAACAAGCATTTCTTAGTTGCCTTCTATGTGTCTGATACTGTGTTAAGTGCCTTATGAATATGATCTCATTTGATCTTCACAACAACCCTGGGAGATATTATTCTATAATGATACTCTGTTTTATCCCTATTTTACAGTTGAGGAAACTGAGAAACACAGAGGTTAAGTGACTTGCCCAGGGTCACACAGTGTCTGAGGGCAGATTTGAACTCAGGTCTTTCTGACTTCAGACCTAGTACTCTAGGTCTGCTAGCAAGTGCTTCATAAATATTTGTGTCCCTAGTGCCTAGTACAGTGCCATGTGCATGATAGACACAATTAATGCTTAATCAATAAATTGATGATAAGTAATGGGGAAATTCAGTGCAGATGAAATTTAATGATATGGAGGTATTCTGCTGATCCCCAGAGACTGATGGGCTAGGTAATTAGCTGAAAAGAGGACCGAGACAGAAAGCTGGTTCAGAGGCATAAGTAATGTCAAAAGAAGATATTAATATGATGTTTTGTAAGGGGGTATTTCAGAGAGAAAATCTGTGATTTTCAGGCTACAATAGTTTAGGGACATGTGACAGAAGGTGGAGCTAAATCTAGATAAAGGTCAGAAACATAATTTGTTGCATTCAAGGTCTTTAGGGATGAGCAGGAGGTTTTAGTCTGGTTATGTGTCAGATCATACTACTCCTGTATATCATCTAAGACCCTATTAAATGGGGAATTCCTTTGCTGTTGCTTTGCTCATTAACCTCCATAGAATTTATAGGACAGCAGATATGCTTTTTGGAACTCCTGCATTTATCTCAACAAACACCCTTAAATCACTGAACTTTTCAACCAACATCCCTTCTTCCTTTCCTGCCTTCTCCAAAACCCAGAAGTCCCTTGAGGGCACTTCATCTCTTGTAACTGTCTCCATTAGAAGGCTCCAAAGAGCAAAATCAAGGAGGAGGAATGACAGGCATACTCCTAGGTCAGCACTATGACTTTCAAGCCATCTTGCTACCACTATATCTCAATAACCATCCTACTCTTGGGGCCCATGGAATATATTTGTACCACTTTCTATTTCTTGTTATCATATCCCAGCTTCCAGGGCACTCTCTCAGCTTTGTCTATGACTTTACTTACATGGCTTATAGCCTTCTGCTCAATTCCATCACCTGCCGTCATCTTTGTTTACTTCAGTTTTCATATTGATAACTCCTTTAAGAACCAGACAACACAATTACTCTCCCCTTTCAATGATTTACTTCTCCACCCCATTTTAGCTATCTTTCAGTTTGGTCCCACCTTATACCCCACCATGTCTTGGAACTGGACCACCTCCAAAATCCAAAATGTGGAAGTATTCTAATTATCTACTATGATCACATATTCTTAAACCTCTCCAACTCTCATGCACATTAAACTTACCACATGATCCTATTGTGATCAACAATCCATCCCCAAACCTCTTCTCGTAGTCCATTTTCTTAACTTGGATTAATTTGCCTCCATTCTTAGCCTTGAACTGATGGTCTCCTAATCCCAATTTTTCACAGTCTAACTCCATAAAATCATGTTTCCCTCTCACCTCCCACCATTCTGATCTTGTGACTTCTTACACTTGTCTAACCTTATTAATCAGTTCGTCTCCTTTTGCTGGATAAAGTAAAAAACAAAACAATAAGCTCATTTCATCCATTACAAATTTATCATATCCAGCCTCAGTTGGACACTCCCTTCTGTTCAACAATCCTTTTACTATATTCTTATTGATTTGTTATCTCATTTTGCACAATGACTTTTCCAAACTTCTCTTTCTGTCCTTTTGATCACAATCATACTCTTCAAACAGTCTCCCCCCCCCAACTTGCAGCAGATGACAGCTCCTACTTCACTCAGATTAATGCCACCACAAATTAACTTTATTTTTCCCGACAAACTCTATTTCTCAAACTTCTCAGTACCATCAGCAATTTTCATCTGCTTTTCTTAGGTAGCAGAAGACATATCCTCATGTGTCTCTAAGGCTCTTTTCCTCTACCTTGATTGCATCCTTGATCTATTCCCTCCTACTTCACCACAACTGTGCTTAAGTAGTCATTCCTCTTCATAATTCAAGTGCAATCTCCTCATTTCCACTGAATGTTTCCTATCTGGGAAAAATGATATAATATGTTAAGAGAACTTAGTTTTGAGTTAATAGTTTAAGCAAGTTGTTTTATCTCTTGGTCTTGGTTTATATATTTGTGAAATTAGCGGGGTTTAATAAAATAATCTTTAAGGTCCCTTTCATCTCCAAATCTTTTGATCTTATGGTTCCCACCCAGATCACTGCTATTGACTTTTCAAGCTCAACCTATCCCAAAGTAAGCACATTATCTTCACCTCTACCCCTAAATCTGCTCTTCTTTCTGACTTCATTATTTCTGTCAGCGGCATTGCTATTTACTCGATGTTCCAGGCCTGAAACCTTGTGGTTCTTTTTGACTATTCCTTCTCCATCTAATTAAATACTAAAGTTTTCCCATTCCTTTTCCAAATCCTCTCAGCTCTGCAAGGCACCAAGGTGGTATGCAGCCTCATTACTACCCTCCTCGATTCCTAGTACTCTGCCCTAAGAAGGCTTGCTTCCACTATTTGTCTCTCCAGTGACACTGCCTGAATAATCTTCCTAATTTATTTTTCTTGCAGAGCCATTCCTCTACTGTAACATTCTTTTTCTTTGGCTCTTCATTGCTCGCTGAGTAAAGACTTTGTTTGGCTTTCAAGACTCTCCTTAATCTGGCACCAATCTATCATTTTAGTCTAATCTCATTCACTTGCATTCCTTCTAGTCGAATTCCATGTCTCTCAATTCTCTGAACATGACCTGAGGTTTCTTACATTACTTCTTTTTTCATGCTCTTCCTTAAGGCTCTAATTCCTCCATCCTATACCTTTTGAATTTTGATTTATCCTTTAAAGCACAATTCAAAATGCTTTCTTTTCTGAGAAGCCTTCTCTGATTCTTCCTGTCAGTAGAAACCATGTCTCTCAAACTTCATGTGATATTTGCATCTAAGCTCATTAGGGAGTTCATTACGTACCCAAACTGACAAGTCCAGCTCATCTTCCTCTTTGGAAGTATTTACATTTATATATTCAGATTTTTATTCTTGAGTTTCCCAGTTCTCCTTGGTTGCCTTATCTAAAATTTTAGTCGTTTTAGTACTATCTATTGAGGCAGCTAAGTGGTGCAGTGTATATAGCACTAGGCTTGGAGTAAAAAAAGACCTGAGTTTAAATCTAGCCTCAGACATTTCCTAGCTGTGAGACCCTGGACATGTCATTTAACCTTTTTGTCTCAGTCTTTTCATTTGTAAAATGAGGATAATAATAGCACCCACCTCCCAGAGTTGTTGTGAGAAGCAAATGAAATGATAAATGTAAAATACTCAGCACAGTGCCTGGCACATAGTTTTACATAAATGTTAGTTATTATTATTATTATTATTATCATCATCATTATCATTCTAACTTTCTTCTCACACTTTGACATTTATTTCTCCAGAATCTAAGGTAGATGTCATATTATATACACCAGTGGTCACTTCATCCCCAGATCCCCATCATTTCTACCCTGTTAATGAAAATCATATAAACATAATATTTTCCTGATTCATTTTCCTACCTATTGAAGTATGCAATTACTCTTATGGCCAGTCTAGAAGTTATTGGTTTCTCTGATTTAAGAAAAGAGAGAGCTTTGGCATATGTCTGGATAATTTAAACCTTCCATCAAAGCTATATCATGTCTTGTGTGAGACGTGATCTGTTTCCCACATTCCTTACTTTTGATAAAATATTTCATCCTATACTTTCAGAGAATATGGAGTAATACAAGCTAGATGATAACATAATTAAGTGGATTCATATCTAGTTGAATTGCTGGACTCAAAGAGTAGTCATCAATGATTCAATGTCAACTTGACAGGAGGCCCAAAGTAGAATACTTTAGGGATATGTGCCTGGTCCTGTGTAGTTTAAAATTTTCTTAATGATTTGAATGATGCCCTCAATGGCCTTCCTACCAAATTTGTAGGTGACCCAGCACTGGGAGAGAGAGCTACAATACTAAATGATAGAATCAAGGACCAGCAAAGATATTGAAAGGCTAGAGCTTCGGATTAGACATAATAAGATGAAATTCAATAGAGATAAACAGAAAATCTTGCAGCTGGGTTAAAATATCAACTTCTTAAATACAAAATTGTAGATGCATAGTCAGGAATTTGTCTGGCAAAAATCTTGAGATTTCAGTGGACTGCAAGCTCAACATGAGTCAGTAGTATGATATACCGGCAAAAACAACAACAACAAAACCAATATAATCTTGGACTATATCAAGAGAACCACTATTCCAGGAATTGTGAGATGATTGTACCTCTGTGGTCTGCCTTTGTTAAGCCACACACGGAATATTATATTTAATTCAGGGATTTAAGTTTAGGAAGGTTATTAAGAAGAACTACAATGTGGAACAGGGATTGGATTTGCTCTACTCGGTTCTGGAGTGCAGTACCAAGAGTAATGGGAAAAAAAAATGGCGAAGAAGCATATTTGAGCTAGATGACAAAGAAAAAAATAACAGCTTCCTAACAATCAGACCACTTCCTGAAATCTCTTCTGAGGTGGAATGAACCAGAAAGTAGATGACCACTTAAGTATGACATAGTGGGGATTCCTTTCATTGATGGATTGGACTTGGTATGTTCCAATTCTAAACTTCAGTGCATCACAGTATGATACTTTATTTCTCTATTGCGATTATCAGGTAATGCTGTATATTGTAGTTACATGAGTTTTTGTATTTACATTAGCATGTGAGCTACTTGAAGGCAAAGGGATATTTTTGTCATTATTTGAATCTGCAGAACTTTGAACAGCTCTTGGCACATAGTAAGTACTTAATGAATTTTTGTTGATTGACTATCTTATTCACCAACATCTATTTCAGAGGATGAAGAGGTTAAAAAAAACACCAATTCTACAAATATGATATAACCCTCCATATTAAATCAATAAATATGTCAATTACTTCAGTGTAAATTAGGGATATTTAAGGATATAAAAATAGGGGATCCAGGAAGTGCTCTCCTCTTTCTATCCTTCACCCTCTATAATCAAAAGGAGGGAGGGACTCTAGGAATCAGGGGTATTAAGAAAGTGTGAATCTCAGGGGGGTAATGTGATTTTACAGGATGGTAAGATTATCATGTGATCAGCAGCCTGGGGAGAAATGAAGTTCAGGTATAAGAGATGAGGGAAGTTGAAGACTCATAAACTAAATAGCAGTCTAATATCTATACATGAATAATATTTTCTTTGAGAATATCATCAGAAGGAATTGGACATGGTCTGCTGAATAATAGCTACAAAAAAAACACGCATGAGTTATTCCTGAATCAGCAATATGTGTATAGTCGGATTACTGATGCATTAGAGCAAAAGTGAAAGTTAATATATAGCTAGAAGAAGGAAAGTAAATGAAATAAAGCTATGGCATGCAATTAAAGAAACTGCAATGCAATTTGTTGATACAAGTTATTGATATCAAATGATCAGAAACGGTTGAAGAAAAGACAATGAAAGCAATTATAATGATTTCATGGAGAAGTTAATAAGTCAATTGTCATAACAAAAAGACCAAAAGACATTAAGAGATATACCCTCAGAACATTTTAGAACCTTATTGAAGGGAGATCCAAAATTATCTAAAAGAATTTAGCCTGTCTATTCACGTAGGAAAAACAGATGAATGAAGAATAACTAATTTTGTGATTAAGAAATTCAACTGGGTAATCAACCCATAGAACTGGTCATCAGTATCAATATCTTGGACAGACACCATACAAAGACAATGACCAAGTTCCAAAACTGAATAGGAAGATTAGTGCAGGTTTGATTCCTTTTGTGAAATCACAAAATTCTTTTAATGACTCCAAAATTCAGAAACAAAGGTCAATCTTTTTAATCCCCATGTTCTTCCATCATTGCTTTATGGATGCAAGTCAGGTCATAGACTTTGAAGAATTGAAATTAGAATTACCCAAAGAAGGGCAATGGAGAGTCAATGAAGTGAGAGCACTAACAGATTCTTTATCTGACTGCACAATTCTCAATCCCTTGAAATCTCCATGTAGGGGAAAAAAGAATACACAAAGAATGTTGGGGGTGAAGGGAAATAGTGTGTCACTGCATTCAGAGCTTGAAGAGTACGTGCACACATGCATGTGTGTGTGTGTGTGTGTGTGTGTGTGTGTGTGTAAGTTATAACGGACCAGTTGGCTACCCTACCACAGCTAAAATTTAGCAGTTTTTGGGTCCTGTGAAATTACCACCTTTTTCCCCTAACAAAATTCCTTTCTTTTTTCAGATTAAATCCTGCTTATATATTCAGTACTTGGCTATCATCTTTAATATATTTCTCATCCATTCCCTGGGAAACAAGTCTACTCCTATTACCAATGAAGCAATTGAGACATAAAAGAAGAGTTAAGAAACCCAATCAATCTCAAAGACAACAATACATACTAGAACCTCTTTCTTTATAGTTAAGGTACCAGTGTCTCATATTTTATTCTACCAGGATGCTAAAATTTATTCCCTTTGCTTTCCACAACACTTTTTCATGTAATTTGATAATAAATGAGTTCCCAAGTCTTTGTTTCTCAAAGCCTACCTCGCCTGAAATTGCCACAGTCAGTATTGCTTCTCAATTGTGTGCTTACTATAATAAAACAGTTTTAATTTGGAAATTTTTCCAGTTAAATTTCAGGATGGTGGTGAGACCTTTGATGAGTGGAGAAAGGATAAGTCTGATCAATAAATGATAATAACTGCAGGGGAGGCCTGGGTCAGTGCAGTGAACCAGATGGAACATCCTATGATTCATTTAGAAAGATATTCAGTCACTTTTTTTAGTCGTGTCTGACTCTTTGTAGCCCCATTTGGGGTTTTCTTGGCAAAGGAATTGGAGTGGTTTTTACAGATGAGAAACTGTTACAAATAGTGTAAGTAGCTTGCCCAGGGTCACACAGCTAGTAAAAGTGTCACAGACCAGATTTGAACTTAGAAAGAGGAGTGTTCCTAACTTCAGGGCTTGCACTCTATTCACTGTACTACCTAGCTGCTCTTTAGAAAGACAATTCCAACCAATAAGAAAATGGTTGTTATGAAAGTCTGGGACTTTCTTTTTATCCTTGGGGTATAGCAGTTTTAGGCCTCAGGTAATACATGTGACTATGTTATGTGGCAAGTGTTAGGGGAGGGTAGATTGAGAAAATGGAAAGTTATGAGTCTGTGATGTGGTTGTGAGGATACTATCCAACAGCTCTTGAGCAATCTTCATCGTAAAGACATGAAGGAAATTTTATGGGGTAACTCCATTACAGCCTTGTCTAACATTATGAGGCTATTACCTCCTTGTTCTAGGGATTATGTTTCTCTTAATAAAACCCAAGATATTACATTAGTTGCTATGTCACACAGTTGACAAATATGGAACTTGTTCTGTAAATCATCCCAGAGCTTTTTACTAATGCACTGCTAACTCTCTCTGCCTCCTTTATCTTGAACTTGTTAAGTTAATTGTTGGAAATACAAATGCAAAACTAATGTACATTCCTACTATATGTTAAGAAATGTATTAGTTATCCCACCCAGTCATATGCCATTTGCAGATTTGGCAAGCAAGTTACCATGTCTTTCTTCATCTAACAAAAATGCATGGGGACAGGGATAAAGTTCCAAGGTATTCCAGCAGAAACCTCCCTCCAAGCTGACTTGAACTCATGAGTGACTACTCTTTGGATACAGTAGCTTAATCAGTTCTAAGTCCATTTAACTATTTTCTAGTAAAGTCAACATCTCTTTACCTTGCTTTAAGAGTACCATGAAAGACTTTTCAAAATACTTTGCTGAAATCTTCAAACATACCCTTATATAGTTATCATGGAAATAAAAGAAAATAGTGTGTCTGGCATGACTTATCCTGGAAGTCACACCAGCTCTTTGTGATCAACACATCCTTTTCTAAATTTGCACTAACCATCCTTTTAATAATGGAAAATAAAATGGCAGTGAGAATCGGGAATTCAATTGCTTTGAGAAAAGGGAACTGTGTTCTCATTCATCTTTTGAATGTACTGCTAATTTTGCCTCTGAGCCTAGAGGAAAAAGATCCAAAACTCAAACAAATTTGTGTTCCTCTTCCTGTCACACACACACACACACACACACACACACACCCACGGTTGACTTTACCCTCTGAGCCTAGAGTAAGAAACAGTGTATTCCTTTCCCCATAATATGCACTCATAGTTGTCCTTATTGGTTGGATCTAGTGACAGTGGAGTTTTATGTCTATGTCTCCTAGGAATAGCCAAAAGAGAAAGAAATCTAGGGTCTAGCTAGAACACCTGGCACATAATTTAGTCTCCTCAGTTTTTATGTCATCATCTCAGTAATTACTAATCAGCTTCAAAGCAAATGTGAATACAGTAAAGATTAATGGTCTTCACAAGTGGAATATTTAAGCAAAGTTTGTCTAAATGTGGTAAGGTACATGTGTGGGCTCTTTTCTTCTGCCCCTCTTTTATGAAAAAGAATCCATTTTGATGGCACTTGAATTCCACAGCAGTGATCAACAGTTGCAAACAAGTATTATATCACTTTTGGCAGTAATGTTTACAAAAATAACATTGCAATAGCAGGGGACCTACTGAGATCATACTAGGGGGTTTGAACTGCAAAAATGCACTCCTAACACTGTGGGATAAGACTGCATTGGGCAACCTGTCGCCCAGAAAATCCAGGGCAAGCATAGTGAATTCTTCTGGGGAGGCACCCCAAAGTAATCCTCTTTCCATTTTTTACATCCAATCACCATTTCATTTCTCCCTGTCTCTTTCTTTTTTAGAAATAAAAATATTAAAAATAGTCCTTCTATAATTACAATGCTCTCATTTTCTTTTCAGATTACATCTGTGATTGCATTCCTGAGAGTTCCAGCTTTTTTGATATACTATATACAACTCCGGTCCTGTTGTCATCCTACAAGCCCTTCATTAAGGAAATAAATGCCTGAGTGACAATGATAAAATGTAAGAACATTTTAGGAATTGGGTTGGGGGAATGGAGGAGAGAAATATGTAAATCTCTTCACTAACATTGTCACACTTCACTATGTTACAGATTTCATAAATCAGATACAGTTATGAGAGTTGAATACACATGCTGTAAGAATATTTTATGAAAAAAATAGTCTGTTGAAGAGATCATTCTGTGTCTGAGAAGGAACAGCTGATGGTTTCAGAACTCAACACTGTCAGATCCTAAGTGCTCCAAAGACCAGACATAAATCTGACTGGATGATTTCAAACTCTTTGCAGAAATATTTTTTATCTCAGTGATCTACAAATGTGCATGTATATAAATATATGCATGCATCATACATAATAAATGTATGTATATATTTGTATACATAATAAATAAAATTTGTTTTAGCTCCTATGTAATATTACATATATAAGTAATACAACATATTTGTTTTAGCTATATCATTACTTATATGTAAACATATATAAATATTTTATCTACCACACACATATATATTGATGTAGGAGCTAAAAACAAATTCCTTGTGTGACCCTCCAGACCTTCTAATATGCCACAAATAGATATCATTAGAAGTGTTCCTACATCTGTGTACATCTTCAGGTCCTGAAGTTAAACATCTTTGCACTTGAATCTATTTAGACACATTATTCTGTATGAAAATCATCAGAGAGAGATTGCAGATTTCCTAAAGGATTTTTAATTTTTCCATCAAAACCCCCACAGAACAAAATCTTGCATATCTCCCTCTTTTCTTCTTATAAACCAAAGTATTTCATTTCACATACACAAGACTGGACTTACTTGGAATTACATTTGATAAAGATGAGTTCTTTTTCTGTGTACAATTACAGCCAAAGTAATTGAACCTGGGAATTAATAGGAATTTTTTTTCTGGTAAAGTAAATTAATGCACTGACCCTTTCTCCTTCCCCTACTCCTCCTTCTTCACTTAAGAATTGTGTTCAGATCTTGTTTGGCCAGTGGTCAGGTGTACAGAAAGATTGTCCTCTTCCCTTTCCTCAGAGCTCTTAGTTTAGTGCCTACAGGATGTTAAAGCACTTAACAATTAAGTTGTCCTGGCAAGTGCTCTTCCAACAGAGTGCCAGATCTGCAATAGAATAGCAGAGGTATTGTAGGTCATGATGAATGAGATTTACTAGTGAAGGCAGAAAAATATATACAGGAGTTATTTATAGGAGAAATGAACTTTGTATTCATAGAATATCTTTCATGTCTCTATCTTGAAATGCTTGCAAACCCTCTTATCTCTGGTGGTCTATGGTTTCCTCACTGTTTTCCTGTGGCGATGTCAAAGCCCCTACACAGTTCAAGACAGGAACAAAATCAAGCTCTCTTTACTCTTGAGCTAATGTACTCAGCTGTAATCATGCTATGCTTGTTCTCACTATTTCCTAATTACCAAGATCTGGGGTACTCTTAATGTGATAGATTTTACAAGATTATAGGCCTGGTTCCTCTTTGGTGTGAATGAACAAATAAGAGACTGGGGTATGGTCCTTGAATGACAGAGAAAAGCAGGTCTGATTGAAGCAGAATAATGGTAGAGGACAAAACGAAGTTTTTTTTTTCTTCCACTTTTGTCACTAAATCTATGGTAACCATTTAGAATGTTGGCAATTGACCGGGAAGGGAAGAGAATATTTATAAAACAAATACCATTTTTAGGTATCAAAAGAAAAATCTTCCAGGATGTTATTCTTTGATCTTCAGCATTGTGGCTGTCATGATCATAATCTGTGTCCAAATAGCAAGTTTATTCCTCATAGTTCTTCTCTGTCCTCCCTACATAGCCCGATACAGTTCAGATGGCATAGTAAGGGCTTGATACTTCTCCCCTGTCCCAGATCAGTCATTAATTTATTAGGCAACACTGTCTATTGTAATTATTTGATTTTCTATATTATCTCCATGATATCATCATTAAAATGTGGGACTTGGAGTTAAGGAGAAATGAATTCAAATCCTGCCTCAGATACTTACAAAGTATTAAGCTGTAACTAAGAGCAGATCAACTGTGGTATCAAACTTAGAAGCCACTGAGAGCACCTGTAGTCCTTCAATAGTATAGAAAAGGGATAGAGCATGGCCCTGAAGTCAGGAGGACCTGAGTTCAAATCCGGCCTCAGACCAAACACATGACACACACTAGCTGTGTGACCCTGGGCAAGTCACTTAACCCCAATTGCCTAAAAACACCCCCCCCAAAACAATAGCATAGAAACAAAGTTTATACTACATATGTATGTATGTATATATCTATATTATACTAATATATATCATATATACTATATGTAGTATATATAACATAATATATATAATAGTATATTTATATATTATAACATATAAATGTATGCATGTGTGTGCAAATATGCATGTGTATATGTATGTGTATATGCATCCACACATATATTACCTAAATACCCAATATATACATACAAACATATATATGTATATACATGTTTTTATATGCCTGTGTGTATTATGTATGTGCATGAGTGTGCACATGTGTCTGGACTTGTGATTTCTTTGGTGGGAATTCCAAGTTTGGAAACTATCCACCTATTCAGTTAGTCTCTAAGATCTTTTCTGGATCTAAATCTATGATCCTGTGATCCTTAATTTAAAGTCTTAGGGAGAAACCTGAAACACTGAGAGGAAAATTAACTTCCCCACAGTCACATAGCTAGTATGAGTCACAGGCTGGATTTGAATCCAGTTCTTACAACAACATTAGCTATTAATCCTTTATGCCATGCCCTGTCTCTGGCAAGAATAATTAGTTAAAATAGGAAAATTTTAGATGATGGACTGACAGGAATTTCTACCCTACCAACCTAGATGTTGGCTACCATGCCAGTGGTCTCTTCATATTATACCAAAGTATCTCTCTCCCCACCACAGTTGGGTTCTTATTTTCCTCCCCCCAGTCCCCACCCAATGGTGCGTGCCCTTTGCAATAAGCTTGATTCGTGGTGTTTGTCCAGGTTAAAAAAAATGCCTGATGATGACTCTGGTTGTGTGATTTTGGGTAAGACATTTTGCCTTTCTTAGCTTCAGTTTCCTCATCTGTTAAATGTGGGTAGGCATTTTGAAATTCTAATGAGATAGTATATGTAAAGCCCTATGAAAATCTTAAAAGCCTATATAAATACGATGATGACCAAATTATTAGCTCCATAAGGTCCAAGGATCCTCTCTTTTTGAAAACATTGTCCTCCTAGTGTTAAGTACAGTGCTTCTATCCCAACAGGTATTTAATAAATGGTCACTAAGAGAATGATCCATTTATTCATTTTAATCAAGGTAAAATTGATCATCCTTACTTTTCTTTCCTCTGCCCCCAAATATGGTATTCTCTCTCCCCACTCTTTAAGTAAAATTATTTCATAGAAAAAGAGAAATAAACCAGAGCATTTGGTTCGATACAGAATTAGCTCTGCCTCTCCATGAAATTTTGGAGTCATCCTAGAATACAAAAAGGCAAATTCTCCTCCTATGCATATGTATTTTTAAAGGTGTGTAGGAATTACAGAATGATAGAGCTGGAAAGGATATATCTTGTTTTTATGCTGTTTAGGATACTTTGAAAATCATAATGGCATAGACTCCCCCCTACTTCTAAAACTTGCCGAGGTACCCAGAGGCTGATAAATGATGGGTGCATCTCATAAATGTAATAAATACATAATAACTAAATAACTAAATAATAGATATATAGAGTTCCCACCAACTTCCTTTGCAGATACATGCACAGGGGGAGGAGAGTTACAGGCTGACAGTTTTTAAAATGTGTTATAAAAAGATCCATTTAAACGTAATATATTGTTATTATTCTAGAGACAAATACTATGCTATAAGTAAAGGGCCTGTCAGCATTTCTACTGGAAGCTCTCATTTTTTAAGGGTGTGTAATTCAACCTTAAAAATGTGCTGTCAGCTGAAATATAGTACATAAAGTTTCGGTGCTTTTTCCAATATTTTTTATGTTTTGAAAAAAAAATAGTTTTTTCCTCCCCCCTTTAATTATGTGAATATTAAACCCAAATAATTACCAACACTTTCAAATCCTTTAATTGGATAAGATAGTAAGTTCTAAGAAATCTAGATTGGCACCACCATCTGAGGGCATAAACTGTCGTAACAGTGAAATAGTAGAAACTGCTTCACATCAGTTTCTTGGTCAAATATAATATGTGGGTGGAGGCTGTATAATTTGTTTCTGAAGCATATGAAGAAAAAATAATTTTGCCCAGGACCCTGGAAAAAATTCAATTTTTAACTGGAGATGTGAAAGTATTAACAATCACACCTACAGAGATGAACTATCTACCAGTGACATTTAAAACTAGCCAATTCATTTCTGTTCTTTATGGGCTAGATGTCTGTTTTAGGAATTTATGGCAAAACATCTGATCCAAAAGTAGTTATATTCTTGACAACAAAAAGCAATAAAGAAGCAGTAGACAGCAATGAAAATTGATAAGGAGAGACAGTGATAAACAGCAAAAGAGCCATTATGACCAAATGATTGAAAAAGCATGAGAGAGAGAGAGGAGGAAAATAGGAGTGAAGGGTGATCAGTTTAGAACAACAATTGAGCTCCTAACAAAAGAACCTAGTTTTCCCTGGTTTTAAACTGAAGGAGATATGCTGAGAGTTGAGAACTTAGAATAGAGAGAAGTCATTTTAAAATGTTTGTCTAGCATATGGATACTCAGTTCTTCCTCTTTTTTCCTTCCCTTCTTCTTTCCTTCCTTCTCTTTACTACCCTCCACTCTTTCCTTCCTTTTTTTCCTTCTTTCCTTCTTCCTTCCTCCCTTCCTTTCTTCTTTCCTTTCTTCCTTCCTCTTTTTCTTTCTTCTTTCTTTCTTTCTTTCTTTCTTTTTCTTTCTTTCTTTCTTTCTTTCTTTCTCTCTCTCTCTCTCTCTCTCTCTCTCTCTCTCTCTTTCTTTATATCTTTCTTTCTATTTGAAACTGAATTTTATTGCTTGGGAATAATACTACAATTTTTACCTTGAGTAAGTGTTCATCACAGGGACATTTTTACATCAGGATATAGGAACTTGTTCACTCCAGAAAAGCAAAATGAAATCCACAATGAAAAGTGAACTGGAACTAAGCTGCCTACTCAGTAGATCAGTATGTGTTGCCCAGTTGACAGATCTTGAAGTCTTATCTAATAATTCCCCTGAGCCAATGTACATTTCCTTACAATTTAAATAGAGTCTCCAGGAATGCTTTGGGTATAAAAGTAGGGATCGTTCTGTTCTATCCTAAGAAAACACATATTAAACAATGAACTCCTAACTACATTAACTTTCTTTTTTTCTTTTATTAATTTCTTTTGATTTATCAACAATCACTTCCATGTGCTTTTGAGTTTAAAATTGTTCTCCCCTTCCTCCCCACCACCCTCCCCAAGATGGCACACAATCTGTTATAGGCTATACATTTACATTCCCATTAAACATATTTTCACATTAGTGAAGTTGTAAGTAAAAATTAAAACCAATAGGAGGAACCATCAGAAAGAGGAAACAAAACTCAACAGAAGAGAAAAAAAAAGATAGCAATTCAACTTTCACAGTTATGATTATTATCTGTATCTTTTTCTCCATCATTTTCCCCCTATTCATGCTTTTCTTTCTCCTTTCTCCTTTTCCCTCCTCACTAGTGTTTCGCTTTTGACCACCACCTCCTTCAGTCTCTCCTCCCTCCTATTATCCCTTTCCCTTTTCTTCCCCTTTGCCCTTACTGCTTCTTCCCTCCCTTCTATCCCGCTTCCCTTTTCTTTCCCCCCTTCCCTCCCACTGCCCATAGGGCAAGTTAGATTTCTACACCCAACTGACTACATTATTCCTTTCTTGAGCCAAATCTGATGAGAGTAAGGTTCAAACAACGCTCGCCTCCCTTCCTTCTTTCCCTCTGCTGCAATAGGATTTCTGTCTTTTCTTGTAATGTAATTTACCCTTGTCTTCCTCCTCCTTTCTCAGTACATTTTCTAAGATCAGACTAATCCACTTACTTGTATCCATTTAACCCACTTGATTAGATTTTTTTTTATCATTACATCAAAGTCAACTAATATCCACCCCCTTTATGTATACTCCTTTAACATGGTGTAATAATAATACAGTTCTCAAGAGTTGCAAGTGTCATCTTCCCTTGTAGGGATGTAAACAGTCCACTCTTATTAAAAACATTTTGTATCTTTCTGTCCTATTTACCTTTTTATGTCTTTCTTAAATCTTGCACTTGAAGATCAAATTTTTTGTTGAGCTCTGGTCTTTTTATCAGGAAGGTTTGGAAGTCCCCTATTTTGTTGAATATCCTTCTCCTCTCTTGAAAAATCATGCTCATTTTTGCAGGGTAGTTGATCCTTGGCTGCAATCCAAGCTCCTTTGTCTTACAGAATATCATGTTCCATGCCCTGTGGTCTTTTAATGTAGAAACTGCAAGGTCCTGTGTAATCCTGACTGTGGCTCCATGATATTTAAATTATTTTTCTGGCTGCTTGCAGCACCTTCTCTTTCATCTGGTAATTTTGGAATTTTGCTGTTATATTCCTTGGCATTGTCAATTTGGGATCTCTTTCAGGTGGTGAACGGTGTATTCTTTCTATGTTTACCTTAACTTTTGGTTCTAGGACTTCTGGCAGTTTTCTTTTATGATTTCCTGAAAGATATTGTCCAGGCTCTTTTTTCATCATGATTTTCAGGTAGTCCAATGATTTTTAAATTGTCTCTCCTGGACCAATTTTCCAGGTTGGTTGTTTTGCCAATGAGGTATTTTATGTTTTCATCTATTTTTTCATTTATTTGTTTCTGTTTGACAGATTCTTGCTGTCTCATAGTGTCATTAGTTTCCATTTCTCCAATTTTAGTTTTTAACAGATTGTTTTCTTCTGTTAGTTTTTGTACTTCCTTCTCCACTTGGCCAATAGTATTTTTAAGGGATTTGTTTTCTTCAATGTACTTTTCCTCTAGTTTGCCAATTGTGTTTTTTAGGGACTTGTTTTCTTCAGTGTACTTTTTTTTCCCCAATTGGTCAATGGTATTTTTAAGGATTCTTCTACCTCTCTCATTTGACTTTTAAAATCCTTCTTGAGCTCTTCTAAGAAGGCTTTTTGGGCTTCAGACCAGTTCATATTTTTCGACATTGCAGATGTGGATTTGTTGACAATGTTGTCCTTTTCAGAATTTCTGTCCTGATGTTCACTCTTCTCATACTATGAATCTATGGTACATTTCTTTTTACTCATGGTTTCTTTATTCCCTGGCCTTTAAAGAGATTGAGCTCTCCTGCTGGGGAACAGAGGGTACTGACCCAAGCTTCTTGTGTTGGGAGCCTAGGTCTTGGTCCCCTGGCTTTGTGTACTTGGGCCCCTTATGTTGGAAATTGGAGGCTGTAGGGTTCTGGCAGTGTTGGGATAGAATCAGCAAGGCTGGAACATTTCAGCCAATTCTAGGTTGCCTGCTTTTCCTTTCCTTTAGCTTTCTTCGGTTCCTTTTAGATGGGTTCTGCAGGGTGTTTATCTGCCAGGGGCCCCTTGCAATGCTGCCTCCCTCATTTTTGCTAATGCACTGGGAGATTCATTTGTAGTAGAGTGTTGAGGCACCTGGTGGTTTTATGAGCTGGTTTCCACCAGTTCCCCTGCCCTCACTGAGGACCTCAGAGGTCCAGATGTTGGTGTTTGCCTGCTCTACCAACTGGGCTTCAGGATCGCCTCCTGGTTGATAGTTTGCGCCTGTAGTCTTCTGACAGCTTATGTGGTGTTGGATTGGAATCAGCAAGGCTGGGACTTTAGGAAGACTCTAGGTTGCTTTCCTCAGCTCCTTTCTGATGAATGCTGCAGGGTGCTTATCTGCCTGTGGCCCTTTGTAGTGCTGCTTCCCTTATTTTTGCTGAGGAACCAGGAGACCCGCTTGCTGGGCTGTTGCACTGCTGTTCCCCATCTTTCTTCTAGTTCAGCTGTTCCAGGGTTTTTTTTTTCTGGGGTGATATTTTCTGGGTTTTCAGAGGTTGATAGGGGAGTGTGAGAGTGACTACCTTTTTACTACACCATCTTGGCTCCTGGAAGCGGAAGTCTACATTAATTTTCAAAAGGAAATATATTATAAAAATTCAGGATATTTACACTGGCCAATTGTGCAATTATAGTGCTTTTCTTTTACCTTCATAGTCATATAAGTACATTTCTTACTATTTCTTACTATTTCATTATTTCCTTGGGTTTTTGTTGAATTTTCTCTGAGCTCCAATGTACTTAATGTTAATATCATATGTTCAATGTTTAGTTGTTTCATTTGTGGCCAACTCTTCATGACCACCTTTGGGTTTTTCTTGGTAAAGATACTACAGTTGTTTACTATTTCCTTCTCCAGCTCATTTTACAGATGAAGAAACTGAGGCAAATATGGTTAAGTGACTCTCCCCAGGTCACACAGCTAGTAAGTATCTGAGACTGCATTTGAACTCAGGTTTCCTGACTCTGGGACTGGTGCTGTGCTGCCTAGCTGCCTAGCTGCCCTATCAAAATCATGAAGTTTGGAATTTAATTGGTTTCTGATTGCTTCATGTTAAATTTGTGCCTTTTGTTGGATTATAAGTCATTTGAGGGTAAAAAGGGCCATGCCATATTTCTTGTATATGCCCCCCACTCCTGCTTCCCTAACACAGTTTAGTGCAGTTCTGAGTCCCTAGCAGGAGCAATTAATTCACTTATTCAGTATTATTCTCTCCTTATGTGGACATGTGTCCTGCTGGTAAACCGCTTAGTCTGGAGTGCTAAGAGTGAATGTGTTCTATGTTGTCCAAAGGATTTCTCATACATCTGTGATCATACTGCTAAACTGTTTATTTCCAAGCCTTTCTAGCATCCTCTTTAGTGGCCATGGATGATTTCTTGTTTTCAGGCTCAGCAAAAGCTGCAAACTTGATCACTGCTTTCTGAGACCATTCTCATCCTTAGAAGGGAGTCAGTAGAGACTGCTATGTGAAAACTCTACTTCAAGATCATATTTTGGGAGCTGCACATTCTTTATCTTTTTGCATATTTTAATTCATGTTTGTACCAGAAGGGACTGAACCCCCTTGAACTCATTTGTTTATTCTTCCCAGTCCAAAGATTTAATGATGTGTCAGGGCCATTTTTAATTCTAGTAATAAAGGTCTGCCCTGGTTTTAGCATGCACCTCTAGGACTAGGTTAGATATATTCTAGATTCCAAGGAGGTAATGAGCAAAGTGTGGGATGAATGGCCCTTTACTTCACAAAATTTCTTTTCATATTATCCCTCAGACAGAAGCTACCCGATACACTTCTATTATACTTTTGGGCTTGTTTTATACCCCTTTTATATAAAAGCAGTGAAGTGAAATTTTATCTTATATTATGTTAAGAAAACAAATAAGCAACAACTGCCTTCTAGGCTCAGAGCTAGTGTAATGTATACTAAATTTCAGCTGCGAGTGATTTTTTGCCCCTCATGGACAAGTTATAATAAGCCTGTTCTGTAAGCTTATAGGTTTCTATATTATTGGAAAGGCTGACACAACTTTAAAAGATGCTTTGTGTGAATTGTTGATATAATAACAACTCTTGTATCTTGAAAAAGAACCAAGCTACAAAGCGAATAGAAGAGGGAGTTTAAAGTGTATAATATAAAAGGTATATGTCCTATGGATATTTTAAGTGTTTCAAGTATTTGAGTTAGTTTGGGGGTTGATGTGGTGAACTGTTTACAATGGGGCTAAATAAGTTTCTGATTTGTAGCCAACAAATACATTCAATGAGGGGCAGCTTGGTATGCCAGGTAGATGGCAGCCTTGGAGTAAGGAAGACATGTTTTCAAACTATGCCTTTGAAACAGACTAGTTGTGGGCCATCAGCAAGTCAATTAATCTCCCATTTCCCTCAGGCAACAATTTAATGAAATTGTCAGGAATGAGTTGTTGATCTGTATCAGTGAAGGGAGTTTCCTTAGAGTGGAGGAAATCACAGATGCTGGCCATCCTTTCCCCGATTCCTGGCCAAAGGTGTGTGTGTGTGTGTGTGTATACTTCCAGTATAATTTAGTTTCAAATTACATAAATATCTCCTATAATAGCCATCTACAATACACTTAATCTAGCATGCATATTCTATTAAACTAATGGTAATGAATCAAAACTTTTTTTTTTTTGGCTAGGCAATGGGATTAAGTGACTTGCCTAGGATCATACAGCTAGTAAGTGTTATGTGTCTAAGGTCGGATTTGAACTCAGGTCCTCCTGAATCCAGGGCCAGTGCTTTATCCACTGCACCACCTAGCTGCCCCCTGAATCAAAACTTTTAAGCACATATTTTATTCACTTATTTTTCTATTTAATAATATTTTATTTTTTTCCAGTTACATGTAAAGATAGTTTTCAACATTCATTTTTTATAAGATTTTGAGTTCCAAATTTTTCTCCCTCCTTTCCCTCTCCTTTTCCCAGGAAAGCAAGCAATCTGATACAGGTTATACATGCACAATTATGCTAAACATATATCCACATAAGTCATGCTGTGAAAGAAGAATCAAAACAAAAGGGAAAAAAAACATGAAAAAGAAAAAAGTGAAAATCATATGCTTTGATCTCCATTCAAACTCCATAGTTCTTTTCTCTAGCATTTTACATCACAAGTCTTATGGAATTGTTTTAGATCATTGTATGCTGAGAAGAGCTAAGTCTATCACAGTTGATCATAGTACAATGTTGCTATTCTGTGAACAATTTTCTCTTGGTTCTGCTCACTTCACATAGCATCAGTTCATATAAGTCTTTCTAGATAAAGCACATATTTTAAAAGCATAATAAAGCTACATGGTGTCCCTGTATTTTATCTGAAGCTAAAATAAATTAAAACTGCACCAAGACTTTTGGGATGTCCTGTATCTATATATTTGTATAAATACACAAACAAGTACACATAGATCTACATGTATATACAGGTCCATACATATGATTTAATCAGTGTAAGGAAACTTGATGCATGGGAATTCCTTTTAGTGATGTTTAGCGATGCGACTGTAACTTAGAATCTTTTTAGAGAGTTCCCTGGGACACTGGGAGGTTGTCCTAAGCCATGGCCACATGACTAGTAAGTGCCAAAGAGCAATACCTAGATCTTCCTGACTAACCTTCCACCCATTATACACTACTTCCTCTCATGGGTATGTATGGTAGTGTTAATAAAATAACCCAACTATAGGAAACTGAGCTCCTCCACAGTTGCTAAAACCATCCATGTTTTAAACTAGTCCATTTGGACTTGGGGCTGTTTGGGTATATTACACTCTGAAGTGTTTGTTTATCTATAAATATCTTAAACGTTTACATTTTATGGCTGGATTTCCTGCTTATTAAACTATTAAATAAAATGATGGTGCCTTAGTGATGAAGACAATTAAAAAGAGACTATAATGAAACTAGATAGTATCTGAACTATCTTCTTCCCTATTAAGTTGCACAACTGCACATGTGTGTCAGCATTCACAGATTAAAGAAGCAATTAGTCTGAACAGGGAAAATGTGAAACTGGTACTTAATATAAACTAACAGATTGTCAGCTTTAGCCTCTATTTTTCCATAAGGTTGCATGCAGAATTGCAAAAATCTGTTTTGATCAAATCTCTTCCTTCTAATCACATTTTAATTGTGATCCTGGTGAATTACATTCCTTTACCATAAATCCACTTTCTTCCCCTGAGATTTATGACCTCAAGTGTTAACTGACATAGTGATTTATATCATTCGTGATTAAGGGTTGCAGCTTCATAGTTCTTTGTATCATTTCCAAGGAATTAGACTACGAAAACAACAAAATGTCCAAAAGCCACATTTAATACTTTTCTTCCCAGATGATTTTTAGAGTGCTTAGAGGCATGTTTATGAATTGTTGACACCAAAGGATAACACAAATGGATATCATCAAATGTGTTGCTGAATTCAGTATACGTCCCCAGAATTTAGTTAACAAAAACTAGAGAATTAAAGGAATTAGCTAGGCAATTTAGATAAAACTTCCTACATATGTCATGACCTCCCCCATTAAGAACCCGCTTTATTCATTGGAGTTGTCTACACAGATCAGATTCATTTGCTTAGTTCCCTAGTACCATTTTCTTAGATAGACATAGTCATAGATGTGCTTTGTAGACTCCCCAGTTCTAAACATTCATTGACATTTAAGGACAAATTTGTAGAGACAAAAGCAATGTCATAACAGGGCTGGAGCTCTCAGATTGCTACTGAATTCTAAATATGCATAACTCAATGTGCTTCACAGTGAACTCATTTACCTTTGCCTTTCCAGAATCCTTTCCTACTAGGAATGACCTCTAGGGCAGAGTCTACTAAGGTGGGCTGATGGGAACAGTGACTCACTCACTCAGGGGAAGTAAGGATGATTTCTGGGGAAATAGTGAGAAATGCTGATTTTGTTCAATTTATTCTCCTTGCTTCTGTTGAGGACAGCATAATCCAATGCTCCCTAGGAAGGACCCAGCAAATAAAACTGAGCAGTAATATGCTTGATTTTACCCCTTGATCTCCTTTAGGTGAAAATCAATTTCACCCATTCACCTTGTATGATGATCATTCACAACCACTTCTAAAAATGCTTTTTTTTAAAAAAAAAATGTAAGACACTAGAGCTTTCTTCTGTAAGATATTTGCTAAAAAGAGTATGAATTTTGGGCCAGAAAATGAACTATTATGTAAGGGAAAAGAATTAAGTCAATCTGAGAAAGATATTGAGTACTGTACTGATTGAAGGTAAATACTTTAGTTGCAGAAAGGGGCAGAAAAACTTTTGTGCGTGAAAAACTGTTACAATTCATGTGTGAAGAAAGAGGTTTTCTGTTAAAATGTGAGGATAAACACAGGAGAACCACATAGAGAACTGAGAGGACTTTTTTGAGGACAGAGAAATGACAGAAGCTGTGGTCCCTCAGCTCATTTGTATGTAAATGTTTTCGGAGTTTTGATAGATCAAATAACTGTTTTGAGACTAAAGGATAATTAAATGAGGATTGTTGGTGTCATAACTAACATAAAGGTAAATTTTGTGGGTTTTATCTCACAAGGGAAAGATGAGACACAAAGCACCAGGAGTCGCTGATGTGAGTCATTGAGAGGGTTGGGGAATTGAGGAGGAGTGAAATTAGGAAGGTAACAGCAACAGTGAAGAAGGTAGCAGGAACTATGAGAATATACAGGCAAGAGCAGTCAGCTAACAGGAAGACTTGAGCTCCTGGCCTGAGAGTTGCTGATTAATGGGTAAAATGCTGAAATTTGTTGAAAGAGAGTGAGTGGAGGGATAAGCCCTGTGTAAGCAACTATACCATGGGTGTTGATGCCAGACCTCCCCAGGAATGTATTACACAGTAGGGGCATCATTTAGGATTTATTGTGGAACATTTTGCATTGGCAAGTAACCAATGAAAAAATTTTCATCCAGGATTTCTTGGAGACCTTGGTGTCATTGGAATAGAACAAAGAACAAATTATTTTGATTAAAAAAAAGATTTTTCATGAACAAAAGCTATTTTATCCTCCCTTTCAGGAACTAAAGTGTTTATATCCAAGAGACAGTATTTTACATCCATCCCAAATGGAATTAATTCTTTCATTAACTTAGCAGTTCATATCCTATCCCAAAAAAAGCCATTTTGTTTTCTTTTCAGCAAATTGCTCATATATAAAAACACACTTAATCATTTTTCCTCTTTGTTTTTGTTTGATTTTTAAAAAAAATTATTTATGATTTTGCTTGTATTGGTTTACTTTTGTTTATAGATTTAAACATATACATGTTGAACCACATTTTTCAATAAAAATGTCCTAAAATAAGGACCACATATTTGCTATATTCCTGGAGAATCAAGTAGTAGATAGTTCTAATTTATATTTCAGTCCTCATGCCTAATAAACAGTTAGGTGGTTCAATGAATAGAGTGCTAATCCTGGAGTCAGGAAGAGCTGAATTCAAATATGGCATTAGGTACTTACTATCTGTGTAATCCTGGGAAAGTGTCTTTACCATTGTTTTTTTTTCTTTCTTTTTTCCTTTGCCTCAATTTCTTCATCTGTAAAATGAGAATAATAATAGCATCTAAATCTCAGGGTTGTTGTGAGGATCAACTGATACCATATTTGTAAAGAGCTTTGCAAACCTTATAGCACTATACAAATGCTAGCTATTATTATCAGATCCTGATAATAATAGAATTATATAACAGTAAAATCAAATCCCGAATGTCCTTTGTTTTCATAGTTGTGCTGTGCTAAGGATGGAAGCATCAGGAAGTAATGAAGAACCTGACATTTAGAGGGAGAAGGTCTGGAACTGAATTCTGGTTACTATGCATATGACCTTAGGCAAATAAGTTTGGTAATGATAGAGCACTGGGACTGGAGTCAGGAAGACCTGAATTCAAATCTGGCCTCAGATACTTACTAGCTCTGTGGTCTTGGGCAAGTCACTTAACCATTTTCAGCCTTAGTTTCCTCATCTGTGAAATGGGGATAATAATAGAACCTACCTCCTGAGGTTATTGTGACGAGCAAATGAGTTAATAATTGTAGTTCATACAGCACCTTGCCTCCCAGGATGTAAACACTACATAAATATTATTATTATTATCATTGAATACTGTTTTGAGAGGCACAATAGAAGGGTTGGGCAAAATATAATAGAGATTAGAGAGTGATAGGGATGAAATGGTTTGGGAATGAGAGAGCTGGCAGTAGTAGAAGGGAAAGAGGATTTTTGCTTAGTTATTCTGGACTGCTAAATCCCAGGAATCAGGAAAGTAGGAGGTAAGAATATCTGAGCCATAGATAGAATAGGGAAGTCGCATAATTTAAAAGGATCTGTTATCCTCAAGCATCCTGTAATGACTGAAAGTGCCTCTACTTAGTTCACTTCCAAACATCAGGAAAGACAGGAGATTAAGCTGGTCATTGGTTTGTAAACAGCTGGTGATCAGATCCCTTATGATCTGCCTGCCCAAAAAACTCTGATTTGAACAACTCCCACATCAGTATCTGGCTGTTTTCTGTAAGTTTCATTTTCTATGAGTTGTTCAGAGAACACCTTACCATTGTCCAGAACCTTACATTTCTTTGTTCAAAAAAATTGTTCCTGCTACCCAAGAGAGTGCTCTGTAAGGATGTGCCTTTAATTTTTGATCCTTAACCACATTGTCTAAATATGATCTTCATGAAATGTCCTAATCACCTTCTCACGTGAAGATGATGATGGGAAAATCTTGATTGAGTGATGGGAGAGGGTCTTGTTGGAGAACACTCCACTGAAGGGAGGTATGTTCTATAACAGGAGATGGGGATTTTACAACGGATATAATCTGCAGGGATCTGGTGCTTAGAGAGACCACTAACTATTAGAGAGAGTTGTACCTCCACATACAACATCCTGACCCAGGAAAAGAGTAAAAATCCCTGGGGCAATTGATAATCAAAAATATGGAAAAGCATTGATCCAGAGAGAAGGGTTTTGTGTGTGTGTGTGTGTGTGTGTGTGTGTGTGTGTGTGTGTGTGTAGGATCATGAAGAGTGCAGGGAGCAGAATTGAACCATACAATCAGGAGCCCAACCAGAAAAAAATTCTATCATAGGGTAGGACTTCTATTCTCTCTATCTCCTGTAGGAATTGATTTTTGTAAGAGTGAGGCACAACAGAAAAAAGTCAACAGGGGACAATATCTGCAAGTCAGTAGCAGAGAAAATGTTTAGAAGAGAGAACTCAAAATAAGAAAATTAGAAACTTTAGTTCCATGAGGAATACAAAGACTAAATAAAGGATAAATATGCATAAGGACCATGAATCAAAGAAAAAAGAATCTGGAAGAGACAGAAAGGGAAGAGAATTAATGAGGAGAACATGGAGAAAAAAATCCTTTTTAGAAAAAGTGGGAAAAAAACTAACAAACAAAAGAACTTGAAGAGGAAGAAAAGGAGGGTTTTCTTTAAATGAGAGAGAAAGAAGAGGGGAATACATTAGATAACTAGAAAAAAAAGAAGAAAAGGAGTTAAAAAGTTAATTAAAACTCTATACTCATGGAAAGAAATAACAAAAGAGGGGGAAGGAAGGACATTTAAAGGTGAGAGGAAGAATATTCAGTTATTTCTTCTACATCATGGAGGTTATGGGCACAGTGCCCCCCTCATCTGGAAAACTCTTCATAAAAGTTTTTGGCCCTCCCTTCATACTGAAGAAGTCTGAATTTTTTTCTTTTTCTTTTATGGGCTTTTTTTTTTTACATTATCTTATTGTAAAATTTGGGTTGATATATAACACCATACATTTATTTTTTGCATTTCTAAATTTCTGAACTTTTCACTGTCATCTGCTGGCCTTTGTGTATCTTCTTGCAGCTTTCACAAAACTCCCCCAGAATTCCCATTTAATTTCTTATACTGACCCGTGATATATTGAAACCATGATGGGGAAAGTTGCAGAGTGGAAGGGAAAATCATAGGTTAGAATAGGGTTGCTGAAACTAGATCAAGTCAAAGTAGTCAAGGAAATAAAATACTACCTTTATAATGAAAGGGGAACCACCATAGCAACAAAATGATTCTAATTTAGAAAAAAAATGTTAGAGACAAATAGAAGAAAATATAACTTAACTCTTACATATTTAAAAGTGAATAGATTAAATAATCTAATAAAATGAGCAACAGACTGTATAAGAAAACATAATTTTCCAATCTACTGCTTACAAGAAAAATACCTAAAAAGCAAAGACATTCAGAGACTAAAAATGAGGGTCTGGAATAAAGTTTATTATGCATCAAGTGAGTTTAAAAAAAAGTGGACATTACATTCATGATATCAGGCAAAGAAGAAACAAAAATTTAATGACATCAAAATTTAAAAAAAAAACAAGGAAACTAAATTATGATGAAAAGAATAATAGTCAATAAAACAATATTGACATACCAAAGTATATAAAACACTTGTATAAATTACATTATAATGCATTGCTTAAAGAAATTAAAAGAACTTAAATAACTAGAGGAATATTCAGTCTTCATGGCTGGGCTGTAATAATATAATAAAAATGATAATAGTTCATTTACACTCTTAAGACCATGCCAATCATGGAATCAAAGGGATTTTTTTTATAAAACTCAATAAAATAATAAAATTCATTTGAAGGAAAAATAAAGATGTATCATGTGAAGGAATATTTTTTTTTAAAAGACAGGGATGGAGGGGGAATAGCACTTTCAGACTTTAAACTATATTAAGGAACTGAAATTTTCAAAACCATTTGATACTGGTTAAAAATTAGAGAAGTCAATAAACAGAAAAGACTAGACAAGAAGGAATCAGAATCCATAGTAACCATTAACAGAGTGTTTGATAAACTAGAAATCATGAATTGCCTAGGGGGAAGAACTTTCTATTCTATGTTTATAGAGTTTTTATTCCTAAGAAAAATAAAAAGCTATTGTAGAAATTAAGCTGAGACCAATATCTTACCAAAAGCTAGTCTGCAATATTTGAATAGGCAAAGGACATGAACAAAACATTTTTAAAGAATTGTAAACTGTTAGTAACCATAGAAAGAATGCCCCAATAATAAGAAAAATCCAAATCAAAATAAACTTGAGGCTCCACATTAATCTCAGGAAATTGGCAAAGACGATGAAAGATAGTGCTGGAAGGCATATGGGAAGATAGTCAGACTAGTGTTTTCTTGGTGCAGCTATGAGTCAGTACAACCATTTTGGATGGTTGTAATTAATTTAGCTCAAAATGCAATTAATTTGGCTAAAAAAAGAAGAAACAAATGAAAGAGAGATTCCATGTGCCTGTCCCTCTCCTTCTATCCATCCACAGTCAAATATTGCCTTCTTGAAGCTGTCAAGGAAAAGAGAGAGTTACAGGAATATTGTAATGTGCCTACATAATATACCAGAAAGGACAAATCTGAGAGAACTTTCTCTGTTATAACTATAAATATTAATTTAATCATTAGCACTCTAAATGTGAGATACTTGTCCAAAACCCGACAAGTTTGCATATTTCCTTGACCCATTAATTCTGCAGGATTAGATTATTTAGTTTCCATTTGATTTTTAATTTCTGCTTCAAAGGTGATTTATTGAAAGCAATTTTATTGTATTTTGTTCTTAAAAAGATGCATTTAATATTTCTGCTTTTCTTCCTTTGTTTGTGAGGTTTTATGATCTAACACATGGTCTGTCAGAGGTCTATCATATTTATCTGTTCTAAAATGTTATTAATTTCCTTAATTTTTTTCTTGTATATTTTAGAGTTAGATTTATTTTTGTCTGACAGGGGATACCCCCAATAGTATAGATTTACTCTCTATTTCCTCCTGCAACTCAACAAACTATTCCTTCAAAAATTTAAATTTCTGTCATTTGTTGAATAAGCACTGAGTGTTAATATTAATTTATTGTCTCTGGTACTTTTCTTTTTTTTTCCTTTTTCTTTCTTTCTTTTTTTTTTTTTTTAGCAAAATGTAGTTCTCTGGTTATTTCTTTTAATTAGGTCTATTTTTGCTTGTGCTTGTCTCTGATCATGATTGCTACTCCTACCTTTTTTGCCTCAGATGCAGCATAATATATTCTGCTCCAGTCCCTTATTCCAACTCTTTGTCTGTCTTTTTGTGTCAGATATGTCTCTTGGGAACAATATTTTGTGTAGTCTGGCATCCCCTTCCATTTTATAGGTGAATTCATCCCATTTATATTCACAATTATGATTATTAACTGCATATTTCCATCCATCCTATTATATCCGGTTTATTCTTCTCTCTCCCTCCTTTTTTTTTTTTAACATGTTCCCTCCTCAGAAATCTGTTTTGTTCTTGACCATTGCCTCCTTTACTCTACCCTCCCTATTATCACTCCCTCTTTTCTCTTAGCCCCTTCCCATACAACTTCCAACACTGTTGGGAAAGGTAAATTTCTATGTCCAACTCTGTGTGTACACATATTCTTCCTCCTTTGAACCACCCCCAACCATCCATTTCCCCTCCATTGCAAAAAATCTTGCTTGAGCACCTCCTTTATGTGTGATTATTTTTACCAATCTTATTATACCTCTCCCCTTTTCCCTGTGCATCCTTCCTTCTCACTTTTCCATTATTCTTCTGAGTTCCTCTCAACCTTATAGCCTCACACCCATGTCCTTTGTATAAGTAGATTCCTAACTGCCATAATAATGATAAAATTCTTGGGGGTTGAATGTATCATCTGCCCATCTCAAAATGTAAATAGTCTACCTTGTTAAGCCCCTTATGATTTCTCATTTATAGTTACCTTTTAATGCCTCTCTTGAGTCTTGTATTTGAATGTCAAATTTCCTATTCAGATATGGTGTTTTCATTAGGAATGCTTGAAAATTTTCCATTTCATTACTTGTCCATTTTTTTCTACCATAAAATTACACTCAATTTTGCTAGGTAGGTTTTTCTTAGTTGTAATCCTAGATTTTTGCTTTTCAGAATGTCGTATAATAGTCCTTATTCTCCTTAACAGTGCTAAATCTTGTGTGATCCTGACTGTGGCTCCATCATATTTGAATACCTTCCTTCTAGATGCTTTCATTACTTTCTTCTTGACCTGGGAGCACTGAAATTTGACAATAATATTCTTGAGGGTTTTCATTTTAAGATCACTTCTTTCACAAGGTGATTGATGGATATTTTCAATTTCTATTTTGTCTTCTTGTTCTAAGACATTTGAACAGTTTTCCTTGGGAATGTTTTGACATGTGATATCTAGGCCCTTTTTTTGTTTGTTTGTTTTTAGGCAGTTGGGGTTAAGTGACTTGCCCAAGGTCATACAGCTAGCAAGTGTCAAGTGTTTAGTCTGAGGCCAGATTTGAACTTAGGTCCTCCTTACTCCAAGGCCGGTGCTCTATCCACTGTGCCACCTAGCTGCTCCTATGCTCTTTTTTTTTTTTTATCATGGCTTTCAGTGAGTTCACTAATTCTTAAATTATCTCTCCCCAATCTATGTTTCTTGTTAGGTGTTTTCCTTTGAATTATTTCACATTTTTCCCAGTTTTTTTAAACTTTGTTGAATTCTTTTTTTGATGTCTCATGGAGTCATTAACTTTCTCTTGAATTCTAATTTTTATGCAGTTATTCTATTTTTTTTGAAATTATTTTTTATCAGTGAAGTTTCATTTGGCCACTTCTGTTTTTTCAAGTGTTATTTTCTTCAATAATTTTTTTGGTGTCTTTTTGCCAAGTTATTAATTGTCTTTTCAAACTTTTCTTGCATTTCTCTTGTTTCTTTTTCCATTTTTTCCCTCTATCACTCTCATTTGGTTTTTAAAATCACTTCCCCCATCTTTATATCTCTTTCTTTAGCTCTTCTAGAAATTCTTGTTGGACTTGTTTCCATTCTGCACTTTTCTTTGAGGGATTATTTTCAGATTTTTTAAAGACATTGTCTTTTTCTGAGTGTATATGTCTTTAGCTTTCTTGTTACCCTAGTAGATTTTTATGGTCAGGTTCTTTTTTGTTGGTTGCTCATTTTACTGGCTGCCGGGAGCGCCTGTGTCCCCAGCTGTGGTCTGATGCCGGCAGAGTATGAAGAGAGAAAGAATCACGGGCCAGGTGAGAGCAGTGAAGAACAAACTCTGTTTATTGATCTGAGGGCTCAGGCTTATATAGTACTGGATCAAGCAACAGTAACATTATTATTCATGAAAAGTACAAATCTAATTAAGTGATTTCCTTACTTCCTTGTACCTTGGCTGTTGCATTCTTTCCTGCATCCTGTCCTGTACCCCACCCGTTTCCTCCCTTCCTGCATCCTGTTCTCAAGAGACGGAACAGGGGGGTGGTGAGCCGACATCCTGAGTTTCACAGCTGTCAGGCTTAGTACAAACTACAGGTAAGACCCGAGCTGGCCTAAGCCCTCCAACTCCCCAAAGCCGGCCCTCTACAACTGGCTTCTTTTTTTCCTTCTAAACTTTAGACTTTATGTTAGAATTAGGCTCTGATCACTTCTTGTGGAATTGATGTGATTGGCCTGAGTTTTAAGCTTTTATGTCCTACTTTTTTCCTAGCTAGGTCTAGGAGCTTTTAAGTTTTCAATGCTTCCAGAATGGTGTGATGGTGATAGAATCTGGTCACTTTTCAAGTTTGTACTCTGGTCCTTACCTAGGTAGGGCAACTGCTCCCTCATGACCAAACTGCTCATCTTTACCCTGGTACAGTGACAGTACTTATGTAGGGCACTTGCTCCCTTTCAACTGTAACTGCAACCAGTATTCTCTGCCCTGGAACTATGACCCTGTAGTGGGGAGTGGGAGTGGATTTGTCAAATAATGACTAACCCAGTACCCAGTGCTAGCTCAATGTTCCACCTGGAATCTCTTTCTGATTAGGTATTTGGTCTCTTTACTTCTTCTTAGTGTTAGGTGTTTCCAGTGCCACTGTTCTGCTGCTGTTGCTACCACCACCATCAATGCGCATAGATAATGATGCTTCCACAGGCCACATTCCAAGCAGCTCCCACCCCAGTGTCTGCAGACCTCTCTTCTTCTCCTAATCTTCTTTAGGCTGGAAAATTGACTCACTGCAACATTTTTTTTTTTGGTTATTCTTAGAATGCAGTATGATGCAGTTTTTAAAGTTGTTTAGAGGGGTGAGTTGGGAGAGCTTGGCAAAACTGCTGACTTTACTCTGCTATTTTGGCTGCACCAATTTGGCATACTACTAAATGAAATAGACCTTATAATTAGCACCATTCTTACTATGAATGAAATGAGAGGAGGTAAAGAAGTTGAAGCTACTTTCAATGGAAAGAGAACTCACAGATTCTCCTTGGAGAGGAAAATACATATGTTGGCAGTTTGGGTTTTATTGCTTGCCCAAAGGCAAAAAGAAACATCTTTTGCTGGGACACTGGGTCATCTTGCTCTCAGTGCTTATGATGAGCATATACAAAAAGACCATAATGAACATAATTGCAGCTTATGTGTCAACATCTGTTGCAGAAGATGAGGAAATAGAAAAAGACTATGAAGTCTTGATAACATCTTCCAAACCAAATCAATTTAGACATTTAAAAATATCTATTATATGCAAAGTACTGTGTTAGGCCCTGGTGATCCAAAAATAATTTTTTAATAGTACTTTCCTTTAAGGATCTTGTAGCTTCTTGAATTGGGCATGGGGAGTAAAACATATGTACAAATAATACAAAATAATTTGAAGGAAGAGAAAGCACTAACAACTGGAAAAATTAGGAAAAGCTTCAAAGAGGAAGGGGTATCTGAGTTAAAAAAAAGTATTCCAATATGATGGAGCCATCCACACAAGTCAGGATCACACAAGATTCAGCACTATTAAGGAGAATAAGGACTATTATATGACATTCTGAAAAGCAGAAAAAAAACACAAAAAACTAAGATTACAACTAAGAAAAACCTACCTAGCAAAACTGAGTATAATTTTATGGTAGAAAAAATGGTCATGTAATGAAATAGAAAATTTTCAAGCATTCCTAATGAAAACACCATATCTGAAAAGCAGATATGAGGAAGGAGTGCATGGCAGGTATAGAGATAGACCAGTCAAATGCTTAGGGAAACGCGAAACCAGATCAGTTTTGGGATCAGTTGGTACTCTAGTTTTACTGGAATGTAGGGTCCATGAAAGGGAATAGTATGAAATAAGATCCAAATTGTGGAGTGTCTCAAATGCCAAGGTAAGAAGCTTGTATTGTGTCTTAAATGTTTGTTTGTTAGCAAGAGAGTGATAAGTTTAGATCTATGCCTTATTCCAGGCTCTGATGAGGAGGAAGACCTTCATTTCCCCAACCAAGTTTAGACCCTTTACATGTACCCATTCTCTTTCATCTTTTCCATTAGTTTGCCCCAGCTCTCTCTATCTCTCTCTGTCTCTCTGTTTCTCTGTCTCTGTCTCTCTCTGTCTGTCTCTCTCATATTTTCAAACTTTCCTCCATCTATTGGTTCCTCCCTTGCTTTCTAGAAACATTTCTGAGTCTCCTTTATCATCAAAAAACCCCTCACTAGATCCCAGCAGTCTTGCTAACTATTATATTATATGTCTCCTTTCTTAGCCAAACTCTGAAAAAAATCTATACTCAGCACCTTCAGTTTCTCTCTTCTTCCTCTCTTGCAATCCGTATTTTGATGTCATCTTTTAAAGGAAACTTCTTACTCCAAAGTTACCAATTATCCTTTTATTGTCAAATCTTTGTTGTTGCTCAGTCATTTCTGACTCCCTCAATCACCATCCTTATTGATCTTTCTGGTATTGCACTGTTGACCACTCTTTTCTTTTGGATATGTTTTCATCCCTGGGTTTTTTACATTACTCTCCTCTTCTTTTCTTATCTATTTCTTCTCAGTCTTCTTTCTTGATTTATCAACCCTGTCATGATCACTAGCTGAGAATGTCTCCACAAAGCTCTTTACTGCAGCCTATTTTGTTTCTCCTTACACTTTCTCACTTAGTGATCTTAGTAGTACTCATTAATTTAAATACAATCGTTATACAACTTACTCTCATATCTATATTTCTAGCCCCAGTCTCTTTTCTGAGCTACAGTTCCACAACATGAATTGCCTATTGGACATTAAAACTAGGTCTGCAGTAGGCATCTCAAACTTGTAATCTTTCTTTCAATCCCATCTTCCAAACTTCCCTATTGATGTCAAGGCCTCCACTATCTTCCGAGTTAACCCAATTTTACAATCTTGAAACCATGCTTGACCCATTTTCACTCACCCCATTTTCCATTCATTCAACCATGTCCCCCTCATGTCTACTCAAACAGCCACCACTCTAGTTCAGACCCTCATTAGCTCTTGCCTCAACAATTGCAATATTCTCCTTTTGGATTCCTTATTTTGGGCCTACCCTTGCTCTGATACATTCACTATACAGTCACAAAAGTGATTTTCCCAAAGCATACCTGAACATGTCTCCCCTCCACTGCAATGTCTCCTTGTTAGCAGTAGGAACAAATATAAATCTCTCTCTTTGGCATGTACATCTCATAGCAAACTAGTCTTATCTTATCTTTACAATTTTCTTACATATTTTTATACCCCATGTAATCTGAGATCTAATCATATTGGCAATACTGGAATAGTTTGCCATTTTCTTCTCTGGCTCATTTTACAGATGAGGAAAATGAGGCAAGCAGGGTTAAGTTTCTTTTCCAGGTTTGCAGAACTGGTAACTGTTTGAGGTTGGATTTGAACTCATGTCTCCAGGCACAGAGCTCTATCCACTGTGCCACTTAGCTGGTAGTACTTGACTTCAGCAAACATGACTCCATCTCTTATGTCTCTGCTTTTGCATTGGCTGCCTGTCCATTATGCCTGGAATATATTTCTTCATCTTCATTTCTTGGAATCTTTAGTTTCCTTCAAAATTCAACTTGTAATACCCACACACACACATATATATATATATATATATATATATATATATATGTCATACACATAGATGTACATACATACATACATATGTGTGTGTGCCTGTTGTTTGTCCTTCATTGTCAAAGAGGACCAATGACATCATGGGTGATATCTTGATGTGCACATGAATTGGATTTAAGTGAGGTAGAGTTGCACAAAATTGTCAGCCTCACTCTCATTTTCTGAGTCATCAAAGTCCAGTGGTAAGACAAAATCATGATGACTGACAATGATTCAGGAGGCAGTGGATGACCTTGGAGTCTTTTGTATCTGACAAAGCTCTAAAGGTTCCACAGTGCCTGTTTCAGACATTCTACTGAGGAAAATCATCACATGCTTGGGGTAGACATCCTTCTAACTTACCAGCAGGTTTCAGGCCTTCCAGTTACCCTCAAACTAGTTTAGCCTGTCTACTGAGACACTTTACCAGGGTGTGTCCACTGTGCATGCTACAGCTTCTAGGAGCCACAGGTGAGAGTTGGGTTAGTCAGCTGGACACCAAAAGTGGATGAGCAGCCATGAAAAGGAACTGGCGAGCCTTCACATCATAGGTGCCAGTCCTCCTGAACACCCTTTACACATACACACACAGATACATGCATATGTATATTCAATTTATGTGATATATATATGACACAAAGGAATCTTGTGGTATTATGAGTGGCAACATGTGTGTGCATATGTGTGTGCACACATACACATGCATATGTTTCACACAAGTTGAATCTGGAATACACACACAGGCACACACATTCTGTCTCCTCCTTGAAGGCAGGGACTTTTTCAATTTTGGCTTTTCATCCCAAGAGCTTAGCAAAGTTTCCTGGCACATAGCAGGTGCTTGATAAATGTTTGCCGAGTGAATGATTCACTGCTTTTGTTTAGAGAGGGAAAATAGAGAAAGGAGGTAGATTAATTAGGAGTGTATCTAAGTAGTCCAAGTGAGAGGGGATGAAGGATAGAAATAGGGAAATGGACATGTAAATGAAGAAAAAGTGAGCATGGAGAAATGTAGAGGCATAATCCATAAGACTGAACAACTGATTAGGCACGAAGAATGAGAGGAAAAGAAGTGTTAACAATAATTTTAAAGTCATAAACATGAGAACTCAGAGACAGGTTGATGGCATCAGTAGAATATGGTATGTTTGGAGGAAGCATGAATTTGGGCTGTGGGGGGAGAGAGTCAGTTCTGTTTTTGATATGTTGAGTTTGAGATACTTTCAAGGAATCCAGAATGTTTAGCAGATAGTTGGCAATGTAAGATTGGAATCAAAAGAGAAAAATTAAGAACCCGTATATAGATTTTCAAGTCTTCTGGCAGAGATGATATTTAAACTCATGGGAACACATGGAATCACCAATGTGGAGAGAATAGAGAGGTGCCCAGGGCAGAGCTGTAAGGGATAACCATCATAATGGTGGATGACAGATAGTGATCCTCAAAGGACACTATGAAGCAATGGGAGGTAGAAGAACAATGAGGGAACAATGTCACATGTATTAAAGAAGATGGAGTGCCAAGGAGCAGGGATGATATCACTGGGGTAAAAGTTTCAGAGAGATTAAGGACTGGGAAAAGGTTACTATATGATTTGGCTTTCAAGTTATTCTTGGTTACCTTGGAGAGAGCAATTTCCCTAGAGTGGTGGGTTGGATGCCAGATTATGAGGAGATGAGGACTCAGTGGAAGGTAAGGAAGTTGAAAAGTTTGTATAGGGGACTTTGTTCAAGAAATGTGAAAGTGGAAGGGAAGTGAGAATTAGAATTTTAGTTTGAAAGGAAAACATGGTTAATGAAAGATTTTGAAAAGAACTGAATATACCAGTTGATGTTTCTAAATAGTGGAAAAGGAGCTAATGTAATCCAATGGGGAAAATTTCCAGGGGGAGACATGAGAGAATGGAATAGATGTAAGGTAGGAAGAAAGGAAGCAAATATTTATTAAGAACCTACTATGCATCAGGCACTGTGTTAACTTCTTTACAAATATCATCTCATTTAATCCTCACAACAACCCTGGGAAGTGATGTCATTCTTATTCCCATTTTATAATATAAGAAACTGAGGCAGATAGAGATTAAGTGACTTGCCTACAGTCACACAGCTAACTCTATCTGAGGCCTCATTTGAACTCAGATCTTCCCGACTCCAGGTCCAGTGCCCTGTCTGCTGTGCCACCTTCCTAGGCATAAAAAAGCGACTGAATGGGAAAGAGACTGGAGTGAAATAACAAAAAGGCAAAAATGTAAAGGAGATTTTTTTCAAGGACAGAATATAAGAGATGAGGTGGATAGTGACAGATGGTCTCGATGTTTTTAGTAATATTGGAAGTAAGGATGAGAGGGGAGTGGCATTTTTTTTTCCTTGAGAAGAGAAGAGAATGTTTGAAATAGTCACTGAGGGGAATTAAATGAGATAAATCAATCAACAAACATTTATTAGGTGCCTACTATGAACAAAGAATAAAAAAAGATTGCCTTGTTATAATGAGGCCTAGGTTGATGATGGTTCGATTTCTACGAGAAGCAATCATCATGCTATATTTCACCAACACTATACGTATTGAATGACCTTGGATATTGTTCTGATAAAGAATAGAATATAGATCCAAGATGGTTATGGGGAAGGATCATGTATACCAAAGAATTTGACTCCAAGATTAACTCCAAGTGTCCACTTATGGATACTCCAACATTTATTCCTTGTTTGTGTAACAAGTACTCTACCCACCCTCTCCCATTCAGGGCTCTAGGGGGTACTTCTCAGGTTTTGGAGTGTTTCTTCTTTAATGTTATCAGCCCTATCCCCCCATTCCATTGTCTTCCATCTCACTGCTAGCTGCCAATGATCAGAACTTCAGTTCCATTTAACCAGTTAACACTGATAAGCTTTATTTTTTAAGATATACGAAGAAGTACAAAGATTTTTCCCCAACACCTGCAGGTGTTAACAGCCTTAAAGCTTTTTCTGGTTGCAGATCCCTAGCTGAGACTCTATTCCCAGACTTCCTGGTGGCTTGATCTCCTGACTGTTCAAAATTCACAAAGCTGTAGCCTTCAATCCCTTTTAACTAAAATAAAAGAACAAGTGCCACGGCCTATATTCATGGGCTATATTTTTGTCTTGGATGGGGAAGACCCAAGGTCTCTCTTACAGAATTTTTTTTTCTTCTTTCACTAGACCACTGCCAGGCAGGAAGAAAACAGATCAAAGAGAAGGTCAACATTCTGGTTGTCTGTTGTTTTTTTGAATGAACACCCACTTTTGCTACTCAGCCAATGACAGAAAATTTTCATTACATGGTTAGTAGCCTAGAACCAGTTACACAATGTCTATGCTTACTCCAGAGTCTACATGGATCTTTAATCTGGAAAGGAAGGATGAAGAAAGGAGAGAAAAAAAGGGAGAGATCCAGATAAAAATATAGGAAGAGGAAAGATTTGGGGAATAAATGGGTGAAAGAGATGCCACAAGTGGAAAAATAACAGTACTGTAATTGTGTGCTTACCAGGGCAAAAAGAGTTCTGATTATTTGTTGTGGAAATTCACATTTGACACTGCACCATCATATATCTCTTTTATATCTAAGGCTTCATGCAACAACAAAGGCCACCCTCTGAGCAGCACCATGGGGGTAAAGAAAAGTACCTTAGAAGCTTAGAAGAAGATAAGCATTTGGTTAATCGACTTGTTAATTCTTGTAGTTATTCTTTTTACACTTGGAGATACAGAAGTGTGGCATAATGACTACATTGAATGCCTGAGGCAACTTTAGGAGGGGGGCAGGAGAGAGAGAGAGAGAGAGAGAGAGAGAGAGAGAGAAGAGGAGAGAGAGAGAGAGAGAGAGAGAGAGGTGGGGTCAGTAGAAGTAGATGATACACAATCCAGATCAACTCTTAGATCATTGGATAGAGGGTGTTAGGGCTTCACAGTGTCAATATCTACCTGATTAATTAGGAAGCATCATTTTCACATGCTCAGAAGGGATTGCTCTCTGTCTCCTAGAGAGGGGAAAGGAAAAGGGAAAGGGAGAGTGAGCTTGGGTCAAAGTGGCCTTTCTTATGGCCTACCTAGCAGGATAGTTGTCCTCTCCCTTCCTGAGTCATTCACTCCATGAGAAATAGTTCCCTATTGGACATGATCCCATGACCCATAAAGCTCCCTTTATCATTTACTCTATCACTAGACCACGGAATAACTTGAAGTGGTAGAAAATCCAAAAATATTCATCTTTTGACTTAGGTCTGCCTTACATAATTTGGAGAAAGCAGCATTTACATTCCTGGAATTGTTTTTTCTAAGAATAATAATTTAAATTCATGTTAATTCTCTGTGCACACACAGAACAGGGATACTTTCCAACAGTGTGTTAAGTGAGAAGGAGAAACCAGGCTGGGATCATATATTTTCAATAGATAAAACCAAAGTGCTGTGTAAGCCATCACTTTAGAAGTGTGAATTTCAATCATAGTTGACAATAGGTGTTCATTTTAATTATTGCCCTCATTTTCATTCATTCATTCAATAAACATTGAATTTGTTCCAGGCACCACAGTGCCTAAATTCTGGGAATATAAAAAAGACAGAGTCCCTGCCCTCAAGGAGCTTGCAATCTAAGGGGGGAGACAATGTGCAAACACATATATACAAAGCAAACTATAAACAGGATAAATAAGAAATAATTAAATAAAGGAATGCACTAGCATTAAGAGGTATTGGGGAAGTCTTCTATGTAAGGTAAAATTTCTGTTCAGATTTAAAAAAAAACTATAAAGGTCAATAGTCAGAGCAGAGGAGGGAGAGTGTTCCAAGAATGGGGGAATGGCCTGAGAAAATACCTGGAGCTGAGAGATTGAGTGTTTTGTTAATAAACCATCCAGAAGGCCAATGTTGATAGAATAATGATCAGAAAAACAAGAATGAAGTACTAAAAGAGAACTAGGCTTGAAGGCATGGGACTTGGGTTCTAGTACCAGTTCTCTCTAACTAGACTGCCCTTGAGCAAGTTACAGGCTGTGTAAATCCCATTTCTTCATCTGTAAACTTCATTTAACCTGTACTTATTGAGCATCTAATTATATACAAGACATTTTGCGAGATCCCATGGAAGATATGAATAATATAAGACATTGTCTGTGACCTTCAGTTTAACAAGGAAATAAGATATGTACCAGTACCTAGAATAAAAGGCCATATAGGAACCTGTTCTCTGCCTTTGTAATTCTAGATCTTGCCTAAGGTCAAGCTCTTTCTGGAAATGATTAACAAACCTGATCAATTTATTGTGCTTCTCCTCCCAAAGTATTACTTTTAATTTATTTGATACACCATTAAATCTACTTATATGTGCACATATTTTTTTTCTACAGTGAGAAAAAGCCCATTCAAGAGGAGCTAGTAGAGCTTACAGTATCTATCATGTTCCTAACCCCAGATTATATTACAAACTTTGGGGAACTTCCCCTTGTGTGAGATTTTGAACTCTTGGTTTAGCTGAGTTATCTTGCTCTCAGTGGCAGAGTTCTGTCACTCTATACTGTCTGGTATATATTCTCTTATGAAAGAAAGAGAAAATATATTCTCTGATTTCTGGTTTTTCTTTTTGTTTGTTTCTGTTTTGTTTTGCTTTGCTATTCAACTTGGATAAATGTTCCTTGCCTAAAAAGTAAACTGAGATCCTTAAGAACAGAACGTTTTGTTTTTGTCTTGATATGTATCCGTTATATCTGCTTGTATGTATATATGCCATTTCCCCTGATAGAACACAAGCTCTTTAAAGGTAAGAATTTTCATTTTTGCCTTTCTATCCCTACTGTCTGGAACAGTGCCTGGCACATAGCAGGTAATAAAAAGTGCTTGCCAATCAATAATGAGTGATATTAACAAATACCAAATGAATTCAGAGATGGGAGAGTCCACATTCCAGAATATGTGTGGATTGCAAAATACCAGACCTTTAATATCCCTTCCAGTTCCAAGATGTTATGACCCAATTGCTCAAGGTCACAAACCAGGTGGAGGCAGACAAAGAAATATTGCCAGTTTCCTATAGGTCTTAAACCACTTGACCATGCTTCCTCCCATCTCAGAGCTTTATCCTCCATAAAGAAAGCCCTTCTCTGGATGGTCATAAATGATACACAGCATCAGCTGCTTAAACATTCTGAAAAGTATATATTACAGATGATTGTATTGATGATCTAAAATACTTACTGGCATTTGAACCCAATGCAGGAAGGCTATTCATAAATCAACCAAGATCCATTTTGCTCTGGTTTTAAATTTTGGCCTTTTTGAACCACATATTGCAGACACCATTCACTATCTAAGCCTTTTTTTGAGAGAAGATAATTTGTTATTATCACCATCCTCACTATTAATTATTATTATGAAACTTAAGAAATTATAAAGTATGTATTTGTGGAAGATGATTTTTAACTTTCTTAGGGGTCAATGAAGAACATGTTGCTAACATTTTTTTTTATTGAAAATGTTTGCGTGTGTGTGTGTGTGTGTGTGTGTGTGTGAGAGAGAGAGAGAGAGAGAGAGAGAGAGAGAGAGAGAGAGAGAGAGAGAGAGAGAGAGATTGTGCAGTTACCTGATGAGATTTTTTAAGCAAGTGTCACTAAGTAGAATTGGGCCTAATTGAAGTCTAAACTTTGGCTGGAAGGAAAGAGATGTAATCAATAAGACAACAGTGGTAATCAAAGGAAGGGGAAGGACTAAACAATTCCCAAATGGCAGAGCAAAAACTACCAAATGAGTAGCAGCTGAGAAACTGGGAGGATTCTGTTCTTTTGGTGGTTTTGCAATGCCCATTAGGAGTCAGAGAGACTCTGTCTACCTAGTTCCCATCCCCGTGATGCTGCTTTACTTTAAATATGTTTTATTAAAATATTAATAACTGGGAAGGAAGTTGACAAAATGTGGTAAGAAAATCCTTCCTTGCATAAATAGGATTATATCAAAATTCAACTAGGTAATTTAGTTAGAGGTTTTTTTTCTCTTTTTTTTTCTTTTCTCATTTTCTCTGTTGCTAAGGGAACTTAACGGTTGGGATGTAAACAACCTTGAAGAAAAATTCTTAGAACAGGCTCCTCCTGAGAAATGGTGCGAGTGTCTAAGAAACAACCTTGTCCACAAGGTAAAAAGGAAAATCAACAGCATAAATTGCAACTTCCCTTCCATATTTGATAAGTTAGTTAATTGCTCCATAAATGCAAACTTATCCAAATGAAATATTTTTTTTTCTCTTTTTGACCTGGTATTGAAGCAAGGAGCAAGAGGTGGATAATCTGGAAATGGGATGCTCAATGAAAGAAATTCTGAATATAGTCCATGTTAAATTTCAATGTGTGACATACACTGCATTGTGGGCATCCTTCCATACTTCTCCCCTCTCCCCAAATTTGTCATGATTCAGACAACTTTCTAGTTGTCTGGAAGGAGCTTCATGTCTTAGGGAAGGTACATGTTCTTGAAAAAATAACCAGTTACTACTTAATGAAGTATAAAGTAATTGTGCACCCTTTTGTCTAAAATTGTGTAGGACCTGTCTTGCACTTGGAAGTGACACCGAGTGTTGGGGAAATGTAGATCAGTCTTTCTTCACCATACTATGCTTACATGGTCCCTTCTAGGCACATTCTTAGGGTGGGCTCAATATACTTTTTTCTGGTGTCATGAATCATATCAGCAAGTGTTTATTAAGTACCTACTATATGGTAGGCACCGTGCTAAACTCTGTGTGGCATACAGAGACCAAAGTGAAAGAGTTCTTGCCATCAAGGAACTGACGTATCTGGGGATTCTAAATGTACATATATAGATACATACAAAACAAATACAAAATACTTTTGCAGAGGAGGCACTAATAACCAAGGGGAGGGGGAATCAGAAAATGGCTCATCAAAAGATGGTGCCTGGGCTGAGCTGGACTGTGAAGGGAGTGCATTCTAGGCATGGAGAAGAGCTTGTACAAAGGCACAGAGAGAGGATATTGAGAGCTGTGAAGTAAACAGCAAGAAGACAGTTTGGCAGGTTCATAGAGTATATAAATAGGAGTTATGTACAATAAAAAGAGAAAGGTAAATTGCAACAAAATCACAGAATTTCAGTAGGAAATGCCTTTAATAGTCATGTAATCCAGCCCATATTCTAAAAAGCATCACCACTGTCTAACAAGTCATCCAGCATTTCCAGTGAGGGGAAGACCACTAATAATAATAGCTTTTATATAACACTCTGTAAATATTATCTCATTTGACTCTCACAATGTCCCTGGGAGGCAGGTGCTATTATTATCCCCATTTTACAAATGAGAAAACTGAGGCAAACAGCTGTTAAGTTCATTCATATTCACACAGCTATTAAGTGTCTGAGGCTGTATTTGTACTTAGGTTTTTCTTGCCTCCAGGTCTAGCATTCTATCCACTGAGCCATACAGCTGCCTCTCGATGCAGCCTATTCTCCATTTGGAAGCTCTAGTTGATATTTTTCTCCTCCTGACATCTAGCCTAAATTTGCCTTCTCCTAACTTCCACACCTTGCTTCTGATACTGTCTTCTAGGGACAAAAATAATAAATCTATTTTCTCTTTCCCATGTAGAAAATGGCTTAGCTTAAATATTTCCATTTCGGAAAATAAAAATAAAAACATCCTCCATTAAGTTTGAAGAAAGAGAGGACACACTCCATGCTTTCTCCCTTTACTGTACTCAGGAAGGTGTTATCTATTATAGGATCCAGCTTTAATGGATGATTTCACTGACCCTTCAGTGAGAAGTAACTTTGAAGTGCTTACCTATCCTTGCCTCAGCACCTGCCTGATCTTGTCCTATTACAAAAAATCCTTTGACTTCTTTCACCGGCCAACCAGAGGCTAGGGATAGAGACTGAGCAGGCAATATATTTTCATTGATATTAGGAATTCCCAGATGAGAAAACTCCCTCTATTCAAGCTGGTCAGAATCTGCTCTGCAACTTAGAGTTTAGAGCAGGTTTTCTTAACCTTTTTTGTATCATGGGCTTCTTGGCACTCTAGTGATGTCCATGAAGTGTTAGAATAGTGTTTTTAAATTCATGAAATAAAACACATAGGGTAATAAAGGAAACTCATTGCTAAAATACTTATCCAATTTTTTTTTAAAAAGGAAAACAAGTTCATGGACCACTTAGTTAAGAATGCCTATCTTATGGAGATGCCTAGAGCACTGACAGGTGAAGTGATTTGTTTAAGGTCACAAAATTGGTATATTCTAAGGGTAGAGACAGAATTTAAACCCAAATCTTCCTGTTTTTGAAACTGACTACCCACTATACCACTCTCCTTCTTCTACCAACCAGAGAATAGTCTTTATTCCATGACACACAAGGAAGCCTTTTAGATACTTGAGCATAGATGTCATGTCCCCCTGAGTCTTTCCTTCTCTAGGTTAACTATCCGAGGTTATTTTAACCAATCTTCATATGCATAAATTTGAGGCTCTTTATTAGTTTGGTTACCCTACTATGGATACTCTCCAACTTTTCAGCCTGAACACAATAATCCAGATTTGTATGACCAGGTTTGCCAAAGACAGGACTATTCCCTCCTTGTTCCTTTGTTCCTGAAAGGTTTTCTTCTCAACCAAAAATGTATTAGGAATTTTTTTTTAATTCTAACTGCAAAATCAACTTGTTGACTCATCTTAAGCTTGGAGTTCATTAACCCACCCCCAACTCCTTTTCCAATATGCTAATTTCAGTGTTGAGTTGGATTATACATATGCATGCATATAATATGTATTTTATAGGAAGGAAGAAAGGAAAGAAGAAAGGAGTGAGAAAGGAAATTAAAAAAGAAAGGAGGGAGGAAGGGAGGTAAGTAGGAAGAGATAAACAATAGAAGGAAGGGAAGGAGGAAGGAAGGAAGAATTTACTAAGTACCTGCTATGTACAAGGCACTATGGTAAGTGCTTTATAAAGATTATTGCGTTTGATCCTTGCAACAGCTTTGGAAGGTAGGTACTATTATTGCCCTTATTTTACAGTTAAGGAAACTTAGACAAAGAGATGTTAAATGACTTGGACAGATTCACAAAGCTGGTAACATCTGAGATTAAAATTAAACTCAGTTCTTCCTAACTCTAGGCCTAACTCTCTGTCTTGTACCATCTAGCTGCCTCTACTTAAAATCAAGTTGGTAAATTCAAAACTTGGCCTTAAACTCTATGTTTTCTGCTTTCTCTAAGAAAATAGAGATCATAGCTCTGTCTGTTTGTTATTTTCACAATAAGCAGTTCAAGACTAAAATTGTATTTATGAGACCTTGGATAAAATGGGCAGCACAAAAATAACCGAGTTAGTTTGATTCACTGTAGTTTATTCTGAGACTCAAGGCTGAAGCCCAGAAGCACTAATTTCACCCTTCTGTACCATCAAAATGTTATGGTACAATTGGTTCAAACACATTTTGTGGTGTTTTGTCTGATTCATGTAATGTATAGATATCCCATTATCCAAGATAATGATTGGCACACAGTGATGGAGAGCTTTAAAGTAATTAGGAACTAGCTAGTGATTAGATGTTTTGTGGTCATTTTCAGTCTGACCCAAACATAAAATAGCATCCTAATGTGTAAATTTTAAGCAAGCCTTCCATGTGATAAAAATAATAATATTGATTTCTGATACTACCATCTGCATCTTCTAAATTCAATCTTTTCAACTAGAATTATATGTCAATTCTGCTTTATGATTTGTAGTCATTTCAAGTATAATGCTCTCTTATATTTATGACTTAAATGTTACATTTTATGTTTCACAAAAACATTATTGAATGTGTACTCTTTTCCTTAGTTTGAATGTATATAATTGATGTCAATTCACCATGATAAACAACCTAGAGTCCTAGAACAGAGAGAAATGGTGGGGACAATAATTTCATTGATCAAAGAACTGCAAGTAAACATGCCTGAAAATTGTTTCTGATGATTATAATTATGATGTTGATGATGATGATGATGAAGAAGGAAAATGATAATTTTGATGTTGCTAACTGATGGTGGCAAACAAGGATATAATGTACTCACGTAATAGTAAAAAGGGGAGAAGAAAAAGAGGAAATAGATGATTCATTTTCTTGTTTAAATTTAGCCAATCTATTCATTCACTGATTCAACAAACATTTACTATGTTTCCATTATTTAAGGGGTACTGTGTTAGGTACCAGAAAAGATATGAAGTTTATATAGAACATGGTCCTTGTCCCCATGGAAGTCATAATCTAGGAGTTTGAATTCATTAATTAATTTCCCTGTGGAAAATAGGTGTAGCCTTGAGGTGTAGGATGGGGGGCAGGGTGGGTCATCATAAGGTTGTATGGTCAGAAGCAGAATTTCCATTGATATAATTACAATGATTCATATGTCAACTATCCTTTCCTTCCACATCAAAGACAACTCCTCAGCTAAAGACAAGCTTACCATTGTGGAAGGCGGCCTGATTGCTATCCTCAAATCCTTATAGTCTGCCTTCTAATCTGCTACAGACTCTATTGAAACTTCTTTTTCAAAGGTCACTAGGCCTTAATAATTACTAAACCTAATAACATTTTCTCAGTCCTCCTCTTTTAGCTTTTTTTTTCTTTTTAAATGACTTATTGATGCCCTTTAATTTTTTGCATTACTACCATTTCCCAATGACTCTTTCCTCTACCCCTCTCACCATAAAACCCTATCTCATAACAAATAAACACAGTCAATCAGAACAAATCATCACATGGACCATTTTTGAAATGTATGCCTCATTCTGCCAATGTAGTTCATCACTTCTCTGTTGAGAGATTGGAAATATACTTAACCATCAATACTTTGAAGTCATAAGATTGGTCACTGAATTGATCAGACTTATAAAGTCTAATAATGTTGTTTTCCTTTAGAATGCTATTGTCATTGTGAAAATTGTTCTCCTGGTTCTACTTTGCTTACTAAACAGCAGTTCATATTAGTTTCCCCAAATTTTTCTCAATTCTTTATATTGGTGCTTTCTTAGATATAATTTTGTTTCATTATATTCATATAACACAATTCACTCAGCCATTTCCTATTCAATCAATATTTACTTTCCTTCCAGTTGTTTGATAGTACAAAGAGTGCTGCTTTAAATATTTTGTCTATATGGGGCCTTACGCTCTTTCTTTGACCTCCTTGGGGTATATGACTAGTAGTGATATTGCTGGGTTAAAGTTATATACAGTTTAGTGATTTTTAAAAATATAATTGCAAATTGTTTTCCAGAATGGGTGTAACAATTCATAATTTCACCATCAATGAATTAATATGTCTATCTTCCCCCAGCCTATTCAAAATTTACCATTGCTTTGATCATCTTTACCAATATGATGAGTATGAGGTACAATTTTAGAGTTGTTTATTTGTTCATTTCTGTTATTATTGATGATTTGGAGCATTTCATATGATTGTTGATAGTTTGCTTATCTTATTTTGAAAACTGCTTATTTCTTTTCACTTTATCTATCTGAGAACAGTTCTTCTTGTATACTATTTTCAATTCCCTACATATCTTGGATATCAGTTGCCTTGCTTTAGTACACTGGTGTCCATCCAAATCCCCATTATGTCTAAATCTCCTTGGTGTCAAAACCTCCTTGGGCAGGACAGCTTCACTGGACCTTTGCCAATTACTTAGGAAGGTTCTCAGACCATAAGTATCCCTCTATGCTTCTCAGTAAGTTCCTTCTCTACTATAAAAACTTTAGTCGTAAAGTAGTGGTCAGGTTGTCCACTAGCACAGCTAGTTGAAGAGGCTGGGCTGAAGGCACACCCTGATGACAACAGTGTTGATATTTCACTGTCTTTCACTGATGGATGCAGTGCTTGATGTTTTCACTCCCAACATGCTACTCTCCCAACTCTTGAGAGAACCACTCTGCCTCAGAATGCATATAAGTACGAACTAAAAGTCCTGGAACTTGACTGTCTGGGTGTCTGAGTGAACTGCCTTAGCAAACTAAGTGGGAAAGCATTCCACCTGGAGGGAATGACCATACTTGTTAATTTAACCAGATGTCAGAGTTCCCTTTTCCAGGTCAGAGTCAATTTTATTGTTTAATACTCATATTTGTTGTATTTTTGTATGGACAGGTTTTACTGCTCATTCTTCAACAGGTGCTTTCTGCTGTTATGATTCCTATATTGAATCTAGAATGCTCTTTGGTATCTGGTTTGGATGATGACAATCTTCTCCCTTGCTTTGGAATTTCAATTTAAGGTCCACCTGGTCACATATATCAGTGTTTAAGGGATAGGGGAAAAGACTGAACTTGAGCTTTCATTGGTATGGGGAACTCTCTGGTAAGCAAATGTTCTTTGCTAATGCAGGTAAGCATTTTCTTTGCACCAGAAGTGTAGTGTAGAACACTGAGAAGTTAAATGATTTGTCCAAAGTCACACAGCCAGTATCTGTCAGAGGTGGCACTTGAACCCACCATGGAGGACTTGACTCTTGTCTTTGAGACTCCCTGTCTACTATACAATCCAATCTCTATTGTGCATGGCAAATACATTTTTGGCATCCTTTGTTAGATAGATTCCATCCTTGAACCTTGCAATCATCCCCATCGTAAGTTGTATTCCAGAGAAACAAGTCTTTAACTTGAACAGATATATTTCCTTTAAAGATTTATTTGAAAAAAAAACACAACAACTTCTTATTTACTGTTTACAACAATATAATAATATGTCTGCCTGACTAAGAAGTATAGTAGAATAATTATAGAAGTGACTGAAGTTATATTTCTGGTCTTCCAAGGACATATTGTATGACCTCAAACAGATTATTTAATCATTCTATCTTCCCTCAATTGGGCCTGTCAGCATCCATAAAATCAAACATTTAATTCATATTCCAATGGCCTTATGGAAGGATTTTTATCCTCCTAGCAGAGGACCTCACCTCACGCTTCACTGAAAAAAAAATCTGACACCATTTGCCAAGAGCTACCTCTTTTCAATTCTTCTTTATCTCACGTCACTCAGATGTCGTCCCCCACTATTTCATTCTTCATCTCTATTTCATAGAGAGAGGTGGCCTTCTCCTTTCCAAATCAAACTCTTCTACATTCACTCTTGATTGTAATCAACACATCTTCTCCAGCAAATTACTGCTCCTCTTCCAACCCAATGCTGTTTTATCTTCAATCACTCCCTATCCACAGTCTGCTTACTTGTTGCCTACAAACACACTCATGTCTCCTCCATCCTAAAACAAAACAAAAAAACCCAAAGCCTTTGCTTGACCTTACCATATCCACTAGTTTTCATACTATGTTTTTCCTCCCCTTCCTGGCTAAACTCCAGGAGAAAGCTGTTTAGACTTGCTGCCACCCCTTCCTCTCCTTTAACTAGATTCTGAGCCTTCTGCAATATCACCTCCAACTTCATCATTAAACAGAAAAGTGCCTTCTCTAAAGTTAGCAGTGTTGTCTTCTTTGCCAGATCAAATGTGCTTTTCTTAATCTTCATCTTTTTTAACTTCATTTTAGTCTTTGAAACTGTTAATCACTGTGTTCTCTTGGACATTCCCCCTTCTCTAGGTTTTTGTGATACTGCTATCTCCTGGTTCATTTTCTACTTCTGTGAGCACTTCTTAGTCTACATTGTGACATCCTCATCCATTTCATAACCACTATCAGGGATTATTCCCCAAGGCTCCTCTTCTCACTCCTCCTTCTATAATCTCACTCAATGAGCTGTGAAACAACAAAAAGTTATGAAAGGGGCAAGAGATTTAAGCTTAGTGGGAAGTGTAAGGGTGAACTGATTAACTACACTTGAAACAGAATGACACATACAGGGTTAAAATAAAGGGCTGGAGCAAAATCTGATATTCTTCATTGAACTTTAAAAAACGTCAGGGGATGAGAGAAAGGGAGAGATGACAAAAAGGAGAGTGGATTGAGGGAGACAGTGGTTAAAAGCTAAATAGACTTTTAAGGAGGGACAGGAAGAAAAGAGAGAAAGGAAGAAACAGAAGAAAATGTCATAGAAGGAAATACAGTTAGTAATCATAACTGTGAATGTGGATATGATGAGCTCACCTATAAAATAGAAGCAGATTGCAGAATGGATTAGAAACCAGACTCCAACAATATGTTGTTTACAACAGACACATTTGAAACAAAAAGACATATACAGTGTTAAAATGAAGGACCAGAACATAATCTAATATGCTTTAGTGAGCTAAAAAAAAGAAAAAAAAGGCAGGGGTAGAAATCATTATCTTAGACAAAACAAAAGCAAAAATAGTCCTAATTAAAAGAGTTAATCAGGGAAAATACACTATGCTAAAAAAGTACCATAAGCAATGAAGTAATTTCAAAAATTTTTATATCAGGTTCCTCTGATTAGGGTCCCATTTCTCAAATATATGCTGAATATAGAACTGAGTCAAATTCAGAAAAAAAAAGCCATAAGAGCCATTCCCCAATTGATAAATGGTCAAATGATATAAATAGGCAATTTTCAGAAGAAGAAATCAAAGCTATCAATAGTCATATAAAAATGATGAGGGAAATGTAAATTAAAACAAATCTGAGGTACCATGTCACTTGTCATAAGAAATGACAAATTCTGGGTAGAATGAAGAAAAAAAAGGTAATGAGTTATGATGGAGTAGCGAACAGGTCCAACCATTCTATAGAACAATTTGAACTATGCCAAAAGGGCTATTAACTACACCCTTTGACTTAGCAATACCAGTATCAGCTCTGTATCCCAAAGAGATAAAAAAAAAAAAAGAAAAGGACCTGTATGTACAAAAATATTTATAGCAGCTTTTTTGTGGTGGCAAAGAATCAGAAATTGAGGGGGTCCTCATCAATTGGAGAATGACTGGAGAAGTTGTGGCATATGATTCTGATGAGGTACAATTGTGCTGTAACAGATGGTGAGGGGGATGATTTAAGAAAAAGGGCAAGATCTATATGAACTGATGAAAAGTAAACTGAGAACTATTTGTAAGCAGCTAAGCTGTTTGGATTTTACCTCCTCCCTTTTCTTTTTTCTTCTTTCTGACAATAGTGATAACATCATAAAATTACTCAGATGAGATGGGAGTAATCAATTCTATTCTTTTTCATGACATGAAGCATCACCAGGCCATCTCCCCTGCCATTGCTTCCTAAGGTCTTCTAGGTCTTACTATTTGTCCTGCCTCTGTGCCTTGAAGAGCCAGACTATTGGAAATGCAGTTGACCTACTGATATAACCCAAGGATCCACAGGACTTTCCATCTCAGCTTTTCTATCCTGCTTGAGGTTGGACTTTCATTTAGGTGTTGTCTTCTCCAATTGGCAAGTCAGTTCCTTGATAGGAGGGACTATCTTTTTCTATTTGTATAATTTGTGCAGTTAAGCAACAATAATAATGCAGTGATCTCATCTGAAAATGTATGCAACATTCCATATTGGTAACTCCTCAGCCTCTCTATTTTTGAAGGTTTATTTTTTAATAAACAAAAATATGTTTTGTTTCTTTTCTACCTCTTATTCCATTGAAAAGGAAAGAAAAAGCATTCATTTCAACAGATATGTATAATACTCCCTAAATATTTCCATTTTTGTCAAAGTTTAATCATTGGTCCTCTGGGATCTTGCTTGGATAGGTTGTTCAGACCTTAAGAACTGAGGTACATTTTGACATGTCAAGGACTGATCATTTTGTCAGTGGCTGTCCCAGTGACATAGATACCACTTACTTATAACTTAAAGTCCTGTCGTTGTCTGAAGCTTAGAGAGGTTTAATGACCTGCCCATGATCACATATCTGGAAAGTATCAGAGGTCTTCCTGATGCCAAGTCTAGCACTCAAACCATGCTGCCTATGACTCCTTAGAATCCCCCCACCCTTGCAAACTATACACACATGTTTTTATTGGCATACTCTATTTATTAGGAATGTGTTATGGTTAGAGAACTAGATTTGAAGTCAGGGGAACTTGGGTTCAAATCCTGCTTCTGCTACATTGCCTGTGACCTTGGGCAATTCACTTCTTAGACTAAAAACTATAGAGCTATTCCCAATCTGCATGGGTAAATGAGATTTCTTTGTTAGGAGTTCCCTATACCAATGAAATCATAGGTACAGACCCCTCTTCACCCTCTGCCAAAAGTATACTTATTGATTTCATAGTGTATATGGTAGCCAAAATGATGGGATATTTTTCTACAGCTATAATAGTTAAAAAACACAAATCTATACCATATATATATGTATGTATGTATATGTATGTATATATATATATACACACACATATATGTATATATGTGTGTGTATATGTATGTATATATATATACACACACATATATGTATATATACACACACACATATATGCATTATATATATAATATATGTATATTCATACATATATGCATACATACGAAAAAGGATTTAACAAAATCTGCTCACTCTTGGCAACCTCACATCCATATTCACATATTCACACTGAAATCAGCATTTAAATTACATTAAAAAAATTCCAAATCATTTCTATAAAACACATATTTTAAGGATTCATATAAACTACAAGAACCATGAGAGAAAAATTAATCTCATAGATAAAAAACCCACCACCCCACTGAAATAACATGATAAATACTACCTAAGTAACAATGACAGATGCAGGCATTTCCTAAAACTACATAAAATGAGGATTTCAGGGACGCATAATTTAATTTGCATCCCGAAGGTACATTTTCATCTTCTTGTCAAGAATTTACATTCATAACTTGTCATGCACCATGACAATATAAGGAGGTCTGGGATGTTTTTGCTTTTGTCTTTGGTTTTTAACCAAGAAGCATGGAACAATATCTTTAGAATGCTGACCATAGTAAGTAAATCACTTGGCACCTTTCCCTTGTCATGCTAGCAAAGTAAACCGTCCAATTTACAAATTCCTTAGGATTCCTGGATTACAGTGGCACTAATGCTGCAGACCACAGGTCCCTGCAGCTCGTACCTTTTCAGATCAGTATTTTTGTAGTCCCTGCTTCTATTTCCCCTTTCCAATGTAAACATATACAGCAGAACAATAGGGACCTTCTGGCCCAGGTACAGGCAGCCAGGCCTTCTGAATTCTATGTCTTTTCTTCTATTCTTGTCCTGAAGCAGAATGGGAGTTTCTCTGAGTGATTATTGGCTGTGTTCTGTTCAGATGGGATTTTTTCCTGCATATTTTCATATCAATCAGTCATAAGGCATATTTTACGTGTCCCCTATGTTAGGTGATAGAAGTACAAAGACAAAAATGAAAACAATTTCTTCTCTTACAGGAGCTTATAGCTTTTCTCTTAAAAAAGTACATAAATGTTATTTGATATTTGCCTTTTAATACCGCCAGAATTTTGGTAATTTCTTCACCTTTCTTCAGTTTGCGTCAAACTTCTCCCCTGAGATAGATGGCTAAGTACCAAATTTATTTGGATTTTTATTGATTTATTTTGCTTTTACATTACATTTGTCACTTTTAACAAAGGTTAAACAAGAAAAGCGAAGAAACAAGATCAGTTTGGCAAAACTGAGCAAAACATTGACCAAATTTATCAGCATATGCAATATCCGACATTGCTAGACCTCCAATTTCGTAGTCAAGAGAGTGAGATCCATTTTCTTAATTCAAATGGGAACACTATAATTATGGTATGTTTAGTTTCTTTCTTTGTTCTTTCAATTTACGTTGTTGTAGTCATTGTACGTATTTCTGATTCTGCTCATCACTCTGTATCAACTCATATAAATCTTCCCAAATTTTCTGAATTCTTTGTCTATGTCATGTATTTTAACTCAAAAGTTTTCCTTTACATTTACCACAATTATTTAGCTATTCTTTAGTCAATTGTCAATACAAGATTTTCTACCACAAAAATTTGTTGCTCAAATATTTTGATGTATATTGGATTTATTGAAACCTATATAGTCACCTCCATTGATTCTAATCAAGCTTGCCTCCCTGGTAGTGTTCCCACCTGTTAGTCAGCAAATAGTGTTAATCAGTTTGTTGGCAGAAGCTTCAGCTACTCAGTACATACTTTGATCACATTTCCTTGTCTTTAATATTACCTACGTAGCAGCCCATGGACTTATCTCTACTCTCATTTGTCAGTGATACAGCAATGGGGGAGGTGCTGAGATGCAATGGCCCATCCTCTTTTGGAGATGTGGACCTATCAGAATTTGTGTCTCTTATTACAATGGATTATCTTTACAAGTAGCCTCAGTACCCATCCCCAGGGGTGGCCAGCTGTAAGGCCTCCAACCCCAGCTAAGCAGGCAAACTGCCAGTCCCAGAACACAGGGCACAATGGGTATGACTAGGCCAGGCCACTCTAGCACAGTGGGCAAGCCACTAGCCCAGCAGTCCCTGAAGCAGAAAGCCAGTAACCAGGTCCCTGGCCCCCAGTACAAGAAGCTTGAGATAATGTCCCCTGTACCCCAGGAGCAGAGCTCCACTTTAAAAGTCAAGAAATAGGCTAGAAAATGAGTAAAAAAAAATAACTCTGCCCATACAAAGCTCTGTCACTCCAGAATTCTTTTAGAGGCTTGATTTAACATTCTTTCTGAGGGAAATGTGGAGAGCTCAGGCAACTTCCTGGCTTCTCTTGCCTCTGCCTCAGTTTTTATTATTAATAGGGAATAAGGTAGATAGAGCACTAGACCTGGAGTCAGGAAGATGAGTTCAAATCTAGCCTCACACACTAGCTACATGACCCTGGGCAAGTCACTTAACAAATGTTTGCCTCAGAGTCCTCATGTGTAAAATGGGCATAGTAATAAGAACCAACCTCCCAGAGTTGTGAGGATGAAATAAAATAATAATTGTAAGTGTAAGCCCTACACATAGAAAATGCTATCATCATCATTATCATCATCATCTTCTTCTTTATCATTATCTTATGTTTGGAATTGGTCAGGCATTAGGCACATTCTATCAATGCCTCTCTACGTGACCAAAGCCTTTCTAGTGAATTAATTTTCAATAAATGGATGATGTCTGGAATAAAATTCTTTTTTTTTTTTTTCCTGAGGCCTTACTGTGATATAGAAGTGACCCTGGGTTTTCAAAAGCTCTGCCAATGGAATGGAACACAAGCAGTGATAGGATCTACCAAGCTGGGAAATATTCAACTACACGCCTTAGAGACAGACTCAATGTCTGTCATCCAAGTAACACCTTAGCTAACTTTGGAAAGATTTCAAATACTCCAGAGACAGCAGCAGGTTTGGTTCTGGTGCTGAATTTTGCATCTACTGGTCCTCTCAACACCCATTTACTAAGTCTTAGTGGAGTTGAGATCTATATCATTGAAAGATCTACCTACGGTAATGGAATCATGGATCATTCACATATTTCAGTGAGGTAAAGTCAGACAGTAGCTTACTATGGTATTTTCTCAGTTCATTTGTATTTTAGAAAACTACTTCTAGAAAAATGCCAATAACAATGATGCAAGCTTGTTAGTTGCAGATTATTTAGGGGAAGCTAGAAGATATGCTTAGAAAGAAGAGTCTGTATAGTCATAAAGAGGAATTTTTATATCTAACATATGAGGTATACTCTTTATTGAGTAGAGGACAGAGTGGATGGAAACATTTCCCCAAGAAGGGGAGACAAAGACCTAGGACGTTGACATAGAGACATTACTAATGAGTCTATTCTGGAGGGTAGGTAGAGAAGGGTGGGGAAGGAATTTATCCCAGCCAGTCATCTGATTACTTCCTTTAAAACTAAATGTCCTTGCTAACTAGGTACTATGTTCTGTTTTCACAAACTGATATAGCAAGTGCTATCAACACCCTCAAAATCAGCACCCAGAGAAAACGTTGTTGCCTTCTAGTTATGCCTGCATGGTCAGATGATATGAATTTATGCTGAACTTGGAGCAGAACTTAAAGCTTCTCTGATCTCTCAGTATTGCACTTCCCACCCCTCACCCCTGCTCCCTCCCTGAATCTCCATTCTTTGCTCCTTTTTCCTTGAATGTTTTTGACCTGATCCTGGTACCTAGCTTATGCTTATGGTCTGGATTTTGCCTCCTGTCTTGGCCCTTTAGCTCAATATTTGTTATGTTTGGCAATTAACCCCTTGTGATGAAAGAAAAACCTGAGAGACAGAATTTCTGGATAAATAAATACTCAATTCATTAATTAGGCTAGATAATAATTTATAAATCGATGGTCAGTGGTTTCTCTTGGTGACCAAAGGGCCCTAATGGAGATACCAAATGAATTTCCCTTTTTTGAAAGGAAATGCTCCTGAGAGGAAAAATCAGCCCTGATTGGTGGACATTTAAATAAGGAGGTGGTCTGAAAGTTTTCAGCTCTTTTTGCTGAGAATGTGGCTGGATCATGAGACTCAGCCACTTCCAACAATCTGACAGAGGAATCCTTCTCACCCAGACCACTCTGGTTGGTTTTGGCAGTATTTCTCAGATTGCATGATATATATGACTACCTAATCCACCTATTCAGAAGGTCAATCATTCATTCAGAAGGTCAGTCAGTTCATTAAGGCTTAAATCTTAACAGCCTGATTTTGCCCCCTGTAGATCCTGCCAAACCCAGATTCATGGCTCAATATCTTACAGAAGATGAATATATATGTATATGTATATGTATATATATATATATATATATATATATATATATATATATATAATAGTTCTGAATATGATGTATTTCTGAATGAGACACACCTGTACAATAAGATCTTTGAAAGCTATAAATATATGTATTATAAATATGTGTATATTTTGAAAGCATATTAAAAACCTTGTTCAACTATAGTATGACTTGGTCTAACAATCTTTTCCTGACTTTTCCCTTTAAGAAAATGTGTAGGGGGGCAGTTAGGTGGTACAGTAGATAGAGCACCAGCCCTGAAATCAGGAGGACCTGAGTTCAAATCTGGCAAACATTTGACACTTACTAGCTGTGTGACCCTGGGCAAGTCACTTAACCCCAATTGCCTAAAACAAAAATAAAAACAAACAAACAAACAAAAAAGAAAATATGTGAAAGGTTGAGAACAAAGGCTAATGTCCAGGGAATAGGAATGAAACATGGCAATGAAATTTAACTCTTGTGTTGTTAAGATCATTCCTTCCTCATTTCCTGAAATGGTTGATGCTTTGATTCTCTTAAGGGTAGTGCCCTTTTCTCCATTCAATAATTGTAATATTGATGATAGGCACCTTTTGAGTCTTTAAAAGGAATGATTATGGAAGAATTGAGTAGTTGTAGTTGGAGATAAAGAGACTAGTATTTCAGAAGGCTAATCTAGAAGTGCATTTTAACACTTTGTGACCTTTTCATTGTTCAAAATTTTTTTTAAATGTTACCTTAAATTGCATTATGTAAGGCTATATCCAAGAGAATGGGGAAGAAGGTATGCCAGTTGGGATTTAAGGTAGAAATTTCTCTCTTTAAGGTAGACATGTTCGGATTTTTAAAAAAATGTTTAATTTAAAACTTGTTTCTGACAGACTTGTGCCTAAAAGACAGAATACAGTATTAATTTTTGAATGTATATGTACATATATATTTTAACTATATATGCATAGATATTTATAGCTAAATATATTTGGAAAATAATTTTACAAAAATATTTTAAAGTAATATTGAATTTTCTTCTCAATTTTATGTACATACACATTAGTTTTTAAATGTTTACCTATATGTACATATATTTATACGTATGCACATATATTTACCTACATATATTACCCTCATGTGAAATTTTTGTTATTCAGTTACTTTTAGTCATGTCCAACTCTTTGTAACCCCATTTGGGGTTTGGTTGGCAAATATACTAGAGTGGTTTACCATTCATTCTCCAGCTCATTTTACAGATAAGGAAACTGGGGAAAACAGTGTTAAGTGTCTTGCCCAAGGTCACACAACTAGTAAATGTCTGAGGCTAGATTTGAGCTCAGAAAGATGGGTTTTCCTGACTCCAGCCCAAAGCTCTATCTACTGTACCATCTAACTACTCTATATATGATACATATATTTACTTACATAAGTATACATATGTGACTATATGTAGATATAGTTATATAGGTATGTGCTTATACACATATACACATATATACTATATATATAGAAAGACAGAGGGAGAGAGACAAACATTTTAAAACAATTACATGATATTTTAATTTCTTCTGTACTCTGATTATATATAGGCAAATATTGAAAAACGATTATGCTTTAATTTTAAATTAATTTAAATTCTTCTGCAACTTTTTCCCATGGAAAAATGAGAATAAAATGCCTAATTTTCCCTTATCATTACTGTTTGAATCATCTCATGGTTTATAAAAGAGTGATCATAAGTGACACTTAGGTTTCTATAAACCATAAAAAAGTGCCCTAGGTATAAACCAACAAAGTAACATAGCAGGTGAATGATCATCCAAGATTTTAAAATTTCACATTCTTCATGTTCTTTTTCATCCTGTAGGATATACATTGGTTATATATGTAGTAAATTTAGCAGCAAGCTAATTGAATATATATTATATCATAGTTGTTCTCTTTATCAATTTACTCTAAGCATAACCACAATTAAGGAGCATCAGGGGAAGGGGAGGAAAAATGGAATTACTCCTGTTGATTATTCATTTTCTTAAACTCTTCTGAGAAATTATTTCTGAAACGTGTTAAAAAGAATAAACATGATAAGTATTAATTTAGCCTCTCTTATTCAGTCAGTATATTGCCAAGAAGATCTTCAGGGTTGCTGGCCAAAAGAGAAACAATTACTATTTGTATTCACTCTGAGCCATCAGGGCTCAAAAAATAACCATTAAGTGGTGCTTGGGCAGGAACATATTGTTGACCAATAAGTGAGAGCTGGGGTGAATTGGTTTAAGGCATGGTCTTTAAGGAAGAAATCTAGCCAGTAAACCCCAAGATAACTAGGTAGGTGTCAGCCATCAAAATTTACCTTCCTTTGGGCAGAGCAATTTCTTCCTTAAAGCCTATGCCTTAAACCCAACTCACTCTGGTTCTCATTGCTTGGCCAGTAATAGGTCCCTGCCCAAGCACAACCTAATGGTTATTTTTTGGGCCCTGATGGCTCAGAGTGAATAGAAATAGTAACTCTTTCTCTTTTGGCCAGCAAAACTGAGGGTCTTCTCCTCACAGTTTGATTTCATTTATTTGTTTATTCATTCATTCATTCATTCATCTCCCTCTCTCTCTCTCTCTCTCTCTCTCTCTCTCTCTCTCTCTCTCTCTCTCTCTTTCTCTCTCTCTCTCTCTTTGATTAAAGGTGTCATCCCTTGATTCACTTCATAAACAGGCCTAAGACCTGAATGGACATTGCCTCATCAAAGTGAGAACTCAGAAAGATCTTAGCTTAAAAAGGCCAAGGTCTCCCATTGCATCCTGGGCCATCTCCAGTTGTCCTTATCTATATCTGGCCACTGGACCCAGATGACTCTGGAGGAAAAAGCGAGGCTGGTGACTGCACAGCCCTCCCTCACTCAAATCCAATTTAATTGCAAGTCATGGCATCATCTTCCTGACATCAGGGTCCTGTTCCAGAAGGAAGGACAAATTACAATGAAAGGAACTATTTGGGGCAAAAAAAGTTCTTTCATTTAAGAAAGTTACAATGTAGATTTTAAAGTGGTTAACACACACAAAAGAATTGTGAACAATGCAAGATGACATATAGCCAAGTATGAGATTTCAACTGTAAGTGATATTGCAGGTCAGATTTTAGAGAGATCTGCTGGAGCTAGAATAATTGGGGAAGGCTTCACAGACGTGGCCTTTACTAACAGATGAATCTTGAAGAACAGGCAAGATTTCAATAGGCAGAGAGGAGAAGTGAGGACATATAAGAGAAAGGAAATAACTTGATCAAGAACACAGAGGGGTTAGAATGAATGAAGCTTTCTATAGGATGGTAAGGAAACAGATTTTGCCGCCTACAATTTTAGTGGTTCCTTGTTAAAGAATGTAATAAAACTTTATTTCTTAAAACAACGGCAACAACAACAACAAACAAACTTTATATCTATCAAATGTGTTTTAAAAGTTATTTTTAGTGATGATTATATACTTGAGGTGTATAATAATATAGTGCCCCCTATGGACTATGGCTATGGACTGCAATCCCATTTGGGTCCCCACCATGAGATCAGGTTTGTGTTCTCAAAGAATTTCAAAGACCCAGGCTGACTCCAAGCCGACTAGAGAGATTTCTTATGGTTTTGAGGTTTCGCACTCTGGTGAGTGGCTAAGTTCCTTAGAGGAACTAGCAATCTTGGTAAGGCAAGACAGACAATTTTATAGAGTATACAATGCTGATTACACAATCAAAATTTACATAGAATATAGGAATATGATTAATATTAAAAAGGCATGAAGGGATTGTTAAGGGATTAGGTAATAAGGGAGGGGCCCCAGCCTCAGTAGAACTGTGCATGCTATCTTAGGGGAAGCCCCTTTAATGGTTTGGTGGTCAAACATCCTGGTCATGCTGCTTTCTGATTGGCTAACTATTATGGTCCTGTCTGGTCAAGACGGATAGTTAGGTATTGTGGTCTTGTGTTGGGCTAGATGGATGATGTGATTATGGTTGAGTGCATGGGCATACCTATTTAAATATGTGAATTGGATCTAGGGGAAGTGGTTAGCTAGGGACAATGGTTATATTGAGTCTGGGGGCAGTGGCTTGCTAGGGGCAGTGAGCCTGCGCTTCAGTGAGGCCTGATTGAGTCTGGGGGCTTTCAATGTGATGCTTTTTAAAGGACCACTAGGGAACATGGCTGATTGTTGGCCAGATAATGGTTAGCTACCTACTAATTCCATCAAGTTTACTTGAAAACAAAACAAAACAACTCCAGAACTTCTTCATACATCTTAAAGGATATAACAACATGGTTGGTCAGTTGTGTTGAACTCTTTATAACCCGATTTGGGCTTTTCTTGGCAAAGATACTGGAGTGGTTTGCCATTTCCTTCTCTAGTTCATTTTACAGATGAGGAACTGAGCCAAACATACTTAAGTGACTTGCCCAGGGTCACTTAGCTGGTAAGTGTCTGAAGTCAGATTTGAATTCAGAAAGATGAGTCTTCCTGACTCCAGGACCTGACTCCAGCTGCCCCGTAAAGTACAGTATATTTCCTTTATGACTTTATTGCATCCTTGTTTTTGTTATTGCTGCTTTACTTTCTGTAATTTAATCAAATTAGCAGAGGAAGGGGCATTAGTTGACAGGGAATATTCTGGTCAACTATCCTACCACAATGAAAACTAGAAAAGCTACTTAGCCCTTTAAAGGTAAGGTATATCTAGGTGACACAGAGTAGGACACCAGTCCTGGAATCAGGAAGACCTGAGTTTAAATCTAGTCTCAGACACTTACTAGATATGTAACCCTGGGCAAGTCACTTAATTCTGTTTGCCTCAGTTTCTTCATCTGTAAAATGAGCTGGAGAAGGAAATGCCAAAGCCCTCCAACATCTTTGCCAAGAAAACTTCAGATGGGGTCACAAAGAATCAGACATGACTGAAATGACTGAAAAGCAATAAGAAAATATCTGTATCAGAAATATTCTACTTCTAGATTGGAATCTTCACCTTTTATTAACCTATTGATTGTGGGGAAATCACTTAAACTCTCTGAACCTATTTTCTCATTTGTAAAATAGGTAAAAATAATTTTTTATACTTAGGTTGGCAGAAAACTAGCTGCTCCCTCTTGGACAGTTGCTGCAGAAACATCCTTTCCCAACTCCTTTCTTCTACCAGGCAGCATGGATATGCCTTCACTCTCTTTACTCAAGTGCTCAAGAACCAGATGAACAGAGAGAATAGTAAGGAAGTAAAAAAAATGAGAGATGATGATTTCTTTTGAGGGAAGAGCCACCTATTACTTATTCTTTTTGCTTAACCACTGTTTTAGTTTAATTGTGTCCATAGAAATCATGAGTTCATGAGTTAAAAATTTACATGCCTTAATCTTATCTCTGCATTTTAGGGAAGTTAAAAAAATCAATAGCAATTAATAAGATTCTCATAAACTCAACAGCCCCAACTAGGAGTGAAATCTCAATCTCCTCTCTCTCTCTCTCTCTGTCTCTCTCTCTCTCTCTCTCTCTCTCTCTCTCTCTCTCTCTCCCTCCCTCACTGCTATCCCACCTCCAAACCTTCTCTCTCATTTCCCCTTTATAATAATATACCACACAAATCAGAATTAAACTTCATCCAAGTTAACATTCAGTACTAATTACATAGAATGAGCAAAATCATGATTTGTAATCAGCTCTTTTAAGGAAGGACCAGGATACTTAAGAGACATAATTTTTTTAGGCACTTGAAACTCAAAACCATTAGTTATTTCTACTTCATATGTCATGATTTTTTCCCTATACTTTCATTATCAATATTATTTAACATTTTAAAGATATGTCAAATAACAAAAAAATCAAGCATGTCATTCCTCGTATAGGACCAAAAGCATTAAATGATGCGTATGATTTTTACTTTTGCTTTAATTAAGAAGAAATCTTCTTGTTTATTTCAACTAGGTCATTTCTTTACTTTTATTAGTCTTTCCCCCTTGATGTATAAGTAGAATTTGTCAAACACTTATAAAACCTTGTAAATAATGTATTTATAGAGTATAATAAAATTTTATCTTCATGTAGTTTCTACTATTTTACTAATTTATTTTTATTTTTCTGACTTTTCAGATTTTCAGAATTTATAGTTTGGTTGTTATAATAATGTTACTTTGCTTGCATCCTTACTGATAAAATGTCCCAGAAGCTCTCTGATGAACAGATTTTAGAACTAGTAAATATCTCATCTGATTTATCCAATGGTGACCTTTCAGGTAGTAAATTCTCCTTGAATTTTTTGTAGCTGTTGATAGTGTTGATTACTTTCTTTTCCCCAATACTCTCTTTCTCTAAGTTTTGGGGACATCACTCTCTCCTGGTTTTCATCCTAACTATCCGACCACTGTTTTTGTCTCCTTTGCTGGATCTTCTTCAATGATCTCTGAGACCATGCCCTTTCAATATAAATATCCCTAAACTACTCCTACCTTTCCAGTCTTCTTACACCTTACTCTTTATTATATATTTTTCTATCTGTGACACTGGTCTCCTGGCTGTTTCATGAACAAGGAATTCCACTTGGCTCTGGTCATTTTCAGTGGCCATCCTCTGAGCCTCCATGCTCTCCCTCATCCACTTTGACTACTGTGTTTACTTTAAGTCCCAATTGAAATCCCAACATCTACAGGAGGCTTTCTTCCCCCTACCTTTCTTAATTCTAGTGCCTCCTGCCTGTTAATTATTTCTTAACTCTCCTGTATTTAGCTTATTTTGTATATATTTGTTTGTCTGTTGCCTCCCCCATTACATCATAAGGTTCTTGAGGGCAATTACTGTCTTTTGAATCTTTTTTTACATCTAGTTCTTAGAGTAGTGCCTAACATATGGTAAGTACTTAATAATTGTTTATTGATTGATTGAATTTGAGATGTGAATGCTACAATTGCAGTGTGTGTCAGAGAAAAAGTATTCCTTATATGATGACAGTGAAAATGAGTCCATCACTGAAACTCCTTCTATAGCTGACAAACTAAAAAGTAATGAGCAATTTAGCTTTGTCAGATCCAAGTTCATGACAAAAGAGAAGCACAATGTCTGAAATGTAAAGATGGTTCTTCTGGGTGATGTGTTATTGCTTCTCAGTTAGTATGAGGATCGTTGCAACAGCTAAGTTTACCCTGAAATCTGGCCCTACTGCAGACTGTACAATCCATGTCACTGAGAAAAATCCCATTTTTAAAATTTTTATTTAGTGAACCAATGCTTTGTAGCATCTAAAAATGTATAGATGCTTAGGACAGTAGTAATAGGCAATGTTAATTGGTCCATTCCATTTGATGAATTAGAAAAGTTCATTGGTCTTTTTGTCACTTGTGTTATTATCAGTAGAAGAAACCTACCCATACAAAAGCATGTGAAATAGCTCCTGGGAGTATCCTTTATTCAATAAGACTATGCCACATAATTGATTTCTCCATATAATGAGTACTTTCACTTTGACCTAAAAACTGAATGGAAGTAAAATCTATGTCATTACAAGTTTTGTGTCTTTTACAAACAACATATTGTTGGATTCTGGTTTCTTATTCATGCTAATATTGTCTTCAGTTTTAGGATGAGTTATCTCATTCCCATTCACAGTTATGACTACTAACTGTGCACTTACCTCCGTCCTATGTTCTTGTGTTTCTCCTTTTTATTTTAACTCCACCCTCTCCTGAAAAAGGTCTTTTTTTGTTGCTTCTAACCATTATGTCCTTTAATCCTCTTAGTCCTCTTTTCTCTTAGTCCCTTACCCTCTCATTCCCATGTGAGGTTAGATTTCTATACCCAACTGAGTGTTTGGCCAATGCTGTTTTTTAAGAGTTGTTTTATTCAGTAGGATTTGTAACTTTTTTTTACTATTTGGCCAATTCTGTTTTTTAAGGAGTTCTTTTTCTTAATATTTTTAGACTCTTTTGCCAATCTGTTCTCTTTATAACTTTCTTGCATTGCTCTCATTACTTTTCCCAATTTTTCCCTCTACCATTTTTTTAAGTTTAAAACCTTTTTTGTTTTGCTTTTAAAACACTCTTCTTTTAGTTCTAGGGATTTTTGTTGAACTCGTGTCTAATCTGCATTTTTTTTTCTTTGAGACATTACTTACTGATGTTTTCACTTCATTGTCTTCTAAGTTTGTGACTTGAGCTTCTGTGTCACCATAGTAGTTTTTTTTTTTATGATCAGGTTCTTTTTTGTTGTTTGCTCATTTTAAAAGCCTATTTCTTGACTTTGAACCTTATGTTGATTGGCATCTACTCACCTCTGGAAATTATGGGGAGTCACTGTCTTAAAAGTCAAGCTTTTTCACCCTGCTATTTTCACAGCTAGCTCTGGGGGGTAAGTGAATCTTCAGTACTTCCAGTGTGGTGTGATCCAAGGAGAGATATTTACTGCTCTTCTGGTCTGTGTTTTGGTCCTTACTCAGGAAGAACCTCTGTTCCTTTGTGATCACAAGTGCTAGCACTACTCTCCATCTTGAAACTGAGACCAGGAACTATATCCCCTGCTCCTCTGTGACTGCAAGCATTCCTTTTCTCCTTGGAATTGAAGCCCAGAACTGGATAATGGGCACAGAGTTGCCAAATGATGCTTGGTCCTGTTCCCAGTGGTTACACAGGGTTCCCCAGTGATCTCTTTCAGGCCAGGTGTCTAATCCCTTTACCATCTCTGGGTGGTAATAGCACCTGATATTGTTGCTACTGCTGCTGCATCTATTGCCACTGTATTCAAAGCCCACGTTCTTGTGTTGCTGCTGTCTGTGGTCCCAGCCAGTCCCTACCCCGATGCCACAGATCTCTCTTTCTGACCTCCCAAGTTGTTCTGGGCCTGAAAAATATCCCACTCCAAACTTTTGTTGGTCATTTCACTCCAGAATTCAATTTGACACATTATTTTCAAGTTGTTTCATGAGGAATGTTTCATGAGAGTTGGTAGAATGCTTCTTCTACTCACCATCTTGACTCCACCTAGAATCCTTTTATTGAAAATTGTTTGAAGGTATTAATTCTTATTTACATTCCTATATGGGAAGATGATACATATAACCCCTTAGAACTTTATCATTAATAGGAATATTAAAGGAAATATACTCAGACATGGGACATAGATGTAATTCTATTATGTTGGGATGATATCAAAAGAGGAATAGAAGGATGAGAAAGAGGGATACAATAAGAGAGGATGGAAGGGAGAGAAGAATGGTGAAAATTATCTCATATAAATGCTATTCACATGGAAGAATTTATACAATGGAAGGAATAATTTGTACATTGGAGGGTGGCATTGGGAAATAGTTGAACCTTACTATCATCTGGACTGATTGAATGAGGGAAAAATATGCATACTCATAATAAGGCACAGAAATTCATCTTACCCAACATGCAAGTAGGAGAGAAAAGAGTTAAAAGAAAGTTGATAGGAGTAAAATGGAAAATAGATTAAGGGGAATAGTTGCCAGAAGTAAAACAGACTGTAGAGGAGGGGACAGGCTAAGAAAGAGTAGGATAAGTATAAAAGAATAGAATGGAGGGAAATAAACAGCAATCATAATTATGAATGTTAGTAGGATGAAATCACCAGTAAGATGGAAAGCACAGCAGTGGTTAGAAACCAAAATCCAACATTATGCTTTCTTTCTTCTCTTTTTTCCTTTTTCTTTTATTTATTCATATATTTATTTTTAAGAACCACACTTGAAACAGAAAACTACAGAGTTAAAGGACTGCAGAAAAATTTATTAAACTTCACCTGAGGTAAAAAAATGAAAGGGAGCAATCATGATTTCAGAAAAAGCAGAAGCAAAATGATTTAATTGATATAAACAGAAAATCTACTTTTTTATTGCTAAAAAGTACCATTGACAATGAATTAATATCAATACTGAATATATGCACCAAATGGCATAGCATTTAAATTCTTGAAGAAAAAATTAAATGAAAGAAAATGAAGAATGAAACTCTAATAGTAGAAAGCCTCAGTTTATGTCCTATCAGATCTAGATAAAGTGTAAAACAAGCAAGAAAGAAGTTCAGAAGATGAATAGAATTTTAGAAAAGTTAGATGTGGCAGGGGCTGTCTTTTGCCTCTTTCTGTGTTCCTAGCACAGATCCTGGCACATAGTAGGCACTTAATAAATGTCTATGGATTGATTGATTGAAATGAAATGATAGGATTCTGGAGAATATTTAATGAGTTTAGAAAGGAGTATGCCTGTTTCTCAGTTGTGCATAACATCTTCACAAAAATTGATCATGTATCAGGCTATAAAAACCTCACAAATGAATGTAAAATTATTAAATTAATCTTTTTGTAACCATAACATAATAAAAATTGCATTCAACAAATGGCTTTTGAAGTATCATTTAAAAATTAATTGGAAATTAAATAATAATCCTGAAGAATGAATGAGTCAAAGAAAAAATCATAGAAATAATCAATAATTTCATTAAAGATAATGACAAAAATGAGACAATATGCCAAAATTTATGGGATACAACCACAGTAGTACTTAGGGAAAATTTATAACTCTAAATGCTTAAATCATTAAAGGCAAGGGAGGGGCTGGAAGCAGTTCAATGAATTGAAAATGCAACTAAAAAATCCTAGAAAAATTAGCAAATTAAAAACCTTCACTAAATACTAAAATAGAAACATTGAAAACCAAATAATAAGTTAATAAAAATCAGAGTTAAAAATTTAATAAATGAAACTAAAAGCTATTAAAAATAAAAACAGATAAGCCATTGGCTAATTTGATTTAAGAAAAGAAAGAAAACCAAATTACCCATATCAAAAATAAAAAAAATAAATTCACAACCCATGAAGATGAAATAAAAGCAATTGAGAGTTATTCTGCCCAACTATATGCCAATATAACTAATAGTCAAAATTAGCAGAACAGAAAATAGAAATAATTAAATAACCCTATCTTAAAAAAAGGAATCAAACAAACCTCAGTTTCCTCATTTGTAAAATGAGCTATAGTAGGAAATGGCAAGCCATTTTAATATCTTTGCCAAGAAAACCCCAAAAAGATCACAAAGAGTCAGACATGACTGAAAACAACTAAACACAACATGAATAGCTGGACCTTATTTCTAATGGAACTGGAATTATGCAATTACAATTGACTTCATCTTTACTTAGTATATTCGGATATGTCTACTGACTCAAAGGAACTCTTCTATTCATGCAATCATGGGATTCCTATACTTTTCTAGTATGAGAACTGGTATAGCTTCCAGGAATTTCATTCTAGATTTCAAAGCCAATAGGGATGATTCTTTCAGTGAATATACTAGAATAATAGAGTTCTTATAAGGGAATTACTTGTCCTTGTGGGTAATGAGAGTATGATTGAGAATGGTATCAAGTGATTCTAAATTCTGGATGGAAGTCTCTGCCAAGAACTAGATTATGCCCTTAGTGCTCCCTATAAAGTGAAGTGTGGCCTCTTTGGTTAATCTTTTCCTGCTGGGGATTAGAGCTGGTCTTATGTTAGCTGAGAAGTGGTGGCCTAGGATCAAAGTGGCTTACTAATGCCTGATACATAATCATCTTTATCTATTTTTATAGGGGAATAGAAATGAACCAGTCCCTTGCAATGCTTTTAAAAAAATGAGTTGAACTCAATACTTTCTGCTTAGTCACCTTAGTCTGATATTTCTTGACTATTCAGAAGGAGGAAAAAAAAAATCTTTCATTGAAGATTAGATAGAGTAATGTGGGCTGCCTGACCATATACGTCAATGGTGGATTTGGTACTCAATAAATGACTAGACCCAAACATTCTTTAACAAATCATTGTCAAATAAGAGGAATGGCTCTGCTGATGTGATCTAGGGATCTCTCCTTGGTCTTGCCCATTTAACATTTTCATCAGTAATATGGATGACAGCATAGGTGGTGACTTTGCACAGCCCTCCGTCACTTAAATCCAATTCACTTGGGTGTCATGGTATCACCTCTCTGTTCTTGTGGTCCTCTTTAAGAATGAAGGACAAACAACAACACTATGCTTAGCGAGTTAGCAATGTTGGGAAGGATAAATAATACATAGGATGACAGAGTCAGAATGAAAAAATAATTGGTTGCAGCTATTATTAGGATAAAATTCAATAGGGGTAAATGTGAAAGTTCTCATCTGCATTCAAAAAAATCCACACTGTGGGGCAGCTAGGTGGTGCAGTGGATACAGCACTGGCCCCGGATTCAGGAGGACCTGAGTTCAAATCCGGTCTCAGACACATACTAGCTGTGTGACCCTGGGCAAGTCACTTAACCCCACTGCCTAGCCAAAAAAATAAAAAAATCCACACTGCAAGCACAAGATGGGGACAGGCATAGCTAGACAAAATTTTGAGTTAAAGAGTTTTTTAGTGCACAGAAAACTTAGCATGAATCTAGTGATATATCGTGGCAGCTCTCTCCCTCCCCCAGCAATAAACTTAAATTAATCTTAGTTGTATTTAGATGCGTATTGTCCAAAATGAAGTAGTTTCCTATTTCTGATCTGATAGTGTTTGGAGTATTATATTTGTGTTTTAAGGAACGCATTTTATAAAAAACGATGAAAACCTGTTATGGATTTAAAGGGGTTTGATGAGGATGATGAGGGGCCTGGAAACATTGCTATGCGAAGATTGGTTGAAGAAATAGGAAATATTTATGTGGGAGGAGACAAGGTCTAGTGCAGAATTTCTCAAACTTTTTGGTCACAAGACCTTTGTGTTCTTTAAAATTGTATTTTGATAATATTGATACTTGAAGTTCTAATATAATAAATATTAAATGAAAATAGTTTTGATTTCTCAGCAAGTGGATGGCATAGCGGTAGAGTGCTAAGTCTGGAGTCAGGAAGTCTTGAATTTGAATCCAGCCACAGATATTTACTAGCTGTGTGACTCTGGGAAAGTCAGTGTCTGTCTAAATTCTCTCAACTATAAAATGGGGATAATACTAGCACCTACCTCACAGGGATGTTGTGAGGATCAAATGAGATAATATTTGTGAAGTGCTTAGCACTTAATGGATGCTTGTTCCGTTCCTCCTCTCACCAACAATGGGCTCCTCTGGGAAATAGGTTTCATTCACTGAAGGTCTTCAGGCAGAGGCCAGGTACCTCATTAAGGGTGCAGTAGAATATCCTTGTTCTCTTTTGGGTTGACTAGGAACCTGAGTCCCTTTAAACTCTGAGATTTTCTGATTCCATAATTAGAGGGAAATGGATTAAAATGCAAATGTGTGAGATAGTAAATATCTTCCTGTGAATAAATTTCTATCAGAGTACAAAAGATGAAATCAGATCATTTCCTGGTTTTAGAGGGGAAGTATTTTCTAAAATATTCTGGGCATGGTTTGGAATGGTGGTAGAGAGAAGTAGATTCTACTAAATGAAAAAACAAAAATAATTATTAGCTGAAATATATATGTACATATGTATATGTGTGTGTATATATATATATATGTGCATATATATATATAATATATCACTTGAAAGTTTTCAAAGTGTCTCGTATATATGATCTCATTTGATTTTGACAATATCCTGTGAAGTTAAGCGCTACATTTATTAGTATTCCCATGAAACAGATGAAAAAGATGAGACTACCAGAAGTTAAGTGGTTGAAGACACTGAAGAAAAACTTATCATGCTCATCATTTTGCCTCAAGGCTTAGCCTTTCTTCATTTGTAGACAGAAAGAAGCCATGAACAAAGATACTTCATGTTTTCTGTAGTTATATACACATTAGTGAGAACTATGACCTGTAATCCTTTGGTCTTTTTCAAGCTTCAATTAGTATCTGTGAGCCTGTTAGTCACCTAAACCCAGGAATCAATATTAAACAGGAAGGAGAAGACAGCTTTTCCTGTACGGTAACTCTTGCTGGTTTTCTGATCTCCTGAATTTTGGCTATCTTGGTCCTAGCCACTTTTGGCTAGCCTTATCTTATTGCTACCCACATCCCAGAATGATGATTGAAAGAGAAACTTTAAGTCCACAAAGCCAGTTAGAAAGCCATTAAAGATATTTAGGAAGGAGATGATGAGGGAAGGAAGAGGAAGAAAAAAAAACAAAATTGGGAAATAAATAAAAAAAGCCTCTGTTTTCATGTCTTGGTGAGTAGGTGAATAGTATCACCTAGAGAGACAGGAAGTTGTGTGTGGGATGGGGCAGGTGATTTAGAGAGCATGAGATGATGAAATGTCATTGAAATAGACATGATATGTAGGTTGTTAGAAATACAGAACTGAGCCTCATTATCACAGAATTTTATCACTTGAAGGCATCTCATAGTCCAACCTATCCCTGAACAGGCATCTTTCTACAACATATAAAGTACTCACACAGTCTTTGATTGAAGATCTCTCCTCAGGAGCTGGAATTTACTGCTTTCCCAGACAAGTCAAGTCAATCAAGTGAAAAAATTATTTAAGTGCTTATTGTGTACCAGGCACCATAATAAGTGGTATGAATAAATGAAAAGTAAAGCAGACCAAATCAGTCCCTGCTCTCAAAGACCTCACAGTCTATTGTTGGGGCAACATGTAAAAAACTATGTACAAATATGATATATGTAGGAATTGGAGTAGTTCATTCCACTTTAATTTTTTTCAAAATGTGTTATTTATTCTTAACATTGATGAATTTAATGAATATAAAATATTTTTAAAAAATTTTATTTCCTTGAGAATAGTAAGAGAAATGTGGAATCAATTAATTAATTAAATTGTTGATTCATTTTTTTTTTCTGCTGAAAATATTTATAACTGCCATTAGGTGTTCAGCATATACAACAATGTTTTGTACATCCTCATGGTAGGTCCAGTAGAAACACAATAATAGACTCAGTAACCTTGAGCAGGAGTTCACTTACTAGATTTTCAAAAGACTGACTTTTAACTTTGATCCAATGACCATTTCTATTAGAAATGTTTGGGCATTTTTGGAAGATGGAGGAAGGTGTAATTATCTCTTTCTTCTAGGTTCTGCGAATGATAGATGTTACATTTAGCACTATATAATGGGAAGAACTTTCAGTTTTCAATGCTTAGGATTCTCTTACACAGCTGTCTTCTGTCATTCCACTTTTTAGACATCTCTAATTGTTAAGAACTTTGCCTGATGTCAAGTCTAAATCTTCTACAACTTCCACACATTGCTTCATTAAACTCATTCAACCCTCTGGGGCCAAGCAAAACAAATCAAATCACTCAGCTATATGTAAAAGACCTAGGATAATGAAATGCTAATAAAGGAAATAGTTTCAATAAAGAGTACACATTGTCAAATGTAGCAGAGTAAGGAGTTTTAGGGCAAACAAAGTCATTAGATTCCTTTTAGCGACCTTTGAAAAAGAAGTATTTTATTAGAATAGTAGAAATAGAATCCAAATTTAGGGGATTAAGAGAGAAGGAAGGAGTCAAGAGTAAATGGAGGCAAATGATACTATTTATCTGAGAAATTTGGCAATGAAAGGGCCATATTCAATAATACTGACTTCTTTGCTATTCCTTTAACAAGGTACTCCATCTCTCAATTACAGGTATTTTCATCAACTGTCCAGTATGCCTGGAATTCTCTCCCTCCTCCTTTCCCTCTCCTGGCTTTCCTGACTTCTTTCAAGACTCAGCTAAAATCCCATGATCAACCAGAAGTTTTTTTTTTTGGGGGGGTGCCATTCTTTGCTTGCCCAGGACTTGGTATAGGGCCTGCCACACGTGGGAGGTTAATAGATTTTTGTTGACTGACTGGAATTCTCCTCCAGAAGCAACAGCAATAGGCAAAAATTATCTCAAGGTAGTTTATGTAAATATCTGAAATATGACTAGGACTTGGAAAGATTGAAGAAATTGGAGAGGGAGCAGGTAAATATGGAACAAAGATATAGGTTTGAAGGAATCCATCTTAAAGAGGAGGGGGTATACCTCTGACTAAGTCTAGAGGGAAAAGATAAAAAAGATAGAGAGCCAGATGTACTGGGATATTAAGGTTGATATCAAGAAAAAAAGATTGGACCTCATGCTGGATCTTCTCAGTGAAGTATTAGAATCACCTGTTGGAAGCAAGAGTAAACATGGGGAGGAACTTAGGGTTTGAAGTGAGAGGTCAGGAGCAGCTACTGATATAAGCTGCATGGAAGCAAGGGTGCTGCTTTGAGAGTGACTGCAGGAATTTGTAGCCATTGACTCAAATCTTCTTGATTTTATCGATTTTTCCAGTCATGTTTTACAGCCTTAGGACAGAAGAAAGAAAACAAATTGCAGGAGTGTTCCACAAGAGGGGACTCCCACAGTGTGAGGTCAAGAGGAATTAAGGATCCAGGGCAGTACTGAATTAGGTTGGTATTAATTTCACATTCTGTATTTTAACAGGTTCCCTCATAAATCAAGTATGAATGAATGTTGCCTTGCACAAATTATCCATATGACATATTACCTTCAGGGAGTTAGAAGTATGAGTCAGAATTCCTAAAGGCCATGTAGAATCAAATCTAAAGTCATAGACAATTGATTTTTAATACCGTAAGTGGGGGAAAAGGTGCCATTATATCTTCCTAAATTCCCAGATACATCTTTGATGAATCAATCTGAGCAAAGAGCTGGAAACTGATTTCCGAAAGCTGAATGTGTTGATTTTCCCCCCACTTTACCTTCAATAAATGATACATGTGAAATATTTCCTTTGGGTTTCACAGTAAATTGACAAAATAATGATTTTGCACTTGCTTCTTTTCTTAATGTCTAATGGCAGTAAAATAACTTCTGGATTATTTCAAATGCATTGAAAACATAAATAGCAATAGTTTGCCAGCTGCAAAATTGATGCCGAAGGTGTTTAAATGGCACGTAGAATGCTGAATGCCCGTAATCACAAGAAGACCAGTTCTGCTACTTTTAAGAAAACATGAGCTCTCATTTTAGGATAAATAGAGCTGAAGTTACATCTCTACTTTAGCAGAGTAGAATATATGGACTTTGAATATATGTGTGACTTTATTTATTACTCTATGTATTATGTAAGCAGTCCAACACTTGCTCTATTCCAACTTAAAAAAGTTAAGGGTCATGTACTTGTAGTTTGCAACCTGTGCACTAGATGGTAGTCTTGCATTCTTGCTCGCTTTGAAGACCCTCCCTCTCTCTTCCCCTCAAACCCTTTCTGGTGAATGTACTTGTAGGAAATTTGGGAATATTAGCTCTGTGTCTCCCCATTGCCCTCACCTTAGAAGGAACTAATTGGTGTCTTCCTTTATATCAAACTCTCTGGTGAAACGTACAGATGTAGTGAAAAGAGCTCTGGATTTGAAGTAAGAACACCTAGGTTTAAATACTCATTCTACCAATTAACACCTGTGTAACCTTGAACATTTCACTTAAGCTCTCTGGGACTTAGTTTCCTCATTTGAAAAAATGAAGGAGTTGGATAAGATTTCTTCTAGCTCTAAATCTATCGTTACTTTTCTGCTTTTTCTTGACCAGTACACCTATATTCCTATGAAAATATATACAGACATACATAATAGCTATCATTTATATAGCACTTTTAAGCAAAGTCCTTATAAATATTGTCTCACTTGATCCTCACAATAACCTTGGGAGATAGGTGCTATTATTCCTATTTACAGATGAGGAAACTGAGGCAGAAAAAGGTTAAATGTTTTGCTCAGCTTCAAATAGCTAGTGTCCAAATCTGAATTTGAACTTAAGATGTCTTGCCTCCAAGTCCAGTGCTTTATCCATTTTGTTAAACAAAAAAGTATGATTTTCTCTACAGTCCACCTGCCTTCCTCACAAAATGATGTAGGCAAAGAAGAATAGGATTTTCAGACTGTTGGAGAAGTAGTATGAAGCCAAGTGAAGTGCCAATGAATGATGTAGCAACAATGATGTAGTCAATTGAATTTCACTAGAAATACACATAGATTTAGAAGAGCTTTGCAAATGACTACCTACTCACTTCATATGATGCAAAGTTGTTTATGCAAAGTGAACAGTAGAATATGGAGAACTCCAGTATAAAATAAATACTACTAATTTTATCTACCAAATAATTTATTTATTAAATTATCTATCTATTTATTTAACTTATGGTCCTGGTATAATTTTTTTAAAGTTATTTATTGAAGCCCAGCCAAGCAGTGCTGTTACAGTTAACATTTTTGAGATGCATACATATACAGTTCATCCCAACTGTAAATATGTTTAGGTAAAATGAATTCCTTTGCTTGGTTAATTCAGCATTGTAGTCAGTCTCATAATCTAGCAAATTAGATATCTGGGGGACCATTGTACCCATCTCTGACTAAGCTCAGAAAAGTGCTATGCATTTATGTTCCCTAATATTAATAGCATTTATCAATTTCCGATTGTTATGAAATTTCCAGTTATGATACCCACTTTAATAGGAAACTTCAGACAATTATTGGTCAAGCCATAAATATAATTTTAAATGTTACAGTGTAATTATTAATAATTATTTAAATGTTTAAATATTCACCAGCCATTTGATAATTAATTTTAACCACTTGTTAGCACCCACAACAGGGTATTTATAGGAAATACACATAATTAATAGTCTCAGCAATTTAAAGATTCCAGTAGGAATGGGTCAAGTTTTGGTCATTCACTATTGCGAATTTTGACAGAGACATCTGGGAGGAAATAAACACACAAGTAGCATCTCATTTTACATTGCAGCAACGAACTGTTCTTACATATAGTAGGTACTTAAAATACAAGTTGGATGAACTCATTTATTTTTTCAGCAACTATTAATTATGCTTATGTTGTATTCAATATACTTTATTAAGCATTGGAGAGATATAACAATGAATAGGAAAAGATATCTTTTCTGAAGGACATTACAATTTAGTAATATGAATTGAGTTGAAAGCAATGTGCTCAGTTGAGTAGGAAATCAATGTGTGAGATGGGCTTCTCTTCTGGTTATTTCTTTTTGCCTGAAGTTGTCTAGCCACTTCAAGCAATCACTGAGCTGCCATTATAGGTATATTTCTCTCAGTTATAGTAGCTCTGGTCCCCCAATTTCTATTAAGTTATACAGAGACCTATAGTTTTGAGTTGAATTGAGCAGTGTTAGGAAAAGAAAAAGCAAAGGCGCAACTTTATGGAACCCTCTGGTTCTTCTTTACTTTTTGACCATTCCTGAGTCATAGCCCCAAACATTTGTGAAAGACACCAAGGATCAAATAAGATAATGCATATCAACTCCTTTGCAATTCCTAAAGCACCATATACATTTGAGAGATGATGATGATGATGTTGACAAAAGATGGGGACCAGAGTAATTATGTACAGGACATATTAGCAGGCAAGAACCTTGATAATAGAGATGGTTTTGTTCTTTGTATTTGCATTCCCAAGCCTTAGCACATGACAGGCATTTAATAAATGCTTGTTGACCTATATGTTAATTGATTGGCTTTTGATTGGTTGATTAATTAATTGATTGTAAGGGAGGAGGGATGACAACCTTCCCCTTTCTATTCCCATTATACATTTCCTTTCCCAGCTGGTCATCAAAGGCAAGAGACAACATCAAACTTGAATGGTAGTATCTTGACAGGCTTGATTTGAATTCACAAATAAATAGTAGCTCATTTGCATATCACATAGTTTACAAAGTTCATTCCTCACAACAATCATGCAAGGTGAAAATATTATCTCCATTTTACAGTTTAAAATATGTGGGGTTATCAAGATTAGATGACTTTCACATAGCTGGTAATACTAGAATTGGTACTTATACACAGATCTGACTTCAGGTCTGGTGCTCTTACCACCATATTGTACTGACTCTTAAACATAAGCAAAAAATTAAACATTACCATATACTTACCTAATATGACAAGGACACTGATGATGAATGTTTTGAATGGAAATGAAAATGAATTGGAAAATAAATTTGGAATGCAGGCTGGAATATTAAGTGAGTTGGTGTTGTGTCCAGAGACACTGTAAATATGGTGCTCTGAATTGAAATAATGACAAAATTGAACTCTGTGTTTGATTGCTGCAGGTTTTGTTAGACAAGAGACACATAAAAAGATTCATCTTGGATTTATGAAATGGAAAATGAGAAATATCAACGGCGAGCATGATCATTTCAACAGAAATAAGTGGAGAGATGGAAGAATTTGTGTCTAAATGTGACATATGTCAGTGGCATCAAATTTCAAAACCAAAAAGTGACGCTCATCACTTATGAGAACCTAGATTGCCAATGGCAAATTTGGGGAACAGATTTCTTCACCTAGACTAGGAATAAGAATTTAATCAGAGCTAAATATTATATGGAATATCAGAAATGATACCTTTTTTTTTCAATTCAGCAAGTTGTTCTGCAATCAGTATTACAAGAACTAGTTGGGCAAAAGAAGTTGATACTTAGTGAATTACTGTGCACAAAATTAAAGTTACGGATGTATATTTTTTTGTGTGGTAAATAATACGTTTTAACTAAATGGAAGTTTCTTTCAACTACCTATTACAAACCCAAAGTACTCCAAATGTGCAAAAGTAATCCATTAGGCTTAGGAAAAGAAAAGAGGTTTTTTCAAAGGTTGCTGGAATAAACTTTATGAATACATTGTGAAAATCACTACTTCAAGTATAAAATTCATGAAATCAGGGACCAAGCTAAATTAAGCAGGCCAAACTAAAAATCAGTCTTATGAAAGATTTTCCAAAATATTTCTCAGGGGAAATATATGGGTGGCAACTGTTTGTATACAAAATCATTCAGGTGGTTCATGGAAACCAGCTACTGTGAAGTACATAGCTAAAATTCCCAATTCATGCATATATTATTTTTGAAAATTATGGATAGTGTGGCTGGGGGAGGAGGGCAACTTATGCAGAGAAGGTAGAAGGTTATAGAAATCAGAATGCTGTTTTTCAGCTCTTTAATTCTTGGAAGGAAACCAATTCACACTTATTACTTGGTACCTGAGAGTAACAGAAAAACATATTTAACTTGAACCTTCTCTTCTCTCCCAGTAATATTAACTTTCAAGGCAGCTCTGGGAACAAAAACAAAGACCCAGGGAAAGCAGCACAAAATTATTTACCATGACTATCTCTTCTTAAATCACAAGGAATGATAAAGAGATCTTGAAGTGTATGATAGAAGTTGAGTAGCTTACCTCTGTAGTTTTAGGTCATTTGAAATGTCTAAACCAGGGGTGGGGAACCTGAGGCCTTGAGGCCACATGTGACCTTCTAAGTCCTCAAGGGTGGCCCTTTGACTGAATCTAAACTTCACAGAAATGGAGTCAAAATGCCACACTTGATGACCTAGAAGGCCACATGTGGTTTCAAGACTGCAGGTTCCCCACACCTGGTCTAAACTATTCCAATTAGATGGTGGCTGACTTGATTCTTAAAGACTTCTGGGAAAAGAGATTTTCATAATCTTCCATTTATTCTTTAAAAACCTTTTCTATGATGAGAGAGAGACAGAGAGAGACAGAGAGACAGAGAGAGACAGAGACAGAGACAGAGACAGAGAGAGTAAGTCAGTCAGTGTAGCATAGTGGATAGAGAGTTGGCCTTGAAAGCAGGACAACCTGGATTCAAATTTCACCTCTCGCACCTCATCACTGTGTGAGCCAAGGCAAGGAGCTTGACCTCTCTATGTTTTAGGCAAGTCTCTGAGACTCTAAGTCCAATCCAAGCCAATGAACATTTATTAAGCACCTATGACATTTCAAGAATTGTGCTAAATGTTGGGATGTAATTAACAATAATTAAAAAAAAAGACAGTCCTTGTCCTCTAGGTGTTTACAACCTAAAGTAGAAGTTGCAGAGAAGGTCATGATTTATTTTGATAGAAGGAGTTTCCTTACCTCTGCCACTGAAATTAGCGGTCCAGCCGCTATATACAGGTATTTCTAAATTACTTGATAATTGCAAAACACCATGAGTTCACACATGCCAGTCACAATTCCTCTACAACTTAATATGAGGTCTTTATGATTTGCTCTGGCCCATCCTTCCTTAACACATGTGACAATCTCTGTGGTTCAGAATGAACCATGTCACTACCCTACTCAAGAAAATTCAATGGTACCTCCATTGCTTGGAGGAATAGAAAATACAAACTCCTTTGGATATAGACTCCTTTTCAAAATCTGACTCCAGCCTATCTTTCTAGTCTGATTGCAGTTTATTTCCCCAACACACACTCTTGTTTCAGCCATAGTAGCCTACCTGCTGTTCCCCATACACGATGTTTCCCCCTTCCTTTTCTGGATTTCTGCATAGCTGTCCTTTATACCTCTCTCTGTCTCTTCAAGATTCAGTAATAAGAATCCTTTCCTGAATCCTCTAGTTGTTAATAATTTACCCTCAATTCTATTGTATTTTGCATATATATATATATATATATATATATATATATATATATATATATATATATATATATATATATCCATAAGCATGCTCTATTCTCCTGGTAGAATGTTCCTTGGAAGCAAGTAGTCTTTCCCCTTGTTCCCAGTGTCATATCATCTGGTACCTAGTAGGCACTTAGTTAATATTTTTTGATTGATTGAAAAATATTCTTGACCTTGTCTCCAAGCTTCTGGTGATGAACATATAAAAACTTAGGTAATCTGGTCCTTAGACAATAGACATTGACCTATTAAAAACCCTACGTCAATTCAAAGGTCAGCCCTGGAACCACTATGTGTAGAACATCTTTCTGGATCATCCACGTTGTTACTTTTAGTACTCTTCATTTACCCCTTCCTATTTCCCTTTCTTTTATTGTATTTATTTAGCAACTACACCTCATAGATTCCCTCTCCTTGAAATAGCAGCTTCTTTACTACCTTCTACATTGAAGCCTTTTCTGATTCCCTCCAACTGCTAGTACCTTTTTCCCCAAACTGCTTTGTATTTAACTACTTTATTGTCTTTGTGTTTTAATATTCACTTTATATTTTAATGGCATTTGGTGAATGCCTAGATCACCTAAGAGAGAGTTACATACATGAGGGAGACATACCTACTTTTGGAAAATCTTTCTTTGTGGACATATCACATGGTTGAGAGCAGTCTCTTTTCATTAGCTATGTAGCCGTAATTGTCTTAATCTTTAAAACTACCTGCATATTTTCTTTCTAGCAGTGTCCAGGATTAAGAGAATCATTCATTCTTAGTGAGGTATCATGCGATAAGCTGGGCACATAATAGGCCCTTAATTACTAATTCTTGACTGATTGATGAGGGAAGTGTTTGAGGTCCTTTTTCCCTTTCATTTAGGGCTGGTGCTAAGAAATGAGCTTAGGGTGTTGATCTTGTTTTATTTGTCCTTTTATGTCTAGGTTAAAGAAAAGGAGTCTCTGACTCCAAAGCTTAAGTCAGGAGGAACCTGGAGCCCAGAATTCCAAGCTGTGGCCAGACTAGCAGGGAATCCCTGAGAAGACAAAGTCATACATGGAAGCACAGGAAGGCTTTGGACGTGGGACTTGGCAGAACTGACAATATGTAGGAACTGAGCTGAATTGTGAAACTATTTCTTCATCTTCTCTCCAAAGACCAAGGTGGGACAGGGAGGAATAAGCTCCACAATATGAGGGGAACAATTTGTATGCTTGTTTTGGGTATACCTCTTAAAAGCTAGTTGGACTATTAAGTAGTTAAATGTAACTCAGGTGCTTGAACCCTTAAAATTGAGTAAACATAACTGGTAACAGCTTGAGCCACTGACAGATGAGAGACTTAATTCTCTTTTAGACTGCCACAGAACACTGGTGGAGGGGTGAAATGTAACAGACATGGCCTCTAGGCAGTGGAGACCCAAAGTTATTTATCATTGTTATAAAAATGTTCACACACACACACACACACACACACACACACATATGTGTGTGTAGTTTCATTCTTGGTACTTTCATTCCCAGTCCTAACACAGTGCTTGGCACATAGTAATGTTCTTAATAAAAGCTGCTGATTGATTGATACACATTATCTATTTAATTAGTTTGTATATATTTATGTTTATTCACTTTATAGTTATGTGTGTATGTGTGTGTGTACTTGTCTCCCCCATTTAAATTTAAGCTCTTCAATATAAAGGATTGTTCAATTCTTTGTACTTGGTATCTCCATGAAGAGGACAGTGTCTAACATAAACAGGTATACATTGGAGATATTGCAGATTTGGTTCCAGATCACTGTAATAAAGGGAATATTACAATAAAGTGAGTCACCTGAATTTTTTGGTTTCCAGTACATATAAAAATTATGTTTACACTGTGGTATGGTCTATTAAGTATGCAATAGTATTATGTCTAATGAAACAATATACATACCTTAATTAAAATATTTTATAACTAAAAATTGCTAACTACCATCTGAGCCTCCAGCGAGTTGTAATCTTTTTGTTCAGGGAGGGTCTCACCTCAGTGTTGATGGCTGCTGACTGACCAGGGTGGTGGTGTCTGAAGGTTGCAGTGGCTGTGGACATTTCATAAAACAACACAACAATGAAGTTTGCCTCATCAATTGATTCTTCCTTTTACTTGAACACTTAAAGGCCACTGTAGGGTTATGAATTGGCTTAATTTCAATCTTCTTGTGTCGTAGGGAATAGGAAGGCCTGAGGAAAGAGAGAGATGGAGAACATTGTTTGGTAGAGGAGTTAGAACACACATAACATCTATCACTTATGTTTGCCATCTTATATAGATGCAGTTTGCAGTGCCCCAAAATGATTACAATAGTAACATTAAAGATCACTGAGCAAAGATCACTGTAACAGATGTGATAATAATAATGAAAAAGTTTGAAATATTGTGAGGATTACCAAAGTGAGACACAGAGACACTATATGAGCACATGCTGTTAGAAAAATGGTGCTGTAGATTTGCTCACAGGGTTGCCACAAACCTTCACATTGTGAAAAACTCCATATCTGTGAAACACAATAAAGCAAAATACAATAAAATGCCTGTACAAAGTGCTTAATGTTAAGCTACTTTTTGATTGATTTTTTTGGTTGATGCTGCATATACTTGTCCTATTGAAATAGAAGATTTTTGAGTGTGCTAACTGTTTCCTTTTATATTCATAATCACAATACCTAGGACAATCTTTTCCCTCCTGTTCTTTTCTTTTCCTTTCTTTTCCTTTCTTTTCTTTTCTTTTCTTTTCTCTTCTTTTCTTTTCTTTTCTTTTCTTTTCTTTTCTTTCTTTTTTTTTCCAGAGCCCTCAGTTTTATTTACATGCTACCAAAGCACAAAATCCCAGGGGAGGAAAGAAATTGAAGGGAATAAAGCAATCAGGGAGGAAACTAGGAAGGGAATGAAGATGGAGCAGGGTAGAATAGAAAGAAAGGTACAAAAGAGACAGGGCTCTCCTCCTCCCCACTTCTTTAAAATCCCCAGTATCAGCATATCCAAGGCCCCAATTGGCTGCTTCATCTATGAGGTGGGGCAGGTCAGAGATGGGTTCTGAGGGTAGCAGAGACAGAACAGCTCAAGACTTAGATTTGGCCACAGCAAGTCCAATTAGCCCAGTGAGCCTAACCATACCCACAACCATGGTCCCCATGATGGTCATACCTACCAGCCCATCTTTCTTCATAGTCTTATCAATAAGGCTTTCTAGCTCCTTTGCCTGGTTGTTTTGAGGTTCAGGCTGCAGTAACCTTCTCACATACTTCAGAGCCTTCTTATATTCCTTGAGGTAGTAGTTCTCCACAGCCAAGGAGAAAACATCATCTCCTCACTCCTCTTTGCTTCCTTTAGGCAGCAGTTCCTCCAGGAGTCCGATGCCCTTTAAGATATCATCATTGTATTTGCTTTGCACCAAACACCAGGCATACTCAAACTGAGTGTTATGTGACAAGGAGCCCACTGCCTGCTCTGTCTGGGACTTTTTGAATTTCAATGGCCATCAGCTTGCTCATCATGCCTCCATGGCCACCAACTATCCTGCATACTTCTCAATCCCAAGTCAACAGAACCTTGGTCATCTCTAATGCTTCTTGAGAAGGACCTCCCCTTTTTCTTAATAAATGCTTTTGAATTGAATTAAATTGGCATACTACTAGGTCTATACTCAAAGCTTTTCTATCTTGATATGGAGTTTGTAGTCTATTGGCAGAGCCTTAGACATCCCAGGATTTTTTCTATTGTATGATGACTTCAATGGAGAATCTTTGCATAATCTTCCATATATCTAACCTAAATGCCTCCCTTCATTAATCTGGCCTATTTGCTTCTACTCTATATGCAGAGTAATAATGGCTTGGCCCTTTGAATTGAACACTAGGTGTGAGGTGAAAAGAATAAAAACATGCTCATGAAAGGGAATTGTCATTACTTTTGCTTTTAATTCTGTAAATATTCTAAGAAAATATCCAGAACACACATACTTCCCACCTCAGTGGCCCACTGCACTGTTCCACACATCTCAAGAACAGAAAAAAGGAGGAGATGGGATGATGGCAGAGCCAGAAGACAAGCCCTACGAGGCCAAGTATGGAAAGAGTCGCATGCCTCATGTAAGAAATGAAGGGAAAACTTTGGCAAGGACTCACTCCACTTGGCCATCATGGTACAGTCACCCATGTTTGATGGGAAGGTCCCAAACTGGCATTACTATGCTTGCTTCTAGAAGCATAGGTTCATCATTTCTCAGGCTGAGCTTGAAGTAGATGGGTTCTTGGAACTGTGATGGGATGACTAGCAAAAAATTAAGAAGACCAGTGAGGCCAGAGGGTTGACAGAAGGCAAAGGAGGGAGTCAGAAGGAGGTGGCAAGGGAGAGAAAACCCTAATCAATTTTGCAGTCAAGTGCACTAAACCCAATAGGAGCACTTGTAAGGGATGTCAGCAAAAATAGAAAAGGATCAGGTATGGTTGTCCAAGAAAATTATTGATCCAGAGAAGCTACAGTGGGGACAGCTTCCTTAAATGCCAAGATGAACTGGGATTCCTGCCTTAGCACTAGCCAGCTCAAAGAATTCAGTATCCTGCAGCCAGAGGACAAGCAGACCCTCAGAAACAGCTCCCACCAGTCAAGATGGAAAGGAAGAGGAAAGGAGATAAGGTAGATGGAGATGATTTAGCCAAGAAGAAGGCTAAGAAGGAAAAGGACAAAGAAACAAAGGAGGAGAAGCCCTTCAACTCACAGACAGAGCTCATCTGCAGTATCAAAGATGAACCAAAGAAAGTCTTCTCTACAAATGGCCTAAAAGAGCTGCTGATAGCCAACAAGCAGGAAGTGCCTTTTGAGGATGCAGAGATATTGGACAGAGTAGCTGATGGGATGGCTTTTGGAGCTCTTTTTCCCTGTGAGGAGTGCAGGGGACAGATTGCCTTCAAGAGTGATGCACTGGAGACATTACCGCCTGGAACAAGTGCATTGCCAAGATACGGACTTCCAACAGGAAGGAATGGATCATCCCTGAAGAGTATGGGGAAATCTCTTACCTCAAAAGATTTAAGTGCGAAAAGCAGAACCGAGTATTCTGCCCAGTAACTAATGTCCCAGCTTCAAAACCACTACTCTCATTAGTGGCACTCCTTCCACTGTGAACTCCTCAATCCCACCAGACAAGCCATTGTTCAGCATAAAGACTCTGACTTGGGGAAGCTCTCCTGAAGCAAGGATGAAATGAAAGCTACAATAGAAAAAGTTGGTGGGGAGGGGAAATTGACAGGGATAGCTAAACAGAGCTTCTCTCTGCATCAGTACAGAAAGGAGGTTGAGAAGATGAATTAGAAGATGGAAGAGGTCAAAGAAGCCAATGTGCCTGCAGTGTCAAAGGATTTCCTCCAAGATGTCTCTGCTTCTGGCAGGAGCCTGCAGGAGCTGTTTTCTCTGTACGCCTTGTCCTCCTGGGGTGCTGAAGTGAAGCAAGAAGCTGTTGAAATGAAGCCAGGAGGGAAGTCAGCCAGATGTCCCTTTTTCCAAGAAAAGCAAGGGTCAAGTCAAGGAGGAGGAAGGGACCAACAAATCAGAAAAAAATGAAATTAACACTAAAAGGTGGAGCAGCAATCTATCCTGATTCTAGGCTCAAGGACTCAGCTCATATACTTCCAAAAAATGGAAAAATCTTCAGCACTACCCTTGGCCTTGTGGACATTATTAAAAGGGCTAATGCATATTGTAGACTGCAGCTCCTGGAGAATGATTGAATCAGGTACTGGATATTTACATCTTGGGCCCCAGGGGGCACTGTGATTGGCAGCAGTAAACTAGAACAGATGGCATCCAGGGAAGATGCCACTGATCATTTTTTGAAGTTATATGAGGAGACAAAGGGCAACTGCTGGCATTCCAGAAACTTTACTAAGTATCTCAAAAAGTTCTATCCCGTGGAGATTGACTATGGGCAGGATGAAAAGGCCATGAAGAAGCTCACTGTCAGTTCTGGCACCAAGTTGAAACTCCCCAAACCAGTTTAGAACCTCATCAAGATGATCTCTGATGTGGAGAGCATGAAAAAGGTCATGGTGGAATGCAAGATTGCCCATCAAAAGATGCCAATGAGAAAGCTGAACAAGAAGCACATCCAGAATGCACATTCAATCCTCATTGAGGTCCAGCAGGTGGCGTCCCAGGGTGACAGAGACTCTCAGATTCTGGGCCTCTCCAATTGCTTCTATACTCTGATCCCCCATGACTTTGGAATGAAAAAGCTCCACTCTTGAACAACACTGATTGTATGCAGGCCAAAGCAGAGATGCTGGACAATCTACTGGATATTGGGGTGGCCTATTATCTACCCTGTGGTGAATCTGAAGATGTCAGCAATGATCTCATTGATGTCTGCTATGAGAAGCTTAAAACTGATATTAAGGTGATTGACCAGAATTCAGAAGAAGCTGACATCTTCAGGCAATATGTTAAGAACACACACGCTACTACTCACAATACTTATAAATTTGTAAATTATGGATATCTTCAAGATTAAGCATGAAGGGGAAAGCTGACACTACAAGCCTTTAAAGCAGCTTCATAACTGGAGGCTGCTGTGGCATGGGTCTGGGGCCACCAATTTTGCTGAGGTACTCTCTCAGGGTCTTTGAATCACTCCACCCAAAGCCCCTGTTACTGGTATCGTATTTGGTAAAGGATTCTATTTTGCTGACATGGTTTCCAAGAATGCCAATTAATGCCACGTATCTCAGAGAGACCTAATAGGATTAATCCTCCTGGGAGAAGTCGCCCTTGGAAAAATGTATGAAATGAAGCATGCATCTCATATCACCAAGTTACCTAAGGACAAGCACAGTGTCAAAGGCTTGGGCAAAACTGTGCCTGATCTGACAGCCAGTGTTAGTCTTGATGGTGCAGAAATTCCTTTGAGAACTGGGATTCCTTCTGGTGTTAGTGACACCTGTCTACTATATCATGAATACATTGGCTATGATATTGCTCAGGTAAATTTGAAGTATCTACTGAAATTAGAGTTCAACTTTAAGACCTTTCTGCGGTGAACAGATAATACTTGCCTAGTGCTTGGAAGTGACCAGACCCCTCCAGTTCTGCTGTAGCATTGAGCTGCCTGGTGGACTTAAATATAAACTACCTTTCAGAAATATCAAAAGAGCTGAGTTGCAGACAACTGTTAACTTTAGTAAATCTTCTCCATAAGGATTTTATATAAACAAATGAAAAGATTTGAAAAGATTTTTTTCCCAAGCCTGAGTCTCTGAGTTCTGTTTGTCTCTGGGGATTTGATTCCTTGCCCACCCAAGTTCCATGCACCTGGGGCCATAGCAGATCTCCTGCAACTGACAAATGATGGAAAGTTGGAATAAAAATGGTTTTTACACAAAATAAGCATGGGGGAAGGATTTTAGACAGAGGGAAATTACAATGTGATGTTTATATTATTAGATTTCAAAGGAAAATAAAGTGCTTCTGACTCTAAATATTTCTCAGTTTTGATTTTGGAAAAAAAAATGTTAAGCACATTTATTTTAAGGTAAAAATAAAAGTTAATTTCACACTAAAAAAAGAAAATATTCAACAATCTTTTTAGAAAGCATTTCAACCTTATGCACCCACATTTTACTTCATTTAGAAGTGGTTTTAAAAGACTGAATTAAAGTTTTCTGAGGTTGACACCATCACTGTAAGACTATGGGAAATGTAGTAATTGCTAAAATGAGAAGTTACAGCACTGAGATAGCATGCTTGAGTGACTCTGAGAATTTGGCCATTTGAAATTCACAATATCAGACTGAGTTGGACTGCTTTCCTTTTTATGCAATTTTGAAGGGGGGCACTATTTATACTTCAGCTCCTAATTGTTTCTCAGGCCTTTAGGATTAAACACACACACACACACACACACACACACACCACACACACAACAACAACAACAACAACTACTACTACTACTACTACAAAGCCAAAGGCTAACATGTTTGTCAAGCATTATCTAGTGTCTGAGGCAGCTTAATTGTGTTAGCATTAGTCTCATGTGAAGTGTGTAGAGGAAGGGCTCAATTCATTCAAGGGTGGCACAGTCGCTTCTTGTTCTATTTCAGAGAATCTGAGCCTGAAATTTTGCCCATATTGATCACAGTCTTGTTCATGACTCAGATAGATTAATTATGTCTATTGTGTTTGGAAAGATTAAAGATTTTTGATAGATCATAGACATTGAATGGGAAACTTGGTGGCTTATTACTATCCTTAGCTTTGCAAGCTATGTCTATTTAGGAGGATTAAGTTCATTTGAATCTTTGCTGAGCTTGAGTACATTTTGTTATGGGCCATTTTTTTCCCGTTAACACAAACTTGACCTCTGGAGGCATGTGATACAATGGAAAGAACTCCAGAATCAGTCAAAAGCCTTGAGTTCTAGTCCCTGATTTGTCATTAACAACTTGTTTTAACCTTGGACAAATCATTTCATTAGAATCTTGAGGGGATTTTCATCAGATAAGGAAGGGTGCACACATTTATTAAGCAGCTACTATGTGCTAGGCTCTGTGAAAAGCACTTTACAAATTTTATCACATTTGATATGCCCCAAAGACACAGTAGTACTCTTATGTCCTATTATTATTCCCATTTTATACTTAAAGAAACCGAGGTAGACAGAGGTTAGATGATTTGTCTGAGATCATTCAGCCAGTAAATGTCCACAGACAGATTTAAACTTATCTATTCCTGACTCCAGGCCCAGAGTTCAGCCCACTGCACCATCGAGCTGCATCTAGAGACATCCTCCAAAATCCCTGACTCTTGGATTTAAGATTATCCTTCAAGGACTGACTTTAAAGTAGTTCATTGCCTTCTGTATGCTATCACATATAGCTTGTATATACCTAGTTGTCTGCATGTTGTCCCTACCCTTAGAATGTGAACTTTTTGAGGGTGGGGTCTGTCTTTCCCTTTCTTTGTATCAGTGGTCCTTATCACAGTGTCTGGCCTATGATAAGAGCTTAATAAATGCTGGTTGACTGACTGACTGACTTACATGTTTCATGGGTCTTGATCAGGAATTTTCAGAATTGATTTCAGCAGAACTGAAATCAGTAGAATCCCCATCATTTTCAGAAACTTAAAAATGCCAGTTTTGAAAAGAAAAATACTATTGAATCTTTTAGGGCAGCTTGAGGGAAGTTACCCAAGTTCTTTACTATATATTCCATTTAACTAGGTTTTCAAATTTGGAGAAATAATAGCCTACTTTGTAGTCAGAAAGTATATTCACATATGCCTTTTTTTCTTCCCAAAGTGCTGTAAATGAATAAAAAAGAAATCTATCTTTAAAGAAAGATGAAAAGATTGGGATGATTTATCCTGAAGGAGCAAAGGCTAAGGGGAATTTGAGTAACCCTTGTCGTGTATTTGAAAGGCTTTTGCGTGGGGAATAATGAGCAGAAGCTATTCCTTTATTCTTAAGTCAGAACAAGAGGAAGGAGGCATGAGCTACAAGAGGAATTATTTAGGGTAGAAGCACAGAATCACTGAATTTGAGTTGGAAGGGACCTTAGCAACCTGTAGCCAGGGGTGGGGAACTTGCAGCTTTGAGGCCACATGTGGTCCTCTAGGTCCTCTAGTGTGGCCCTTTCACTGAATCCAAACTTCACAGAACCCTAAATCCTAGATTTGTTCTGTGAAGTTTGGATTCAGTCAAAGGGCCACACTAGAGGACCTAGAGGGCCACATGTGGCCTTGAGGCCCGCAGGTTCCCCACCTCTGCTCTATGCCAACCCATACATGAAAGGCATTCACACTCTAGCATACATGACAAGTGTTCCTCCAGCCTCTGTTTGAAGACCCTGAAGGTAGGGCATGCTACCACCACCTTTTGAGGAAGCTATCTCCTTTTAGATAGCTAAATTTGCCTCCCTGTAGCTCATTAATTATAAGACCTCATTAATTATAAAGGTGAGAAGTGAAGAAGTTCATCTCTGAAGGAAGTTATAGGACGTCTAGGACTTTTTTTAAGGAAGTAGACAGTTATCTCTTGATAGTGGTTTTATATACATATATACATATATATGTATATATATATATATATACACACATATGTATATACATATACATATATATGTATATATATATATACATATATACACACACACACATATATACATATATATACCCACACATATCACTTTCTTTTTTTTATTTATCTTCAAATTTTCTATTTCTTTTTTTATTTTTTTAATATAAATTTATTTTTAGTTTTCAATATTCACTTCCACAAGTTTTTGAGTTCCAAATTTCTCACCCCTCCCCCCACCCCAAGATGGCATGCATTCTGAATACCCCTTCCCCTGGTCTGCCTTCTCTTCTATCTCTCCCCCCCCATACCCTTCCCCTTCTATTTTCTTGTAGAGCAGCATACACTTCTGTACCCCATTTCCTGTATTTCTTATTTCCCAGTTGCATGTGAAAACATTTTTTTTAAAACATGTGTTTTTAAAACTTTGAGTTCCAAATTTTCTCCCTTCCTCCCTCCCCACCCACCCTCATTGAAAAGGCAAGCAACTCAATATAGGTTGTACATGTGCAGTTATGCAAAACACTTCCTTAGTAGACATGTTGTGAAAAACTAACTCTATTTCCCTTAATCCTATCCTGCCCTCCCATTTATTCTATTCTTTCTTTTGACCCTGTCCCTCCTCAGAAGTATTTGCTTCTGATTACCCTCTTTCCCAATCTGCCCTCCTCTCTATCACCCCCTGCTCTCTTGTCCCCTTCTCCCCCTATTTTCCTGTAGGGTAAGACAGATTTCCATACCCAATTGAATGTGTATGTTATTCTCTCCTTAAGCCAAATCCTATGAGAATAAGATTCCCTCATTCCCTCTCACCTTCCCCTGTTTCCCCTCCACTGTGAGAGACTTTTCTTTTCTGTTTTTTTTTTTGAGATAATTTACCCCATTCTACCTCTCCCTTTCTTCTCCGAGTATCATCCTCTCTCATCCCTTAATTTTATTCTCCAGATATGACCCCTTAATCTTCAACTCACCCTGTGCCCTCTATCTATCTATCTATATATACATACATCAATTTTTTTCCTTAACTACCCTAATACTGACAAAGTTCTCATGAGTTAAAATATCATCTTTCCATGCAGGAATGTAAACAGTTCAATCTTAATAAGTCTCTTATGATTTCTCTTTCCTGTTTACCTCTTCATGTTCCACTGGAGTCCTGTATTTGAAAGTCAAATTTTGTTTAGCTCTGGTCTTTTCATCAGGAATGCTTGAAAGTCCTCTATTTCACTGAATGACCATTTTTTCCCCTGAAGGATTATACTCAGTTTTGCTGGGTAGGTGATTCTTGGTTGTAATCCTATCTCCTTTGCCCTCTGGAATATTATATTCCATGCCCTGTGGTCCTTTAATGTAGAAGCTGCTAAATCTTGTGTTATCCTGATTGTGTTTCCACAGTACTTGAATTGTTTCCTTCTGGCAGCTTGTAATATTTTCTCCTTGACCTGGGAACTCTGGAATTTGGCTACAATATTCCTAGGAGTTTTCCTTTGGGGATCTCTTTCAGGAGGAGATCTGTGGATTCTTTCAATTTCTATTTTGCCCTCTGGTTCTAAATATCAGGGCAGTTTTCCTTGATAATTTCTTGAAAGATGATGTCTAGGCTCTTTTTTTGATCATGGCTTTCAGATAGTCCAATAATTTTTAAATTCTCTCTCCTGGATCTATTTTCCAGGTCAGTTGTTTTTCCAATGAGATATTTCACATTGTTTTCTAATTTTTCATTCTTTTGGATTTGTTTTACAGTGTCTTGATTTCTCATAAAGTCACTGTCTTCCAATTGCTCTATTCTAATTTTTAAGGAAGTATTTTCTTCAGTAATCTTTTGGACTTCCTTTTCCATTTGGCCAATTTTTCTTTTTAGGGCATTTTTCTCCTCATTGGCTTTTTGGACCTCTTTTGCCATTTGGGTTAGGCTGTTTTTTAAGGTGTTATTTTCTTCAGTATTTTTTTGGGTCTCCTTTAGCAAGCTGTTGACTTGTTTTTCATGATTTTCTTGCATCACTCTCATTTCTCTTCCCAGTTTTTCCTCTACTTCCCTTACTTGCTTCTCAAAATCCCTTTTGAGCTCTTCCAAGGCCTGGGACTGATTCATATTTTTCTTGGAGGCTTTGGATGTAGGAGCTTTGATTTGTTGTCTTCTTCTGGCTGTATATTTTGATCTTCTTTTTCACCAAAGTAAGATAATATAGTCTGACTCTTTTTGCGCTGCTTGCTCATGATCCCAGCCAATTACTTGAGTTTTAAACTCTTTGTTAAGGTAAGAGTCTGCTTCCAATGTGGAGAGTGTACTGTCCCAAGCTTCAGGGGTTTGTGTAGCTGTTTTCAGAGATACTTGTAGGGACCTGTAAATTTTCAGTTCTTCCAAGGTGGTATGATAAGGGGCGAGGTGTTTACTCCTTTCCTGGCCTGTGACCACAAGTATTCCTTTCTGTCCTGTAACTGTGAGGAGGGGTTCCTCTCCACAGCCACTACAAGCTCCACCATGCCAGTGCTCCTCCTCACCCCAGCACTGCCGCCCAGAACTGTGACCCAGATCCACACACGGGCAAAGCAAGAGATTCCTGCCTCAGCACTGGCAAAGAGATCCCTGCAGTCCCTCTCTGATCAGCCACTGGATTCCCCCTCAGTCTGTGGGCCGGAAGCTCGGGAAGCAGCTGCCCCCCCCAGGGCCAGGCTCTTGGGGAATGGAGCTGAGACCCCGCCTTCCTCTCTGACCACTGACAGAAACAGAGTTTTCCCACTGACCTTCTAAGTTGTCTTTGGCATTGGTGGATTGAGGAGTCTGGAAACCTGCACAGCTGCCCGCAATTCAGTCCTCTGAGGCCTGCTCCAGGTTTGCTGCGGCCTGTGTGCCCACGCTGCTCTGTGCTGTGCTCCAAGCCCTGCATGATACACCTTTCTGATCAATCATCCAGGTTGTCTTGGGCTGGAAGTTTGTTTCACTGTGTCTTTTTGTGGGTTCTGCTGCTTCAGAATTTGTTTAGAGCCATTTTTTTATGAGTATTTGGAGGGGTTTGGGGGAGAGCTCAAGCAAGTCACTGCTTTCACTCTGCCATCTTGGCTCCGCCCCCACCCCCATATCCCTTTCTTGAGATAGGGAAGTAAGAGGATGGTATCATTAAAAGATGGATTAGATCAGGAATCATCGTCTTTTTCTGGTCACTCAACTCTGCCTTGGGGCTTCTCTTTTCTCTCTACATCACATGTTCTTAACCTTTTTTTGTGTCATAGACCCATATGGACGTCTAGGGAAGTAAATTGACTCCTTCTCAGAACAAATTTTTAAATTCATAAAATAAAATATATAGGAATATAAAGCAAATGCCAAGGAAACCAATGATCCTGAAGTGTGATTATTGAAAATAAAAGTGATCACAGACTCCAGGGTAAAAATCCTTGAGGTCTACCTTCATAAATGATATCCTCCTGGTGATATCATTTCATCTCTATGTTGATGATTCCCAAATCTAAATATTAAGCCATAATCTCTCTCTCAAACTCCAGGCCAACGTTCCCAATACTAGTTGAATACTATAAAGGGAACAAGGTTCAGTGGAAGTAGCATTGCCTCTAGAGTCTGACAACTCAGTTTGAAATCCTTCTTTGATCATTTCCTACCAATGGACTCTTAGGTAAGTTGCTGAGCTTCTCTTAGGTTATAAAATGGCAAAGGGTGTGGACCTTCAAGCTCTAGGTCCATGATCCTATAATTTCTATGTGTATTCATGGATTTCAAACTCCACATGTCCAAAATATAACTTATCATATTTTTCCAAAATTCATCTTTAATTTCTCTATTTGTTCCAATGGCATCACCATCTTTCTAGCCTAGTAACAGCCTGGGTATCATTGTCATCTTTTGTTATTTCTTATTCTCTTTGCAGGATATCAGAATCTTTTTGATTCTACCACCACATCTCTTACATCCACCCTTTTCTTTCCATTCACAAAGTCTAACCCAATTTAGGATCTCATTTATTTATTTATTTATTTATTTTTGCCTAGACTCCATATTGGTATCCATATTTTTGCAATAACCTTCATATTGATCTTCATAATCCAATGTTACCTCTCTTAAAGCAAATCTCTGTGTGGCTACCAAATTTTCATTTGGTACCTTTGGTAAAATTTCAAAATAGAGGCACAACTGTGTTGTTTTCTTATATGATAGTCTTTAGTGGCTACCTTTAGAAGAAAATATCAAATATGGAGCTGACCATCAAAACGCTCCACAATCTGGCTCTCACCTATCTTCCCAATCTTATTTTATATTATTCCCCCCCATATAATCCTTATAACTGTGCCTAACATTCTGTTTTCTTTGTATAAGTGGTTCCTCCATGGCTGGAATGTTCTAAGACCACTCAGCAGCCACTTCCTGTGGGAGACAATGACTAGTGCTGTTGGTAATTGCTTTCCTTTTAAATTACTTTTTATATAAAACTTTGTTTTTTCTTACCTATGAGCATGTTGTATCTCCTCAGCAAGAAGTAAGCTCCTTGAAGACAGGACTCTTGATTTTTGCCTTTGTATAACCAGTAATCATTGTGAGTGTTTGATAAATGATTGTTAATTTAAATTGAATTGATCCCTAACCCTTTGGTTTACATTATCAGGCTGCTGATAGCCTCTGTAGGTCTATTATGTAATCATCCCTACTTTCCTCAAATACATATTCCATTAGCAGGCCTAAGTGAAAAGTAACAAGTGTTTAAATAGTAATAGTATAAACAGGTAAGTAATATAAACTTAAACATATAATTTGTGTTTTAAGTCCATTGTATTAGATTAAAGGTTCTTACCTTTTTCTGTGTCATAGGTCCCCTTTGGCAGTCTAGTGAAACCTTTGGACTTCTCTGAAAAATATTTTTCATTTATTTATTTATTTTGGTTAGGCAATGAGGTTAAGTGACTTGCTCAGGGTCACACAGCTAGTAAGTGTTATGTGTCTGAGGCTGGATCTGAACTCAGGTCCTCCTGAATCTAAGGCCAGCACTCTATCTACTGTGCCACTTAGCTGCCCCTTCTGAACAATATTTTTAAATACATAAAAACAAGATGCATAAGATAACAAAGGAATATGACTATACTAAAATGAATTTATCAAAATATTTTTTTAAAATGAGTTCTCAGATTCTAAGTTAAGAATCCCCAGAATTAGGTAATCTCTCATGTTCCCTGCCTCACCCCCCCCATCTAGGTCTTATTAATATTAGTTTTCTGAAAAAAAATTGCCTAAAGTATTTTCTCCAGTCCACTGAATTTCACTAATGACAAAGTCTGAAGTTGAGAGACAGCATAAAGTAATGCATAGAGAGACATCTTTGGAATAAAGTAGACTTGGTTTAAATAACACCTCAGAAACATATTGACTATGTAACCTTGGGCAAGTTACTTCAACTCTCAATACCCCAGGGACATTTCTAAGGCTACAGGTTGCAGAACAGATGTTATCTGTTCTCTGTATTAGTGAAATCATAATTCTACACCAAAAGCAACAAAAAACAAAATAAATTAAAATATGTTTAGCCAGTTGAATTATTATGTACAGTGTGCATATGCTATGTGTAACAGATGAAATTCCTGTTAAAAGGCTCATGTCCCTCCATGAAAAGTGATTTTTTTATTGTTAGAGCCTAAGCTCATCATGGGAACAATTTTATTCACTCCTCAGATAAACTGAGACTCTCTTCTCCTGGGTCAGAAACTCCTTGATTTCCTTTTAATGCCTTTGATTGATTCCTCCAAGCATGGATAACTAGAGGATGAAGACCCTGCTGGAAATGTGGATTGAACATTCCTTCTTTTCTCACTGTGTGTTTTGAAGAAAAGAGATATCTGGACCATCTTGGAGATTGGAAGAAATCACAGGGAAGCCTGGGAGGAAGAGAGTGCAGCACAGTGACAGAGCACCCTGACTTTTTCCCCAGTGATCATGGTGATGGTGATGGTAGAAGCCTGGGAGTGGTTGGGGAAATGGTTTGCAAGTTATTTGTGTAGGTAAGAATCTTAGCTGTTTTTTTTTAGCTAATGGGAGAACTTTTCTTTTTCTCTACTGACTGCCTCATGAAACATTGTATAGGCAGTGGTAATAAAAGGGCTACCTAAAGATGGAATTCTGGGTAGTCACTATCATTTAAATGAATAAATTAATGGGAAAAATAACCTTTAAAATCATATTGTATGCCAGGGCTTGTTCTACATGCCAAGGATACAAAAATAAAAGTGAGGCATTCTTTGGCTTCAAAGAACTTACAGCACAGATAGGGAAATGGTTTCAGGGAAGTATGTTTTGGTCCCGAAAGTCATAAATATTGTGAGTGGAACAACAGAGCAGTTGGTTGACCTCCTTTAAGAAGCAATGACACTCTCAATTCCATTATAGTTCCCAGAACAAGAGGTAGAAAGGAAAGAGTGAACAGTTTAGAAATGACCAGGAAGAAAGAAAGCAGCTGGGTCTGGGTAGGCCTAGATATGGTGAAGTCTCACTAATCAGTACAAGTGCCAGAGCATGAATTACCAAATTACTCCAGGGTTTGGTCTCTATTTTCTAGGGATACTTCTCTGCCTCAGCTTATAGTTTTAATGGCTGAAATAATTGAGAATGAGGATGTAAGGATATTGGCCATACTTCATTGCTAATGGTTTATTGTCCATCATACATATGTCATAAATTGATGGTCCTGTTTCAGTTTCTCATTGATTATTTGAGATCATCCTACTTCCTTAAAGTGTGAGGAGGTAGATCCTTAGTAAAGACCGGATATGATCCTTACCTTCTAAATATAAAAGTTAATGTTTAGATGATTCCAATACATGATTATAATATCTATATATGTACAGCAGGGGTCAGCCACTATGCTCTGAGGGCCAAATCCAGCCATAGTTATTTTTGTATCTCCACATAGCTAAGAATGATTTTTACATAAAAAAGATAAAAAATACTAAAAATGTAAAAATATTCTTAGCTCATAGCATTATAAAAAACAAGCAGGCCTGAATTTGGCTGATATGCTGACAGGGGTATACCAACCCTTGATATAGAGACAAAATATGATATTGTGATTACAGAGATGTGTCGAGTTAGCAATTTTTTTAGGGGGTAAAGGTTAGAAAAAGGTTGATAAGGGGAAAAATCTTGGAAGGGGAGAATAGTGATCTTGGATGCACAAAGGAGTGATTTCCTCTTTATTTGAAAGGGCAAGAAAGTAAATTGATTAGCACTCTTCTTATAGCAGGTGCCTCATTCAATTTATTCATTAACAGAGGGTAGAAGGGAGGAAAGGGACAATAAAAAGAATTTCAGAGGCACACAGAAATTTTTAAAAGGAATCTCTTATGACACCTAATGTCTAGAAAATGTTACTGAAACACATTTCAACCAATATTATTTCTTGTGACCATCCCATTTCCAGGTATGGTCTCTGCTTTCCTTCCCCATTGCTTTCCAAAAGGCAGTGTTTATTTCAGAACAAAGAGGCTCTTGTTCATTTGGAAACTGCATGACATTATTTTGCTTTTAGAATGTTGTGATTTGTTACTTTCAGGTAGGAATGAAGTTGAAAAGGAAGTCACCTCATCTCCACACTTAGACTTCCAGAAGTCAGTCAAAGATGGATATCTGCAGAAATTTGAGAATGTCACTTCTACAAATTTCAATTCTGTGCCCATGTGAAAAAGAAAAAAAAAGCTCTTGACTAGAGGGAGGCTAGCTGCTGATTATTGCTCAACCCCGATGTATCAGGAGTTGAGCACTCCCACAAGAGTGCTTTTGAAAGTAAGCAGTTGACTAATTTAAATATGCTCAAAGCTGAGTGCTGGCTAAGCCCTTATACACATCCAGATTTATACTCAGTGTGTTCCTGTGAAAAGTCTCTCACAGACAATAGAGAACAATCAGTGGGAGAAGGTTTATTCTCACCAGGATACTGTACTGAAAATGTACTTTTATGAGGACAAAGTGAACTTCATAGGTGTTCTATATAGTTTTGCCCCAGGAATTCTTGGAGTTAATGATTCATTCAAAAGATTGCCTCTTTTTTTTTTTTTTTACTGTAGGGTTGTCAAGTGAGAGAAAAGATCTACTTTTTGCCAATACAAATTAAAATCTCATAATTTGAATTCTGCTAATTAATAATTTGGGATAACTTGCAAAGTGGTAGGATTGGTTCCCTACTGTTTTACCTATGAAGCAAAGGTTTGCTAATTCAAAAATTCAGTAAACACTACTCAAAGACTTACTATGTGCAGTTCACTCTAGTGGGTTCTTGTGAGACTGAAAATGTTGATAAGACCTCGTTTCTGCTCATACATTCTAATAGGTAGATATGACCCATGAACATACTACTAATCCAAAATTACATAAATGCATGAGAAAGGCAAAGAAAGTACTATGTGAGATCTGAATTGGGGAAAAGTCATTACTGACCCAGTTGGGTTGGGTGTGGGAGTAGAAAAAAGTAAAGACTTCCTGGAGGAATTATTATTTAAGGTAATCTTTTTGCAGGAACTAAACAGATAGGGGACCAGGCAAAGTATTTCAGGTATAGAAAACTGAATTGGCAAAAGGACAGAGATCAGAAAGTAAGGGTATGTTTGAAGATTAATAAATAGTCCAGTTTGTCTGGAGTATAAGAATGTGTGGAAGGGAAGTAGTATGAGACGAGGTTGGATGTATATACTTGAATGCTCACTTATGGAGTATGAACATTACTCAGGAGGCAATATGGAGTCATGGAAAGAATGGAATGACCAGATGTATTCATAAGGAAGATAAATGTAAAAGATGGATTGGAGTTGTAGAGAAAAGAGGTAGGAGACCTTACTGAGAGTCAGTAGTTCTGAGAGGTATTAGGTTGGGATAATGGGAATAAAGAGTAGGATATGGATGTAAGATATTATGGAGGTAGAATGGTAGGCTATGAGAAATGAAGGAGAGAAAACATTTCAGATTGAAGGTTTTGAATGTGGAGCCTATGAGAATAATGTTGACAATGATAGTGAGAGTGAAGGAACAGGTTTTTGAGGAAAGGTGATGAACTTGGTTTTAGACTTATTGAATCTGATGTTCTGAGAGGACATCCAGCTAGAGATGGTTACATAATTCAAGGGAGGCATAATTAACCTGCTTAATAGAATAGATTGGAAAAAATAAAAGCAACTATTTGCATATAAATTATTAATACATTGATTATAAAGAATTTTACCTTTGCCTAGCACATAAAGTCCAAGTTACTTAGTTTGCCATTAAAGGTCTTCAACAATTCAGCCCCTGCCCATCTTTTCCATCCTTATCTCTCACTATAGTTCCACATAAAATTTCTTCTTTAGGTGATTTAGCCTCCTAATCGTTACCTAAGTGTGCCTTGTGCATTCTTATTTCTTATAATTCCTGGTGCATATGCTAGTGTCATTCCCTGCACTAGGAATGCCCTTCCTTTGATCTCCACCTAACAAAATCCAAGAGCTCCTTCAAATCCCTGGAAAATCCAGCCTCCTCCAAGTAACTACCCTTGATCACCCCAGTCATACATGATCTCTCTCTTCTTTGAGTTCCTTTGAGCATGTATTTGTGTGGACTTGGAACATCCTATATATACTGTCTTGTACTGTAGTTATTGTGATTCTGGGCTAATCAGTTGATAAACTTTCTGAGGGAAAGGACCTGTAATATGTTTGCATCCCAGTAGTTTCACATGTGGATATAAATATATCTACATATGTCTATGGATACATGCATGTATGCATATGCATGTGCATAGTTATTTATCCTCAATCTCAAAGTCCATTTGTACAGGGCTCTCCTTATTGTTAGAGATCAGTGCTTTGCCCTTTTGTGAGGGGGCAGTGCAGAGTTGGTGATAAGAGGAGTGAAAAGAGTTCTTCAGTCTTCCAGCTTTCTACAAGTTCCTAGAGTCTCTTTTGGTCCTATAGTAACAACCCCCCCACAACATATTATATGACAGTAAGCTTTATTAACTTAAAACAGCAATAAAACATTTGGTATATCTTGTATATAGAATAAGTATGTAAGTATTCAATCAACATTTATTGAATTAAGGAATCAACTGCCGTAAGTAGAATGAAGTTTTGCTGCAATCAAATGTATACTATAAATGACACTAGCCTACATGTATATTTGCATATAGAAATCTCTCAGAGACTTAATAAAAATTATAGGAGAGTACATATTCTATTCATTAGAAGAAAGTTAGGTCCATGAGGGTAGGAATTATTTTTTGTCTCAATGCCTTACCTAGTATGAGCCCATGACATACCAGCACATCAACAATCATTGCTAAATTGAATTGTGTAAATATTTGTTAAATTGAATTTTTAAAGACATAAGCATAATTCCCTTTTCAGAAATTCAGTATAAAGTGTTAAATCATAATTATTGAAGAAACTATTAAAGACATTTCAGATATAAACTTATTATGACCAAAACTGACATGTAGATATATGTTTGTTATTTATGAATATGTATGTACAGGAATGTATGTATATATACACATATTTATATACACATACACATAAATGCATATACTCATAAGTGCATATACATTAGCATGTAAATATATGTCTTTGGAATTGCCTTAATAGTTTCTTTATTAATGGTGATTCAAAAGTCTTCAGTTTTATACTATTAAAGGATAAGTTATTAAAATCTCCCCACTGTTTCACCATGAAACAAAGGTTTGCTAATTCAACAATTCAATGAACATTATTTAAGCACCTATTATATGCAGATTACTAGACTGGAGAGATAAAATATTTTGTGAAGCTCTAGGGTCTGCCCATATTTTCTAATAGGGAGACATGATGGATTCAGATAACATATGTACATAATGCAAAATTATACATAATTGCATGAGAGAAGAGCAAACAAAATGCTATATGAGGTCTGAGTTGAGAAAGGGTTTGGAGACACCCTGTATACTCATATATAACAAATACATGTACATATATACACAGGTACACACACATATACACACATGCATTTACATGTATATGCCCACAAACATTTGATTTGCAAATTCAGAGACATCTCTACTCCACATGTTCATGTAGATTATTTGTGCCCAACCTGTGGTAGAGCCTTCTGAGCTTGTACTGGTTTGAGCCACAGTGAGACACACCATACCTTGACAGCATATTGATGTCTTTTTGGTCCTCTTCAAGAATACAGGACAACAATCACAATCATGTGTGTGTGTGTGTGTGTGTGTGTGTGTGTGTATACACACATATGTATTATTTTGGAAGCCCATGCCACATATTGGATTTTTTAAATGTTAGGCTGTATTGAAGAATAGGTTATAGATTATATGTGGAAAGAAGACATACATACATATATAGGCTTTTTAAACATAAACATCTCAGTGTCAAATAATATTTGTCATATTCTTCTTACTGGTTTTTCTGGTTGTCTAAGATGACCATCCATAGGACCCTTATATAATAGTGCCTCTTGAGACTAAAACCGAGGTGTGATTTGGATCATTCTAGTGTGCAAGTGTGTGTGTGTGTGTGTGTGTGTGTGTGTGACCAGCACTAGCAGAAACATAGAGTCAATGACTGATAAATGTTTGCTGAACTGAACTAAGAAGCCTCCTAAAGGTGGAATGGTCTGTCAGCATATTTTAAAAGAGACTTCTATAAAAGTATGTTACTATATACCCTTTACATATGCATATACATAAGAGAGACAGAATAAATTAATTTCATTTCACTAGAGATACTTAAGTAGAGCTAAAAGTTAGATAATCACCTGTCAAGGAAGTTGTACAGAGGCTCTCTAATGAACTCTGGAGAGTCTTTCAACTCTCATAATCAGAAATTTAATAATTCTATGACTCTGCAGAAGGCAAATTGATGGTGACAAAGAGATAACAACAGGTAAACACATATCTAGAATAAGAACCAAGAGAAGAAGGCAAGGACATAATAGACTAAATTATATAAGAAAGTCAAATTATAATATTAAAGGAGTGCCCTCTATGAACATATACAAAAGCTACAATAACAGAAAAGAAAACAATAGCAACAACAAAGCCAAACATGATGCGATTATCATATTCAATCTTGATTCCAAAAAAAAACAAAACAAAACAAAAAGAAAGTGATATCTTCTTCTGACTCCTCTGCTTTCTTTGCATAGGTAAGAGATTATGAATCTGGAGCATGGCATATACTTCTAGTCTCAATTGATGTATGGGCCACTGTTGCATCTCTCTCTCTCTCTCTCTCTCTCTCTCTCTCTCTCTCTCTCTCTCTCTCTCTCTCTCTCTCTCTCTCTCTCTCTCTCTCTCTCTCTCTCTCTCTCTCTCTCTCTCTCTCTCTCTCTCTCTTTCTCTTCTCTAAAACAGTTGATTCTTCAGTATAACTCTCTGAGTAGGGAAGGGATTTATCTGGAAATAAAAGTCACATAAATACCAAAACATATAAATAAAAATTGAAACGAAACAACTAAAAACAAATACTGTCCTTTTATATGGTATCAATTGCTTGGTCATCATAGAACAATTTGAGCATCTAAGTCTTGTAATGGTATTTGAACCCTTCACCTATGTATCATCCATAGTGATACCAGACTACCATTCATGGGTCTCAACTTAATAGGAATGAAGGATAGAAGAGACTCTTCACATTTGTAAAATTCAAGGCATTTTGGTAGAGCACAGAGAATACAGGCAAAAACCCAAAACAAAACAAAACAAAACAAAAATAAACAAAAAAAAAACCTTTGTTACTTTGAAAGAGTTACCCCCATGACTTTCTAAAGACTCAACAAGATAAAATTTTCTAAATTGAAAAAAAAAGTTAGCTGTTCTCTAGCTCTTGGCTGAGGGTGACATCTTCCCATGTATATACTTAGAGAGTTAATGAAATACATATTTGCAGGACATCCCATTAATAAGAAAGAGTGATTGGAAAGAGTGTCACCTGGATTTTGTTAATTTGCTTCAGGCTTACTTTCTCTGCAGCTGGTGCATATTTTTAATCTTTTCATTTGGCAGGGTAACAGTGCCAGAGATGTGGGAACCAGCAGTGGTTCTTTCTCTTCATAAAGGAAGTGATGCTGAAAATCTAAGTAATTACAGCCCCATTTCAATTTTACTCACAGCAGTTATATTATTTAAATGTCTCCTCTACAGTCAAAATGAATATTTTTAGTTTACAAATATTTTATTACCATTAGGGCAATTTGTTTTCCATTATCTTCACTTTTCAATTCCATGTTATTAAAAATGACAAACGATTCCCACAGAATGGCTCTGAATCAGAGTGCTAGGGTAGGATTATATTTATTGATTTGCCTAAAATCTTTGACTGGAGCAGCTATAGACAATTTCATTTGAAAAGTGAATTTCTTTTGAAGATGTTTTGACTTTTTTAAAGAAAAGGTATTACATATGACTGGCAGAAAATTTACTGGGACCCTTTGATTTTTACTAACAAGGGTATGATGCCATGTAGACATATAATAGGCCTCACTGCCATGACACGTCCATTTGTTTTCTTCTTAGGACAAACTCCAGTGGCTCCCCATTGTCTTGAGGGTCAAAAACAAGCTCCTCTGTTTGACAATGAAAGCACTTCACAATCTAGGTCCACCCTTCCTTTCCAGAGTTATTTATTATTCCGAGGGTCCCAAAAGTTTTAGAACAGTTTGCAACCGTTTAAAGCTACGTACTTTCTTCTGCTCTAAGCCTATCCAAACTGGCCTTCTTGGGACTTTCAGCACACAATACTCCATCTTCCATCTCAGGGCCTTTGTTCTGGTTATCCCATCACATGTTTGCAATATACCCCCTCCTCACTTCTACCTCTTGTAATCATATGTAAGCATACACAAGATAAACACAATGATCATTATTATAATCATCATCATTATATTATCTTTTACATATTTATATTTTTTATAGTCTCCCTTGATGTAATTTCATGTTTTTGAAGGCAGGGATTATTTTATTTTTATCTTTGTATCACCAGCTCCTAGTACTTAACCCATCTGGATCTCAGTTTCCTCATCTACAAAATGAGGGGGCTGTACTCCATGACCTCTAAGTTCCTTTCCAGTTTTAAATCTATGATCCTAGTGACATCAAAGTAAATTATTGTGGCATATGTTATTGGGATACAGTTTGACCCAGAAATATCCCTACTAGGCTCATATCCTGAAGAGATAAAATTAGGAGGGAAAGTACACATACATTAAAAAAATATTCATAGCATCCTGGTTTGTTGTAACAAAGAGCTGTATACTATGGGGATAGACATCAATTGCTTCATGATAGCAAATAATGGAATATAAATGTAATGGAATATTATTGTGATGTAAGACAAAAGGTAGGCATCCTGAGAAACTTGAGAAAAATTGTCTGTGGGTAAGGATGGTCCACTCATACACTCATTAATTACAGAAGGCTGAGACATCTTGATTGAATCAATTAATAAATCAGAAATAAACTAGTTTTGAATAGTTTCCTTAATACATTTGAAAAGATCATGGGGCCTTTGGTTTGGTCACTGGTTAAAGACAGATAAAACAACACAGGAAATATCTTGTGATTGGTTGAGAGGAATCCCCATGGCACTGCATATATGACAATAAAGAAGTTTTGATTCTTGAATTTCAACAGCAAGACAGTGTGGTGCTAGAACTTCAGCCAAGCCCCTTGGTGAAAGACAGAGTTCTGTCTTTTCCCTGTATTTTAGTGTCAACCAAATACAAGAGCAATGACCATCAGAGTAGTAGTGGATGATAAAAAAGAATCAGAAGGAAACAGATTTGGAAAGACAGTTGAAGATAGCAACAGTTTCAAGGAATGCAACAGAGAGAAGTGCTGGATACAGACTCTAAAAAGAAGTTCAGTACCTCCTGCAGACTCTAGAAAGGCACTGATTCTCAGAGAACAGCTGAAAGTGACACTTAAGGGAAACTTGAATCTACAAAGGAAGAAACAAACTTTCAATGAGAAGATATCCCTTTGCCATACATGTTCTTTACATGTGTATTTTCCTACCTTTGTGCTTTAAGCTTCAACCTACTCTTCCCAGAAACCTTGTACATACGTTAGGAGTGCTATTTCTTTGGGAAGAATGTTTTGTATCAACTGTTCATCACACCATACTTTCTCTTCTTTAAATGCCAATGGTATTCAGTTGGTTGATTGATAAAAGGGAAAACTCCAGTGGGGACTGAAAAGTCACACTATAATTATCTAGGCCCTAAGGATTACCCCTAGCAACCTAAGGAAAGTAGTAATCAGCTGCCTTTAGGGCAGCTGACCTTCAAGTACAACTTTAGATTGGGGAAGTAATCTCCAAAAGGGTGCTACATGTATAGGAACTAATGCAGAGTGAAGAGAACAGAATTAGAAGAACAATTGAGAACTCTAATTGATACAGTGACCAAATATGACCTAAGAGACTTGAAGATGAAACACATAACCTCCACTTCCTGACAGAACAGAGAGTGACTGACTAGTGGTATAGAATGATTTATACATTTTTGTACATGACCAATATATGGCTATATTTTCCTTGACTATGCTTATTTGTTACAAAGTAGACTTGGATTTTGGGGGGAAGAGTAAGAGGAGAATAAGGAATTTGGGAGGAAAGAAAGGCCAATGATAGCTATGCAAAAAAAGTCCATTGAGTTATCAGAAAACATACAGAAGATGACACAAGGAAGTTCAGAGGGAGATATGAACAGGATCTATTTGAAACTAAATTTTGAATTAAAATTCTTACATTTAAAAAAATATAGGCTACAAATAATAGACATTTGTAATTTAATAGATATCCTCTTTTTCTCTTCTTTGTATGTGAAAATGTTCATGTTAGTTGATTTTTTCAAGTTCATAATAACAAAATATTAAGTAGAAAGGGAGACATGGGCAAGAATCACAAAGGTAGAGAAAGTATGGAGGGGTGGATGTTAGAATCAGTGCAGAGAATATGCAAACTGATAAAAATCACTGGAGAATGAAGAGCTCTCAAGAGAATAACAATGGATAACAACTACTTAAAAGACTTTGGCAAAGGATATTGTTTGTCCTCAGTTTCCTTTTTGATAGATTTTGTTCAGACTGGAGACTAGAAACAATGAATAAAGAATATTGCCAGTAGCAGCCTTAATACTGGAAAACATATGGCTGTGTAAGGGGAATTTGGATTATCAGCCTTTGCTCTTTTGGATCCAGGTTTGTTATCCTGGATCACCATGGTGACTGTAATTATGGGAGTTTGGGATAATGACCAGACACTTGTGTGTTCCCAGTTTCACCATCTATTATGGATAGTCTATGGTTGGGCACTATACTTGTGATTTCATTGATCTAAAGAATTCCCTGGTGAAGAAACTCCTTCTGTGAATGCAAGCTGACATTTTCTCCACAACTTATAGTTTTATAGAAATGCCTGGAATACTGAGAGCTTAAATGACTGACCCAGAATCAACACAGCCACCATGTGTCAGAGGCAGAATGTCAACCAAGTTCTTCCAATGCCAAGACTGGCTCTCTACACATTGTGAAATGTTCCTTCTTGTAACTATAGATCAGGGGTTCTGAAGTGTGAATGAACTTTTCTAAGTAACTATTTTAATAAATTGGTTGATTTTATAATGCTATATATTTGATTTTATGCATTTACAAATGTTATCCTGAGAGGGGATCTGTAATCATCACCAGACTGCCAAGGGGTCTATGACAAAAAAAAAGTTAAGAACCACTGTTATATGTAATAAACTTCCTATTGTGTGGGTATGTCTTACTTCATGGTGATATGTGAGGGATGATCGTGATTAAGATACTGTTAAGTGAATTGAAAACTTTAGTTCTAACAAGATGTTATGGTACCTTTTTTTTAAATCTTGCATTTTGACTGGATGCAAAACTTCAATTTTAGATACAGTTTCAGACTGGGCCCACACTGAGATGAGAAATCTATCTGCTGAAATTAAAATAGACATGCAAAAATATAAGAGTAATGGGAAAAATAAGGATACAGGAAAATCCAAGAGTATATTTAAATGAAGAAGTTTATGACTTAATGGCTATCTCATAAGCAGACTGCCAATACTGATATGATAGACCTACAGAGTGAATTTATCTGCTTTCCCAGAGTACAAAATCTTTAGAGAAGCCTCTGACATTTTCTAAATAATTCAATAGTGTACTCTGATTTTTTTTAACTACTCAGGCATAATTTGAATTATCTTAGAGATGTATGCAAATAGGGTGTCTATGTGTTTGTCCAGGATGGTGAATGCTTACTCCTAGCAAAGGCAGGGGACAAGAAGAGATGACCTGTAATGTACCTTGCCTCGTGGTGCCTCACTAACAATCAGGCAAGCTTTGTAGCAGTGACTGGAAGATATTCAGATTCAGAATATTAAATAATAAGATCACATACAATAGCATTTCAATGCCATTAGCTTCCAATAAATTAAATTTGAGGGAATTAAAGTATCTAGTTATTGGGCTTCACTGAGATGAAGTATTAAAATTCATGAGTATCCTAAAGGACACTATAACTATGGCATAGCTGATTATAATTTCCCCCAATAAAAGATCAAAAGCAACCAATATGGCTTTACTATGAAGTTATCAGGAATCAACAGGCAAAATAAAAACTGCATTGAAAAATGTATGGGATTAGCTTGAATGATAGCTCAGGGAAGAAAAGAAAGGAAGGGAGCCATGGTAAAAATAGGTGGCATTCTTTATAGCTTCTTGGAAAATGAAAATGTCAGCAAGGATGTTAAAGTGAATCTGGAGGGCATTTTAAAATCATCTAAGGGGGAAAGTGATATGAGATATAAAGGGGGGAAAAGATCCCCTTAGAGTAAATGCATTTTCTACATATCAAAAATTTGAAAAAAAAAATTGGCATGGAAATAATGGTAACTCACAGTAGATAGGGTATTGAAACAGTTTAAGATTGTTTTCAAAAAAGGAAAGGAAAATGAATCAGTATAATTAGATAGTAATGAAGATTCAGATAAAATGTTAACTAGTCAAAGGCAGGCAAAAGTGAATCTGCTTTGAACTATCCTATAAGATACCAATATTTTATGATGAATAGATTTCCTTCTTAAACACTGAAAATAGATTAAAAGAAAAATATATATATTTTTGATCCAGGGACTACATTTGACTTGATTATATTATAAGGTTGTCTGATTGATTAAATCACACCACCTTAATATCTTGGAGGGCATGTCAGAAGTCACCTACTCCAATCACTCGCTGTCAACTGAGGGTCTTCTTTGCGATTTCCATAATAGGCAAGCAATAAGCCTCTGCCCTGTATGTTTCCTTTGACTGACTGCTCACTACTTCATGAGGCAGTGTTTTCCCACTTTAGAACAGCTTGAGTGCTTAGAAATATCTTCACATTTAGGTGAAAGCTGTCTGCCTTTCACTTGAAACTATTGGCTCTAGTTTTTCTTTCTGGACTTAAAGATAAATCTTTCTTTCACACATTAGTCATTCAAATATTTTAAGATAATTCTCATGGGCTAATGAACTTTTTGCATCTCTTGGTCAAATCTTTTCTCAAACTGATCTTCAAATAATAATAGTTCAAGTGTCCTATTTATCCACAGTTCTGGAGACTTCCTAATTTGCCAACATTTCTCTTAAAATGTAGCATTCCATTTGAAGCACAGATTTTCCAAACAGAGAATCAGATCAACTTAGATGTATCTTCCTTGTTATGGGCACAATATTTCTCTTAACATGGCTCTAATTAAGATTGCACTACCTTTCAGGTAGTGCTCTCTGGACTCATAGTGAATATCTAGTCAACTAAATATCCTGTAAGACATTGACACATGATACTTGGGGAATCCACAATTTCCTTTCACCCTTCTCTCCCCCTTTTTCCATTCTTTATAAGTTCTTGTCAAAAAACCCCTTCTTGTTTCCCTCTCACCTCCATATTTCTGTTTATTTCCCGTAACTCTCTAGGGACCTCTAATTCAAACTGCTCGGGAAAGAAAATCTATGATTATCTAGATGACAACGGAAACTAATCAATTAGTCTCATGGATTTAGTAAGGGCAAAAAAAATGTCAAGCATAAGAGATTCTCTTGTTGATAAACTAGAAACATTCTGAAATAAAAGGATCAGTTTCAATATTAGATTCTAAGTGGTCTCCTTTAAAAATTGATCCACTTAATAGCTAATTGCATTAAACAGCATTTGTTTTAAAAGAACCATTTTTTATTTGCTAAAACAGCAAGTCAAGATAGAAGAGAGAGAGATAGAGAGAAAGGAAGGGAGGAAAGAAAAAAAGAAAGAGAAAGAAAAAAAGAGAAAAAGAAAGAAAAGAAAGAAAGAAAGAAAGAAAGAAAGAAAGAAAGAAAGAAAAAGAAAGAAAGAAAGAAAGAAGAGAAGGAAGGAAGGAAGAAGAAAGGAAGGATAGAAGGAAGAGAAAGAAAGAAAGAAAGAAAGAAAGAAGAAAGAGAAAGAAAAGAAAGAAAGAAAGAGAAAGGAAGGAAGGAAGGAAGAAAGAAAGAAAGAAAGAAAGAAAGAAAGAAGAAAGAAAGAAAGAAAGAAAGAAAGAAAGAAAGAAAGAAAGAAAAAAGAAACAAGTATAATTAAGTGCTTAATCCATGCCAAGCACTGTACTAAGTGCTAGGGATACAAATATAAGTAAAAATAAAGATAATCCTTACCCCCTAGGAGATTACATTTGAACTGGGGGAAAACAACACACAAAAGGGAGCTGAAAGGTAGGGAGGGAGTGAAGTATGAAAAATAGGATTTTGAAGTTGAGGAAATCAGGAACAGGGTAGAGAGGACAATGAAGACTAGTCATCCTGGGACTCTTCAAAAATTGGAGGAACTCCCAAATGGGAGAAGGGAAATGGGTCTTATGAAGAGGTATTATAGGGAAGCAGGTCACAGGGACAGTCAGATAAGTAGAGAAAGTCCCAGGAGCTAAGGATGGGAGAACAATAGAGCCATGACTTTGAAGAGTAGAAAGTCAGGAACAGGGCTAGGAGGGAGGAAAGATCATTCCATACAGATTCACAAACAAGTCAAACGCCCCCAAACAGGACAATATCCAAATATTGCCAGTAAACTTAAAGAAGTCTTAAGATATTTTTTGAAATAGGGAAGTAGAAAGTCTTTCTCCTATTGAAAAGGCATATTACTTAAATACTATATATTAATAGAGAAATATATCTCAACATAATCATTTGAGCCAAAGGCCACTTTTTGCTATTTTATATTGCTAAGTAATCTTCTCAGTGTTAGAATCACAAAATTTTCTAATTCTTATTTTATAGACAGAATAATTGACCTACTAATTTAATCTATTTTAATAAGATTGCATATGGAATATTAGTGTCATTCTGGGCATGGTAGTTTAAGAAAGCACATTGATAAACTGGAGAGAATCCAGAAGATAGAAATAACAATGGTAAAGAGCTTTGATTCCACCATACCAGGATCAAAGGAACTCAAAAACTTTTCCCAGAGAAGAAAAGATGTAGAAAGCCATGATAAGTATTTCTAAGTATTTGAAGAGCAACCATGTAGAAGAAGGATTCATCCTATTCTGTTTGGTCTCAGGGGCAGAACTAAGAGGAATGGATGACAGTTAAAAAAGGGTAATTTTAGGTTTAATGTTAAGGGGAATTTTTTTTCTGACAAAGTCATCTATAACTACAATGGGTTACCTTGAGAGATAAGGTGTTTCCCTCCTGGGAGGTTTTCAGACAAAGGCTGTGTTAGTTTTTGTTGTAATAGGGATACATTTACAGGGTATGGATTTGACTAAGATGCCTTCCAACTTTAAAATTTGATGATTCTGTTGCAAGTAACAAATAAATAAGAAAATAGAGATAAATAAAGTGGTTGAGGAAAAAAATGATGACATTATTCATGGAACTAAAATGAAGGACAAGTTGTAATGTATAACCTCTGCATCAAAAAGTTTAATTTAGAACTAACATATTTTTTTTTAATTTTTAGGCAATTGGGGTTAAGTGACTTGCCCAGGGTCACACAGCTAGTAAGTGTCAAGTGTTTGGTCTGAGGCTGGATTTCAACTCAGGTCCTCCTGACTTCAGGGCCAGTGCTCTTATCCACTGCACCACCTAGCTGCCCCTAGAGCTAACACTTTTGAGGCACCTTTTATTAAAGCAAGTTATTTCATAAGGTTGTAGAAATTTTCACATGAATAGATAAGATGCTAAATGAAAGGAACTGGGTTAGGTCAAAATGGAGCCCTACTGTAGGTAATTTCAATTTCTTAATAATCTTCTTACTTAGGTCTTGCAGCACCTCCCATTCAACCCTCTTAACCAGTGCCTGCTATCAGAGATTTTATTCCCTGTTGCCATTCTGGGTCATGGGTATAGGTTTCCCTAATTAAAAAATTATCATCTGCATATGAATGTGTATGTCTATATATGAGTATAATTATAGATATCCAAATATATATATGTAAGTGTATGTATATAAGGGTATATGCATGTATACATATATGTGTGTATATGCCCATATATGTATGTATATATTTGTATGTATTATATCTATATCTATATGTGTGTATAAATATATCCATGCTTAATTATAGCCTTCTGGGGAGGGAGGAAAGTAAAAAGTACACAGAATAGAACAAAAGAAAACTTACAAGGAAGCAAAGAAAATATGGACAGCTCTCAACAGAATGCATAGTAATTATTATATAGGTTTTCTTGAAATGGAAATTTTGAATCCTCTCTTATGTTCTGCTGTGCACATGCCAATTTTTTTATTTTTTCTTTTCTTATTTTGTTTTTAAGTTTCAATATTTAAGCTTATAACAAAAAATCAGCCTATTTCCTTATATTTTTATCATAATAGGAATATTATTGTTTATTTTTGTAACCCCATCACATAGAACAGTGCCTGACACAGAATAGAAAATGAATACTAATTTCAATGACTTGAACTGAATCTATCAAGATTTTAGCTTGGGGAAAAACCACTGTCCAATAAATATAGCACAAATTTTATGCAATTTTAATAACATGGGGGATCAGAAGCAGGCCCTCTCATCTATTCTGGCTAGAGTACACCCCAGAGAGGATGTATGGCCACTTCTAGTGGTTCAACAGTAAAGCCTAAGTGGTCCTTTGTTCCTCCCCTCCCACTTCTGCCCTGCCCCCCAGCTGCAGTGGGGCAGGGTGTTTCATCAGTTTTAAAAAAAGAGAGAGAGAGAGAGAGAGAGAGAGAGTAGATGCTGCCTTGCTGTAATGCTGGGAGAGATCGTGGTAGGAAAAAACAAAGGAACACCTAGGTTTTGCTGCTTGATACCAAAGTGCCACATCCACTGTAGAGCCATGTTTCAGGAGAAGTGGCGAAGGTTCAGGTTCAGTACTCCATGGGGTGTGCTCTTGCCAAAGCAGAAAATGTGGGACCTTCTGTTAATTACCCCTTCGCATTACATTTATTTTGAAGTGGTTGGGTAAAATCAGCCCAATTTCATTCTCTTCCAAGGAAGAGAAATTGACTGTACATGGGATTAAGTACTTTCCCTCAAAATAAGTTGTTTCTCTATGTAAATGCATGCTGCTTTATTTTTCTCTGTCTATTCCTGTAGCTTCACTTATTGTCTCTATCCAAATGTCTCTCAAATCTAAGTTTCTAGGTCCAACTTTCCCTCAGGGTTCTGATATTGCATTTCAACTATCTATGGCTATTTGTGCTAGAATATGCTTGGCACCTCAAATTCACCTTGTCCAAAATGGAACTCTTCTACAATTTTTGTAAATCTGCCCTGCACATCTGCTTCCTATTTAAAGTCACATCTTTCAAGATTTTTTTTTAACAACTTTCTCTTCCTTTCCATTTTCATTGTCACCATCGTTATTCATGTACTCATCACTTCATGCCAGGACAGTTTTAACAATCCCTTAGTTGAATTTTCTTGTCTTCTGTTTTTCCCTCTCAAACTCATGCTTCAAAACTCTTTCAAAGTAATCTTTTAATGTGTTTGTGTGATTAAGTTGCTACTCTGTCCAAATATCTTCTGCGGTGACTTATTGCCCACCAAATACAGTATAAATTCATCCTGGAATTCAAATGTCTCACCCTTCCCAACTCTTGCTCATATATTTACCTAGCGTTATTTCTATATGTCTTTCCTCTGTTCACTCTACATTTGAATTAAGCTGGGCCACATACTCCTAATCTCCCATTTTAATTTTGTCCTCTTTGATTTTTGTGATTTTGTTCATACAATTCTATGTGCCTAAAATTGATCCTTCCTCTATCACCATCTTTGCACCCTAAAATCCCTTCTTTTCTTCAGGATCTGTATTTGGCTATTACTTGCACTGTTCTGGGAAGAGATTTCAGTAGTCATTGAATTCCCTTCCTGGCTGGCAACTCTTGGAATTCATTCAAGATTTCAACTGATTGATCATACCCAATTAAATAGGGAAATCAGATAATATCTGTGCCTGTTCTGAAATGGAGGGGAAAGGCCTTACAATACACTCTCCTCTACTCTCCATATAAATCAAAATGGGATCCTTGGAATTCCATCTCCTCAATTGTTTTTTTGTGCTTCACTAATTTCCCCACTCCCATCCCAGACTCATTAATCTAGGGCCACAAATAGATTTGTTCCTTAGCAATCAGAGATGGGGATGGAATTGAAGTACTTTCTGCCTAGTTCCCTCATTGAGGAGAAAAACAACCCCAGAACAATGAATCCATGCTAGACAAAACTCTGGGGAATCATACCATGTGCAAAGGCTCTGACAAAGGAGATGGAATTCCTTGTATTTTGATGAATGGAGAATGCGTGTAATTTAAAGTGAAACCAGTCTGGGAAGTTTGGCTGGTTAGGTACAGAAGTTAATTTGAGGAGTAAATCAGTCACTAATCATTTATTAAGCAACTACTATATGCCCAGCTGTGGTGTGGAACAACTGAAGATTCTTGAAGATGAGAGTGGCCTGGTCAGAACTGTGCTTTAGAAAGGTGATTTTGGCACAATATTGAGAATGAAAGGGACAAGAACACAGGCTAGAATCAGGGATACCAGTTAGAACGCTAAATTCATATCCCAGGGCTGCTAGGTGATGCAGTGGATAGAACACGAACTCTGGAGTCAGAAGGACCTGAGTTCAAATCTGACCTCAGACACATGATATTTACTAGCTGTGTGACCCTGGGTAAGTCACTTAACTCCCATTGCCTAGTCAAAAGAAAAATCATAGTCCAGTGATGAGGTGATGAGTTCCAGCTATAGATATAATCTATCTTTAACCACAAGGACAGTATAATTTACCAAAACATTTTCAAAAATAGCTAAGCATTAAGTATATACTTAATATATGATAAACTTGATATTATTTTTTTCTGCATAATTTATATCTAAAACCCTAGCTGAAGCTTCAGCAAAATCCAAAATTTTTTTTTCCTTTGGAGCTTTCTTTTTTGTTTGGTGCCCCCTTATCTTATAATATCCCTTCCCTCATTTGCCTCTCTCCAAAGATACCTTTCATTTGTCTCATTCTTCTAGGACCTTGAGATATCTCTGCCATGGTTTAAGGTAAGAATGAATGTTTCCCTTCTACAATCAGATCCCTTACCCAATTACTGGAGGGGGGGGAGAGGCAGTGGGAATGAGTGTCTAGGATGGATCATAGGTCATGAAGATTAGATCTGAAAGGACACCAAAGACCATATAATCAGATCTTCTCATTTTGCAGATGATGAAACAAATGCAAGGAGGTTAAGTGATTTTGCCTAGGTCACATGTATTTTTACATTTTAATATACCAGTGAATTTGTACTTGTAATTATAGTGACTACAGGTAGTTGAGGGATTCATTCACAAAGGGAAGTGGTCCGAAAAGGGAATACCAGATCGGGATTAAGGAGACCCAAGTTTAGGCCCTGACTCCATCACTATATGGAGTGTGACAAATAATGACTTAGTTTTTTTGGAGACTCAATTTTCTCAAAGCTAACTTTTTAGACCTTAATATTGTTTCTCAAGGAAAGTATGACAGTACTTGCCTTTTAAAAAATGTTCACACTAATTAATTCAAACAGTGAGATATATGTTCATCTGAAATAACATTGTATTTATTATTCCAGTGTTTAAATATATGAATAAGACAGCTTGCATAAACTCAGCTAGATAAGTCTAAAAAAAAAAGGCTTGATGTAAATATATCGAACTCGCCTTTCTTACTTGAGGCACAATCCTATGCAATTTTCCATGAGAATATTCTTTGATCTGAGGACATTTGTAACATTCTGCAACATATTTTTCCTAATAGTTGGCTTTAAGCTTTCTATAGCGCTTAGACATTCTCTTGTAGATTTCTGTGACAAAATTTATTAATACTGAACAAACAGTAGTGATGCCCATGTCAAGAGCTGTGTCAATCTGAAGCAGATGCATGCCAGTCTTATTAAGATTATCACTAACAGACTTAATTAAGTTTCTGATTCTGTCAGTAATATAGTTTGCTGCATGAGGAATGAGAATTACACATTAACTGAATTCTTCCTGCTTGTTTACTTGCTCTACCTATTACAATTCAAAGTGCTCTCTGAGAAGGGCATTATAATTTTTCCCAAATAAAGTCCCCAAGGAACACTCCCCAATGAATTGGGTCAGTGATTAAATTTGTTAAAGACTCATTTGCCTCCTGATAATTGTGAGGATGTCTTTCCAATAACTTTAATTATGCCAACCTCTTCCTCTAAATTGCTAATTTTGATGGATGTCATCCATTCATCTAATATTTATTGAGCTCCTACTATGTGCAAGACTTTATTCTAAAAGTTAGTGAAATATAAAGATGAATGAGGCATCACCTCTACCCTCAAGGTTCTTACAAACTACAAAAGGAAGTAAGACAACAGATAAAGAATTAGAATACAAAGCAACAAATGATGAATACAAAATGAAAGGTATAAATTACTATAGGAGATCAGTAGACGGGGGGGGGGGGGGGGGGGGGGGGGGGGGGGGGGGGGGGGGGGGGGGGGGAGAGAGAGAGAGAGAGAGGGAGAGAGAGACACACAGAGATAGAGAAAGAGAGAGAGAGAGAGAAGAGAGAGAGAGAGAGAGAGAGAGAGGAGAGAGAGAGAGAAACAGACACAGAGACAGACATTATTTTTGGTTGATATGAGCAGAAAACACTGAACACTCAATCAATAATGGGATAATTATAATTTAACCTGAACTTTGAAATATGTATTTATTCCAAGAAGTGGAAATGAGGTAATGGCAAAGAGGAGAAGCAAGGAATGGTTTTGAGTAGTCAAAGGTGCAGGTAAGTAAAATGAATATTGGGGAAACTTCTACCCTCTTTGACTCATTTGTGAAATAAGAATTTAATGATTCATTAGAGAATTTCATCATGTAGAATTCAGTACAATTGAAAAAGAGACTGCATCCCTCCTCTTGCTTCATCAAACATACCCATGATGCCAGGATTTTGCCAACTTTTCTTTTCTTTTCAGGATCTGCATGTCTTATATTCAACAAAGTGTATAAAGAAGTTACTACCACTGTAGACGATAAGTAAGCCAGGAATAGTCAGAATAATACTAACAGAGAGGAAGATGTTGTAGTGGACAGAGACTTAGCTTAACATAATAGTAATGATTGTTTTTTTTAAACTAATAATAAGAATAGTAATAATAGATAGGCAATAAGGCATAGTGGACAGAAAGCTGGCTTCAGTGTTAAGAAGACTGGGATCCTAATTCAGCCTCAGAGACATACTGATTATATGATTCTGAGTAAGTCACTTAACCCCTCAGACTCTAAGAAATTCTAAGACTAAGTTATAGAGAAGTTACTGATCTGTATCAGTAGATGATGGCCTTGCCTCATCTGGCAGTTCCTTACAACAGTGAAAATACAGGTCCAACTCCTATATAATAATATGTCTAATAAGAAGAACAAGAACCAGAACAACAATAACAATAGTAATGATCAACTGTTATATAGTTGATAATGAAATGACTGTGGAGTCAGGAAGACCTGAAATTAGGTCCTGCTTCTGACATACTAACTGTGGGATTCTGGGTAATTCAGTTAAACTCTCTGTGCCTTAGGCAACTCTCTAACAGTATGTATTGTCAAATAGGTGCTAATCTGCAACATTGGATGTTTCCTCGCTGGAATTCCCTACCCAGTTGAAATCACAAGTTTATAATAATATTGATGATGATGATGATGATGATGATGATGATGAGAATAATACAGGCTTCAAATCATCCATGATAATTCAATTAATAAATTATAGAGAAAATAAAGCATTATTACAGACAAAACAATCATTTAGACAAAACATTGAGCCATAAAAATTGAGGAACAATGTCATTTTAAATTTATAATCTCCAAGCTCAATTGAATGAAAAACTTTTAAGGATCTAGAAAAGAAATCTAAGCAATGTGAGAACAGGAATGAAGTACATAATATCCTTGTCATTTTGTTTGCTACTAGAGTTGTCCCAAAGATACTTTCAGTGGGCCTACAGAAGATGAAGTTAAACACCAATACTTCTGAGTTAGAAAAAAAAAACAGTCACTTAATCTTCTTATTCAATAGTCTCTAGAACATTAAGCATAAACTAAAAGAACAAGCTAGCAGCTTGTCCCAGAACCATTTTCATCTAGATGAAAAGAATGAGATAAGAAGAGTGGCTGGCATTTAGATAAGATCTTTGGCTTTATAATGGGCTATCATCATTTGAGTCAATTCACCAAGCATTTGTTAAGCACCTACTATGTTCCAGTTACTGAGACACACATTGTTTCATTTGATCCTTACAACAACCATGTAAGTGCTATTATGGTCCCTATTTTACAGATGGGGGAAAAAAAACAACTTTGAGTGGTTACGTGACTTGTCCTACAATTACAAAACTAGTAAGTGTCAGGGTTGTTTTTAAAATCATTTTCCTGAGTTTGGGTCCAAAGTTATTTCATCATAGTATGTTGCCTGAGGTGTTGTGGCAAAATGGATGAACTCTCAGTCCATTCTCTAGACTAGGCTCACACAGTATTGATCATGTTAACTCTCTTCTCTAGGTGTCAGTTACCTCATCCCCCAAATAAGACAGTAGCTACACATTTCATAGTTTTCATGGGTTTAGGAATTGGCAACATTTTCATTTGCTTGGATAAGTTGATTGCATTTTCAGATTCTTTGCCTCTTGGTATTTTGCTGTCAGGCAAATGCATAATTAATTAATCATGTTGGACTGGATAAAACTTTCTATTCTTAAGCATGTTGATTCACTTTAATATTCCCAGGTAAAGATGACTGCCTTTTTTTTTTTTTGACAAGTTCAATGCTCTGTTGTGGTGGTCAAAACTGTTGAAAGTCTCCCATGCTACTATTATTACTCCTTAAGAAATAAGATGGCTTTTTTTATTTACTGCTTTGCAGTTCCCCCTATTATATTCTCTAAAGCCATCATGCTTTACTTGAAAAATACACTTTACTGAGCTCAGTGTTGAATTTTATTACATTTAGGAAAAATTTTAAATTTGGAAAGCAAACTTACTAATGTAAATGTTATATCTACCACATAAACATACCTGCACATATACCTACCCACACTCATGCCTTAGAGCAGCTTCTTTTAACAACTATTTTTCTCTAAAAAATAATATTTTCTCCTACTATAATTGGATTATACTGATTGGTTGTCACCTTCCAGGACCATCATCTTTTTTTTTTTTTAGTCTCCTTATTTCTATATCCAGGTACTAACAATTAACCTCTGAAAGGCCCAAGGGAATGCCATTTGGAAAAGGGTCCCTGGCTTCATAGAGTATATAAAAATATCCCCATTATGAAATAAAAATTACCTTAATAATGAAGGTTCTTCTTGATGTGAGTATCTCCCATGTGTTCCCCAGCTTATTTAGTTTTCCCTTTCAACCTGTGTGGCTACTCTCTTTCCTGTTTGCTTGTTGGACTCTGGAATAACCTATTTTCAACAATGATCCATGGTTTGGCATCATACTGTTTTGACAATTGGAAAAGGCAAATTTGGCTATTGTGCCTGTCAATCTAGTGAACTGAATAGATATGGCCTATGTTTTTATAAAATATTTTATTTCTACATATTCTCAAACCTTTTATCTGGAGTTTATCACAAAGCCTGGCATATTGTAAATGCTTAATAAAAATGCCTACCGACTTGACTTTATAAATCAATTAATGGCAAAATTACTGCTTTATGGCTTTGTAAATGCTTTACATGAAAAACATTCTTCAAATTTTCCTTTTGTTACAGTGTACTGATAATCTATGTCAAAATTTCTTCAGCCTCTTTTACCATCTATATTTTGCTCAGATCATTTTTTAGATTTTTCTTTGCTTATGGATAACCATCTGCTCACATACTTGGTCCCTCTATTTTCCTAGTTTTACTGTGAATTTGACCTTACCAGCATTTTTTTCTTCAACTGAGTGAATGATGGCCAAATCAAGGGCACCCTTTTTGGAAAATTAGGACTAGAGAGATAACGCTTGCAAATAACCCCATTTTTTAAATGCATATTGGAACCAAGCATAAAGAAATGCATAGTAATTGTCAAAGTGGAATAGAGAGGGCATTCCTCAGGAAAACTAGCTTCTTCTCCATTCCATACACAAAATACTTCATTTCCCATATTTGTGCCTTTGACCTAGACACCCCCCATGTTTGGGATACACTCCCTCTTTAATTCTGCCTCAAAAAGTCTCTATTCCTTTAACATGAAGCTCAAGTAACATCTTCTGCATAAAGCCTTTCCTGATTCTAATCACAACCCCCAAACTCCGCACTACCACTAGTGCCCTCCTTCCCACACTACCTTATATTCTAACTACTTTGTATACATTTTATTAATGTTATATTCATGCTGAATATATTGGTAAAGCTACTCTCTGTCTGCCTTTTAAGAATCTAAGCTCCTTGGGAGCAGAGACTGTTTTGTTCTTTGTACTTGAATCAACAGTACATAGTACAGTGGTTGCCATATAGTAGGTTTTTTATAAATGATCATTGATTAACAGAACTAGGAGAACACTGTGCATAGTAACAGTAACATTGTGCAATGATCAACTATGATATACTTAGCTCTTCTTAGCAATACAATGATCCAAGACAATTCCAAAAGATTCATGATGGAAAATGTTATCCATATCCAGAGAAAGAACTATGAAATCTGAATGCATGTTGAAGCATACTATTTAACTTTGTTGTTGTTTTTTCTTTCTCATGGTTTTTTTCCCTTTTGTTCTGATTCTTCTTTCACAACATGACTAGTGTGGAAATATGTTTAACATTATTACACACAAATAACACATAAGATTGCTTGCTTTCTTGGGGAGGGGGGAGGAAAGGGAGGGAGGGAGAAAAATTTGGAACTCAAAATCTTATAAAAATGAACATTGAAAATTATCTTTACATGTAATTGGAAAAACTAAAATACCATTTACAAAAAAATGCTTATTGATTGATGCAGCTGGTAAGCCCATCAGCTAACTATAGAACAAAACATGCAAGAATTTTTCTTCTTGGTTTCAGAATAACCTGAGCTTTCTCTTGGGAGATTAGTTTTTAATAAAATAATTAGGAAAATTAGTTGAAATATAAAGAAAATGAAGTCCAGAAGAGTTACTTGATCTATCCAATTTCACATAGCCATTTAGTGGCAGTGCCTAGACTTAAAACTGAATGAATGTCCTAAGTTTCAGTCGGAGACTCTTTCCCTTGAGTAGTCCAGGTCCATTGTTATTATACCATCTCTGTCTCTCTCTGTCTTTCTGTCTCTCTCTGTCTCTCTGTCTGTCTGTCTGTCTGTCTCTCTCTGTCATTTAAAACATGCTCAGCAAGATGGTTAGATGGTTCAACAAATTCAATGAGGCTATGAGAAAGGAGTCCTTTTCAAGATTTTATCAAGCAAATTCTGGACTTTTCCAGTTACGATAATAGAATAATAGAGTTCAAGTTGGAAGGGATCTAAAAGTCATCTACTTTAACTTTTTCATTTTATAGTTGGGAAAATTGAAGCCCAAGGAAGTTAAATGACTTTCTTATAGTCATACATATGTTAGTATTTCAATATATCAATGAATTATTATTTATTATTTTAGTAACTACAGGTATTTTGGAGGATCTAAGCTTGGGAGAATTGGTTCAAATAAGAAACAACAAATGGGAGTCAGGAAACTTGGGATTAAGATTGGCATCCATCACTGTGTGGAATTCACTGCTACCTAAGGCAGGTCACTTTACCTCTCTGTGCTTCAGTAGTGAAGTGACTTAATCAAATGAGATAATATATGTAAAACACTTTGCAGAATTTGAATTTCTATGTGAATGTAAGCCAAGCCTTGTCCCAAAGTACAGTGGTACTGGACTCCCCTCCTTGGTGGAGATCAATAGCCTGTATGTGTGTGAGCATCAGGGAGGGAGGAGTTGATGAGAGCAAGAGAGAGGAGAGTACTGGACTCTTGAGGCTCAGCTGTTACTTAGGGCACTTCTGGCTTTCAGCTTTAAGAAATCTGGAAAGAAGAAATAGGATAGATGATGCCAACTCCACTTCAGGTAGCTGAAGGGAGAGTGGGAGGAAGTCAACATTAGAGGAGCTAACATTCTCCATCATGTCCCTATCCCAGATAACTGAGTCTGAAAGATCTAGAGACTTTGGGGAATCTCTTAGTTGAACTGAGTTACAGTGAAAAAGAAACACAAACCTAAAATCCTGGCAACTGGTTCAATCACTTCTTGGCATATAGAGGGAGAAGAAATGACAGCGGTGTCAGATTTTATATTCTTGGGCTCAAAAATCACTGCAGATGGTGACTGTAGCTATGAAATCAAGACATTTGCTCCTTGGAAGGAAAGCTATGGCAAATCAGGACAGTATACTAAAAAGCAGAGACACCACCTTGCCAACATAGTCAAAGCTATGGTTTTTCCAGTAGCAATATATGGCTGTGAGATTTGGACTATAAGGAAAGCTGAGTACAGCAGAATCGATGCTTTCAATCTATGGTTCTGGAGAAGACTTTTGAGAGGCCCTTGGACAGCAAGTAGATTAAATTAGTTAACATTTAAACAAATTAATTCAGACTGTTCATTAGAAGGTCTAATACTGAACCTGAATCTTAAATCTTTGTGCACATACTAAGAAGGCAGGACTCACTGGAAAAGACTGGTGTTGGGAAAGTTTGAAGGCAAAAGGAAAAGGGGATGACAGAGGATAAGATGGATAGATATTGTCATGGAAACAATAATATGAACTTAGATTTCAAGAGATAGTAGAGGATAGAAGGCTTTATTTTGTGCTATGTTCCTTGGAGTCACAATGAGTCAGACATGACTGAACAGCAACCTCTTTCCCAATGAGAGAGGTCTTTCACTCTGTAATGCCTGCATAAATTCTCCTACATATACTTTCTCAAATTTCTATTTTTCTATCAACTTGGATAAATGGGTTCCTTTGCTACTTCCTGTTTATTTTCACTGTAGAACTGGTATTTGGTTGAAAAGGAGTCAAGCCTTGGTAATATGTGTATGACGACTATATACATACATATGTATGTCATATATAGTCATACATGTCTATATATCTATATCTTGAATAAATATCAATCAGAAATTTAGCTTGAACCTAAAAACCACACTCAATAGACATTAACACATAACAGAACAGATAGATATATTTCTAGCCCAGTACCCCTTCTCTCTGAGAAGAGCAAAAGAGCCTCTGCCCTTCATTTCCTGCTTCCCATCACAGAAGAAATTAGTCTCCCTTGAAGAAGAGTGGGTTGAGGAGAGGCTAGATATGACTATCATTGTCTACCCGCAAGTCATATGATGCCCCATGCTATACGTAGGGATCTTGCTACGTAATTATTAGCCATTATTGTTGTTGCTCTTGTTGTCACACAGGCAATAAAAGGCAGAACTGGGATTTGAACTTAGGTCATCGGACTCCAAGTGTAGTGTTCTTTCCAGTATATCTAAGTGTGGCCCACAAGACCCATTCAAGCAATTCTTTTCCAGCAGGGAATTCTACTGGCTCATTTCCTTTGTTCCCTGTTCTTTTATGATTCACTAAACAGGCAAACTTCGAGTTATAAACTTCCAAGATATTCTTCATATGTTGGTTGGGTGTTTGGGCTGGAGGCATACTTTCTTCCAGAAACAATACTGTAAATGCTGGTCAGTTCTCCAGGTTAGCCAACAATGTTTTAATACATATGCACTATACCTACTTAAGAGTCAAAAAGATTTGGCTGCACTTAAAAGCTCCACTTTTGACACTTACTGGCTTTTTTGCAATTCCCATAATGTAAGCATTTTTAGGGCAGGAACTGTTTTGTTTTTATTTTTCTTTCCCTAATTCCTATCATGGAGCCTAACAGGTAATAACCATTTAATAAATACTAATTAGTTGATTCTTTGTTTGTCAGGCAATTTTCTATGAAGTCACCAATCCCTTGCCTAAAGTAAAAAATTCAGGCTTCTATTTCCATGATAGGATCAGCAAGGTGGCACAGTGCTTGGCTTGGAGTCAGGGAGATTCATTTTCCTGAGTTCAGATCTGGCCTCAGACGCTTACTAGCTGTGTGACCCTGGGCAAGTCACTTAACCCTATTTGTGTCAGTTACCTCATCTGTAAAATGATCTGGAGAAGGAAATGGCAAACCACTGTAGTATCTTTGCCAAGAAAATCCCATTATGGTCATGAAGAGTTGGATATGACTGAAAAATGACTGAACAAGGAGCAATTTCCTTGACATTTGACCATCATTTCAGTGTAAAAATTCATCTTTAGTTCCATTTCATTTCTAAGTAAAAACATTATAAATTTCATTTTGACCCGCATTCCTTCATGGGAGAGGGAATGGTTATTAGTTGAGTAATGTGTAGCATCAGAAAAGTCATGGAGAGGGCAGATTGATTTGGCACCAGTAACTTGGTAACTCTCCACAATAAATATTTACTAGGTGTCTAGTATATGCAAGACATACCTATATAAAACAAAGAGCATCACCTAAGGTTTTAATTTGTGTAGATTTTCTTTTCTTTCTTTCTTTTCTTTATTTCCTTCCTTCTTTTTTTTTTCTTTTTAAAGATTGTTGCTCTCATAGGTGGAGAATACAGGTTCAGATTTCCCTCAGTGTATTTTCATGTACAAGTAGTTTTTAAGTTGGATATTGTGTTACATTATGTATCTCACTTTCATTTTAGAAGCAGTGCACTATTAGTTCTTGAATGTAGGACCTTGAATGTAGTGTGAACTGCTGCATTTTTATTTCTTCAGAACTCAGATCCCAAATTATTCCTTATTTTCCCCCTTTTAGCCCTGAAGCTATATTTTAATTTGACCTCATGACTTTTTATGTGTGTTTTGTATTGTTGTTGTTGCCAAACATCCCAAGCTGAAAATTTTCCTTGGTATTACCCAAAGAAACTTTGTTCCTGGAATAATTATTTGCAATAATTGCCTCGCTTGTTTCCGAAGAGGCATGATCCTGGCGTCACACTGCAACCTCACACAGCAACGTCCTGCTGGGACACTGTCGAATTTAATGTGTGCCTTTCTGCGTTGTAAACACCACATGAGTTCTGCTCCAAGAGGCCACCCACAGAGGAGATTTTTTTCAAGTTCCTAACTACTTTTATTTGCTTCTGATTAGGGAATAAGCAGAAGGAGGAGACAAGTATGTGGATTGGATTGGAGTGCTAAGTATGCCTTAGGGCAATGCTGCTCCTGAGAATGACTCATCTCTGGAACAAAACAAGAAAAACACTTATTTCATCAAGGTACTGCTACTCTGTCTCTCAGCCTGATTGCTAATATACTTCTTATTGCCTCCCTTATCCCCAACTCCTTCTGTTCAACTCCTGCCATCTACTTGTATTTCACAAACCAACCTTTTGAAGGCAAAAACTGAGTGAGTTTTGACATTATGAAACAGCAAAGGAGATTTATTTCTTCTATATACTGGCAATGATACTGTTCATTAAGTGGTAGCTTCAGTGATATGCATATCTGTATATTTGCACAACTATATAAACCTTTATCTCTATCATCTCTCTATTAATTTTTAATTAATCAACCCACATTAATTACCTATTATGAGGCAAGTTCTGTGCTAGTCAATGAGGATACAAGTACTATAGAAAGAATTAAACACTACCTGCTTACAAGAAGTCCCCATTCTCTCTGTCTCTCTCTCTGTCTCTCTCTCTCTCCTTCAGTTTTTTTGAGAACAAAACTCTGATTCAATTAATTGCTATGGGGTACTTCCCAATAGGGAACATCCCTCCACTGGTACAGAAAGTAGCATGGCACACTAGAAAGAAAGTGTGGAGTCAGACTACCAGATTACAAATCCTGCCTCTTCTGCTTATGTCTTGTGTGATGTCAGACAAGTCACTTAATCTCCCTGAGCCTCAGTTTACCCTTGTGTAAAATTGAGAGGAATAGAGTTTATGGTGTCTGAAGTCCCTTCCCACTGTAGCCTATGCCTAATAACTTGGTTATAATACAGGGTCTTTGAGAAGTACCTGGGAGCAGTGAGAGATTAAGTCAGTTCTTTATGGGCAAAAAGGCAGTATGTGTCAGAGGGATGCTTGAACCCAGCCCTCACTGATGCCAAGGTCATCTCTCTATCTGCTATACCATGCTGCCTCTCTTTGGTGCTATTATTTTCACGTTTTTCCTCCTATTCATTATAAGTACCTTCTGACTGTCCAACAAGCATAAGAGTCATTTCTGACTTCTCCATACCAGGCAACTCTCCAGATTGTTTTATCTTCTTATGTAAGAGAAAGAGCCTGGGAGCCTGAGGATGGCAGCTGTCTTATCAGTCAATGTCAGATTGCACTTATACTTTAAGATCACAAGGCCAATATAGATTGGAAATACTAAAGGTTAAAAGTGAGAAGGCTGATAAGTCTCCAGTTTGCTGAACCTGATAGCTGGAATCGATGATGAGCTGCACTGATGTGCTCTAATTTTAAACAATTTAACCATGGACTCCTGGATTATTTATTTCTGGATAGGAACAAATGTGTTTTGCCCTCCCTCCCCTATCGAGTGGATTGCAGACAGCTTTTTGAGGTCACAGAATCATATATAACTACAGCATTTTAGTTCTAAGGAACCTCAGAGGTTATCTAGACCACACTATACCTGATCAAGGATTCCCATTACAATATATTTGACAAATGGTGCTTAAAGACCTACAAAGAAGGGGAACCCATGATTTCCCAAGACATACAGTCTAATTTTGGAGGACTCTGTCAGGTGTTCAATATGGAGGTTCCTAGGAGGTCAAGATAAATCCTTAAGCTGAATGGAATGGTAAAATATTTACTCAGGCTGAACATTGTTAACTTTTACTTTCTTAAAAAAAAACCCCTTAAACAATAGGGAAACATCTCAGGATGGCATATTTCAGAAACGCTTTGTAGCTTCATGAACATTGTTTTCAAGACTTCCTTGCTTGAACATTGGACTGGGAATCTTACCTTTGATACTTTCCAGGTAATGCTGATCATAGGCAAGTCAGAACTTCTCTAAGCCTCAGTTTCCTCATCAGTAAAACTGGGATGCTCTTACTTGTACTATCTACTGTAGAGGGTTATTATTCCCAACCCTGACACTCATTAGCTGTGTGAACTTGGGCAAGGAACTTAACTTCTCTGAGACCCAGTTTCTTTATTTGTAAAATGGTGATATCTTCCTTAGGTTATTCATTTCACAGGGCTGTTGTGAAGAAAATGTCTTGTAAACCTTAAAATTTTTTTTTTATAAATGTGAGCTATTGTGAATTTATCTAACACTATATTTAACATCTGCAGGCTGGAACATTAGCTGAAAATTCTCAGGAATCAACCCAATAACTGCCTTTAGCCAAAGCTGACCCAACCAAAATTGTATAGTGGGCAGGTTTTTGTGACTGATACACTTTTATGGCTCTTGTTCTTTATCTTGCCTCTTACTGGGTGCATCTTCATCTTTTACCCAAAGGAATTTTTTGTTCAGTCAACTACCTAGTAGAAAAACAAACCATCTGTAGTAACCTCAACTATGGCTTAAATTATCAATGGTAGAAGCACTATCTAAAGGTCTTTTTTCAAATGCAAGGTCTTTTTGAAAACCCTAATACCCAAAGGAATTACTTCATAATACAGGAATTTTTGTCATTTTGGGAGGAGATGATAAGAGCCAGAAGGGATCTCAGAGGTCATGTACTCCAACACCATCATTTTACAAATGAACTGAACTTCAGAGAGGTTAAATAACTTTTCTAAGGTCACATAGGTCAATGCAAGATTCAACCCAAGTTTCTCTGAATCCATGCCTGACTCTTTTAACTTCACTATGATGGTTTTTTGGGTGGCCTGGAGACTTACCTACTTGGAGCATGAAAATCATACTATGTAAGACATTGCCTATTTATTGGATTTGGCCCAGTATTAACTATATCAATGTGGTGTCTAGTAATAGCACATTATTTATCCCTATAGTCAAGAGTGCTGTGACAGAGAAGAGGAAGGGCACTGTTGCACTCTTTCACTCGTGTCATGCTTCTAATTCCTTGTTCTGACATGTAGGTGTGGAACTTCTGTGCACCTTATTAATTGTCATGCAGTCCTCTGGTCCTTTCTGATTTGTCACTACCTATAATGTTGCCATTTGGTCTGATATAGCTAAGGACAAAGTTGCATCAGCATTTCAATTATGAATTCCATTTCACTGGGGAACTGAGTGACAGGAATGAATTGCAGATTTAAGGGAAGGATTGCTGCCCATATCTGCTGAGATCAGCAGCATGGGCCAAGCACCACTAGTTAGCACATGACATTTCCAAATTATCAAGTTATAATGTACCCACTAACACATTGTTGCTCTTGCAAATGTTTTCCTTTTGAGTGAATCTTAATCAATTCTTTGGGCACATATGACAATAAATTGATGGAATGAAGCATCTTTGTGTGAAACCCTTTCAAACATGATTATGATTGGCTTTTTGGGGGTGATAAAGTTGGTGGTAGAGGGGGCCGTCTGTAGCCAATAGGACCCCTCATAGCCCATGATAAAGTAATGTACCCTGAGGAAGTTTACAATACATCCTAATACACTTGTGTTTCTCTTCTTGGTTTCTAAATAAGCTTTGGAAGAAATCTACAATGGAGGGTGTTGAGTATTTGAGACAAAGCACTGAAACCAGGGTGTCCAGTGACATATTTTGAAACAACTTAGAATGAAATGTAAGTGTTTGTAAATAAAAGGCAGGGGTGAGTGAAAAGAGTAAGGACAGAGGTCCTTAATTTTTGGTTTCACAGACTCTTTTTTTTTTTCAAAGACAAGGTTTATTAGAACATCCATCATATTGGGCAGACTCTTAAGGAGTCTGAACATCAGTAAGCTATTGTGGCTAGATTTTAAGAATCTAAACCTGTTTTACAGACTCTTTTGGCAGCTTAGTAAAACCTAAAGTATCCTTCTCAGAATAATGCTTTGAATGCATAAAAAAAAGATAAACAGGGTTACAAAAAACCCTGAAGTATATTGACACAGCTTTCTTTTTATTTTTAAATATATATTTTTTTCCAATTATACGTACAAAATTTTAACATTCATTTTTCAAAATTTTGAGTTCCAAATTCTCTCCCTTTCTATACTTCCACTCATTGTGAAGTTAAGCAATTTGATGTGGATTATACATGAGCAGTCATATTTTTGTATTAGCCATGTTTTGAATGAAAATACTGTGTCCAACATTTTCCCGATTCTTCTCACTTCACTGTGTCTCAGTTTATGTTAGTCTTTCCAGATTTTTCTGAAAGTATCCTGATCATCACTTCTTATAGTGCAATGGTATTCCATAACAATCATATACCACAACTTGTTCAGCCATTCCCAAATTGATGGGCATCCGCTCAATTCCCAGCTCTTTGCTGCCACAAAAAGAGCTGCTATAAATATCTTTGTACATATAGGTTGTTTTTCTTTCAGTTTTTGATCTCTTTTGGATACAGACCTAATAGTGGTATTACTGGGTCACGGGTATATATCATTTTATAGTCATTGAGTTAAATTGCTCCCCAGAATGGTTAAATCAGTTTACAACTCCACCAACTGTATATTAGTGTTCAAAATTTCCCTCACCTCCTCCAATATTTGTCATTTTCCTTTTTTGTCATAACAGCCAATCTAATAAGGGTGAGGTGGTACCTCAAAGTTGTTTTAATTTTCATTTCTCTATGCAATAGTGATTTCTTTTTTTTTTTTGGTGTGGCAATTAGGGTTAAGTGACTTGCCCAGAGTCACACCGTAGTAAGTGTTATGTGTCTAAGGTCAAATTTGAACTCAGGTCCTCCTGACTCCAGGGATGGTGCTCTATCCACTGCCCCACCTAGCTGCCCCTCAATAGTGATTTAAAAAAATATTTATTTGTTTTTAGTTTTCAACATTCACTTTTATAAGATTTTGAGTTTCAAATTTTCTTCCCCTCCTTCTCCTCCCCCCTGCCCAAGACAGTATGCAATCTGGTATAGGCTACACATATACAATCATAGTAAATATATTTCCACATTAGTCATGTTATAAATAATTCCTTGATGCTTTCCAGAACTTTCATTATGTGCCCTGGACCAAGGCTCAGAAATCAGGATCAACCACATCTAGAGCAGACACAAATGAGAGACTCTGGTCTTTCTGTTGCCTCACCCTTCTCCCTCCCCTAGTACTCCATCTTTGACTCTTTGGTCTGAATGTGCCCCCATTCCCTTCATAACCTGTTCTTGAACATAAATAATAAATGTTGATTTATGAAAAGAAACTTAAAAAGAACTTCAAAAAATCCAGCAAAAGAGACTGAGGAAACTTAAGAAAAAAAAATAAGAGCAAACCAAGAAAATCAAGGAAATTATGAAAAGAAAGTCAACCAAGTGGAAAAAGAGAATAGAAACTTAAGGAAGAAAATAATTCCTTGAAAATTAGAATTGGGAAAAGGGAAACTAATGGCATTTTATGCCACCAAGTAATTATAAAACAAAATCAAATGAATGAAAAATAGAAAAGAAAGTGAAGCATATCATCAGAAAAACATCTGATCTGAAGAATAGATCAAGAAGAAATAATATAAGAATAGATGAATTGCCTGAAAATTACAATAAAAAGAGAATCTTGATACAATATTACAGGAGATTATCAAGGAAAATTGCTCTGCAGTTCTAGAACAAGAAGACAAAGCTGAAATAGAAAAAAGCATCCACTGATCACCACCTGAAAGAGATCCTAGGAGGAAAACTTATAGGAATAGCCAAGTTTCAAAGTTCCCAGGTTCCCAGGTTGAGGAAAAAAAAATATTGGAAGCAACAGGAAAAAAAAAATTTAAATGTCATGGAGCTACAATAAGGATTACACAAGAACTAGAAGCTACTACTTTGAAGGACCATAGGTCTTGGAATACTATATTCCATAAAGCAAAAGAGCTGGAGTTACAACCAAGAGTAACTTTCCCAACAAAGTTAAGAATAATCCTGAATGAAAAAAAAAGGATATTTAACAAACTCAAAGACTTTCACATTATTGCAACAAAACCCCCAGAACTTAAAGGAAAATTCAACATATAACATTCATGAGAAATATAAGATAAATGCTAAAGACCAATTATAAGGGACTCAATGAAGTCAAATTGTTTGTTTCATATGTGTGAAAACATTAGCAGTACACTTATTATTTTCTTCATTATTTAGGTAGTTTGAAAGAAAGGTGTGAGCTGAACTGCATATGGTGGGCTGATTCTAAAAAAGACTTTGTTGAGAGAGATAAAAAGGAGTAATTATCTCATACAAATGAGACATAAAAGGAAAAACTGATACAGAAAAGCTAGTGGAGGAAGGGTGAGTAGTGCTGGAACCTTGCTCTCATTGGGAATGGGTTAAAGAGGGAACAACATATATATCTAGAATGCTATAAAAGTCTTGTAAATTCAAAAAGAAGTAAGAGGGCAAGAAAGTAGCAAGAAGAGGGGAAGAGAATAAAGGTGGGGCTCTTACAGGGGTGGGTAGAATAAGGAATAGGAGGGCAAGGCAGCAGGTAGAAATAAAGTAGAAGAGTGAGGGAGCATAGGGTAAATAGGGTTAGAAGGATAGTGCAGAAAAATAGGAAGGAGGAAAACACATAACAAAGAATTGTAGCTTAGAATGTGAATGGGACAAATTTACCCATAAAATGGAAATGGACAGTGGATTAATATTTTGAATTCAGTAATATGTTGCTTTCAGGAAACATGATAAAAATGAGAGATAGACACAAAGATAAAATAAAGGGTAGGAGTAGAATTTTGTATGTAAAAAAGTAGAGATATTAATTATGATTTCAGGTAAAGCTAAAGTTAAAATAGATGTAATCAAGTAAAAAATAAACTATACCATGTGTCAACAATTTTATTTAATATTGTTTTAAACCATTTAAGATACCAGGACAGCATATAAAATATCTGAGCATATACCTGCCAAAACAGAGACAGGAACTATATGAACATAAACAGAAAACACATTTTATGCAAATAAACACAGATCTAAATAATTGAAGTAATGTTTATTCAGAGGTAGGTAATGTTCATGGCCAATGTTCATGGTAAAGTTCATGGGTAGGTGACGCTAATATAATTTTTTAAAATACCAATTTTACCTAACTAATTTATGTATTCAATGACATCCAAATTAAATTACTAAAAATATTTTACTGAGTTGTAAAAAATAATAACAATGTCCATTTGGAAAAAAAAAACAAGACAAAAGGTCAGGAACTTCAAAGAAACAAGATAAAAAAAAAGATGTAAAGGAAATAGTTTCCACAGTATCAGACCTTAAACTATATTATAAGGTGAGAGCATTGTTGAAATGTAAAAAGGATACTTTAGATTATTTTAAATTAAAATTTTCTTGTAAAAGTAAAACCTAAGTAGCTAGGAACAGAAGGAATGCAGAAAATTGGGGAAAAACTTTCACAGACAATCAGACAGGATGTGACTGGATTGGAATATTGCTGTGGTGTAGGAAATGATGAGCTGGTTGATTTATGAAAAAAAAACATAGAAAGACTTGGACTTATGAAGGAAGATGCTATCTACCTTCAGAGAAGCAGATGATAAATAAGCATAGTATAGTCTTATGTCACATATGTGTATGAGTGCATATATGTATATGTGTGTATATTTATATCTATCTATTTGTCTATCTATCTATCTATCTATCATCTATCTATCTATCTATCTATGTATCTATCCATGCATATATATCCACACTTAATTGTAGCTTTCTTTAGGTTGGTGGGGAGGAGAGAGGGAAAAATAAAAAGCGCACTTCAGAGAACAAAAGAAAACTGACAAGGAAGCAAGGAAAAGCTGGACAGCTTTGAAAGCAATGTGTAGTACTTATTATATAGGTTTTCTTGAAATGCAAATTTATCATTTTATATTGAATTCTCTCTTATGGGCTGCTGTGTACATGGCAATGTTTTTTTTTTCTTTTCTCATTTTATATTTAAGTTTAAAATTAAAAAAAAATTTAAAAGCTTTTAAAAAAACAGGAAAAAAATGGAAAGACTTTCACGAAATAACATAGAGTGAAACAAACAGAACCGAGACAATGTTGTATGCGAGAATAGCAATATTGTTTGAAGAGTAACTGTGAATGACTAAGTTATTTTGAATAATATGACCATTCAAATCAACTACAAAGTTCTTATGAAGGGAAATGCTATCCACTTACAGAGAAAGAACTGACATATGGAAGTATGTGTTGAATGGCTCTACATGTATATCTATATAAAATGTTGGCTTTCTCTAATGCAGGGAGGGAGAAAGACAACTTGAAACTGAAAATGTAACAAAAATTAAATTAATTAAAATAAAAGTTTACTCCCTAAAAAAAAAAAGTCAACACAACTTCAGGTTGTGAACCCCTGTGTTAGGAAGACTGTATTTATTAGTACAGAATAACTTTTATTCTTCTAGTCAGAACACAACAAATTTAAAGGAAAGAAAATTTTAAGTCTGTTTTAAGGTCAAGTTAAAGAAGACACATTCAAGGCTGTGACAGACTAGAAAGACAACTGAAGTGACATGGTACTCCTCAAAAAATTAAATTTTATGTAACCATCTTCCAGATGTCTTAAATTATGACTTTTAAAATTCCCTGTATACAAACATGGGTACAACATAAACTAAGTTGGAAGAAAGATCATATTTTGGGTAGATGGCCTATCAGTCTCAATACTAGACAATTCTGTCAGTGGCTTTAATTTCCATGGACATTACAGAGTATGCCTACTTACTAATAATGCACACATTTTAACTTACAATGACCAATATTAACCTCTTGTATGGTCTGCATCCCTGAGACACAGAGAAGATAATATGGATGAAGTTTGCAAAGGATCATAGGATTTTCTATGAGGAGCTAGTAGAGACTTTAGATACCACTTAGTTTAAGCTAAGTAGATTATATATATAGATGTGGAAACTGAGCCCCAAGGCCGTGCAGAGACTTGTCCAAGTCACATGAAGTTAAACATCAAATGTAGGGAGGATTTGAACTATGATACACTAGTTCTAGATTTTTGTACACACATTTAAGTCGCCAGAGAAAGTTGCTAAATGAAATAAAGTATGAATTATTTTTAACATTTTTGACCTTTAGTATAGAAATTTATAATATTTAATGATTAATTTGTTCTCCAACTATCCAGTCAATGAGTTGGTAAGCAAATTCTTCTAAACCCATTAAGGAGAAACTGTTCTGTTATTATGAGTTAGGGGAGGAGAAGAAAAAGATCATGAGAATGCATGTATAATCTAAAGCTGGTATGAGGACTTCCCTGTAACCTATTGCATTTCTGCTCCTTGCTACAGTCAGTAACAAGACTCACTTGCTGTCATCTGACCTCTTTATGGTTTCAACAAGTAACTGCAGATAACAGAAAGTAAGGCAGGGAATAAATATCTAACCTAGGATCAGAGTTCGTTTTTGTGGTCACCTAGTCAATAATATGACTTCTGCTGAATCTCTTTGTTTCCTGGACTCTGGACCTTATCTGCTGAGATCTATGGTAACAGCCAGCTCCAATTTCCCTTAACTGAATTCCCTACACTCAGCCTCATTGACATCTCGCAGTTGTGGTACCTGCCAACCAATCTCCCCCAAAGTAGCTTGCTAAAGTTCTTTTCTTTGAACTTTTGGCAAGAATAAGTTTTTTGGTTTTTTTTTAACCTATGCCACAGTATGACAGGCTGGCTTCAGAATATTATAAATTATCTAGGGAGTGCTATACATAACTAATTGGACTGTGTTTTCCCAGTCCACTTCTTATGACTAAAAAAACTTAGGAGCACCAACCTCACAGGGTTATTGTGAGAAACAAATCATGTGATGAATGTATGGCACAAAGAGCTGCCCTTTACTCACAGCCTATAAAATGCTACCCTATGATATAGATACTTTATTCATTAGAGTGGCTCATTATGGTTCATAAGACTCCCAAGACACATGCCAAGAACTGTTCTAATGACAGTGAGGGATAAAAAGAAATATGATATATGATCCTTTCTTTCTTTGTGTGTGTGCACATTATTTAATTTATTAATATCAATAACATTATTAATTAATTTAATTATGTGTAAAACCAAAGCATAAAGACATAACTTTTCATTAGGTACTTAGCAAGACACAGAATTAGAGCATTAAAGAGTCTCTTGGGTGTTGCTCACTTTTACTTCCTTTCTGGTCAATATGACATTCCTTTAGCCATAATCCTTGGGGTCACTGCCGTTTCTTTCAAGTCTGTCTTACTTGTAACCCAGACCTAGCACTAGTGGTCTTAAGAGAAACGTATAGGCTCTTGGAATAGTAGAGTTCTTTTGCAGGCCTCCCCTTTACTGATTCTGTTGAAGTTGTTCTCTTGCTGATCCTTGACCTAATGAATTAATGTTTTTTTAGGTTCCTTCTGTACAAATCCTCTGTTTTCTTTTTGGCTCCAAAGGCTCCATTTTTCTCAACTGAGCTACACATCTAATTGAGTGTTTTTCTAGCAAGCTGATGAATACCTTTACTTCTCCATTCTCATTCATTTTATTTTATTTTTTATTTTCCCATTCACATCCATTCTCATTTTATTTCTCTCTCTGAACCTAGTTTGTTTAAAAGGTTTCACATAACTTGGTCCCTTGCAATAACTAGCATTCCTTGTCCACCATGCCAGTTCAATATTCCTATCGGCATTGTTCCAGGCTGATCCCTATCTGGCATGCTTACGTTTATAAAGTACATACTAATTATGTTAAAAGATGACCTACTTTAACCCAAATGCATTTTGACTACCCTCTGGCTTTATTCTGGTTACCTGCTAAGTAAGATGCAAGCTTTCCTGGCTTGATATTGTTAGAGGGCAGGCCTTTCCCAGTGTCATCCACAAATAACTCTCATTGTTCTTACTGTCACTGAAAACCTGGTGGGGTTACATCTTGTCCCTTAAAAGGTAAAAGATACACAGGTATGAAGTTGTCATCATTTATATAAATTTGCATCCAGCACGGAGTGCCAATTCTTTTCCATCCTATATCCATGCACTTGTATTCCCCTCTTCTAGTTCTCCCCCAGTCTAGGTGGAGAGTCAAGCCTAATTCTTTAGAGCTGTTAGGTGTCTCTTCCAGGAGGTTCCACAGTGTTTCAAGGCTTTTTAACAATGACAATATCAGGGGGCAGCTAGATGGCACAGTGGATAGAGCACCGGCCCTGAAGTCAGGAGGACCTGAGTTCAAATCCAGCCTCAGACCAAACACTTGACACGTACTAGCTGTGTGACCCTGGGCAAGTCACTTAACCCCAAATGTCTAAAAAATGTAAAAAACAACAACAACAACAAAAAAAAACAATGACAAAAGCAACCACTAACAGGAACATCTGATGTTCCCATGACTGATAAGGAAATCTCTCTTTGTCTTGGACTCTGAACTGGATATTCTCCATAATTATAGAAGCAAAAGCTTTACCTGCGTCTCCCTATGTATTTCATTGAATGATATTTCAGATCAGACTGCATCAGGGAGACCAGGCAGGAAAAACTGCTAACATTAATATTCTTTCACAGAACCCAGTGAAGAGATAGGTGGGTAACGGTGACATGGTTTGATGAACCAGGAGTCATCAAATACAATTCTTCTGAAAAGATGAAGGACTAGTAGATCTTTCCATCTGCCTAGCTCCTGATCTACATACAGGTCCTGCAAGCTTTACCTTTTACTTTTTTTACTCTTCCCTCAAGATCCTTAGACACTACCATCTGACCTGCTATTGTCCTCTAAATTCTTATTTATACTTTGCTATCTAGGTATATTTTCTTCTTTTTTTAAAAAAAATTTAATTTATGGAATAAAACAAGCATTTCCATAATGTTGAACAATAAAAAGATGATCGTACATGGAACTGCAAATCTAGTATGCACAACTTGCTATTCCTTTCAAACATATAACAAAATTATTATGTAATTTTTTTCTTTTCCCTTCTTTCATGGTTAATGAACTATAGAAGTGTATAATCTTTTACCTGCAAGGGACTTCACAAGTTGCCTAGTCTAACACGTTTGACCATATGTCCACCTGTAATACCCTCTGCCTGTCAATCTTGACTTGCATTAAAGACCTCCACTGAAAGTGATTCTATTATCTTGTCGTCAATTCCATTTTGGCAATAGTTTCAGTTGTTAGGAGGTTTTCTGCTATATTAATCCTTAAGTTGCTTCTCTGCAATCACCTCTCTTTGATCTTAGTTTTGCCCTCTGGGTACAAAAACAAATCTATTTCTTTTTTTCACATGTTGACCCTTTAAATTCTTGAAAACAGCTAGAATGTCTCTTTGCTGCTCCCCTCACCACAAAGTCTACTTTTTTCAAGGCTAAAAAATCTCTTAGTTCTTCAGTCTATCTCCATATGACATATACTTAAGTTATACTCCCATAGATTCAATCCTGTCATTGCCTTTCTTTAAAAACAGTATCTAGAATTAAAGTCTTTAATTTTTGAGATAGGGTCTTTTTGTCTTATCCTATCCTCAAGGTTAGTAACCACTCATGGGCATGACCCTATGGGAGCTTTAACCTGCTCTGCTTACAACTTGGGATAATTCTCCCCTCCTTTGAAAGCCTGGTAGCTTCCTCTCCTCCCAGAGGTTTATCACATTGGTATCAGATTTGGTGTAGAAACACAATTATTTTAGTACACTGCAGCATAGAACTTCTAAATATCAGCAATCTACCAGATTCGGCCTCCCTAGTAATAGGGATTACAGCCATGAACCACCATGTATACAATAAAACTGCCACCTCTCTTACTTTGTACATTTTAGCTCTATGTTGCAACTGAAAATCACCTTAATTTTTTTTGATTGCCATGTCACCTGTTCACTCTGATAGAGCTTGTAGCCCACTAAACACTCAGATTTTTTTTCAGATAAACTATCGTCTCAAGATTCTTCATTCTTTCTCTTTTTACACAGATGATTTTTCAAGCTTACTTAATTTCAGTTTATAAAGACTCATCCACCTGACAAGCTACCTATGTCTCCCTACTTAGTATTAGTGATATAAATTTTCATCACCACAGAGCCAAAGACAGCTCCCTGGGGTACTTCAGAGACCAACTTTCTCCCTGTTGATATCAATCAATTAAACACAGCCCACAGGTAATTCAACCAGTTCTGAATCCATCTAATTACGTTTTCCTCCTAGAACTTTTGGGAACTTCTGGTATTTTGGGTACTTAGATACCAAAAGTCCAGTATGCCTGTAGTATAAGCCATGGTTCAGCAAACCAAGCTTCCTTAACCAGTTGTTCAGTTTCCATTTTTTTCTGAAGTCCCTACCTTCAGTGGGCAAAACTGGTGAAAGTCCTCCATGTGTCTTTAAATCATCAATTTCTTTCTTCAAACTATAAAAGCAGAGCAATGCTTTGTAAGTTCTTTATGGTGATATAATCTGTCCCCACATGAATTACCAGTAGTGTGCAATTGTTGTTAGATGTAACAAAAGTCAGAGTTTTTCTACATCACCATATGGACATATTCCAGGAAGACATCTGCTTTTCTCAGGCTAACAAATCACCTCGTATTTACCCTTCAATATGGCCTAACATCCTGTTCCTGACCGTTGGTAGATGAACTCCCCTTGGTGCATTTGTGGAGTTATAATATTACTCCCTGTAGCACAATAAACGTCTTCCTACCTAAAGGGTCCACCTCAACCTTTGTAGCATCAGCTTCATATCAATTATACAGCTCTGAAGCTTATTTCCCCTTCTTTTCTTCCTTCTCTTTTTTTTCAGTTTCACATTTTTCTACCCCTTTCAGCTTCTGACACAAGCTAGAATCAGTCTTTCAGTCACCAGATTTGCTTCTCTCTTTTTTCCCCCTTTGAAATATCCCTTACGTTTTCTAAAGGAACTCTTCATTCCTCCTGATAAGTTGTGTAATCCAGCACCACTACAGCCTTCTTACTTTATCTGACAACTTGAATTTTAAAACTGTTTTAATGATGTTTCAAAATTTTGTATCATTAACCAAAAAAACTCCATCACAGTTATTTTTTTTATTTTTTATTTTTTTTGGTGAGGCAATTGGGGTTAAGTGACTTGCCCAAGGTCACACAGCTAGCACATTTTTGGTCTGAGGTCAGATTTGAACTCAGGTCCTCCTGACATCAGGGCCAGTGCTCTTTCCACTGTGCCACCTAGTTGCCCCATCATAGTTATCTTTGATACACCTTCATTTTCCTTTTCCCTGCCTCAAAATGAGTTCTCCTTTTTTAAATATAAAAACAACTAAGCAAAACCAACTGACAGAATGACCACACCTGTTAAACATATTCATCATTCCACACCCATGATCTCACCTTCCTATCAATAGAAGGAGATACATTCTCATGTTTTATCCAGGACCGACACTGATCATTGCAATTACTTAGTGCCAGCTTCATTTGTGTCTTTTTTCGTTTCCATTATTTTCACTGTCTTTACTGTTCTCTTATTTTATTCTGCTTCAACTCAGGCTAATCTTTCTATTTTTCTCTGAATTTCTCATATTTGAAGTTTCTTATGATTCCTATGGCCTTTCCAACATGGACTATTTCTATCTTTTGTCACTTTTGACAATTTATTGAGTACAACATGAAATCTCAAAGTTGATTTAATTTGCATTTCTCTTAGTGATATGGAGCAATCTTTCATAGAATTTTTGACAGCTTGCAATATTTCTTTTGAAAACTTCATCTCCTTTGATATTTATCTATTTGGAAATGGCTTTTGGTCTTATCTAATTTCCACCTTACGCATGCATAATTATTATTTGTTACCAGTAGAAATATAAACCTAGGTTTACTAGCTGTGGGTCACTGAAAAATTCCTTTTGTCATCCACACTTGCTGGGAAAAAGAGCATCAGTCCTCTGCTATTGCACTTTGCTCTTTTGGTTTAATCTCTTGGTAAATTGCCTATTTTCCATGACTACTTTTTGCAGAGTGTTTGTTTCTGAGGCTTTCATTTTTTTTCAGAGAACTTCATGAGTTTTTTTTTTCTCATCAGCCTCAATTGGCAATGAGAACATTAACATCAAGCCACAATGTGAACAGAACTTAACTACATCATTCTTTGGGATTTTATGTATAATGAAACCTTGGAGAATACCCAGATGCCTAACATGGAGGGTCTCTTCTCTACATTACCCTACCATGTAGGTAGGAGTAACCTCCTTCGATTAGCTACATATCCAGGATGGGCTGAATCTTTAAAACTGCTAGACTGGGATAATTTCACTCTTTCCTCTGCACTGTTTCTTGCTGCAAACAGAAGGTGAAGGTTATACACAATTTACCCACAGCATGGGTGCCACGAACTGAATCAGGAAGAGAGGGATACATTCTCCCTTCTATCCTTTTAACCTATGGATCTGAGAAGTGGGCCTGGGATGTTTTGTTTATTCTTCTCAGTTTCAGCTGTAGGTGCTAATGTCCACTAGGCCTGAGAGTTTGAACGATGGTGAACTTGGAACCAGTATTACAAGCAAGATGTTTCAGCCAGTCAGCGTGGTGGAGAAGCCCAGAGACACCAGAGTGCTTGAGCCTATAGCCTGAGGGGTGTATTAGACTTGGAATTTGGGACTGTACTCTTTAGAAGCTGAGTTAAATTGTAAATCCAACACTTTTCCCCTATCTAGATACTGAGGCAGTATGGGACTGGGGGGATATTGTGGAGTATGTTTGCAAATGTGTTAACATGTCTTTGAAATAAATATTCCTTTATCAAAGGTAGTCTATTAGTGGCAAGATGGAATAGAAGTGGAAGAGTAATCAATGTTATATAAGTATAAATCCAGTTACTAGTCTCTTCAAATATCTTGCTCTCTCTCCCTTTTTCTCTTCTTTTCCGTTCATGTGTGTATACACATAGGTATATACATATTTACATGCATATATATGTACATATAAATGTGTATGTACATATAGGTGGAGAGAAAAAATGGGAAGGAAATGGGGAAGGAAAATAGCAAAAATAAAGAATCAATAGCCTCACATTTAATTTATCATCTTGTCCCAAAGACTATGACCTTTTCATAAAAGTACAAACTAGATGTGCTTAAAGAAGAGAAGAAAAAGCATTAAAAATAATTCAATATTTGTTTTGTTTCTCAGATGAATCAGTAATTTGGGATTGTACAGCAATCAAGCATTGTCTGTGGTTCTGAGTTAATTGGGTCAGAGATAACTACTGTCCAGAATCCATGATGTACAATATCAAAACGTGAATTGTTAAGAAAACAAATGTGCTTCCATGTAGTATCTATGATCATTCAGCAAAGCCCGAATGTGAGACTTAAAGCCTTACTTTTTTCTCATGGTGGCTGACAATTCCATTTGGATAGCTGTCTTGGGCATCTATGGAGTAAAAGAACTCAAAAATAGACATAATCAAGAAAAATAGAAATTCCTTACACTTAATTACTAATCATTTTTTCCCTAAATTGGTGATTATGTGTCCTGTTCTCATGCAGAGGTTATATGTAGATTTATGGTATTTATAGAGGTAACTCCAAAGTAGGTTCTGCACCAATCAAGTTATCATGTAATAAAGATCAAATATAACATTTGGTTACACAATAGACATTTCAACTCTTTGTGTCTCTTTTATATTTCTTTTTTTTTTATTTTGGTGAGACAATCAGGATTAAGTGACTTGCCCAGGGTCACACAGTAAGTGTAGTAAGTGTTAAGTAGTAAGTAAGTAGTAAATACCAGTAGTAAGTGTTACATATCTGAGGCTGGATTTGAACTCAGGTCCTTCTGACTCCAAGGCCAAAGCTCTATTCACCTATGCTGCCCCTCTCTCTTTTATGTTTCTTAGGCATATACCAGCATAAGGAAAAAGATGGAGAAAAAGTAGAGCTTACCTTACGATTTTGTTTAGATAAATAACTATTAGGTTACTCTAAACAAATAATCTGCATTGTGTTTGACACACATTTCCCTGATATATACGTGTGTTCCTAACCCTGAGTATTAAATTAACACTAATCAATGCCATCCTCTCAAATTGTTTTCAGTGCTACAGTTGTGGCTAATACACACATGCATTATGTAAGAGCTTATTTAACCAATTTATTTAATTATATTCCAGATTATGAAGGTCCAGAACTCAGCTGAAGCCTGCTGCTAATCAGATCCAGATGTAGTCAAATTTGTGAAACCAGTTCTTTCTGAGTTTTGGATGACTGCCCTGTTATCTCCAATGCTGACTGATCAAAGCTTTTGCTATTTAGAATAATCTATGGCAATCGAAAATCACCTCTAATAACTCAGTTGCAGTATTACCTGCCATCACTAATGGGATTAAGAAGGGAGAAACAGGATACAGTACAGCAAGTCCCTCACCCCCAAGAGGAAAACAAACAAACAAACAAACAAAAAAAGCAACTCCTCCTCTAAAGAAATCTAGAAAGTGCATCAGACCAAAGCCTAAAGGGGAAATCTAAGAAAAAGTCATAGTGAGCCATTTTTACAGACCAGTTGAGCATTGGAAAACAGACAAATAAGTCTATGGATAATGAGGATCAGGTCTATCCAGGAATGGCCAGGAAAAGTACTATAGTGTCAAGGAAGATTGGATGTGCACTAGGGCAAGAGGGGATCCTAGACACCCACTGAGGCACATCAACAGGAATTGGTACCATCTGGCAGCTTTGTCACATACTACCAAGTTTTGGGTGCAAGGGGACCCATACCCAGAGGTTGTAGCCTTTCCAGAAAAAAAACAAAACAAAACAAAGAAACAAAACAAAACAAAACAAAAAAACTACATATGATGATATTGGGGAAAGAAAGGACTTCCAAGCATTCATGATGAAAAGACCATAGCTTTATAGAAATTTTAAATTCAAACACAGGAATTAAGAGAAACTTTAAAGGATAAACACAAGTAAACAAACATAAAGCACTAAACCAGGAAATCTAGCTATATTAAATATGAGGAGATGATATATGTGTGCCCTTTGAACCTTATCATCATCAGAGATCAGAGTTTGAGTATAATTAGCAAGAAGACCTGGGAATTTTTTTTAATGTCTTGATGATCTTAAAAGAAGAAAAGACATGGGGTGGGAAGAAGGAAAAGGAACGTTAGAAAGAAATTATCTTACATATGCTACTAGATGCCTATACAATCAAAGAGTAGAGAGTCGGGGAAGTGGCTGATATTTGGACTTTGTTCCCTTCTGAACCTCTCAAATAAGTGAAGAATATATGTAATTGGCATAAAAAATGTCTCACTCAGTTCCGCTTCTGGGAGCCAAGATGGTGGAGTAAAAAGTAAGTTGCTCTCAGGAAATCATCAAATAAAACTGCCCTGAAGTCCTAGAACCAGAGGGCAAAATAGTCATAGAAAGAATCCATCCATCACCTCCTGAAAGATATCCCAAATTTAAAATGCCAAATTTCAAAATTACCAAGTCAAAGAGAAAATACTGCAAGCAACCAGAAAGAATTTAAATATCATGGAACTACTGTCAGGATTATGCAGGACCTTGCAGCTTCCACATTAAAAGATCATAGAGCATGGAATACAATATTCCATAAGGCAAAGGAGCTTGGATTATAACCCAGAATCAACTACCTAGCAAAAATAAAAATAATTTTTCAGGGGAGGAGATGGACATTTAACAAAATAAGGGATGTCCAAAACTTCCTGATAAAAAGACTAGAGCTCAACAGAAAATTTGATCTTCAAATACAAGACTGAAGAGAGACATAAAAAGGTGAACAGTACAGAAAAACAACAACAACAACAACATGTTATTAATAAGGACAAACTGTTTACATCCCTACAAGGGAAGATGCCATTTGTAACTCTTGAGACCTGTATTGTTATTACACCACTTTAAAAGAGTATACATAGAGGGAGTGGGTATAAGTTCACTTTGATGTAACGATAAAAAAAATGTAATCAAGTGGGTTAAATGGATCCAAATAAGTGGATTAATCTGACCTAACTAGGAAAATGTACTGAGAGAAAAAGAAAGGAGGTAGCAGACGAAGTTTAATTACTTTACAGGAAAAGTCACAAAAACTCATTATAGTAGAGGGAAAGAAGGGATGGGAGATGAGCATTGTCTGAACCTTACTGTCATCAGATTTGGCTCAAGGGGGAATAAGATAATCAGTTAGGTAGAGAAATTTAACTTGCACTATAGGCAGTAGGAGGGAAAAGGGGAAAGAAAGGGGAATGGAGATAGAAAGGAGGGAAGAAGTAATAAGTGTAAAGGGGAGAGAAAGGGAAGGCGCTAATGGAAGGGAGGTGGTCGAAAGCAAAATACTAGTGAGGAGGGAAAGGGAGAGAGGAGAAATAAAAACATAAGTGGGAAATAGGATGGAGAGAAAGACACAGACAGTAATCATAACTGTGTATGTGAATGGGATGAACTCTCCCATAAAATGGAAATGGATAGCAGAGTAGATTAAGAACATAATCCTATAATACGTTGTTTATAGGAAACACATTTGAAACAGAGGGACACATACAAGGTAAAGGTAAAAGACTGGAGTAGAACATATTATGCTTCAGCTGAAGTAAAAAAAAATAAAATAAAATAAAAAAAGCAGGGGTAGAAATCTTGATCTCAGACAAAGTAAAAGCAAAACAAGATCTTATCGAAAGATATAAGGAAGGAAACTACATTCTGGTAAAAGGCAACACAGACAATGAAGTAATATCATTACTAAACATATATGTACCAAATGGTATAGCATCCAAATTTTTACAGGAGAAGTTCAGGGAGTTACAGGAAGAAATAGCAAAACTATACTAGTGGGGGACCTCAACCTCCCCCTTTCTGAACTAGATAAATCTAACCACAAAATAAACAAGTAAGAAGTTAAGGAGAAGAATAGAATTTTAGAAAAGTTAGGTATGATAGACCTCTGGAGAAAATTGAACGCGGATGGAAAGGAATATACTTTTTTTCTTGGCAGTATATGGCACATACAGAAAAATTGACCATGTACTAGGGCATAAAATACTCACAATCCAATGAATAAAGGCAGAAATAACAAATTCATCCTGTTCAGATCATGATGCAATAAAAATTATATATAATAAAGAGCCATGGAAAGATAGACTAAAAATAATTGGAAACTAAATAATCTAATCCTAAAAAATGAATGGATCAAACAACAAATCAAACAAACAATCAATAACTTCATTCAAGAGAATAACAATAATGAGATAGCATACCAAAACTTATGGGATGCAGCAAAAGAGATCTTAGGGGAGGTTTTACATCTTTAAAAAGAGTTACATGAATAAAATAGAGAAAGAAGAGATCAATGAATTGGGCATACAACTAAAAAAAGCTAGAAAATGAACAAATTAAAAATTCTCGATTAAACACCAAATTGGAAATACTGAAAACCAAAGGAGAAATTAATATAATTGAAAATAAGAACACTATTTAACTAATAAATAAAACTAATAGCTAGCTTTATGAAAAAAATAAATTGATAGATCTTTGGTTAATTTAATTTCAAAAAAGAAAGAAGACCAAATTACCAATATCAAAAATGAAAAGGGTGAATCCACCACCAAGGAAGAGGAAATTAAAACAATAATTAGGAACTATTTTGCCCAACTGTATGCCAATAAATTTGAGGATCTTAATGAAATGGATAAATATTTTCAAAAATATTAATAACCCAGATTTAAGTAAAATACTTAAATAACCCCATCTCAGAAAAAGAAATTGAACAAGCCATTGATAAACTCCTTAGGAAAAAATCTCCATGGCCAGATGGATTTACAAGCAAATTCTAACAAGCATTTAAAGCACAATTAATTTCAATATATATAGACTATTTGGGAAAACAGGCAAAGAAGGAGTCTTACCAAATTCTTTCTATGATACTAATATGGTGCTGATACCTAAACTGGAAGGGTCAAAACAGAAAAAGAAAATTATAGACCAATTTCTCTAATGAATATAGATGCAAAAATTTTAAATAAAATATTAGCAAATAGATTACAACACCTTATCACAAGAATAATAAGCTATGACGAGATAGGTTTTATAACAGGAATGCAGGGCTGGTTCAATATTAGGAAAACTATCAGCATAATTGATCATATCAACACCAAAACTAACAAACCACATGATCATCTCAATAGATGCAGAAAAAGCTTTTGACAAAATACAACACCCATTCCTATTAAAAACACTAGAAAACATAGGAATAAATGGAGTCTTCCTTAAAACAATAAATAGCATCTACCTAAAACCTTCAGCAAGCATCATATGTAATGGGGATAAGCTAGAAGCATTTCCAATAAGATTGGGGGTGAAATAAGGGTGTTCATTATCACAACTGGAAACATTAGCTTTAGCAAGAAGAGAAAAAAATACATTGAAGGTATTAGAATAGGCAAAGAAGAAACAAAGCTATCACTCTTTGCAGATGACATGATGATATACTTAGAGAATCCCAGAGAATCAAGTATAATAACCACTTGGAATAATAAAGAACTTTAGCAAAGTTGCAGGCTATAAAATAAACCCATATAAATCATTGACATTTCTATATATTGCCAACAAAGTCCAACAGCAAGAGATAGAAAGAGAAATTCCATTTAAATTTGCTCTAGACATTATAAAATATTTAGGAGTCTACCTCCCAAAACAAATCCAGGAACTTTATGAACACAATTACAAAACACTCTTTACACAAATAAAGTCACATCTAAATAATTGGAAGAACATCAATTGCTCATTGGTAGGCCCAGCTAATATAAGAAAAATGACAATTCTACCTAAGCTAATCTACTTATTCAATTCCATACCAATCAAACTTCCAAAAATTTATTTTATACAGTTAGAAAAATAATAACAAGATTCATTTGGAAGAACAAAAGGTTCAGAATATCAAGGGAACTAATGAAAAGAAATTCAGGGAAAGGTGGCCTAGCCATTCCAGATCTTAAATTGTAATTTAAAGCAGCAATCATCAAAACTGCTTGGTACTGGTTAAGAAATAGAGAGGTAGATCAGTGGAATAGGTTAAGTATGCAAGACAGAGTAGTCAATGACAACAGTAATCTATTATTTGATAAACCCAAAGACCCCAGCTTCTGAGATAAGAATTCACTCTTTGAAAAAAAAAACTGCTGGGAAAACTGGAAAAGAGTGTGGCAGAAACTAGGTATAGACCAAAATCTCACACCATATACCAACATAAAGTCAATATGGGTTCATGATTTAGATATAAAGGCTGATACTATAAGCAAACTGGGAGAGCAAGGAATAGTTCACCTATCAGATTTATGGAGAACAGAAGAATTCATGACCAAACAGTAGACAGAGAACATTACAAAACGCAAAATGGATAATTTTGATTATATCAAATTCAAAAGATCTTGCACAAAAAAGCCAATGCAACCAAGATGAGAAGGAAAGTAGAAAATTGAGAAAGAATTTTTACAACCAGTGTCTCTGATAAGGTCCTCATTTCTAAAATATACAGAGAATAAAGTCAAATTTGTAAAAATACAAGTCATTCCCCAATTGATAAATGGTCAAAGGATATGAACAGGTGAAAAAATTAAAACCATCTATAGTCATATGAAAAAATGCTCTAAATCACTATTGATTCATGAAATGCAAATCAAAACAACTCTGAGGTACCACATCACACCTATCAAATTGGCCAAATTGACAAAACAGGACAATGATAAATGTTGGAGAAGATGTGGGAAACTTGGAACACTAATACATTGTTGATGGAGTTGTGAAATGATCCAACCATTTTGGAGAATAATTTGGAACTATGCCCAAAGGGAAATAAAAATGTGCATACCCTTTGACCAAGAAATAACACTTCTAGAAAAGAGATCCACATGTACAAGAATATTTATGGCATCTCTCTTTGTAGTGGCAAAGAATTGGAAATTGAGGGAATGCCCATCATTTGTGGAATGGGTGAATAAGTTGTGGTATATTAATGTAATGGAATACTATTGTGCTATAAGAAATGATGAGCAGGTAGACTTCAGAAAAACCTGGAAAGACTTGTATGGACTGATGCTGAGTGAAGTGAGAATGATGAGAACATTGTACACAGTAACAGCCAAGTTGTATGATGACTAGTGTTGATAGACTTAGCCCTTCTCAGCAATGCAAGTATCTAAGATGTCTCCAAATGTCTCACGATGGAAAATGCTATCCATATCTAAAGAAAGAACTATGGAGTTTGAATGCGGAATGAAGCATGCTATTTGCTATTTTTTTCTTCTGTATTGTTTTGTTTTCTCTTTCTTGTGGTTCTTCCTATTTGTTGTAATTCTTCCTTACAACATCACTAATGTGAAAGTATGTTTAATAGGAATTTATTATGTATAGACTATATCAGATTGCATGCCATCTTGGGGAAGGAAGAGAAAAGGGAAGGGTAGATATATTTAAAACTCAAAAGCTTAAGGAAGTGATTGTTGATAAATTAAAATAAATTAATAATAAAAAAAAAGAATGAAGGACAAACAACAACAACAAAGTCTCACTCAACAGGGAAGTAGGAGAAGGAAGGATAGACTAGTGGAATGGTAGTTTAAGTAGTAATTAGTCCTAAGTAAGACAAATTTTGCTTGAGAATTGACAAAAAATATTTATAATAGCTCTTTCTGATGTAGCAAAAAATTGGGAATTTGAGAGGATGCCCATCAATTGAAGAATGGCTGAACAAGTTCTCGTTTATAAATATGATAGAATGCTATTTTGTGATAAGAAATAATGAAAGGATGTTTTTTCTTGACTCTACATTTTTGTAAAAGGTTTTATTTTTCCTTTATAATCAGTGGAGGGGGGTAAGAGGGATTGAGAGTGTATTTTTGCTGATTTGATAAAAAAAAATTAATTTTTTAAAAGAAGTAAAGGATAGTATTATGTAGTGAAACCTATGTACTCTTTCTGAGGAGAAGTAAAATTTTTAAATACATAAAATAAAGTGGATTATAAAGAAGACTGAATTGAAATACAGGTATATAATGTATACACATACACACACATTTATATACACATATACATATATGTATACATGTAGGTATTTACATACATAGTGATTTACTTACACAAGTTATTTACATACATGGGTTAAGCATCCCTGTTAAATTAATGGAAGAAAGGAGTGGTATGTCATATTTTTAATTTCCTATGGAAAAATTGAGTTCATAAGAGATTTTGAACTGAAAGGAATCTCAGAGGTTATCCAATCTAACCAACTCATTTTAATGATAAGGAAACTGAAGTCCAGAAATAGTAAGTGATTTGCTCAAGGTCCCATAAGTAGTGAGAGGGGCTAGATTCAAACTGATGTTTTCTGACTCCAATAAAGTGCTCTTGCTCTTATAAGCTGACTTATGAGGGGAGCCCAATTTAGGAAAAAACTGTACAGCAAGATTGCCTTGAATTATTGTTGTGGTTATGAAGGCTCAAAGAACTACAAATTAGGCTTTCCTTAATTGTTCCTATAGTAACAGAGGTCTTTGCTAGGATTTTTAGTCCTGTACCAACCTGAAATAAGTTCTATGAGTTTTGATCAATTTATTTGCTTCCCACATCACATGGTAGCATATCTTCTCTGATACACGTAACAGTGCATGTAACCTATTCAGATCCAACACCACTATCAGTCATTCTGCTGACATACATCTCAGACATCCGTTTCCTAGTTTATAACTTACTTAAAGGAAGAGGTTATATATTTCTTCTTTATATCCCCAGAATTTGGCTTAGTACTTTACACGTAATATGTGCTTAATAAATACTTGTTGAATGTTCTAATGAATGAGTGAATGTATATATGAGGTATTCCACCTACTCTAATATCATTGGCATCCTCCTCTACCTCCAAGATATTAATTAACACCCACCTGAAACATCTAAAACTTTGTCTCATATCTAATCTTCAACCCCTACTCTTTTCCCATTCCAAATCATCTTTCACATCACTAACAACTTTATCTTCATTATATATAGATGTAGTTGTCACTCTTTGGGGCAGCTATGTGATGCAATAGATAGTGTCAAGTCTGAAGTCAGGAAGATTCATCTTTCTGAATCAAATCTGGCCTCAGACACTTACTAGCTGTGTGACCCTGGGCAACTCACATAACCCTATTTGTCTTGGTTTCCTCATCTGTAAAATGAACTGGAGAAGGAAATGGCAAACCACTCCAGTAGTTCTTTGACAAGGAAACTTCAAATTGGGTCACAAAGAGTCATACACAACTGAAACAAATGAGCAACAACAAAGTTGTCACTCTTGTTGCTAAAAATGAGTTCCAGAATAGTGAAGCAAGTTACCCAATGCCATACTTAAAATAGCAGAGCCAACTTTTTGACCCAGATCCTCTGATTCCAAATTCAGGTTTCTTTCTATTATACTATAGTGTCTCACTTGCATAAGGGCATGTACTATGTCTTATCTGTGTAAAGGCACCTAAAGAACAGTTCACTTGCCATGAACAGGAAAAAAGAGTAAGCCTAATTTTCCTTAAATATAGATTCTATAAGTTCTGGAGATCCTTTTTCCAACTTCTACTTCCACTGATTAATTGTATCATCGGATCAAACCTAGTTACATCTTTCCGCCCTTCAGTGTTCTCTGCTTATCCCCATGGGGTAATGGCTTCTTCTAATGCTATGACTCAGACTTTCATTTCATTGTATTTGCTCAATACCAATAGCCAGTGAATAGTATCCTGATTTCATTTAACCAATTAACAGCAATTAGCTTTACAAAGGGATATTTGCTGAGAATGTATAGCAAGAACAGAAGTATATACTGAAGGAGATGCATATTCTTCCCATATCATCTTGGTTGTCTATAGGGAGAATGGGCTTAAACCTAAATCATATGATACAAAGAATTCACACCACCAAATTTATTCCCAAAGGTGGGATTAGTAATGGATGAGATTACCCTAGGAAGCAGCATCTCAGATGTCAGTACTGATTCACTGTTGGGATGAGCTCTATAGATCACCTCCTAGGCCTTCACTGATGACTATATCTGGCATGGATTCCTGTAACTTAACTTCTGGTAGCTTTCCCCATCTTTTGAAGGTCACAAGTTTACAGCTCAGTTCATTTCATCTTGAATACTCTAGTGAAGCAAGGAAAGAATAGACATAACAGAGACAGAAGTAATAGCAACATCACGTGGCCATCTCTTCAAGTCTACCAGTGCAGGTTGCTAATGCTGATGCTCTCTCAGCAACAGCAGAGTCACTGTTGGGAGTGGCTGAGAGAGAAGGTGTTAGAAGGGCCCCATCTGGAGGCACATAAGAGCTAGTCATCCTCAATAGATGCCAAGGAAGGAAAAAAGAGCCGAGTTGTCCCCAATGGAATCTTAGAAATGCACTCCCAGTTCTGGCTCAATAGCCAATAAAGTCTACTTCCTCATCACATGATTAAAAGACCAGAAACAATCGTGCCTACTCATACTCTGAAGTGAAGAGTAGGACCCTCTACTGCATATAACTATAAACTTCCAAAAGCTGGCTCACCAATGCTCCCCACATGAGTTTGAATATTTGGCTATGTGTGCCTAGAGGAATCCCGTTGGCTAGTCTCCATAACATTCTGCCCTTATTAAAAAATTACCATCCTCAGCAAATTCTGAACATGCTGTCCATTTACTCAATATAGAACAGTTCTCTATGGTCTTGAGGAGCATGAACATTGTCCTTAGATGTCATGTAGGAAAGAATTTCAAAATAATCAATGTGACAGAAATCTTATAGTCTCACATGGGCAAAACTCAGTCGTCCCCCACCCTAATACAAAGTTTCACATACTCAAAAAAGAACATTTTATAAAATATATCTGAAATTACTGCTTATTTATTAATAATGACCTTTCATGGTGCTTGAAATGGCATTGCCCAATCCAAATTTGGTAAAGAAAAGATCAAGAAAATCAAGTTTCCTACTTCAGAAGCCTTATCCCTCCAGAACTTCTTAGACCACATGGAAGAGATTAATACCTGATATTACCTAGCAGTCACTCCCTCACCCTTAGTTGAAAAACTGAACCAATTTGGCTTGATACCTCCTAATCAGTGCTAGTACTTAGAGAGGGGTGGTGGTGCTGGGACACATTACACTCTGCCTCATCCATTACCTTCTCCCCCACTACTGGACCCACACTCATGCTATGATCTTCATCTAGGTCCCTGAAACAATATAAGGCAACAAAAATTTTCTTCAGGAATCCCTGAAGCAAATAAGGAAGCCAAAAAAATCTATAAGCATCCCTTTCTACATGAGGTACAACAAAATCCCATAGTTCCCCAGAACAGCCTAGTTAATGGAAAATTTTCTCCAGGGATCCCTGAAACACATAGGTAATCCAACTGAAGGCACAGACAAATTGGCATTTATTACTTCTGTTGTTTTAGGCTATAATTATATAGCCAATTTTTTTCCAATATATTTCTTCTATAAGTCAACTCTACACCTCTACAAAATACCTTTTATTGAGGTAACTTTTGCGTAGGTGAATGTCTAAGCAGTGCTACTTCGTGAAGAGTGCTGGGACTAGAGAAAGGAATACCTCAGTTCGAATCCGGCCTCAGGTACTTATCGGCTGTGTGACCCTGGGCAAGTAACTTAACCTTATTTACCTCAGTTTCTTCATCTGTAAAATGAGCTGCGTAAGGAAATGTCAAACCACTACAATGTCTTTGCCAAGAAAACTCCAAATGAGGTCACAAAGAGTCAGACATGACTGAACAACATCAATAACATCTAGTGTATTACTGAATCCTTTGTAAGTATTAATACTGAGGTTAATACAGGAAGTTTGGAGCTCGTCTTTCTAAAATGTTAACATCCAGTTGATAAGCGTTCACGGTTTTCCTCTGATTTTAAACGTACCTAGAATGCTTACTTTCCTATGAGATCCTTAAAGATTTCAGGTCCTTAGTAGAACACTTCCTGTTGGCCAAGAAACTGCAAGTTATCAATCCCTTGTTTATTTCCTTTTGGACATTTCACATATGTTTGAGGTTAACCCAATTCTGTTCTCAGGCTGAATCTGCCTTGTTTAATTATTGGGAATGTTTGGAATTCAACTTAATTTGTTCTCATAGCAGCAGGAATGCAGAGAAAAGTCTGAGTGCCCTAGGTTATCTCAGGGACAAAGATAAAATGTTCATGTTCCTATGCAAAAGTTAACTCAAAAAAGTTATTTTGTAGAGGTATAGAGTTGACTTATAAAAGAAATGTATTGGAAAAAAATTGACTATATAATTATAGCCTAAAACAATAGAAGTAACAAATGCCAATTTTTTTTTCTAATGTATCATGAAAACTAGGGTATCTAACAGTGAGAATTCCAGGTGGACAATGTACCAAGGAAGGGGTTGGTAAACTACAACCAAGTGAACTAAATCTTGCCTGCTGTCTGTTTTTGTGCTGCCCATGAGTTAGGAATGGTTTTTCATTTTAAAGTACAATAAAATTTTACTTAAGAATGTAAAATCTGGGGGCAGCTAGGTGGCACAGTGGATAGAGCACCAGCCTTGAAGTCAGGAGGACCTGAGTTCAAATCCGGCCTCAGACCAAACACTTGACACTTACTAGCTGTGTGACCCTGGGCAAGTCACTTAACCCCAATTGCCTAAAATAAACAAACAAATAAATAAATAACTAAATGAATGAATGAATAAATAAACAAGCAAACAAACAAACAAATGAATAAACAAATAGATAAATAAGCAAATAAGTAAGTAAATAAATGAGTGAGTGAATAAATAAATAAATTTAAAAATAAATAAATAAATAAAAAGTAAAATCCATTTTATGCTTTTAGGCCCCAGACTGTGTTATGTCAATCCCTACCCTAAGAAGGAATCAGAAAATGTAAATGGTACAATATTTATTCATGATGAGACCCCACATATAGCACCTTATAAGCTCTGGAAATTCTTACCTCCAATACCACTTATAATGAGTCAAGTCACCTGATCAAGGCTAGCTACAAAAGGAAACAGTTGCCCTTAAGACTTCATCAGTTTGAGTCCAGACAACTTCATGGTTAGAGTGAATAGTAAGCTTTATTCATATTCTTGTTGTTGAGGGCAAAGCTGTCTAAAAAAATGCCTTGACGTAGAGTCCTTAGGATTGTTGTTTCATCTTCAGAGGGAGGTAACAAGCATATCTGGTTTTTAGACTTTTTTAGTCAGGTGACAGTTTTGCTTAAAGTCGTTTCTCAAAAGGCTTTAACAGTGATATCTGGGCATAAACCCTGGTGATTAAAAGAGCAAGGAGGAATCTTTGTTCACAATTCCTTTGTTTTTGTTAACTGGTGCACCTAGCTTTAAGCTAGTTTTATATAACTTTATGGTGTTGGTAGTGATGTGTTTGTTTTGATGGGCCCTATATGTACAATAATATTCAGTTTAAAGCAGGGTGAGCAAAGCCTTAAAGTGTACAATATTGGTTTTTAATTAACTGCCCTCAAATTGTCCTTCTGTCAGTCTAGGTTCCTGAGGATTCACAGAATTCTCTTGTCTTAGTAGTAAATGTTGATTCATATTCGATACCACTGCTTTATTCTACATCTTGGCTGTACGTACTACTGCTTTGAGTTTTTGAAGATTCCATTGTATACCTTTCTGAATTCCTCCAGCTTTTGATTTGTTCTCTTTCCAAAGGGGCATTTCTACAATGATAATGTAATGGTCATAGAGCAAAATAATGACTACAAAGCATTACATTTTATAGCTATTAATGATAATAGATAAGGCAGTTCATATTTGGGATTTATTAGATCATAAATTGGCTTCCATATACTTGATTGGGAAGGAAAATAGGTTGGTCCAATGCCACATGTTTATTAGAGCTGAAATTCATTGGCTTTATTAGAGAGAGATAGCAGTAATATCCTTTCTATAATAGTTTCCTGAAAGTTGAACATATCTCAATTATCAATACAGCTTCAGCACAGCTGATATGTGTATTTAGGGATGCAGTAGAGTGGAGTGGGGGTGAGAAAGTATTTTGAGTACCCAAAAGAGATAGTGCAAAAGCCATTCGATAAAATTCAAGCATGAAAATTTATAATACCCCTCAGGTCTTCATGCAGCCTGTTTATTAGTATTTGAGGTGCAATGCTAACCAATGTGCTGTCCTGATTTTCTAGCTCACAGCAGACAAAAATAGGGGAAAATTTCTAATAGAGCCACATTATAGGGGAGAAGATAGAAAGTAATGCTAGATAAAGGCAAAAATGCAGAATTTGTCAGTAAGGCAGGAGATAGAAAAACAGAAGCTCCAAAAGCAGAACAATTTGAGGCTTTTTACTATAGCAACCTTACAAAGCTCAGTGGTACCTATAGTACTATAATACATAACTATATTGCTATCCAGTAAAAAGATTGATGTTCACAATGATGACCTTGTGTTATCAAGAAAAAAGTTATTATATTCATTATAGTCTATTTAGGAAGGCAAAGAAGTGTGAGATGTCTTTTCACAGGATTGTTGTACAAAATAGTAAAAAAAATTGAAGCTTAGTGGAATACATTTTAATTTTCTGCAAAATTTACTTATGTAGAACATCAGCTTCCTCAGAGAGGCTGGATTAATGAGGTACCACTGGACAGAGTTTTTGAAAATTAAAAAAAATATATTTAACATTAGGTTTGGACTTGCCCATATTTTTTAAAAACAATTTCTTACCTCCTTCCCCATTCGGGCATGTCACTATTTTTACTACTCCATAAATCACTAGAGAATATGAGAACACAAAGTTATCTTAACGATAAAAGCCATATAATAGTGCACCTGGAGTATGTCAGGGGTCCTGCTAGCTCTGCTAGTTCATGGGAAATAAAAAAAAAGGAGAGCCATTCTTTTCTTTAGAAATTAATGACCCAAATTGTATACTTCTGAAACTCTATAGCAAGAATTTTTGGAGGTTTTGTGAAGATAATCTGGTCTTTCGTATTATTGTCCATATTTTGATTTCAAACTGAGCCATAGATAAAGGTCAAGAAAATGTCCAATCTTATTTATTAATTTAGTATATGATAAAAACTACTTTTTTGGCTCCTTTTAGCTTAAGGCTAAGGAAAGTTCTCTACTGAATTTTAGTTGACCCAGTATTGTAGATGGAAAAGTATTATTTTTCAAAAAAAAAGTTTATAGTTATTTCGGTCTTACTTCTTCAGGAACTGGACTATGAGTGTGTCACTTAGATTTAGACCTGATATTCATCACTAGCTTGGGGTAGGGAAGAAGAGCAATCAGCTGAAAAGTTAGCTCAGATTTCCTGGACAATTATCTTAATCTCTATATTGGTCTTCTCTAGAATACCAAATGAAAAACTTATAGAAATTGTAGTTGGAAAATCTCCAACAAACTGCTAAGGCCATCCAAATGCCCAACATAAATTGATCTTTCACAGAATTGTGTGTGTGTGTGTGTGTGTGTGTGTGTGTGTGTGTGTGTGTGTAATGACTTAATGATACCTACCTTAATGAGAGGATCATAGACTTTGGCAGATATTTTGAGCTCATCTCATCTATTCCCTTCAGTTTATGCTTTTCTTTGTCCATACTTATATGATCTCTTTACCAATGCAACTATTAAAATATTTTTAGTACCTAGCTTCTCTACCCCATAACGAAAATAATGTATTTTCCTCATCTGAGTGATTTTGGAAGGAATGGTATAGACCTCATGTACTATTGATCAATGGTCTCACTGCAGAACACATAAATTTTAATTATATCACCTGCTGTTTCCATAAAGTTTAAAGACATATCTCCTTTTTAAAATGAATTTTTATTTTTTCAATTAATGAGAATTTTTCCCTTCCATCTTGTCCATACACTGAAAAGAAAAGAAAAAAAGAAAGTAGAATCCTTGCCTCATTTGAACACAGTCATAATAAACAAATTCCCTCATGCAAAAATGTTCTTTTCATTCTTCATATTATTCTATCATCTCTCTCATGTATCAGTCAACTAGCATTTATTAACCTCCTCTTAAGCACTAGTCACTGTACTAAGTATGAGAGACATAAAGAAAGGTAAATGATAGTCCCTGACTTTAAGGAGCTCATAGTCATGAGAACTTTACAATGTTTCTATGAGCTAGGTATTATTATTATCTTCATTTCACTGAAAAGAAAGAGCTAAAGTGATTTGCCTACAATCACAGAGCTAATATGCCTGGGAAAAAGATTTGAACTAAGGTCTTCCTGACTCCAAGTCTAGCAAACTACCTACTATATCATGTAATCTCTTCAGTCTTAAAAACATGACATTGAATTAGAAAGCATGTATACTCATTGGTTTCATGATCATAAAATTCCTGTAAAACAGATAACTTCTTAGACAATTCTATTAGCAAAACTAATAAACAATATTTCTGAAAAAAAATGAGAGTTCACAATAGACACAGAAAGAAGTAAGGCCATTTACAGGAGTATTGACACATGGAGTTAAAATAGCACCAAGAATTAAATGAACAATGGAATACCAACTAAAAACTTTACTCCACAGGGGACAAGATAGAACTTCCAAAGAAGAAATACAAAAATTTCTGGTTTTCTCTATGGTCATAAAAAATTCTCATGTGACAAAAATCTAAACTAGATTAAATGGGAAACAAAATTTTCAGGCCGTTAATATAATGAATAACGTAACAATTATACCAAGGCAGATAACTGAAACTTGAACCTTTCATAAAAACTGGAAAGTGGTAGGACAGGATAGGAGCTTTGTCTCAAATATCCCCTTAATAAAAGGATTTGTTCTGTGAAGTTTGGATTCAGTCAAAGGGCTGTACTTGAGGACCTAGAGGGCCACATGTGGCCTCGAGGCCACAGGTTCCCCACGCCTGAGTCCTAGTCCATTGCCTCTCTAATGGTTACCACCTATATGACTCAGGTCAAATTATTTATCTTCCTCAGACCTCAGTTTCCTCATCTATTATGTGAAGGGGTTGGACTTGATGGCCATGAGGTGATTTCTAGATCTGTATCTATGATCCTATGAACCAAACGGAAGTACAAAGTCCTTGTACAACATCCCTGACAAGTGATCATTCAACCTTCACTTGCAGACTTCTAGTATTGGAAACTCACAGTCTCCCAAGGCAACCAATTCCTTTGGGGAATAATTCTTATTGTTAAATTATATGTAACCCAAGCCCATAACCCCACTGGGACTCTCTCCTTAGTGGTGGAGATCAATGCCCCTCAGCCTTGTAAGGTATGGGAAAGAGTTGATGAGAGTCAGAGAGAAAAGAGATCAGATCTCTTTAATCTTTCTGAGGTCTTTTAGCTCCCAGCTTCAAAAAAGAAGGCAGGGAATGAAAACCTCTTTTTATGTCACTGAAGGGAGACAAAGATTCTAGAAACAAACTGACATGCTTGACCATGTCTTTATTCTCAGCTTGTGGGTGAGATCCAGGATGCTCTCTCTTGGTTGAGCTGAGTTATTTCACTCCCAGTGTGCATGGTATTGGGGAAACAAATGCAAACAATGAAACAATCCTTGCTATCAAGGCGCTTACAATAAAACAAACAATACATATATCTATTTTCCTAAGCTATTGTTTCTTAGGAACTAAATGAAATAACTTGAAAATAATGTCAATATAATAAAATCACCTTATAATGTAGTAGCTTCAGGAGCTAAGTGAAAAAAAAATGTAGGCCAGTTTTGATCGCCTCAAATATAAACTTTTTTTCCTCTTAACAAATGGGAGAAAAGTACCTACATATATCTACATATACAAACATGTATGGAGTCTATTATTAATATTTTATCATTTGCCCATAGATTTGTTACATGTACAAAAATGCATACATATGTATGTGTCAGTGTCTATATGTATGCATGCTATATATGTATGTATATATTCTCATATACATATATTGGGGCATCTAGTGATATAGTTGATAGAGTGCTGAGCCTGGAGTCAGGGAAATTCATCTTCCTGAGTTCAAATGTGGCCTCAGACAGCTATGTGATGCTGGGCAAATCACATAACTCTGTGCACCACAGTTTTCTCATTTATAAAATGAGCTGGAGAAGGAAATGGCAAATCACTCCAGTATCTTTGCCAAGAAAATTTTAAATGAGGTCATGAAGAGTCAGGTATAACTGAAAATTACTGAACAACAACAACAAATTACATACATAAAAGTAGAATAAAATTACTGGAAAGATACGTTATTCCTGATCACATGAATATGAAATAATAATAAAACAAGAAAAATAATATTAAATATGGCTGAAAATTCTGGAAAAACCTAACTATATTTCTAAAGCCCAATATTCTTGAACTACGTGCAATGTCTATGAAATAACGTAAACTGTTATATAGCAACATCAGAAAACTGAAACTGACAGCTTTTTGACGATAGAATTCTAAGTCTGATAGTTGCATCTCCCCATCAGCATATGTGTAAGACTCATACATTCCAACAAAAGAGACAGCAACTTGGACATGCCAAGACTAGACAAAGGAATTACATCACTAAACTACAAACTAAGCAAAAATACTCCTGGAGGAGAATGATTCAATAAGATTTCCTAAGGGAGAATGAATGATAACAACAATGACAATCATGATGATACAAGTTCATTGCTGGGGAAAAAAAGAGAGATATGATGAACTAAAGAGTTTTTCAGGATGGTGCACTCAATCATCATCACCAAACACAAATACAACTTTTCTTGATAGCCTGAAACCGAGAGCCAAGAGATTTTTTTTTAAAGTAAGGAATATAGGTAGAAAATGTATCAAATACAGATAAGTATAGAGAAGGAATTATCAGCAGCAAAGGGGCAGTAGTCTCTCTCTTCCAACACCTTATCCACTCCACCATCCCCTCTGGAACAACCAGTGGCAGAAGGGCTGTGCAATTTACTCTCTATTCCCTAACACCTAACCAACCCAAGAGTCAATGAAGGTCCAAAAGAAAGCCCATTAAACCTTCTTCCTCATCCTTCACATATAAACGCCCTTCCCTGTTCCCTCAGATTGGAGTACCAGTTAGGCGATCAAAGCTCAAAGCCCTAGGCATTTGAGCTTCAACACACTCCAAGGATGCCTAGTGGTAACAATATAGAATTGTCAACAATATAATCATCTTCTGCTTAAATTAAATGCATGAATATTTACAATAATATAAAATACTCAGATTGGGCAGCTAGATGATATAGCGGATAGAGTGCCAGGCCTAGAGTTAGAAAGACTTATTTTCCTCAGTTCAAATCCAAACTCAGATACTTACTAGATGGGTGACCCTGGGCAAGTCACTTAACCCTGTTTGCCTCACTTTCCTCATCTGTAAAATGAGCTAGAGAAGGAAATGGCAAACCACTCCAGTATCTTTGCCAAGAAAACCCCAAAATGGGATCACAAAGAGTTAAACATGACTGAAAATATGATTGAATAATAACAAAAATACACAGGTAAACAAAATATTATACTAAGACTTTATATAATCCAGTATCAGAAAAATACATTAAACACGTAATATAGGAAATAAGAAGGCAAGAGAAATGGATTTAAAATGAATACTATTAAACATTCAAATAAAATTCAATTTTGCAATAGTTTGCAAAAAATAGGGAAATAAAAGATCCCACCAATTTTTATCTATGAGATATATATGTTCCTGATACCTAACTAGGCAGAGATAAAGCAGAGGAAAGAAGTATAAACCAATAACCCTAATAATTATAAACTAAAAAAAAAATATTGAATAAAGTATTACTAATGAGTTTTTGCTAACTAATTTAAAAGATTATTTACTATGGTCAAGTTGAATTTATACCAGGAATGTAGGATTGATTCAATATCAGGAAATAAATGAAGATGACAGACAATAATAATAACAAAAAACTATGTGAGTTGCTTGCTTATTTAATGGATTTTTTAAAATCCTTTGGGAAAATGTAATAGCCTTTTGTTTAAAAAAACACTAAAAAGCATGAAAATAAATGGACCATTTCTTAATATGGTAAACAGTATCCTTTGAAAACCAATACTTAGTATTACTTGTAATGAATAAAATCTAGAGAATTTTTCAAAAAGAGGTAAAGAACAAGGATATCATTGTCACCACTGTATTTGATATTTTTCTAGAGCACCTAGAAAAAGGCAAGAAAGTGAAATTGAGAGAAAAGTCTATATAGGCAAATGAAAAAAAGGTTTTTCATGTTATTCAGAGATATAAAATCTAGAAACCAAAAACAAATAAACAAACAAAAAAGAAATGAAATAAAGGAGTGTTAATGAAAAAAAAAACAACTTTTAAATGTAGAGAAGAGGATAAAATAAATTTCAAACATGAACACATATAAGCTTTGTGGTAATTGTTGTGATAATACATCAAAACAAACTAAATGTAAAATTCATAGTGTAATTTACCATCCTATTTCTATTCTTCTTTGTTAAAGGAAATTTTCAGGCTTATTGATATAATAAAGTATATAATATAATATAATAAATATAATTCTTCAATGCAGATTCTGACATTTCAACAAATCCTGTGCATGTCCTTTCCATGGCTTTGCCTGAGTTCACATCCCTGCCCTTCTTTCCATTCTAAGTTGGGACCCTTTAATGTCCCTCCTACCAAATTCCAAGGTAAGCCTTCTAAATACTGACCTTAGAATGCTAGTCCCCCACACATGAAAGGCTTCAGCATCCTTGATGAATGGTTCTAAATGGTTCCAACTAGTGAGATATTTATCACACCCTTCCTTCCAACTTTTACAACACTTGACACCCATTACACATTGTCATAACCACATATGAGTCACAACAACAGCAATGGAATACAATTCAATTCAATCCAATAAAGTACCTACTATGTGAAAGGCAGACTTTGTATTGGAAATACAGACTAAAAAGAAATGATTTTCACCCTTAAGATACTTGCATTCTATTGAGTGAATGGGCTGTGTAATACAGTTAGTATACAGCTAAATAAATACAAGGTTTATGCAATGTAATACAATTTCAAGACAGAGAATATAATAGAAGGAACCTGGGAAGGCCTCTTGGATGAAGCTAAACCAAAGTTGTGCTTTGAAGGAAACTAGGGATTCTATAAGGCAGAGGTGAGAAGAGAGGATCATTTCTTCTTAGCCTATGTACTAGAGATATAGACAAAGTTGAAATTGTATCCAAGAAAATAAGGCATATGATGATCAACAAAGGTTACAAGTAAAGTTTGACAACAGATAAAAACCTTACTTCTAGCAACACCAGGGAATGGGGTATGGACCCAATGCAATTGTCCTCAGAGGAGAAATGAGTGACAGTGGGAGGAGGCACCACCATTCATTCTGAATTGAGCACCTTTACACCAAAGACTGCTGTAGCTGAGGAGACCATAAAACATGAAGGCCTGACTCCTTGGTGGCTGTAAGAATGAAAGTTAATGTTGTATTGTTAAAAGATTCACAATCAATTTCACAGGCAAGTGGAACGAGTAGGATGATGAAGATTATTAAAATAATGCAAGTATCAGAACCAGCCATGGTCACTTTTGCAAAAAGGATGATGTCAGAAGCAACGTAATCGAATCTATAAACACCCAATATTTATTCTCAGGGGAATGAGATCACCACATCTGGCTGTTTTATTTGACTTTTCTGTTCTGCCCAAATATGGGTTTGGGATAATTTAGCTGAAGATACCAATGTAGGTTACTTTGCTTAGCAGGGCTGTGGTAATACCAAACAATAAAAAAGATGCTTCTTGTGAACTGGCCATAAAATTCACTAGAGCAGAAGACTGATACAAGAGCTTCATTATTTGAAACTCATAATTAAGATTATATCTTCACAGTAGGATATTTTAATGCAAAACTTCTTTTTTGAACTTTGGATATAATTTCCATACTTACTTAGGAAATGATTTCCACTCAATCACTTTAACATGAGCTTCCTCATTACCAGGATGGCTTAATGTGATCGTCCTTTGTTGGTGTTACCGTTATTTAGCATTTTGTATTTTACCTTGCAAATAGGGATAAGGATAGAGTCTTGAGCTGTGATCTCAATGAAGCATGGAACTTCTGGCGAGGAATTCATTCTACAAGTGGAAGAGAGTACCTTCTCTGCAGCTTATAGTCTTAGAAAGTTGGTTAGAACAGTGAGATGTTAAGTTGAATGCCACAGTTTCCACATGTAGGATATGTCTTTCAGAGGCATAACTTTAACTGTGGTCTTCTTCTTCAAGGATGGCTCTCTAGTCTTTTCAACTTTGCACATGGTTGTTGTTCAGTTGCTTCAGTCATGTCTGACTCTTCATGACCTCATTTGGGGTTTTCTTGGCAAAGATACTGGAGTAGTTTGCCATTTCCTTCTCAATTTACAGATAAGGAAACTGAGGCAAATAGAGTTAAGTGACTTGCCCAGGGTCATATAGCTTGTGTCTGAGGCTGGATTTGAACTCAGGTGTTCTTGACTTCAGGCCCAGGACTCCACCCACTGCACCACCTAGCTACTTTGCACAAAGCAGGATATCAATACATAATTGATGATCACTATTTGTCTCAATTTCTTCAAATGTAAAAAGGCGATAGTATTAGCACCTACCTCACAGGGATTTTGTGGGAATAAAAAGAGATTAAGTAGGGTAATATTTATATTAGCAAAGTGTCTGACATATATTAGATGCAATATAAATGCTGTAATTAATTCTAAACTGGATTAAATTAACCAGTACCAAGAGAGGTACACAAACTGTCATTAAACAACAACAAAAAACCCTCAAATGCCTCTATATTGCATATAATGTAATAAATATCCAGGCAGCTATTTCAAATATGAAATAATTCCTTTTTTTAGGTGTAATCTTTGTCAGGAAGGCATATTTTCTCTTTTAAATCACTCATCATTACTTTCCAACATTACTTCATTATCGTGATTTAACATGCTATTTAACTAATTTGCTTTTTATTTCCTTCACTGTATCTTTTTGTGCTCCTGTAATATTCTTCCACATTAACAATGTCAGCTTTTCTGCACCTGACAATAGCAATTTGTACCTGTTTTGTGCTCTTTTTATATTGTATTTTATACTCTTACCATTATAAATTTGTCATAAACAATTGCTTAATGTCCTCATTGCTAAACTGGCAGGCTCCAATCCTAAACTTTATTTTTATCTCCATCAGTACCTAACAGGGTGCTTTGATCATAATAACTACTTAATAAGTAAATGACTGTTGATTGAATGGTTCAATGCATGGTCATGAAAAAAGAAAGGGAGTGTACTATAATGAGTTTAAATCTGGCCTCAGACATTTACTAGCTGTGACCTCTGTCTGGCTCAGTTTCCTTTTCTGTGCAATGGGATAATAATAGCACCCAGGGTTGCTGTGAGAATCAACTGAGATGATACTTGTATAATATTTAGCACAGTGGCTGGAACATAGTAGGAGTTTTATAAATGTTAGTAACTACTATTAGTTTTTATAATGAATATAGTACAGGACTTTCAGTGAGTGGATTTAAACCACACTTCAGATCCTTACCAGCTATGGGACTCTGGGCAAATCATTTAACCTCTGTGAGACTTTGTTTTCTAATTCTGTAAAAAGGAGATGGTTAGGTTACCAGACCAACAAGTTTGTTGCATCAAAGAAGATAATGTACATAAAATACTTTTGAACTTCTAAATACTATGTAAACACAAGCTATTATAAATGTGTTTCTGTTCTCTTTTCTTTATAACTTAATTCCTATATTTTACTTTTTTTCTCATGCTTTCTGGATTACTTGTTTCCCAGTATCAAAGTTCTCAGAAATTGAACAGCACTCTTTCAAGCTGCTGTTTCAGAAGAATTGTCCCAGACAAGCTATAATTTTCCTATCCCATGACTCATTAGATCATTCCTTACATTCCAAAAGATCACTGACCTTTTTTTTCTTGTTATTCATGTCTTATATTGTTGCCGACTCATATTAAGTTTTATGTCCCCTATCAACCCAGGTCTGTTTCCAAATTAATGTTCCCCAAGTTTTCCAACACGGAGAATTGCAGATTGCTTTCCCCCTAGATATAATAGAGATTATTTTTGTTCTTTCAATATTTCCACCATGTATTTTTTTCAAGGGTGAATCTAATTTTGTGGTTTTTTGCCCTTGTGTCTAACCTTGTTAGGTCGATGGGTATTACTTTGCTATCTCATTGGAGTTTGCGGAATTCCCCAATTTAGTGTCATCAGCAAATTTACATACTACCTATTTCCTAAAATGCTGGGCAAAATACTAACTTAGCAAAACAGAATTCTACTTTCTCCCCTTTCTCCCCTGAACACACATACACACACACACACACTCACTCACACACTCACGCACATATGCATCCATACCTCTTTTTGCAACTGAAAGAAGAAATATGTATCCCCTTGGAAGAGGAAAAGGCAAAAACAAACAAAACACAACCCCCCCCCCGAGAATTCTCAAAAGATTTAGAAAACTCACCATTTTTAATTTGTCATTTTAAAATCAGCTAAGAACCTTGTTAATTCCAGTAAGAAGCAGAAGTGTTTTGCTCAAGTATGTAATTTAGAAGTATTATATATAAAAAGAAGCATCATGACAGTTGATAGAGAGTCAGCCTCGAAGCCAAGAAGACATATGCTTAAGTCTCACTTTTGACACATGCTGGCTATGATCCTGGATCTATTACTTAAACTTTCAGTGCTGTACACAACTCTCTAAAACTATAACTTTCAGAACGTGTGTTAGTATAGAGAGTTTCCCCCACAGAAGAGTTCCCTATAACAATGAAATCACAACTAGCATAGTCTGTCCCAGTCCCTATATCCTACGATCAGAATAAATAAGCTCACGTATCATAGTTGTATGACCTTGATTTTGGAATACTAGGAATACAAGTGTTTCAAAAGAGACCCAATAGGTCAGTTAAAGGTGAAATACTTTGGACGTGAAAGCAAGGCCTAGGGCTGATTATTTTAGGGATGCACACAAGAACATGGGTTTAAATCAAGTGTTTTAATCCTTTAAAAGTCTGGTGAAGCCTATGGAACCTTTTTCAGAACAGTTTTTAAATTAACAAAATAAAATACAGAGTTTTACAAAATAAACATATTATAATGAAATAGTTCTCGTTCTCTCTCTCTCTCTCTCTCTCTCTCTCTCTCTCTCACTCAGCACCATGGAGTCCAGCTTAAGAACCCCTGATCTAAATATAGCTCTCTAGCCAGGGAGATGAAATCTATGGTCTAAAACCCAAGTAAGATCCAGAGCACTACTCCAAGAAGATGAGTATGTGATAAATGTAGGTCCAGATAATGTAAAATTAGAGAATATCCAGATACTTTACAGCATTAGGGAGTCTTGGCATTAGGCAATGAAGACTACTCTAGGGGGACAGTGGAATTTAGGAGTAGGAAACCCACTTCCTAGGGCTCTTGAATATTAGGCAGGATTCACTGTAATAAGAGAACAAAAGAAGAACCAAGTTACTCAGGAATTTGTATATAAATACTGGGATAGAACCAGCAGCAGAATTGAATCAGTGATGGAGTCTTTATAATTCAACACATATCTAAGCTTCTGCTTTCTGTAAAACACCAAGTTTATATCCCACTATATTCCCAGCCTAAGGATATGATTAGTGTCAGAACTGGAGGTAAGCTAAATCTATAGGTAGGGGTTAAATGCCTCCAAATTGGAAGATTAGAGGGATTTAAAGGGATGGAACCAAGCATATCATTACAAATATACCCTTTATCATCACAAGTGTCTTCATTTTCTGTCAATCAAAACCAAATTTGACTGCTTTTCTGAGTAAAATGTTTTCAACAATTGAGCTAATATTTTATTAAACTGTAGATACAGGAAACTGTGTATTATATGCCACACTCACTGTACAATTGTAATTGCTATTTGTAATATTATCTCTGCGGTACTTTGAGATGTTGCTATGTCTCCTGATTCATCAGAGGACTAATTACATTCCCTTTGAGTTTTATTATTATGTATGTTTTGTTACACTTTTAAACCAGGGGTATACCTTCTAAATACACAAATGTGCCCCCTTATATCATGATTTGTAGTTCCTCTTATTTGTTGTCTATACTTGGGGCATTTTTGTATAGACATTTGAGGTCATGACTTATATTGCTAGTACCATTTTTGGACTTTGTTTCCTACAAATTTCTGGATGTCTCAGTTGCTATTCTTTATATTTCATGTTATTCTCTTTAGCATCAAAATCATGGGATACTCATAACATTGTTCTTATTCTTTTATCTTTTTTAACTTAGAGGCCTTTTGATGATATTTTCAAGATATCTGTCAATTCATTCTTAGAAGTATTTGTTAGGTATCCTCCTTCTCTGGTCAGGAATGTCAAGTCTATACTACAAACTTTGATAAAAAAAAATCACATTCTCAGACATTATTTCCTTAACCAGATGATAACTTTCTAAATTACTTCTTATCTTCTTCATCCCTTACCTTCAATGGTCAACAGTGGGGAAACCACAGCTTTTGCCCCTGTTGTCTTCAGTTCTCTTAGGTTCATTCTGGAAGTGGCATTATGCCCATGTAAATCATCTGAAGTGGCAGTTACTGATTTGAATAAGCCTTAGGAGATTCTTTATTGCGTCTTAGATAAATGCTACAAGGCAATAGACCTCTCCATTGTTTTTATCAAGTCGACTGTTGTTTATTTGTCTCACCATTTGTCAGTAATCCTGAGTATGGAATAACCAGCTACCATTCCTTTCCTCTTCTAACTCTTACTGGATAGCCTGACAACTTCTGAGATTCTACTGTATAATACTTGGGAAGACAAGCAACATCTCTCTTCAGTAAGAGCCTCAAATGTGTTTTTAAGCTCTGATTGTATGGCTGTCCCATTTCTTCCCTTTCTCTGCTGTATATGAGCAAAGCAAAACTGCAGTACCTCAAAAGAAACACGTGATGTACACATTTAGAGACATCTCCACTCCAAATGTTCATTTGGATTATTTGTGCCTTACTTATGGTGGAGCCTTCTGAGCTCCTGTCAGTCTGATAGGCCACAGTTGGACACATTGTATCTTGATGCCAACATAGTGATGTCCTCTTGAAGCATGAAGGACAACAACCATCAGCCAACACTCTTTCATTTTCCATCATGCAGACAAGGGTCAAGCTTATGCTTCCAAGCTCAGATCCCTTTATTTCCCCACAGATGTCTTATTTCTGTTTCCTTACAAATCTTCCATTCTCCCTATAAATCCTGAGTATACTGGATTTAAAAACCAGTCACTCCCCTAGTCTCCAAAATGGTTGAAATATCCAGCCTTGTTTTTCGAAACTACTTGAAAGCGTTTATATCTCAACCCTAAGCACCTGGTTGAGACTTTTTTTTCAGATTTTCTCTTAAATTTCTTTCCTGTCTTAGCAACTTTACAGCCAGTCACACTTACCTCCTCTTCAGCTTTGAACAAACCTCTTATTTGTCTCACTAATTTGCCCCACCCAATACTCTTACAATCTGCTAATTATTCCATTTATCTTTTTGGATTTACCTTGCCTTGTCTTACTAACAATGTTTTCTTATCCTTGAGTCTATCTCTTTAGGATCTATTCCTCAATCCTTCTTGATTCTCTTTAGTGCTTTTATATCTTCTTTAATTGTCCTTGATCCTGCCCAGTCTCCCTTCAATCTGGAACTAGAATCTGGAACAGTTTCTGGGACTGGAGATTTATTCTTCAAAATTTCCTCAATTTTCAAAAAGTTTGACAAATTTCTCCTTCTCCCCAAATTCTACCCCTGATCTACTTCACTAATCCAGACCCCTGCAAGTCAACTGCAAGGTATTCTTCTACTGATTCAGCTCAAGTTCTTCTCTTTTCTTCCACAAGCTTATTTCATGGGAACTAGAGCTCAAAATTTCTTGAGGATGAGAGTAATCTTATGTCTTTAAGAATTCAAAAGAATCTGAAACAGGGCTTTGTAATAAATTGACACCTAATAACTTGATTACACCAAATAAAATTACATCAGGGAAAATGTGAGAAGGTTTGAGGAATTACTCAGAACACACTATTCCTTACATCTTGAACAAAATGAGATTTAATATTTGATTTGTTAAATTGATATTGTAAACATGAGATCATTCTATAAACTAGTTTGAACTACTGCATGATTAAGCTAGTTGGATTTCATCCAGCTTCCTGCTTGTATTTTGACATTTGGACAGTTGAACTGAAAAAAAAAAATTCATTGTCTATTTTAAACAACATTCAAATCTTATAGAAGACAAATACACAAGAAGCCAATGAAAGTATAGAATTAGCGTGAATGCTATAAGCAATTTTAAACCTGTAAGACCTGAAACCTGTAAAAATGAATAACCTCTAGAATGATAATGTTAGCTCACATTTTCATAGTGCTTCAAGGTTTGCAAAGCACTTTACTTATTTTATTATATTTGATCATTGCAACTATTCTGTGAGATGATCTTATTGTTACTGCCGTTAATGAAGAAACTGATTTTTGAGAAGTTAAATGCTTTGTACATGGTCATGATGATAATAAGTTTGGGAAGTGTGATTTGAATCCAGGTGTTCCTGACTCCAATACCAGTGTTCTATCTAGTATTCTATGCATTCCACTTCTGCAGAAGAATGCAAAAATATTTAAAGATTTTTAACTGAATTTCAATAAGGACTCATAGAGGTCCACTGTGTATTCAGTAGTATGCCATTTTGGACAAGGAAGGGTGCTTTAAATAAAGCGTTAAAAAAGAAACCTACTAAAATCTAGTTTAATAGATATTGAGAAGCCATAATACTTCAGTAACTTCTGGGTAATGATGACCATCCAGCAAATGGCATTGGAAGCTAAATGCCCTTTGGAGCTAAGAGCTCAGATCTCTAGGAAACACATGCATATTGCATGTCTGGTCACTTCTGTTTAGATTTCTAGGCCTTTGTAATTTGGCCCCACCCCTACTATCTTACCTTTTCCCCACTGCTTCTCAATATTCATCCAAATATTTTCCACATAAATCAGGCAATGTTGCTATACTCTTTGTATGTGCCTTGCTCATTCTTGCTTCTGTGTTTTCCTGTGATTCTTCCTGTCTGGCATGTTCTCCTTCCTCCTCACTACCTACTGAAATTTTTACCATTCATCAAAATAGAGAAAAATATCCTACTGCCTTTAAGAAGCATTGCTAGTCAGTCAATAAACATCTATTAAGTGCCTACTGTGTGTCAAGCACCAAACCTCACAAAAGCTTATGGTGTGGTAGAAAGCATGTCTAGAATCAAAAGATCTAGTTCAAATCCACCATGATCTACTTCTGTGTGAACCTCTGTAGGCCTCAGTTTGTTTAATTGTAAAATGAAGAGGTTGAACTAGATAATCTCCAAAGTCCCTTCCCACTCCAAATCTATGAAGCTCAAATCTCTGACTATCCCTCCTCTCTGATGATGACCTCACGTTTGTATCTTATTGGGAAAACAAAACAAAACAAAGAACACCTTGAAGCCCCCTATCATCATAAGATCCCTTACATCCTGTAGTACAGTGGAAAGAAAACTGGATTGGTAGTCGAAGGCACAGATTCAAATCTTACCTCTACCATTTACTGCTTGTAGAAGTCACTTAAGGTTTTTGGGCCTCATTTTCCTTGTCCATAAAATAAAATTAGAGACTACTCTGCTCCTTTTCAACTTTAAATCCATGATTTAAATGATCCTACTCTTATATCTGCACTCATTTTGTTCTTTGGTCCAGTCTAATAAAATGAAATAGTCCTTCTTTCCAAGGCCAACCTCTTTATTTCTTTCTTTAATTCTATCACCTCCCCTGTCAGGATATTAGGAGACAACCTGTTTTCCAGAGCTAAGGCCAAACAAGTGGGCCATGTCCTGAGCTTGGCATAGCAACAATCCTTTGTGATCACTTTCTGGATGATCTTGCCACAGCAAAACTCTAAAATTGGGACTTATGATTCACCTATTTCCCAGGAGATTCTGGCCTGAAAGCTGGAGCTATAGTCAACATTCTGCAGTAGAAAGTGATCAATTGTACCTCCTGACACTCTGAACAATTCCTGTGCTTGTAACTGCTAAGGGAACTGAACTAAGTACTGCATTCCTGATCCCACCACACTAACTTTGGTTCTGCAGCCCGCTGAATGGTCACAAAGCTCAAGTACTCATAAGACCTGAGACAATCACAAGACTCAATGATTCTAATAACTTGGGAACTCTTCCTACAGAACCCAAGAATACCTGTATTGTCCCCAAAATGCCTGCACAAGTGGGCCTGCCATGGAAACTGTTCACTCAAGACCTAAGAATGACTGTGTTAGGTCCCACCATTTTGTGGTTTTCAGGCTTAAAGACCCTACCCCTGCCACAAGCCACAAACCTTCCTTATCAGGAGGACTTCAGTTTGCAAACCTGTTTTCCTCACTTTGAAATTAAACTTCCATTTGATTCCTGACTCTCCAGTCTCCTGCCTGCTTTGTTCACTTCTAGTCCCTCACAGGTTAGAGATTGGTTCTGGTCTGTTGACACCCCTCTCTTCTCCTTTAATACTTCCCCACATTGGACATTATTTCCCTTTTGTCTTTAATCTCTTAGCAGCTATACTGTACCTACTACTAACAGACATTTCTAGGTCTCTCCATACTTAAAAGATTTTCATATGGGCCCAGTATCTCCTTAAGCTGTCATCCTATGCCTCAGTACTCTTTCGTTGTTGAAGTATTCAAAAGAGGCATCTACACTTACTAACCTAATTCTTCACCATCACTCACTTCTCAACTGCTTGAAAAATGACCACCAATCCCTCTCCTCTACTTAAATTGCTTTCTCAGAAGTTATTAAAGATGCTTTAAAAACTAAAACTGATTATCTTTTATGTCTTTATCCTCCTTCACTTTTCTGCAGCTTTTGGTGCTATTGATCATGCCCTGATCCTTCTCTCTCCTTCCCTGGCTTCTATGCCATGGCTCTTTTCTGTTTTTTCTTGGCTTTTTGACTGCTCCAGCTGAGCTTCCTGTTTCATCATCCATTTCCTGCCATCTGAGCATGATTGTTCCATAGGCTCTTTCCTTAGTCCCTTTTTCTCTGTTCATAAACTCTGTTGTGATAATATCAGCACCCATGTTAAATGATCATTTTTATACTGATAACTACATGTGTATATCAACCTGAATCTCTTGCCAGAACTGAATTCTCACATTGTTGGCTTAACAAACCTGCCTGTAAGCCCCCAAATCTCCTTAAAACCAGTGTTTGAAACTGAATTAATCATTTCTTCCTAAACCTGCTTCTTTCCCACACTTCTTTATTTCTGTTAATAACAACATCACAAATACAAGTCATCCAAGTTTGAAGTCTGGGTGTCATATTTGACCCTTTCACTTGACCCTATGACCTCCTATATTCATTCATCTGCTAAAACCTGTCAATTCTATCTCTCTAACATCTTTCATATCCATCCCTTTTTCTCTGATTGAATTGTCTTAACACTAACTCACGTCATCATTCATGTGACACCTGCACTAATATCCTTTTAATTGGTGACTCTATTTCTAGACCAGAAGTTCGGAGATTTTTTTGTAAGTGTGTGTGTGTGTGTGTGTGTGTGTGTGTGTGTGTGTGTGTGTGTGTGTATGCATGCATATATCCTGTATATATCTGGTGACTTTTAATTGTTTTATTATAGAATGGAAAGTGACTGAAAATATTGATGATGGGTCAATGGAATCATCTTAGCATTTGAAGGACTATACATTACAGATATTACAATGGAAAACAAGGGGTAGAGAGAGTTGGATAGAATTTAGCCAAACCAGGCAGCTAAAGCTGGTTGTATTCCAGATGCAGGTGGGACACTCAGTTATTAGATGGGTGGACTTCAACCTGGAAAGGTTCTTATTCAGCCATAGCCAGCTCTTTCATTCCCATCACGGATGGTGCATAGATGAGGTTCACTTGGCACTAGAAGAAGCTATGAGGAATGAATGAGAATTCTATTTCCACCCTCAAATCTGGGACATTAACTAAATACTTGTTATGAGAATCCGTGAGTTCTGAGGGTTTCTGGTATTAGGGAAACACTCCTCAAATAACAACTGCGTGCGAGCCTATCTCCTTTTGCACTGGGTTATTGTATCTTTTATACTAGATGGGTATTTGGTGATAGGGATCTTTCCATTTGTCATTTGCAGGACTTATGGTGGACTTTTTCTGGAATTATTTATTAAAGCAACTTAGAAGTTATCATATTTGAGAGTGACTTGACTAATGGTGTTGTTAAAACTGTTAGCTTCTGAAAAGATGCATGTGATCAACAGACCTTTCTAAATATTAATCTTTAGTGTAGGAATTCTTAACCATTTTTGTGCCATGAGCCCCTTTGGAAGTCTAGTGAAACCCATGGACTCCCTCTTAGAATAATGTTTTTTTTAAAATATAATACATAGACTTACAAAGGAAACCAAATATATTAAATACATGAACAAAAAAAGTTCATAAATTCCAGGTCAAGAAGTTTTAGTTAGTAAATAACAGCAGGAGCAACCCTTGGTAAAATAAATTTCCTCCACCAGAATACTGAGTCCACATTTTTCTGTGTCCAGCATGTCAACGAGGAGAGAACATTGGTGTGGTGACTATTTAGCAAAGGAAAGAGAGTAGACACTTCACAAAGGAAAATAACAAATGGAAGGAGGTAAGGAATGGCAATAGGGGAAAAAAACAGACAAAAGGATGACAGAAGGAAAGGACCAGATGGGTAGAAGGAAAGCAATGAAGCATGAATGAGCAGGAAAGATCGGAAGACAAAAGGTGAAAGAAGCATATAAGGAGCAGGAAAGCAATCTGAAATATGGAAATATAGAGGGATGGGAAAGAAGGAAGGAGAGTTGGAGATAAAGGGAGCAAAGGGGGAAGAAAAATAGTGATAATATAACTGAAAATTATGTAAGCCACTTATTGATGGGTAATTCAAAGGGCAAATATACTAGTCTACAAAAGGGCGTGATAGATTTCATGATTAGCCATTGATTCTGTTGTTTGTTTGCTTTAATTTGCCATTACAATGACAAAATTGTAAAAATCATTGTGCAGCCTTCTTCAACTTCCTTCTGACCTTACTCATTGTATATCTTTGGCTATATTTTGGCCTTTCTCATAAGTCAAACTAGTACTCCTCAGCCCCTTGGGTCCTTGTATGCTACAGCAATTTTGTAAAGGGGTCCATATTGCATCATCTTCACAATATTTTCTATAGACAATGCACCTAGAACATAATCATAAAACCATCACAGATTTTGATGACTCAGATATTTAAAGGGACCTGTAATCTTATTGATTTGCAAGTTCCCTCTAATGAATCACATCATTCTCCATCAAAGATTTGAGGGCGAAGACATAATCCTTATCTTCTCTTCAAGGCTTCTTCTTCCCATTAGATTGTGAGCTCCTCAAGGGCATGGACTGACTATCTTTTGTTTTTCTTTTTATCTTCAATACTAAGCACAGTGCCTGGCACATAATAGATGCAATCAAAGTTTGTTGACTGACTGACTATGCCTGTCCAACCTGGGTGATTCTTGTCAGTGCCTTACCATAAGCACACTTCATGAGGTTAACTAATATTTTAGAAGCCTTTTCTTTGTTTTAAAGCATTCTGTCTATACATCTGCTATCCCTCATCCTTGCCACTTTACTCCTATTTTTCCTCCTATTCTAGAATTCCTTGATATCTTTTACTTCTATCTTTCTTCAAATTTTTTCATTAATTACATGTTGATCCTGCTCATACCCACCATGTGTCCATCCATTACCCTCCATGTGATATTTATTTTTAAATCTTCACAGACTTATATTTCATGCTTCTGTGCAATATGATAACTTGGTAGAATTTTAACATTAAAAAGCTGGGCTTTTGTTTCTCTAGGAAGCTTGGGGCCTTTAAAAAAGCAACTTTATGGAGGCTATACAACCCACTCTCCTCCTGTTGTTCCAATCTCTGCCCGACTTATTATCTAACTTTTTTGTCTTTCCCATATGTTCATACAATGGGTCATTTTTATAGGCTGTCAATTCAGACACACGTTATCATATTGACAATAGAAATACTTTGTCCACTTGGCATTGACTGTGTGAGTGGTTATGCCAAAACTCTTGAGTTGCTATATATCTCTTTCAGGAAGATCTGTGATATCCCAGTTTCTGGTATAACCAGTACAATGTCATCTGTAAACAAGAGCATCCAGAGTCCATGGAAAACATCTCTTCAACTTGGACTCTATGTTGGATCTCCATCATTAGATTGACAAATGCCTTTGGTTAGCATATACCTCCCTGTTTTATGCATCAAAGGATCATTGAAAAGAGCCATTACATCCATACTTAAAGATTCTTTTTGAATGATTGACTACCTTATATAATTTTATTAATGAAGCTTATTTAAGGTTTCATGGGAAATTTTACTTACTTCTAGACTCATGATTATTTTCTTAAATACAACAGCAATTAGTTATAAAGAAGGAAGATATATAAAGAATTGCTTTAGGTAGGATGGGAAAAAATAATTAGGACTTCACACAATTAATGCTCATGGCGACTAGCAATTCTAGAATTCTTCCCTACACAGGTCTCATTAGGTAATGCCATATCTTATGGATAGAAGACAACTGATATATCTGGCCTAGGCTACCATTTTGCATCAGGGCGGCAGCTAGGTGGCACAGTAGATAAAGTGCCAGGCCCAGAGTCAGGAAGACCTGATTTAAAATCTAGCCTCAGATGCTTACTGGCTGTACGACCCTGGGCAAGTCACTTAATCTCAGTTTGCCTCAGTTTCCTCACCTGTAAAATTGGGATAATAATAGTACTTACATCAAATGAGATAATAATCATAAAGTGCTTAGCACAGTGCCTGGAACATAGTAAGCTCTATATACATGTTGTTGTTATTGTTATTATTAGTATCTTTGTTTTACTATTGGAAATAAATTGTAGTTACTTGGTATATAACAAGATTATATGTTTCTTCCTTGTGGGCAGGCGATCTACTTTATTCTTTTGCTATTTTTCAAAACCGCTGCCAGAGAATTATGTATACAATAAGTGTTTAATTCATTCTCTCTCTCTCTCTCTCTCTCTCCTTTTCTTCTATCTGCCACTTGTTATCTATATGATCTTAGATACGTCGTTTCTTTTGGAGGTTCAATTTCTCATCTGGAAAATGAGAGACCAGACCAGTCTCCTATGACTATAAATCAATGGTGCTATGATTCTGGGAAATAGATTGTAATAACCTGGGGACCTCTCTCACACATAGGTCATCAGGTTCAAAGCATACATACCACTTAAACTATGGTTCACAAGATTTCATCAGTATTTGAGCTGTGTGTGTGTGTGTGTGTGTGTGTGTGTGTGTGTGTGTGTGTTTATCAGACCAACCATAAGAAATATCAGTTCAATAAAAGCAAAAGACATTTAATTAAATAACACATCAAAATAAGTGAAAAGAAAGATTCCTCCATATATGTAAGGATTCACTCCCTAAAAGACGATGATACCACTAATGGAAAAATTTTCAGGAATATTCAAGGATGAATAAAAAATATGAAGAAATAGTGGTTGCTTCATGCTGGGAACAACATTATGGAGAGAGAAACTCACATTTTTGAAGAGGCTTCCTTGCTTGATCTCTTCTCTTCACTTTTTTTAATGCTGGATCCCTTACGGTAGTATCAATCTCCTGTAGTATTTTCATTGGGTTGCCAATTTTCACTAGTTTCACCTTTCTTCTCTTTGCAAGCTTTTCTGCTATGCTGTTCTCTGTTATTCTCTGCTGTCATTTACTTGTCTCTATCTGTTATGCTGCTTCTTGGCCATAATAGGAGAGGCTTGTCAGCCTATATAGACTCTGGGCCCAAGTACTGTTTAGCTCTTTTGTGATTTTAGATACCCACAGACAAGTAGCTAAAAATTTCCCTAGACATTTGTCTATATCTTGAAATGAATGCCTCTGTGGCAACTCAAGATTTTCTGAGTTTGTAGTCTTTCTTGAAATAATTCACAAAATTTATGTTAAATCTTATTATATCCATTGTTGCTTACCTAACTCACATTTCATCCCAGGATTTCCACTTAGAAAAATAAAAAAAAAAAGGCCTAGGTTTAGTTATGGAGAAAAGAATAATCTCAATTCTTATAATGTACCTGACCAATACAAAAAGGTCTGGGGTGGTTATGGCCCCACTTTGACCCACAAAACACGTAGCTTTATTCTCTACAATAGAACTCTGCATTTATCTGACATCAACAATGTGCCATGTTCCCTGTAAGTAAATTTTTCACTTAACTAAGGCTCATCCCTTTATTATTGTTGTTATTATTTTTATTTGCAATAATAAAATAATATTTGTTGTCACAAAATTTATTTATTTTTGCTTGTGGCTTAGTCATAAACTACAAATATACAAAACAGGTCTAAGAATTGTAAGAATGCACTCCCCTTTTCACCCCTCCTCTTCCCTCCTCTCCCCTCTCTCCTCTCCCCTCTCCCTTCTCTCCCCTCCCTCTCAGATCCTCATCCTTCCCTTTATCCTTTCTCCTTCCTCCCTTCCCTGGCCTAGGCGATGCTGTGGTGGAGATGGCCAAGGAGACCACAGAACCTGCCAAGACAGACATCAAGGGGCTGTGTCAGTACATATTTTCCAAAATAGCCACGTACCTGACAGGTGAGCTAATAGCCACAAGTGAAGACTGAACTTCTGGAAAACATGAACAAACTGACTAGCTTGAAGCATATAGAAATTAAAGATATTGCAGTAAACATAGGTAGAAACCTAAAGGACTTAAACCAGAAATCTGCAGCACTTCAGCCTTATTTGGATCAGATCACTTTAACTGAGGAGCAAGTAGGCAGCTTATAAATTGGATACATATTCAAAGAAACTAGAAGCAAAGTACAAGAAGTTAGAGAGGTGATGAAAGAATTCTTTTGCAAAAAGACTTGAACTACAAGCATATTTCATAAGAGCTGAAATAAGTGGGATGGAAATTATCACTATGCTTCAATTCCTAAAAGGAAGTGGTGCTGCTGATCCAAGGAAATTCCCAGCCCCCACCTTTGGTTGAATATATAACTTTATCCAACCCTTGATGTTTTCCTAAACCTGTACTTCCAGGACCTTTATCTTATCATGTGCTTTATTGCATGTCCTGGTCCAAGGCTCAGAAATCAGTATCAACCCCATCTAGAGTAGCACAGATAATAGACTCTCATCTCCCTTTCTCCTTCCCTCTCCTCCTCCCCAAGGGCTCTACCTTTGACTCTGCTCTGAATATGCCCCACCTCCTTCATAACCTGTTCTTGAACTTAAATAATAATTGCTAATTTGTGAAGAAAAAAAATAATTGTAAGAATGCAAGAGTATTTGTTGTTTTCATGGAAACCTGTTTTCTATTTAAAACATGCAATCAATACAGCAATATCAAGAACAATTGAAATACAATAAATAATGCCACAAGAATACAGTTTTAATACATTTATTAATCTTTCTAGGCATATGTATTTTCATTACTCTTTATTAGAAACGAGCATTGCTTTCTAGCCAAAGAGAGAATTGAACAAAAATATATTATTGTCCAAATGCCCATGGTTAGCATTAGGATGAAGTTGTATGGCTCCACTGAAAAGCCCATTAAGCAGCTCATGGAATCTTTCTCTATCATCATCACAATGTCATTTGCATTTGATAAGTATGAAAATTTATAATATGTTTTCAAGGAAGACCAGAGACTAAATATTTTGAGCATGATTCTCAATACCAAATAAAAGTGGAACTTTTAAGTACTTTGGTCACCTCCAGGGAAGACAGAAGGATCATAATGTCATCAAGGGGAAACCTGAGACTGGTTTTGTTAAGAGACTGACATTCTGAAGTCAAAGCTTTATATATATATATATATATATATATATATATATATATATATATATATATATATACATATATATGTGTGTATGTATATATATATATACATATATGTGTGTATGTATATATATATATATATATACATATATATGTGTGTGTATGTATATATCTCAACAGCAAATAACACCTATCCAATACCAGTTTTAGCAAAAACTTTTGGTATTAAAATTGGATAACAATGAGTATAGAAGATGTCTTAAGAAAAGTCATGCAATTTAAAAAAAATATTTTCCCCATCTACATGTGAAAATGATTTTTAATATTCATTTAAAAAATACATTTTGAGTTCCAATTTCTTTTCCTTCCTGCCTTCTTCTCTCCCCTGCCTCTTTCAGCAATTTGATACAGGTTATACATGGGCAGTCATTCAAAGTCTATTTTCATGTTAGGCAAGTTGTGAAAGAAAACACCTCATCCACGGGGAAAGACTGTACAACCCCATATTGCATCTACAGGGAACTGAACCAGACTTAATATGTTCTAGAAGTGATGTGCTGGAAGGGACACCCTGTCTATGACTGCCAGACTGATTTTAGATTCTATTGCATGCATTCAAAGTTACCAGAAGAGCAGGGAGTTGGAGAGAAAATCAGGCTTACTCCATTGAAATTTGTGGGTCTAAAAATTCCCATGTATTCTGGAGAGTCTATACAAGTTCTTATCCATGGACTTTCCTTTTAAGGTTGATGGGCTTCTTTTCTTTCTTAAGCAGACCCACTATAGCCCAGGCAGCACTGCGTTGGTTAGCTGGCTGCCCCCGTACATGCTGTCTGATGTCCTGTGCAAGACTGTTCCAGCTGGACCTCTGATTACCAAGCCAGACTATGCTGTGCATTAGCTCCAATAGATCATCGAACACAAGAGAAGTAAAATGGAAGCCAACGAAATGAATCTTGAAGAGGCTTCTGAGAACAGATGCTATGAACTGGAGTACTTGTCCACCAGTAAGCTGGCTGACACTCCCAGCAGCTAGACTGAAGCCATGAGCCTCGTGGAAAACTGATGAGCTCCTTTCTGCTGGGGACCCGCATCACTCTGTGAACTGCTCCCCGTCATCGCTTGTTGCTCACGTGAAAGGGATGAGCTTGAGGCCTGGAGACAAGACTTGAGTCCACCCCAGTCAGTCAGACAGACCTAAGCACTGAGAGCCTAAGCTGAGACACCCATTACTATCAAGGCAATGAGATGTTCCCAGGATGGAGAGCGCTGCCTAGCAAGACCTCCCGGCAGTTTTCCCAGGTGGAAGCTGTTCAGGTTGAGTTGAGCAATTCTAATTGCTAAAAGCTATGTGAACGTATGGAATTTCTATGAACTAAGTTGTTTGTGATTTTTATGCCTCTGTATAGCTATGGACCTCCTTGCCCTGTGCCTTGTTTCCTCTCCCACGAATTACCGTACTAGGTCTTAAGCAGCTTCATTTGGGAAACTGTGTTTCTGCAACTAAGAGATGTAGAAAAGTTTTATCAGGCCTGGGTTCTTGGTCTCTGCCTTTGCTCTAACTTCTGAGAAGGCAAGAATGATTTTCCTCCCTTTGGATATTGCCATAATATAAAATTTCCTTTTAATTGATGGAAGCTTAGCAGACTGACTAAAATAGCCACTTATCTGTATTAGGGAGAGCCTGCCTCTCTTCCTGCCTTCTTGTTCCTGTCTTCTAAAGCTCCGCCCCCCCAGCCCAACTCTTCCCCACTTCAGTGTAATGAAAGAAAGTTCTGCCTTGTCTCTCCAGGAGGTTGCAAGCTTCCATTTCCCATAGTATTGTTGAGAATAGTACTGCTAATACTTCAAGGAACTCAGGTCAGATCTTGTCTCTTTTAACATGTATAATTCCAACTGAGTTTATTGTCTAAACTGGGAGTGGAAGAAAAGTGGGAGCTAGGATTATACCAATTCAGCATATCCCATGAAAGTAGGTGGAGTGACTGGCACTTAGATATACACTGAAGCTGCATGTAAAACCTGAGAAGGAAACTTTCAATCTTGCTGTTGACTGCAGATCGAAGAGTTTTAATTTGATTTTCTTTTGAATTAAAACACTCTACGACAAGATTTTTGTGTGTGTTTGCGTGTTTGTTTTGTTTTTAAAGATACTTTTATTTTCAGCTCCCCTCTGTGAATTCACCTAAATTTCAAAATACTCTTAACTGACTATAGAGCAAGGTTTGGATAAATTTACAGATCCAATTTGTCTTGTTCTAGGCCAGATGAGAATGACAAATCGTGTCCAAGCTCTTCAAACACAGCCCCCAGAAATAAACTTAGTATTTTAATCTACTAAATCTCAAACATCCAGTGAGTTAAAAGGAAGTTATTGGCCCTTTTGAGCATAAGAACTGCTCCAACTGACATGAATTCTTTTTCTTGTGGCATTTAATATTTGCCCTGGAAAATCCTTTTAAATTTAATTTAAAAATAAAAAAAGTGCAAGTCATGTGGATGAGTAACACCTATATGGAAATGACTGTGAGAACTCTGCTCTCCTTCCAAAGACTAAGGCCCAAGCAGTATTTAAAAAAAATATATATATATATATATATATATATATATATATATATATGTATATTATTTATATATAACATATACACATATAATATATATGAAATATCACTTTTAGTTTCTCAATTACAAGAAATATTAACATTTGTTTTTTAAAATTACGAGATCCAAATTCTCTCCATCTACTTAACCCTTGCTGAGAGGGCAAGCAATTTGATGTGGATTTTACATGTACAGTCACGCAAAACATTTCCCATATTGGTCATCTTACCAGAGAAAATACAGACCAAAATAATCAAGAATAATAAAGAAAAAATATGCTCCAATCTGCCAAAAATACAAAATAAATTAAAAAATAATTCTTTGGAATACAGATCAATAGTGATATTTCTGAGTCAAAGGGTATGCATGAGAAAACTGAGCAATGTTAATGAATGCAGAGCTTATCACTTCAGATCAGTCATAGAAAGATAATCACTTTCTTCTCAAAAAGGAGGAAGAAGATCGAATGATTTTCTCAGAGCATAAGTGAACTAAAATGAAATACTTTTGTAATGAACAGTTGTCATTTTACAAAACAGTAGTAAAACTGACAAAGGGAATGTTCCAGGGTGGAGAGGAGTTGTTGATTGCAAATGAAGATACTTTAACTCAAACCAGAGCCTACAAAATGGCTAAAATCAAAGACTAGAAATAAAAAAAATACCTTAATGGATAATATCCACATGAACTCAAATAAGATTTGTTGACCTAGAAGTAGCAAACAAATGAGTATGTCTTGTAGATTTGTTTAAAGAAATGGAGGGGTTTATGGTAATAGGAAACAGAAATTAGTGAATGGTTATCCTTAAGGAGCCTGGACTTATTGATCATACAATAAAGTGATGGAAATTGTACAACATATCACTGGAGGTTGCAAATAAAAGGCATCTATAGGACATGGAGGGACATTCAATGAGGTGGCTAGTAATTATACACCAGAAGATGCTCACCATCTTGAATTAGAATAAACTTTCTACAAATACAAAACTCAAAATATGCTCAGGCATCTAGCAGATATGCAATCTTGGAAACAGGGTATCATTATAGGTAGAACAAGTACCTTGACATAGTATTGATCAATAAAAATTAAAGAATGGGGTTTAAAGTAGATTTAAATTTACTGAAAACTCATAAACTCCGAATTTACCCAGAGTGAAAAAAACCCATCAAAACATAAAGATCTTGCAGAAGAAACTAAAACCAAGTTTGAATAAGACATATATATGTATATATGTGCACTCATATAGATACATATATATATATACACACACATATATGTATATATGACATACATTATCTATTCTGTCCTACTTGTTAGTAGACTCAACTCAAAGATGCTTTTGGTAATTCTATAGATGAGCTTACATTCCAATGGGATTATAAGGATCATAGGTTTAGAGTCAGAGGAGATATTTTTGGTCATGGCATACAAATCTAGGTTCAAGAAACAGAAACATAGAAAGTCTATTCAATTTCCAAGGTTCACACAGCCAGTAATTATCTAAGGCAGTATTTGAACTCGAGTTTTACTTACTTCCAGTCCAGTCCCAATCCACTGTTATCTCTCAGATAAGTAGTCATTTTACTCTTGTGACAAATAGCTGGCATAAAGTTAACTAAACAAGAGTAATGGCAAGACAGCAACTTGTCCTCTGGTGGTTTTGATCTGAATTCCACCTTGTAAAGGGATAGAGTTTAGATTAAGTCTTTGTATTTCATTTATATGCACCCTTTAACACCTCATTGTCTCTGAGAGCCTTATCTTTTGTGATTTTGTCAACTGAGTGGAGTGGGAATAGGGAATAAGTTGATGAGAGGAATCCTTCCTTACAAATCCTTACAAATATGTTACATACTTACTTGTGTTCTTAAACAGTGTGTTGAGATAATTTAATTTTTTATTGTCACCTTGAGATCATCATTATGAACACCAATTATATTCTTTGCTATAACCTCTGATGCTTTTAAAAACTACTGAGGTGAGTTTTCAAAATATTACATAGCACTGGCTGCTTTAAATTCACTCACCTTTCTCTGGTCTCACTTTTACTTATTTCAGTGTCAGTATTTATTAGTATATGCCTATTGCTAATTTGCTAACCCATTTTATATGTGCAAAGATGCTTTTTCTGAATTATGTTGAATAGTTGTTACATGGGATTGTCCTAGGCACTTCATGGGATACAAAAATCCACTAACATATGATTCATATCTCCAGAGATTAAAATCCACACACAAATGTATTATGACACATCTGGCAAATGCTACCTTTGAGGAAAAGATGGAAAGTGGTGCACTAGATGATAAAGGGAGCTAGGTGGTACTGTGGATAGAGTGCTAGACCTAGAGTCTAGAAGACTTGAACTCAAATCCAGCTTCCAACATTTATAAGTTCTGTGATGTTGATGGGAGCGTGGCCCAAGCCAAGATCTTTTCCCCTTGCTCCAAAGGGAATCTGACTCCTATTTGTCTACAGGCCCCAGACCCTCATCTCCCTTTGAAAGCCTTAGCTTACTTTTTAATCTTATTCAGATGCGCCTTTGCCCCTCACCCTAAAAGAATCTGGTTCCCTTTCCTCTATGGGCCCCAGAAAGGCCTTACTCTGGTCTGAAATGGTTCCTCATTGACTCCCCTTATCTCCCTTTGAAAGTCCTAGCCCCACCCTTTGATCTTGTGCAGATGCCTTTCAAACTTCTGCCTTCCTGTTCCCTTCATTGGCTATTCCCATTGTCTATTCAATCTCTCAGACCTTCCAATCAGAATTCGCACCTAGACCCTTTTTCCAGCCCTTTCTCTTGGCCACCCAAAGTTACTTAGGTGTATAAAAATTCCACCGTGGCCCCCATTCAGATACTGAGAATCTCAAGCTCAAAAGGCTGAGACTTTCTCATGCCCACCCATCCTTACCGGTGTCACCTGGCCTATGTGATTTATCACTAATAAACTTTTCCTCTGGCTGAAGAAGATTTGAGTTGAATTCATTCAGCAGTTCCCAGTACTGCAACCTTGGGGTGTCCCCCAGCAGCACCCCAAAAGCCCTAGACCTCTTCAATGTTACACAATTCACTTAATCTCTGCCTCCTTCAGTTTTCTCATTTTTAAAATGAGGATGCCCTAGTTTCTAGGCCTATTGTGAAGACAAAGTGAGATAATAGTTGTAAAGCATTTCACAAAACTTAAAGCAGTATATGAATATATTTTTATTATTATATTAAGTCATTTCAGAAGTAGTTGAATGATCAAACCCTATTATTTATTAATTGTTTAATGTCATCTTAGAAGAAATACCATCATTTTGCAGATGTAAAAACTGAGGCCTGCACCACATACCTAAAGTAATTTCTTCAAAGCCAGCAGTGAACTAGTGGCACCATCAGGATTCACACCTAGAACCTCTGTTTTCAAATGAAGATCTCTTTCCACCTCACTGTACTGTTTCCCATTATTTCGTGTTGTCCAAAGTCACACAGAATTTTAGTGGCACAGCAAAATTTTAAACTCAGGTGTTCTAATGAAGAATGCAGCACTGTGCATTGTACCAGGCTGTCTCCATATAAAATGGCAGTGGTATAGCTAAAATATGTGTTTTCATAAGCGATAAAGAGAATCACAGAGACACCAAGGAGGAGAGGGAGAGAGGGAGAGAGAGACAGACAGACAGACAAAGACAAAGACAGAAAGAAGAGAAGAGAAGTGGGGAGAGGAGAGGAGGGGAGAGGAGAGAAGAGAGAGATTCAACTATGATAGCTATAGAGCAGATTTCAAAGTTGGGTAAACAGCTTCAAGTTTACCTTCTTGATATATACTGCCTGTGTGATTATGAGAAAGTAATATAACCTCTCAGTGTTGCAGAGAAGATACAATGGTAAAATGAGGTTCCTCATCTGAGAGTTCACCTACACCAATGAAATGGTATGACTAGTCATCATTCCTATCTCTACATTAAACAAGCATACATAATCTATGTTGATAATTTGTCAATTATAGAGAAATACTGAGAATAATAGATACCTCAAAATTCACTGTTAATGCTACCTTCTAACCAGAAAAGCTCCTTTCCCACCCACTTATTTTAAAAACAAGGTTATGATGGCAGGTATCTTCCTGGTATTTCAAAATTGGCATACAATCCATCCACAGACAATAGAACAATGAATTTCCCTGGCTGGGTGTTCTCACCACTAAATGTATTGCATCATTACCATTAACTTCACTTTCATCAATGTGTTGTCATTATCACATTTAACTTAATTAGTGTAGAAGCTACTTAAAAGAACACTTCACATAAAAAAAAAGAATGTACTAAATGTATTCTTGGCTTCCAACAGCTAAACCAATAGTCTAATGCACTATGAGGAAGTTTTTTTTTTTAAGCTGTTAAGGGGGAGAGACAGATAGAAGCCTACACTCACACAATAAGGTCAGAAAGCTAGATGCAGAGTGACACCAAGACATCTCAATAACCACTGTTTAGCATGAGGATGGTAATATTTCTCACTATCTTTTCTATCATTGTCAGGTGTGGGGAGGGTCAGGGTAAGAGAGAGACAGTGGAGTAAACTTGGCTTGACCACTTTGCCCTTACTTTCTGAGCAAAGCACAGTATCTAATGCTTTTAGTTTAGAGATCAAAATTGCAGATATTGATCCCACTAGTACATTCTTTTCTTAGGGGAGAGCTCATAGAGGATACCATGTTCCAAGTGCAAAATGTTAATATGTGTGCATTTATATGCATATTCATCAACGCATTTCTTTTCCATCTGTTTAGAGTACACATGCAATTTTTACGTTAGCCCAATAAAAGAAAATTGAGGCAAGTTTTTCTTCCTCCTTTAATGACATCAAAATCTACAGGATAAAAATTGGCGAATTAGGTTAGAACGTGGGGCTCCTTCAATTGAGAACAAGATGGAATGGCCTTCATAGAAACACTATAGCAAATAAGGAAACTGAAGTACAGATATCTAAAGTGACTTGTAGAAATTCAAGGTAGTAAGTAATGAATTTAGGAAATGAATCCAGGTCCTCTGATCCCAGTGAATCCAGGGGTCTTTTCAAGGTACCATGCCACCAAGGTATAAGTAAAAAGCAATATTATATCAGGTGATGAGGACACAGGATATTTAGGTAGCTTTGTGTATTTCTCTCTTCCATTCAGGACTGTGGTACAGGAGATGGTAATAGGCTTCACTGTAAGCCATGGGTCAGACTACCTGTGAGGTTTTTGTATGTGCTTGACCATTAGCATAGGAATGGGTCTCACACTGATGATCACTTGCCATATACCACAATAGAGCTCCAGCCTCAGACCAAGCTTGGTAGCAGGGACAAGAGTAGTACAGTTCTACCACCTCCCCCTATTCCTTTAAAGTTCTTCTCTGAAAGATGGCAAGAATCTCTCTGGGGATCAGATCACCATCAGCAAAATGCCGCTAAAACAGTTACTATGCTGATGCACTTCTAGCTATTCATAACAATAATCCGTGTTTATATAGCACTTTGTAGTTACCATGTATTTCATATATCAATCAACAATCTCTGCCCCTGGTACCCTGGGTTCTGACATTTGAGTCTTTGCCTTATCATTCCAGAGGATCCAAGGCATCATACACTTCTGTGCTATTTCCAAAGCAAGGTGCTTAGCACTTATCCTCCTTCCAACCCTTTCTAACTGTGTATTATCTTTCTCTGTTAGAATATAAGCTCCTTGATGGTGGGGACTGAGTTATTTGCTTGTATTTATATTCCCAACTCTTAATGCCTGCTTTTTCATTAGCTCACTTTTATTTATTCATTCAACACACAGTTATTAATAGCTTTTTATGCTCCAGGTTCTGTGTTAACTGCCAGGGATGCAAAAGAAAAACAAAAGCATGATCTGCCCTCAAGGAGCAGAATGGTAGAAACTCCATCTACACAAGTAGCTACACACAAGATAAAGGATCTTCATGGATACCAGAGAGTGCGAGAGTAATTATTTAGAAGGAAAGCTTTCCAGGCACATGGGACATCCAGTGAAAAGGCAGAAAAACATGAGATGGAGAGTGGAACGTAGGAACTATGCAATAGGTCAACATTGCTGAACTTTAGAGAGCATGGAGGGGAGTAATATGTTAAAAGACTGGGAAGATAGGAAGGGACCAGGCTATGGGAAAGCTTAAATGCCAATATATATTTGATCCTAAAAATATGATGTTGAATTTAATCCTCACACCATTCTGGGAGAATGTAGCAAAAATATTAAGTATTTTTATTCCTTTGATGTACCACTATCCCTCCCCCTCATATAACTTATTAAGTCCCTCCAACTATCTACTTTTATTTGCAAATCTAGCAAGATCCCTCCAATCCAAAGCTACTATAAACATCCAGAACTTTTGTAGAGGCCGTTTATCCACCTCCTAACCCATCACTTTTCTTCCCTTTGCTGCTTGAAGAGCTGGCAAATCTTGATGTCCTCAATGCCAGGTAATTGAATTTTTCTATTATCCTTCTACTGAAATTGCTCTCTCAAAGTTTCAACAGTAACATTTTAATTATTATACTCAATAATTTCTGAGCAGTTTTCATTCATTACTTCTCTATTTTTGACATAGTTGGTTACTTTCCTTCTACTAAATATTTGCATTAGCTGTGATGATGCCACATTCTCTTGGCTATTATGCTACTTCTGTAATTCCCCCTTCTCCATCACCTTCAATAAGACTTCATGATTTAAAAACCAAGTTTTGAATACTACATTTTTAAATGAGTCTTCCCTTCAAGGACCTCTTCTTTGTCCTTTTTCTTTTTTTTCTTTTCTCTCTGTGTCTTCTTCATTGCCAGGTACTCTCAATTTAGTTACTAATATGGTTTCACTTCCAAATCTAAAGATGTAGCCCTGTTCCTTCATTAGAACCCCAGGTTTACATTCTCAGCTTCCTTTAAGAAATCACCATGACTTCCATTGCCAAGATTGCAGAGTAAGGAAGGAACCCTCTGAAGCCCTCCAAAACTCCCCTCCAAACAACTAGAAAACTGCCTCAGAATTGATCTAGGAGCAGGGAGCAGCTTATCAGCTTGGCAGGAAAGGTCTGTCTCACTGGGGTGTGAGGGAAGCAGGGAAGGCTGAGAGGGAGCCCCCCCTAGTACAAGCCAGAAGGGAAGCCTAACCTCTAGAGAAAGCAAGAAGCTAAGCCCTAAAGCCCAGTGAGCACTAGCAGTAAAACCCCAAGCTCCAGCTTAAAAAAAAGTTTGGGACAATGTAGTACCAGAGCCCAACTCTCACATTAAAATACCAAGTCACAAAACAGGCAGAAAACTGAGTAAAAAAAAAAAGAGCTTGATTATAGAGAGTTACTATGGTGACAGGGATGATCAAGGCATAAACTTAGAAGAGGACAATAGTGTCAAAATGGCTACATATGAAGCCTTAAAGAAAAATGTAATTTGGTCTCAGGCACAAAAATAATTCCTGGAAGAGCTTAAAAAGGATTTCGAAAAGCAAATTAGAGAAGCAGAAGAAAATTTGGGAAAAGAAATGAGAGTAATTCAATAGAATAATGAAAAATAGACCCCACAGCATAAAAAATATATATATACAAAAATTTATCAAGGAAAATAACTCCCTAAAAAATAGAATTGGCCAAATGGAAAAGGAAGTACAAAAGCTCAATGAATAAAATAATTATTTAAAAATTAGAACTGAACAAGTTGAAACTAATGATTCTATGAGTGATCAAGAGACAACAAGAAAAATTAAAAAATAGAAGAAAATGTGAAATTTCTCATTGGAGAAAAACAACTGACCTAGAAAATGGATGCAGGAGAGATAATATAAGAGTTATTTGACTATTTGAAAGCCATAATCAAAAAAAGCCTAGACAACATCTTTCAAGAAATTATGAAAGAAAACTGCCTTGATATAATAGAAATAATAAAATAAATAAACCATTGGTTAATTTGATTTAAAAAAAAAAGAAAGAAGAAAAACAAATTACTGGTATCAAAAATGGAAGGAGTAAAAATCACCACCAATGAAGAGGGAATTAAGACAATTGTTAGGAGCTATTTTGCCCAATGAAATCCAAATATATTTGAAAATCTAAATGAAATGGATAAATATGTACAGAAATATAAATTGCCCACATTAACAGAAGAAAAAATAAAATACTTAATCCAATCTTAGAAAAAGAAATTGAACAAGTAATTAATGAACTTCCTAGGAAAAAATTCCCCAGCACCAGATGGATTCACAAGAGAATCTTACCAAATGTTGTACACAGTAACAGCAATATTGTTTGATGAAGAACCACGAATAATTTAGCTATTCTCAACAATACAATGATTCAAGACAATCCCACAGAGAAAGGACTGATATTGATTTAATACAGACCAAAGCATGCTATTTTTCACTTTCTTTCTTTTTTCCTTTTATTTGAGTCCTCTTGTACAAAATGACTAAGATGGAAATGTTTTTACATAATTGCACATGTATAACCTATATCTGATTTCTTACTGTCTTGGGAGGGAGGGAGGGATAGAATCTGGAACTCAAAACTTTAAATAAAAATGTTAAAAGATGTAAAAAGACATCACCACTCAGCTATCCAACCAGTATTCCATATTCAACATGTACAAACCTTATCTTCCCTTCAAACCTGCTCTTTCTTCTGACTTTACTATTTCATTGTGTGACATGATTATCAAGTTTTCCATATTTACAAACTTAGGGTTCTCTTTGAATCCTCCATCTCTATGAACTTTTAGAGTATATCAAACTAATTATCAAGACCAGCTGCTTCTACCTCTGCAAGATCTCCCACATTTTCCCACTTCTCTCTATTCTCACTCAAGTATATGTTCTTAATGTTGTGGTTTAGTTGTTTCAGTTGTATCCAACCCTTTTTGACCCCATTGGAGTTTTCTTGGCAGATCCTGGAGTGGTTTGCCATTTCCTCTTCCAACTCATTTTGCAGATGAGGAAACTGAGGCAAACAGGGTTAAATAATCCACCCAAGGTCACACAGCTAGAGTCTAAGGCTGGATTTGAACTCAAGTCTTCCTGACTCCAGGCTTAGCACTCTATCCTCTGTGCTACCTAGCTGCTCCATATCCTTATTACTACTATTACAACACCTTCTCCACACTCTACTCTGTACTTCATGCTGTTGTCAGATTTATCCTTTTTTTTTTGTACAGATTCAGTTATGTCAATACTATCATAAACAACCAAAATACTTCAGTGGATTCTTATTACCTCCCAGGTAGAATTTAAAGTCTTTACCTGGAATTCAAGGCTCTCCACAATTTTTTTGCCATCTTGCCTTTCCAGTATTATTTCATTTTACTCCTACATACCATATTCAAACCATACGGATCACTTGCCATTGCTAGTTCTGTTTCCTATGACTGAACTCTTTCCCTTCTCTTTGTACCTACTGAATTCTTAAACCACCTATAAAGCCCAGATCAAATTTTATTTCAATGAAGTTTTCCTCATTCTCCCTGAATGGCAATCATATGATTATAGGATTTCATATTTAGAAATATGAGACCTTAGAAGTCAGTTACTGAATTGGGGAAAAAAATAAAATACCATATTAAAATTTTTTTTTAAAAGGATTTAAAAAGAGACATTGAGTTGAACCTTCCTTTTACAGCTGGGGAAACTGAGGCACAGAGCAGTTTAAATTGTTCAATGAGGGTCATAAAACTAGTAATTTCCTGAATTAGAATTTGAACCCAGGTCTTCCTGACTGCACGCACTCTGCCTTAATCCCTATGCTACACTGTCAACTAATAACATTAATAACTGCTTTCCCCATTAAACTTCGTAGATGACTTTATTTTGAAATTCTCTTTTGTACATATCAAGTTATGCTATATATTCTAGTTATTTTTGCTTTTTTCTTAGCACTCTACTAGACAATAAACTCCATAAGGGCAAGGACCATAAACTTTACTTCTCTCTCAGGGCCTCAATATAATAGGCATTGGATATGGTTTGGTGAATGATGATACCCCATTTTATAGATCAGGAAATCAAGGCTCAGAGAGGTTAAGCAACATACCCAATATCACAGAGCTAGTAAATGGCAGAGCTGGGACAGGAACTCAGAACATCTGAGCATGTAAATTGTATTTTCTACTACATGACAAGGACTCAAGTAATTGAACAAATATTTATTGAGTGCTGACTGTATGTAAGGCACAAGTTGAAAGATCTCTGTTTACTTTAGGCTTAATTCTACTTCAGCTGACACAGATTACATACCCTGCACATTTCACAAGTTTTCAGGAATGAAAAATAATCACTTTGTTGCCACTCTTGTGTTGATCAGCTTCCCTGCATTTAGCCAGTCTGCTTCTTGAACCTGATAGACTTATCCTCAGGCCTATGCCTTATGTCTTTCCATATTGATGAGAACTTCTGATGTTCTGTTTGTATGGTGTTCAAGAGAGAGTCAAGTTTATTTCCAAGCCATTGTAAAACTCATAAACTCTGTAGCCATGCAAATTTAGGAAGGAGGGAAGGTGGCAGCTACCTATAACTTTTAGGGATATTCATAATGCTCTGGCTACTTAAAGAGCATCACTCTGCCCCCTGTTCCTGTCAAACACATAGTTTTTCCCATGGTTTTATGGAATCTAGCCCCTTAAGTATTTGCAACCCAGGATAAAGTGAAGTTTCAGTGTGGAGGACAGCAAGTTACTATTTTGTTTGAATGACTGTGTGGAAAGAGTAATTAGGTAATGCAACTGTATGGCAGCAGAAAGGGTAGAATGCAAATTAGTGTGAATTGGTGTGTGTGTATGTGTGTTAAAAAGAGAGAGAGAGAGAGAGAGAGAGAGAAACAGAGACAGACACAGAGACAGAGACAGAGAGACAGAGACAGACAGAGAATATGTGGTGATTTGGGTGACTCCTAGAGTAGAGGACTTGTTTCCATATTAGTAGAAGCATGAAAAGAATGGGCACTATGCCTAGCAGAGGGTAATAATGCTTACCAATGCTTCTAGCTCTGAGACTTTACATAACTCTGAGTTCTTCTGCTTTCACACAGTAATACCACCATTTTGGCAGCAATGAAATGAGAGCTCTAACAGATTATTTATCTAACTGCACAACTCTCAATCCCTTAAAATTTCAATGTGGGAGAAAAAAAGGGTACCCAAAACACGCCGGGCAGTGAGGAGTCAGTATGAAGCAATGAATTACTGGACTCAGAGCTTGAAGAGTGTGGAAGACTAAGATTAGTGTTTGTGTATGCGTGTGGGCGTGGTGCTGGTGGTAGTGTTATAGGACTCAGGTGGAGACAATGAAGGATATAAAGAAGAATAAATGACAAGTCCTGCCCTGATAGTGACATGTCCTGTACATAAATAGCTTTCATACACTAAGTAGAATGTAAAAGTGTAAAAGGAAAAGTAAGCAGTACTATGGTAGCTTTGAGGAGGGAAAACCTACTTTAAGAAGGCACCCACCTCTTCCCTCCACCACAGACAAGGGAGAAAGGGATACGGTGAGAGCAATAACTATGCAAATTGGGTAACTCATGTTTTTTTAAAATAATCTAAGTCATTTTTAATTGTTGTTGTTGCTGTGTATTATTTTTTATGGCTCTATGTCATCCTACAAAATTCTGGATGTTCTGAAATTACAGCGTTTCCATTCACTGAGTATCAGCATCTACTTCTATCACACGTGATAATAGACCAATAGGATAGAAATATTTGCTTATAAAAATACACTGAGACTTAGAAACAAAACAAAATGATCCATTTCTGAAGTTACCAATGAGTTTCACAAGAGTTATTTACTGAAGCTAATGCTCTGTGCTAAGGAGTTATCTAAAGAAACATGCTGAAAAAAAATAGTACTTGAAAATAGGGTGCTTTTTGCTTTGTGTATGCCTTCACAAATAGAATCCGGGAATCCCTTTGCTATACTTTGAACTTTCTGAGAGCAATAATAGTTTACATTTCCCTCATATCTCCATTGAATTGAATCATATTGAATTGAATTGCATAGGTCTTTATTGAGTTTATTCAATAAATTTACAGTCCAGCACAAAATAGAATGAGATACCATCTATAAAAGGGTAACATTAGTTATCCATTGATTCCTTCCAGGCACTGAACTCAGGACTCAGTGGTTTAACCACTGAATTCCAAACCTTACAAAGTTCCAAATAAAAGTTAGTATTTAGGCTTTGCTTTTTACCCAGGCTGTACTTTGATTGGAAGCACTGCTCTTAGATTTCATTCTCTCCAGGTAACCAAATTGGCTTGTTACATAGGAAACAGAGCGCCTGTTATGGGACATGAAACACCTTCCCACATATGCATGTCAAAAATAGAATCATAAATCTATAGCTTAAAGGCCATTCAGAGCTCAGAGGCCATCTAGCATAACTATCTCATTTTATAGGTGAAGAAACTGAGATCTAGGGCGAGCGTGTGATTTACCTGGGGTCACAAGGATAGTAAGATTCAGAGGCAAGATTTCAACCCAGATCCTCTGAATGTAGAGCCAGTGTTCCTTACATTGTAACAACATAACTGTAATTCTACTCACAAGTCTTTTTCTATGTCCACATAGCTTAATTCTCCATCTTCTTTAAGTGAATGAATGTTCATTTAAGAACTGAGCTTTCATGAATATATGATATCGTAAGTCAATAGGTTACTACATTTCAGTCAAGTATCTCATTTTAAGTTCCCCTATGTTATTTTTATAATATTGGACACACATCTTCCCCATGTGGCTATACAGTCTTTACAAAAACTAGCATTTGATGCGTGTGTTCTGTGCTCAACTTTGATTTGATGCTTTGAACCTTAGAAGGAAATACAATTTTATCAGCGTAGGCATTCCCTTTGCTGATGTATACACAAGATATAACCATGTTAAATCCTTGTTTGATGGTTTTTATGAGCTGTTTATGGCTAAAAAATAAGGCTTTTTTTAAAAACTCTGCATAGTATAAAACATTTATGTTCCATGGAAAAAGTAATTTCAAGTCTGCGAAGTTCAAAGCATTCCATTAATTTCCCTATGTCACCATCATAACAAAAATCTCAGACCAGCTTTGGGGTAGTCTGCAAGTTGCATTTGAAGAGCTAAAAGTCAAAAAGGCTTTATCTTTACCCTTAACAAATGTTTCTCCTGCTAAACTGAAATCCCCAGTTTATGTCAAGGTATTTTGCACTTTTGTATATTGTATTACATTACTCTCTGGTTGCTTCAATTATATATATCTTAACTCCACAAGAAGAAGGTTAGCTCCTCAGGGACTAGGAACATACCTCTTTATTCTTTCAGTATTCCCTCTACGATGCTTAGCTTAGTACTAGTCATACAGTAATAACTACAAGGTATTTCAATGAACTTTAATAAGTGCAGTGTTCATTTGTAAGTAAGATTCTATTAGGGTATTATAGAACATGGCTTAAGTAAGCAAATGTTCAAAATGGTTTATCAGTTCACTGAAGCTTGATAAACATGAATATATGGTTCCAGACTTTCTCTGTGTCAGTGGTCAGATAGCCTGTGATGCTGCACAGCTGTAATATGCTGTAAACCCGATTTTTTCTTTTGCCCAGGATCTTCTTTTTTGGCTTCCTCATTTTTTTTTTTCTGTTAATACTACCTTACCTTTCTGGAATGGGTTCCATACCACTAAGCTTAATTCCACACAGGACAGACCACAGACATTTTGCATTTCTTCCTTGCTTTGGTCCATGGAAATAGCTTTTCTTTTCAGTTTTTCCCTCCTAAGAAATTTGTTACTAAATACTACAGGAAAATATAAATATAATCTAATATAATGCTAAGTGATTTATTACTAAATACTATAAAAATGCAAAGGGATTGCAAGTTACAATAATAACATCAGATTAAAGGAAAAGGTATAATTTATAGTTGCCCTGTTGTTTAATCTTAGTTTTGAGTAAAAATTATAGGGAAACAGATAATAATACTCTTACTTTGTGCCTTCTATTTCTTTTCTAATCCTTGTTCACAGATTTTCCTCATGACAAATGCAACTTAGTTCCAGATCTGAGATTTAATTGTCCAGAGCTAAACAATCAAAGGAAGTAGATTATAGAATGAACGAAGCATCTAACAACTTTGGCAAACTGAATAAACCAGCTAGTCAGCTAGAACTATTCAAAGGGAAGAAACTCCCTCTTGTGTTCTCTCCTGCAGAGCTTCCTGCCAATCAATAGACAGATGATTCTATTTCCTTGGCCTCTGGCCTACAAGGAACTTGCATTCATCTTTTTTATACTCTCTGAACATAGGGTTGGAGAAATAATATCTTTGTTCCTTGCCTCTCTAGATGAGAAATATCTTTATTTCCCTATCTGCTCTTCTAAGAAAAGCTCTCATCTCAAGTATTGAGCATTTGGATAACTTCACTCCTCTCCAAAACTCTCCCCACTACTACTTAGACAGGCAGGTAGGCAGGGTTGCATCATCATTCTCTTCACCTATAGAGTCTTATGCGAATAATCTAGGTTGAACAAAATTTCCCAGATAGGTCATCTTCTCCTTTCTTTCCCTCTCCTTCCTCTCCCTCATCTTGTACCTTGTTGTCTCCTTTTCCCTCCCTGCACATGTCTTTTCTCAGATCCCCAGGTGAATTATAAAGTAGCTTTTGCCCTTTTGTTAAGATGATTTCCACCCAATACCAGTACCTGGCACATAGTAGGCACTTCAATGCTTGTTGACTTGACTTGACATCTACTTCTCCAGATCTTCTCTGAAAGCCAACGTATTCTGACAACGTTAAACAAAACTTCATGATTCTTGTCCAAAGGTTTGGCTTCCCACTCTGTGCTAGCTTACCTCTCTTCAACCTGAGCTTTTGGCCTATTCTAACCTTTTGGAACTTTGTGGATATTTCCAAGCTAATTAACAAAGTTGGGATGATGGAAACTTTCTGGGGCCACTCATCATAATCTTGGTTGAACCAACTGTTTGCTGTAATTGCCTTCCTGTTTTCATGTTGTTACACGTGGATTATCATATCATATGGTTTACTAGAATCCAGTTTTATCACTACAGAAATACCTATGCATAGAGTGCCTAAAATGTCATTCTTCCACCCAGTATCTAGAACAACATGACCTCAGCCTCAGGCTTAGCATAACATATGGAAATGATACCCATAATTGGTGTTTCTAGGTTTTCCCAGTGAGAGCCTTTGATTCCAATTCTAGTGATTGTATCTCATCTGATTCATTCCCAAGTCCCTATCTTCATTTCTAGTTGCTCTAGAACTGTAGTTTTGCCTTGCCTGCAACCCAGTTTCATGAGAACTGGACTTCTGGCCCTGGATCCAAATTTTGTGTCTGAGTCCTTGGTCTCTGCCACCAAGCCTCTGTAATGTTAACTGCCTGAACTTTTTCAGATTGCCTGCTATTGATTATCTGCTACTGCCTTCTAACCTTCTTCTTGGAATGCCATGGCCTTACCATTTGCCAGAATACCTTACTGTTGTCTATTGCTTGGCCTTCTATTGATCATCTGTCCTGCCTCTGCTTAACTAGATATCTTGGTTCATGACTCAATTTAAACCTTTGCCTAATGTTCCTCGTCATCTACCTCTTTCCCTCTAAAGTTCCAGTTTCAGACCTGTCTTCATTCTTCAAATAATCAGTCCCTAGCCTCACTCCCGTAATCTGACTCCTGATTCTATCATTCCTCCTAAACTCAAAACCTCTGCCTTCCCTGGCTTGACGTGTTCTCACCAGTTCCCAAACTTAAGTTATATCATGATCCTACAAAAGACAGACTTTTTTTGCAATTACTGTTTTTAAACTCTAGATTGCTAAGTCATATGGCATATGTAAGTAATATTGACCTGTGATCAAGTCATACAACAATATAAATTATTAAATTCAGACCTACAGACCTACAGTTATAATTGTATATATATGTATATATAATGTATATATAACATTCAAACTATATATGCATATTATTAAACTAAATTATATTTATTCATTGATTAATGAGAGGAAAATAAAATTATTTATGATGCCAACCTAGATTCACTATGAATTACATATTAGTCAACTCAAACAATTTCTCATTTTTTTGACACAACAAAAAAGGCGTTGAATGTGCTTAGGATCTTTTATCTAAAAGGCTCAGAGTTATTATCCCTTCTATGCACTCTTCCACATGAATACAGAGACAGGCATTATTTTTCTTCATTGTATTAATAAGATTATTAGATTACTTAAAGGTAATTTGAGGTCATGAACTAAAGAACTATTTCTGTCCAAAAGCCAGTTAGGTTTAAAAATAAGATAACTCAAATCTGGGCTATTCAGTCAAACAAATGAATACTAGCCAGTTTTCTTCTTAATAAGTTGCTTTAATTTAAACAAGTTTTTGTCCCTGGACTATTTTGCATGTATGTATACCCACTGATATGCAAGAACTCGCTCTGTCATTGCTCATTCTAACTAATCAAGAGTATGAACTGTGTTCTCACTGTGAATGGTAGGTGTAGCATCTCTCAGTCAATGAATATTTACTAAGCACCTACTTTGTGTCACACACTGTACTAAGTGCTGGAGATAAAAAAAAAATAAAGGCAAAATACAGTCCCTGTCCTCAAGGAGTTCACAGTCTAATGGGAGAGATGATATGCAAATACCTATGTAGAAATAAGATACATACAAGAAAAATCAGAACTAGGTAATAGGTCCAGTTTTACTTTCTCTCTTGAGGCTCCTGTGCCCATCCATTCAGATACACATACATACACACATACATACATACACACATGCATACATATATACACATACACATATACATGCATGCATACGTGCATGCATACATGCATACATATGTCCCCAAGACTTGATAATCGTCCCGAAATTCACTTCCTCTAAACAATCCAGATCGGCCTAATACGTTCATAGAGTAGTGGAATGGAATTAAGTAGGCCTGAATTTCACTTTAAAAATTTACCAACTATGTGACGGTGGACAAGTGGTTTAAACTCTCTATGTTTTACTTTCCTTTTCTAAAAGAACTTACCTTACAGGGTATTTGTGAGTTTCAAATGACATAAAGCATGTAAAGTGTTTTTGTAAAATTTTAAAATGCATATGAAAAAAAACATGTTATGTTATATATATATATGAATGTATATACATCAACTATTATTGTTATTTGGTAGGAAGAAGGTTACAGGGCCACTAAACTTCTTTGAATATCTCTCTTCCTCATTCTCTCCTCTTCTCTCTCCCTATTTCTCTCTCTCCCTCTCTATCTCTCCTTTCTTTCCTTGTCTCTCTTATTCTCTTCCCTTTCATTCTTTCTGTCTCTTTGTCTCTCTTTGTCTATCTCTTTCTTTGTCTCTGTCTCTATGTCTCTCAGTCTCTGTCTCTCTGTCTCTGTCTCTGTCTCATTCTCTGTCTCTGTCTCTGTCTCTCTGTCTCTCTGTCTCTCTCTCTCTCTCTCTCTCTCTCTCTCTCTCTCACACACACACACACACACACACACACACACACCACACACACACATACACACAGAGTAAATTAATACTAAAATTCACTTCATTCAACTACATTCCTTCCCATTAAAATCATTTCTTTTCCATTTGTCTTCCTTGGCTGTACTTTGTGAAAATGAAAAGATAATATGGTCAAAGCTATTGGGCCAAAAGACATTATAAAGTCTTACTCAGTTTGTCAAAAAAAAAAAAAAAAGGAAAGCCTTTACTTCTTATCTACATTTTCTTTGGTACTAAAATACCCCATTGGGTTTTCTATCAATGTCAATATGGTCTACATGGAAATTATTGCAAAATAAAGCATCTGATCAGTGCAAATATGAAAACACTATATTGGCTTTTGAGAAACATTGCCAAGAAACTAATCAAACATTTAGACTTAGGCCATGGGGTATCCATTTTTTAAGGAGTGCAACAGCCAGAAAGATGCCAAATCTTTTTTTACAATAAATCAGGCTGAAGTTTAAACTCAGAGGGTTAGCCAATTAGTGTGTACTGTAGATAATTAAGAATATTAATCATGGATAATTAATTTAATAGGTTGTCCTCTTATTAAACAATTAGGTGATTATACAAATCATGAAGCAGTAAATTGGTGGTCATTAAAAATAAGCAAATCAAGGGAGTGGTTATGTTTACTGATACAATAGAATACTGCAGTTGTGTGATTGTCCTATGATAGGATCAGGAGGTTAGTTTTAAGAGAACTCTGTTCCAAGAATCACGTTTACACAGACACACAGACACATACAAAGATACACACACAAATACACATACACTGAATCCCATCTTCATTCTTTGATCTCTGCCCAAGTGTCATATTAGATTGTCAAATAGAATGCATCTATGTAACTAATGTGGATTGTTTTTAAACTCAAGATTCTCAATGGTCACTACTAAAACTTTTTCTTTAAAAATTACACACACACACACACACACACACACACACACACACACACACAATTAGCATGAGACTGGTACCCTGGCACGTTTATGCATTAGATGTTAAATCAGAGACAGATGAAAAAGAGTAGAAAAACCCCAGTAGGAACTGCATATCAGCAAGGAATTTTAATTTTAAGGGCATGTGATTATGTGACTGGCAAGATGGTTGAGCAGTTGTTTTCTTGCAAATCTCCACAATCCCTCAAAATCAGAAAAAGGAATTTGGGCCATCTAAAGAGTAGTTAAAGCTGAATCAACAAGCTAAGAAGATAGTAAAATGTAAACACCCTCATTAAATAACACTGGAGAACTGAAATGTCTACAGCTCTTACTTAGTGTTCATTCCCTACCCCCAATTCATTTCATGCTCCAGAAGCAGTGAGTATAGACTATTCCACTGATTTATGATCCAGAGTCCGGCTGTGTGGGTCCCTGCTTCAGGGACCTTGACCTGCAGGGACAGTCTGAACCTCTGATGCTCTTTAAACCCTATATGTTTCATAGAAGATGTTTAAAAAACTGATCATATTTCGGAAAATAATACAAGAAAATTTCTCAGGAAGGACTTTTGAATATAAATAACAGAAACGGAGTTACCAAAGCCCCAGATCACTAACACATTTGAAATAAAACTCATTTAAAACTCTAAGACTATAGTAGTTTTTTTTTCACAATTCAATAACAAATAGTATATTTTTATGTAGCCAGGAGAAAGACCTTCATATATGAAGAATGCTAAGTTAGATAATGGAGACTTACTCTGCAGTCATGATAAGTAGAAGGAAGGAGTATAATAGGATATTAAAAAAAAAAAGCAAAGAAGCTCTGTCTGGAACCCAAAATATGGTATTCTGACAGGTTGAACACAATAATTCATACAAAATAAACACAAAAATATAAAAGAACCCAATTTTCTAGAAAAGGTAAACTATTTAAATTAAATCATTCATGTTTACAGTGTGTATGTATTGAGAGAGACAGAGACAGAAAGACAGAGTCAGAGACAGACACAGAGAGACACAAAGAGAGAACATAAGGATTATGATCAGTCAAGGAGAACCTAAGGGAGTAAAGATTTAAGGGGAACTTAAAGAATTGGAAGATGGAAGTTGGAAGAGCTCTTCTATGGCATGCCTGTGAGTGGAATAACATAGTAAGAAGTTTCATGAATTGGGAGATAGGAGGTCAGTAAAAAGAAGAGATAGGATGACTTACTTCCACAATGTCCATGAACAAACAATGAAGCCATTATATTTTCTTTAGTCTCTCAACAAGAATGGTATGTATAATAGAATAGGATGAAAACCATGGAGAGGAGGGAAGTATAAATGGTTGAGTAAGGGAAAGGAGTCTTGTCTCAGAAGTAGTTTTATAATGTTTCCAAATTTAATTTTTTTGTTTTGTTTTTTTCTTGATGATTAATTTATTTGTTTTTAGTTTTCAAAATTTACTTCCATAAGATTTTGAGTTTTAAATTCTATCCCTCTCCCAATACTCCCCCCACCCCAGATAGTATGCTATCTGATATAGGCTGTACTTTCACATTCCTATTAAACATATTTTCCCATTTGTCATGATGTAAACAACAATTAGAACCTATGGAAGGAACCACAAGAATGAAGCAATAAAACAAAACAAGAAAAGGAAAAGGAGAGCAAACAGTAAGCTTCCATCTGTATTCAACTCCATAATTCTTTCTCTGGATGTGGATAGCATTTTCCATCATGCCTCTTTTGGCGTTGTCTTAGATTCTTGCATTGCAGTGAAGAGGAAAGTCTATCAAAGTCAATCATACTACAATGTAGTTGTTACCGTGTATGATATTCTCCTGGGTTCTGTTCATTTCACTCTGTATCAGTTCATGTAAGTATTTCCAGGTTTTTTTGAAGTCTGCCTGCTCATCATTTCTTATAAGACAATACTTTTCCATTACATTTATATACCATAGCTTGTTCAGCCATTCCCCAGTTGATGGGCATCCCCTCAATTTCCAATTTTTTGTCACCACAAAAGGAGCTGCTAAATATTTTTGTACATGTAAGTCCTTTTCCCATTTTTATGATCTCTTTGGGATACAGACCTAGAAATAGTATTGCTGAGTCAAAAGGTACGCACAGTTTTATAGCACTCGGGGCACAGTTCCAAATTGCTCTCCAAAATGGTTGGTTCATTTCACAACTCAACCAACAATACATTAGTGTTCCAAGTTTTCCACATCTTCTCCAGCATTTATCATTGTTCTGTTTTGTCATATTAGCCAATCTGACAGGTGTAATATGGTACCTCAGAATCGTTTTGATTTGAATTTCTCTAATCAATAGAGATTTAGGTCTTTCCTGAGTCTTCATGTGAAATAATTTACCTCATTCTGAGGGGGTGGAGCCAAGATGGCAGAGTGAAAGCACTGACTTGCTTGAGCTCTCCTTCAAACCCCTGCAAATACTCATAAAAAATGGCTCTAAACAAATTCTGAAGCAGCAGAACCCACAAAAAGACAGAGTGAAACAAATTTCCAGCCCAAGACAACCTGTACGATTGATCAGAAAGGCATATCGCACCAGGCTGGGGGCACAGCGTGGCATGGGCACACAGGCCGAGCGAACCTGGAGCAGGCCTCAGAGGACTGAATCTCCAGCAGCTGTGTAGGTTTCCAGACTCCTCAATCCACGAATGCCAAAGACAACTTACAAGGTCACTGGGAAAAGTCTGCTTCTGCAGTGCTGAGACAGGAAGGCGGGGTCTCAGCTCCATTCCCCAAGAGCATGGCCGGGTGGGGGGGGGTTCAGCTGCTTCCCGAGCTTCCGACCCACAGACAGAGGGGGAATCCAGTGGCTGATCAGAGAGGGATTGCAGGGATCTCTTTGCCAGTGCTAGGGCAGGAATCTCTTGCTTTGCCCATGTTTGCATCTGGGTCATAGTTCTGGGCAGCGGTGCTGGGGTGAGGAGGAGTGCTGGCATGGTGGAGCTTGTAGTGCTTATGGATAAGAGCCCCTCCTCACAGGTACAGGACAGAAAGGAGTACTTGTGGTCACAGGCCAGGAAAGGAGTAGACACCTCGCCACTTACCATGCTACCTTGGAAGAACTGAAAATTTGCAGGTCCCTACAAGTATCTCTGAAAACAGCTGTACACCCCAGAAGCTTGGGACAGTACATTCTCCACATTGGAAGCAGACTCTTACCTTAACAAAGAGTTTAATACTCAAGTAATTGGTTGGGATCATGAGCAAGCAGCACAAAAAAGAATCAGACTATATTATCTTACTTTGGTGACAAAGAAGATCAAAATATGGAACCAGAAGAAGACAACAAAATCAAAGCGCCTACATCCAAAGCCTCCAAGAAAAATATGAATCAGTACCAGGCCTTGGAAGAGCTCAAAAGGGATTTTGAGAAGCAAATAAGGGAAGTAGAGGAAAAACTGAGAGTGATGCAAGGAAATCACGAAAAACAAGTCAACAGCTTGCTAAAGGAGACCTAAAAAAAATACTGAAGAAAATAGCACCTTAAAAAATAGCCTAACCCAAATGGCAAAAGAGGTCCAAAAAGCCAATGAGGAGAAAAATGCCCTAAAAAGAAAAATTGGCCAAATGGAAAAGGAAGTCCAAAGATTCCTGAAGAAAATACTTCCTTAAAAATTAGAATAGAGCAATTGGAAGTTAATGACTTTATGAGAGATGAGGACACCGTAAAACAAATCCAAGAGAATGAAATATTAGAAAACAATGTGAAATATCTCATTGGAAAAACAAGTGACCTGGAAAATAGATCTAGGAGAGAGAATTTAAAAATTATTAGACTATCTGAAAGCCATGATCAAAAAAAGAGCCTAGACATCATCTTTCAAGAAATTATGAAGGAAAACTGCCCTGATATAGTAGAACCAGAGGGCAAAATAGAAATGGAAAGAATCCACAGATCTCCTCCTGAAAGAGATCCCCAAAGGAAAACTCCTAGGAATATTACAGCCAAATTCCAGAGTTCCCAGGTCAAGGAGAAAATATTACAAGCTGCCAGAAGGAAACAATTCAAGTACTGTGGAAACACAATCAGGATAAGACAAGATTTAGCAGCTTCTGCATTAAAAGACCGCAGGGCATGGAATATAATATTCTGGAGGGTAAAGGAGATAGGATTACAACCAAGAATCACCTACCCAGCAAAACTGAGTATAATCCTTCAGGGGAAAAAATGACCATTCAGTGAAATAGAGGACTTTCAAGCATTCTTGATGAAAAGGCCAGAGCTGAATAGCAAAATTGACTTTCAAATTCAGGAGTCAAGTGGAACATGAAGAGGTAAACAGAAAAGAGAAATCATAAGAGACTTATTAAGATTAAACTGTTCACATTTCTGCATGGAAAGATGATATTTGTAACTCATGAGACCTTTGTCAGTATTAGGGTAGTTGGAGGAATAAAATTGTATGTATGTATGTATGTATAGATAGATAGATAGATAGATAGATAGATAGATAGATAGACAGACAGACAGACAGACAGACAGACAGACAGACAGATAGATAGATAGATAGATAGATAGATAGATAGATAGATGGCACAGGGTGAGTTGAAAATTAAGGGTCATATCTGGAGAATAAAATTAAGGGATGAGAGAGGATTATACTTGGAGAAGAAGAAAGGGAAAGGTAGAATGGGGTAAATTACCTCACAAAAATAAAACAGAAAAGAAAAGTCTCTTATGGTGGACGGGAAACAGGGGAAGTTGAGAGGGAATGAGTGAATCTTATTCTCATAGGATTTGGCTTAAGGATGGTATAACATAAACATTCAGTTGGGAATGGAAATCTTACCCCACAGGAAAATAGGGAGAGAAGGGGACAAGAGAGCAGGGGAATGATGGAGAGGAGGGCAGATTGGGAAAGGGGGTAATTAGAAGCAAATACTTCTGAGGAGGGACAGGGTCAAATGAAAGAATAGAATAAATGGGAGGGCAGGATAGGATTAAGGGAAACAGAGTTAGTTTTTCACAACATATCTACTGTGGATGTGTTTTGCATAACTGCACATGTACAACCTATATTGAGTTGCTTGCCTTTTCAGTGAAGGTGGGTAGGGAGGGAGGAAGAGAGAAAATTTGAAACCTAAAGTTTTAAAAACATATGTTTAAGAAAAAAGTTTTCACATGCTACTGGGAAATAAGAAATGCAGGAAATGGGGTACAGAAGTCTATCCTGCCCTACAGGAAAATAGAAGGGGAAGGGGATAAGAGAAGGGGAGAGAGATAGAAGAGAGGACAGCCTAGGGGAAGGGATATTCAGAATACATGCCATCTTGGGGTGGGGGGAGGGGTGAGATGGGGTGAAAATTTGGAACTCAAGAACTTGTGGAAATGAATGTTGAAAACTAAAAATAAAGAAATTTATATTTAAAAAAATAAAAAAAAGTAAAAAAATCAATGGTGATTTAGAACATTTTTTTATATGACTATAGATGGCTTTAGTTTTTTCCTCTGAAAACTGCCTGTTCTTATCCTTTGACCATTTATTAATTGGGGAATGACTTGTATTCTTATAAATTTAACTCAGTTGACTATATGTTTTAGAAATGAGGCCTTTATTAGAGAGATTGGTTGTAAAAATTCTTTCCTAGTTTTCTGCTTCCATCATTATCTTGGATGCATTGGCTTTGTTTGTGCAAAAAACTTTTCAATTTAATGTAATCAAAATTATCCTTTATGCATTTCATAATGTTGTCTATCTCTTGTTTTCCCATAAATTCTTCCTTTCTCCATAGATCTGAAAGGTACTCTATTTAACAATTAGTTAACAAATTTTAACATTTAAAAATGTTAGAATTTAACAAATAGCAAATTTTAGTTTTAACTGATAATAAAGTAAAACTATATCAATTACAATAATCATTTAATACAACTGGCCCATACAAAAGCCAAACTTTGTTAGCACTATGTTTCTAAGTGTCTGAAATGACTCAGATGGGAAGGCCTGAACCTGTCCAAGGAAACACAGCAGTCAAGTGAAAACTACAGAAGGGAAGCATTGTAAGGCTTGGGATAAAAGCTAATACTGAAATTACTAAAGAAAGGCATCAATGCCACTAAAGAACATTCCATGGTGGAAAAAGTTGATGTCTATTATAAGAGATTCAAATCCTACAATGTATTTTGATCTTTTGGAAATTTCCACATTGAGAAAGTACTTCTTCTAAAGAAGGGATTTACCTTCCAAACCTTCAAAATCTCAGCACCATATCCTTATAAATTTCTAAAAGGAGCCAACTCCTATCATCTAGGGGGAAATAAAACAAGAGAAGATATTTTGACCCTAGGAGTAGAAGGGGATGATGGTAAAAGCAGGAGATAGAAACAAGCTCCTTGACTAAGGGGACAGAATGACCCCAAAACCATGATTTTCCTTCTATGATTGATATTCCAAAGAATTAAAAAAGAAGAAAATTCCAATATTTTTATGGAATAAAATATGCAAATTCAATGACATAGAAACCAGATAGTGCAGATTTTGTCCTATAGAAGTACTAACCTTATGAAAGTTATAGAGTACAAAGAAGCACCAATAAAGGTATATCTCTTGATCTGGATAACAGAATTCACCATAATGGCAGAGAAATAATGAGAACAATACAAATTTTAGAAAACATTTTGTCATAATAGTCCAGGCATAATGCCTAGTCTAACGATGAGAGCCTACACCAACGTGGTGGCAATATCAAAGGAGAAAAGGGAAAATATTGAGAGATGTTGCAAAGGTGAAAACAATAAGCCTTGGAAACAGATGGAATATAAAGAACAGTAAGAGATGATGAAAAATCCAGGAAAACTCCACATCGAGAGTTTGAGGAATTAGAAAGACAATGTTGCCTTCAACAGTAATAGGGAAAATAGGAGATGAGGATGGTTGAGGGAAAAAAATAATGAGTTCAGGTACGGATACAGACAGACAGATAGATAGATAGATAGATAGATAGATAGATAGATAGATAGATAGAGACAGGTAGGCAGACAAGATTGAAGTTTTACTGTATTCAAGGAATTCAAAGATAAGGTAAGTAAACAAGAACAGGAAAAAAGTCAGTGGGGTAACTAGGCCCACTAACATCAAAGTGGGGTAATCAAAACCATCCTTTGGGACAAAGAATTGACTTAAATAGAGAAGTATATAACATTAATACAAAATAAATAAATGTAGAATAATAAACGCTTAAGAATCATAACCCTACATGGGAATAGATTATACAATGCAATACACAAAGAAAAATGGAAGAATGGATAGGAAACAAAACATAATCTGATGTTTGCAAAAAAAAAATTCTGTAAAAACAATGATGATTTGTGTGTGTGGAGAGCAAAGACTGCTTGTATAAGGTGAATAAAAAAAAACCAGACATTAGAATTACATTATCACACAAATAAAAAATAAAAAAATCACATTATCAAGAGAAAAACAAGAAATTTATGTTTGAAAAAACCATAAACTGTGAAATAATATCAGTGTTGAAGGCACATGCACCAAAATGAATGGCATTTAAATGTAGAACAGAGACAGTCACTGAATTGAAAAAAGAAAAAAAATCAAAATAATCATAGATTTTAATTTTTCTGTTTCAGAATTGGATAAATCTAACATAGAAATAAACAAAAAGGAAAAACCCGTAGAATTAAACAAACTGTTACAGAAGTTGTATCTGAAAGACTTATGGCTCCCTTGGGCCCTGACTGGCTCAGAGTGAATATAAATAGTTCTGTTTTGGCCAGAAACTCTAGGGGTCTTCCTCTTCCAGATTGATTTTTTTTTTGATTAGGTAAAAGAGGCCATTATCTGCCTCATTTCTTACCTAGCCTTAATCCTTGAAAGGGCATTGCCTTAGTCAAATTGAAACCTGTTAAAGACCTTACTTTAAACAGTCCAAAGTCTCCTACTGCATCCAAGGCTATCTCTAGTCATCCTGATGAATGTCTCACCACTGGATCCAGATGGCTCTGGAGAAGAAAGTGAGGTGGTGACTTTGCATAGCCCTCCCACACTTAAATCCGTTCACTTCCATGTCATGGCATCACCTCCCTGATGTCATGGTCCTCTTTGAGCAATGGCAACATTGATGAGAACATTAAGATATGTAAATAAACCTCAGCAACAATGGTAGCTTTAGCAAAATGTGCTAAAGCACAGAGAGGTTATAAATAAATATTAAATACATATTTAATACATGCTTCATCAACTGTAACACAATAAAATAGCAATTAATGCAAAGATTACACAAGATAACAACTTAATCTGAAACAATAATTACCTCCTGAATAATAAAGTGGTCAAACAACAAATCATTATAATCAAGTAATTATGTGGAAGAGAATAATAATGATTGAGAGAGTATATCAAAATTTCCCAAATGTAGGAAACAAAAATCCTCAGTTGGAAAAAAAGAAAGTATCTTTGAAAATATTTAGTAACAAAATAGAAAAAGAGACAATAATCCAAAAATAATCAAATTCAAAATAAATACAAAAGAGAATATCTTAAAAATAAATGGAGAAATATATAAAATGGAAAACAACAAAAACTAGAGAAACAAGAAAGAAATTAAAATCTATTCTTTTGAAAATGCTAACAGACCAACAACCAAACTTTAACTAACATGGTTAAAAAATGGAGTTAAATAAAATTGCTGAAATTAAAACAATGAGCTAGATAAAATCATAACTGACAAAGGGTTATTTTAAAAGAATAATCTTGAGGATAACTAAAGAGGAGTTGAAGTGTATGACACAAATAAGTAATTTTCACTGATTGGTGTTAAGAACCTCTTTCACCATCTCATGGCCTGATTACTAAATTCATTTCAATATAACTCAAGAGAAGCTAAGTGCCATTGTATTCTTGTTGCATATCCTTGCTGTGTTAGGGCAAATTTAACCTCCTTTTGTTAACTGTTCAATGACCTGTGTCTCTTCATCCCCAAAATGAACTTAATCTATCAGCATTTCTTCACCATAAGGTTTAGGCCTACTTTCTTCTTTCCCTCCTGTGCCAAGGGATCCCAAAATCTGATTGGCTTCTTTTTCTCTGATGCAGCTTCTTTTATACCATTCAAAACATCTGGTAAGCCCAGACTTGCAACCTTTCCCCTGAAAGAGGGATTAGCTTTCCCTAAAAGGAATCCAAGCTGTCTGAAGGATATCAATGACCATAGCTTCCTTAACACAACTTCTTAGTCATCAAAGGAAATAAAATTAGCAGCCACATGAAGTTTGAGACCCTCCTTCACCAACTCATGGACTGTTTACTAATCCATTTTAATATAATTCCAGAGAAGCTAAATTTCATTGTACTCTTGTTGAATATATGTGCTGTGTTAAGGCAAATAATGGCCTCCTTCTATTATCTATTCAATGAGTTGTATCTCTTCATCCCAACAATGTACTTGACTTAAGAGAGTGCTGGCTTTAAAGCTACCTCCAGCAAGCTTTAAAACCCATTTTTGCAAAACAGTAGGGTCATAATGTAATAAAAGGATTTGTCTGAGAGGTAACTTTAATGACTAGCATAGGATGCATGAATGAACAAAAAAAAATCATTATTTGCTGTGCACACAGTATGGAGAAAATAATGAAAGAATAATATGTATATGCCTTTCAATGAATTCACAAAAGAATTTAGCTAGGACTACATGTTTGTTCATTCCCTCTATGAGCTTCCTAGCTTCAGGTGAAATAAAACTTTAAACTCCTTCAAACACTCATATCATCAAGTGTTCATATTCCTCTTCATTCTTGTATGCCACATACATGAAGAAAGCCAACTAGAAACAATCCACATTCTTTTTATGATTCCCCATCATTTCCTACTCCCAAAACTTCCTTAAGGGGAAAGGTACAAAGGACTTGTAGAGAAGAAAAGGTTATGATGAATTTGGCAAAAAGCTCCCCATTAAATATTTCCTGTATCTCCAGCTCATCTGCTCTTTTTGTTAATATTAACATCTTCAAAGTATTTCTTGGCCTTTCTCTTTCCGGAGTCAAGATGGCAGAGTAAATAGTAAATTGCTGTAATTCTCCCATATTCAGATTCAAATGACTATAAAATTGTATCCCGAAACAAATCCTGGAAAGGCAGAACTAGCAAAAATACAGGGTGAAACAATATTTTAGCCAAAGAAACTTGGAAGATTGGCAGGAAAGGTCTGTCTCCCCTGGGTAAAAGAAGCTCAGTCTAGGACAGGAAGCAACACAGCAGGTCAGCAGCAAGACCCACCTCAGCAAGCCAGCGAGAGATCCTGAGCCCCAGTGTGGTGGAGCAGACAAATGCCAACACCAGGAATCCCCACATGCTTCAGTATAGCCAGGGGCATGGCCAGAATCCAGATCCAAAAACCACCATATACTTCAGCATAGCACCAGGCAAATGGGCAGTCTACAGCTGCCAGACCTCCGTGTGCTTTAATCCTGGAGAAACACAGAATTACCCCACCAGCCTCAGCCTATGCTAGACACCAACACTAGAACCCTGGCTGAACACCAGGTAAGCTGCCAGATCCTTATGTCCTCAGCAGTACCAGCCCCCACCCCCCCACCCTTAGCACACTTCAGCTTGGCATCAGACACAAGGGTCCCCTGTGGGCCTCAGGGCAACATCAATTGAGCAGCCAGGGCCTACAGCACCTGGCAGAAGAAACCTGGGACAGTGCCCTTCCACTCCAGGAGCAGAGCTCAAATTTAAAAGAAAAAGGCCAAAAAAGATGAGCAAACAGCAACAAAAAACCAAACCAAACCAAACCAAACCAAACAAGAATCTGACAGTAGAAAGTTATTATGATGACAGCAAGACGTAAACTCAGGAGAGGAAAACAATGTTGAAACACCTATGGGCAAAACCCCAAAGAAAATGCCCAGAAAGAACTCTTGGAAGATCCCAAAAAGGAGCTTAAAAATTCTATAAGATAGTTAGAAGAAAAATTGGGAAAAGAAATGAGAGTGATACAAAATAAATATGCAAAAAGAATCAACAGCTTGGAAGAAGAAAACTATTGCTTAAAAAGTAGAATTGCCAAATGGAAAAAGAGATACAAAAATCTGTTGAAGAAAAGAACTCCTTAAAAGTCAGAATTGGGCAAGTAGAAGCTAATGACTCTATGAGACATCAAGAATCAATCAAAGAAATTAAAAATAATGAAAAAATAGAAGAAAATATGAAATGCCTCATTTAAAAAAGGAAAAAAAAACGGACCTAGAAAATACATCCAGGTGGGGGCAGCTAGATGGCACAGGGGATAGAGCACCGGCCCTGGAGTCAGGAGGACCTGAGTTCAAATCTGGCCCGAGACACATAATACCTTCTAGCTGTGTGACTCTGGGCAAGTCGCTTAACCCCAATTTCCTCACTAAATAAAAAAAAATACATCCAGGAGAGACAATGTCAGAATCATTGGACTACCTGAAAGCCATAATCAAAAGGAGGACCTGGACAGCATTGTTCTTTTTCAAATTTTTTAAATTAATTTATTGGGAGTTATCAATAAGCACTTCCATAAGCTTTTGAGTCTTAAATTTTTCTCCCCCTCCCAACTGCCCTCCCCCAAATGGCATGCAATCTGATATAGGCTATACATATACTTTCCTATTAAACACATTTTCACATCAGTCATGTTGTAAGGAATAATTAGAACCCACAGGAGGAACCATAAGAAAGAGGAAACAAAATAAAACAGAAGAAAAAAAGAGCAAATAGTATGCTTGGATCTGCATTCAAACTTCATAGTTCTTTCTTTGGATGTGGATAGCATTTTCCATCATGAGACTTTTGGAGATGTCTTAGATCCTTGAATTGCTGAGAAGGGCTAAGTCTATCAAAGTTAGTCATCACACAACTTGGCTGTTTCCATGTACAATGTTCTCCTGGTTCTGCTCACTTCACTCAGTATCTATAATGGGGATAAGCTAGAAATTTTCCCAAAAAGATCAGGGGTGAAACAAGGATGCCCATTTTCATCATTATAATTCAATATTATACTAGAAATGTTAGCAATAGCAGTAAGAGAAGAACATGAAATTGAAGGAATTAGAACAGGCAGTGAGGAAACAAAACTGTCACTCTTGGCAGATGATATGATGGTGTACTTAAAAGAATCAACTAAAAAAGTATTTCAAATAATTAACAACTTTAGCAAAGTTGCAGGATATGATATAAACCCACACAAATCATCAACATTTCCTTATATGACCAATAAAGGCCAACAACAAGAGAGAGAAAGAGAAATTCTATTTAAAATAACTGTAAACAATATAAAATACTTGAGAGTTTACAAGCTAAGAAAAAATCAGGAACTATATGACATAATTACAAAGTATTTTTCATGCAAAAAAGTCAGATCTAAACAACTGGAAAAATATCAGTTGCTCATGGGTAGACTGAGGCAACATAATAAAAAATGAAATTTCTACCTTAGTTAATTTACTTATTCAGTGCCACATCAAACTACTAAAAATTATTTTATAGAGCTAAAAAAATAGCAACAAAAATCATTGGGAAGAACAAAGGGGTCAAGGATATCAAGGGGATTATTGAAAAAAAACATAAAGGAAGGTGTCAAGCAATACCAGATCTCAAATTATATTGTAAATCAATAGCCATCAAAATAGTCTGGTAATAACTAAGAAATAAAATAGTGAATGAGTGGAATAGATTAGGTACACAAGACGCAGTAGTAAATGACCATAGTAACTTAGTGTTTGAAAAACTCAAAGACCCCAGTCTTTGGGATAAGAACTCATTATTTGACAAAAACTACTGGGAAAACAATTAGGTACAAATTAGGTATAGACTAACATCTTATACCATGTACCAAGATAAGGTCAAAATGGGAGCATGATTTAGACATAAAGGGTGACACCATAAGCAAATCAGAGGAGCAATGAATAATCTACTTGGTCAGATCTACGGAGAAGGAAAGAATTCATGACCAAAAAAGAGAGCATTATGAAATATAAAATAGATAATCTTGATTATATTAAATTAGTAAGCTTTTGCAGAAATAAAACTGATGCAACCCAGATTTGAAGGGAAACAGAAAGCTGGGAAACAATTTTTATAGAAAGTGCCTCTGATAAAGGCCTAATTTCTCAAATGTGTAGAAAACTAAGTCAATTTTATAAGAATACAAGAAATCCCCCAATTTATACATGCTAAAAAGTTATGAACAGGCGGTTTTCAGATGAGGAATTCAAAGCTCTCTATAGCATATAAAGAAATGTGTTAAATCACTTTTGATTAGAGAAATGCAAATTAAAACACTCTGAGATTCCACCTTATGTCTATCAGACTGGCTAATACGACAAAAAAAGAAAATGATAAATGTTTGAGAGGATGTGGAAAAATTGGGACACTAATGTACTGTTGGTGGAGTTGTGAACTGATCCAATCATTCAGGAGATCAATTTGTAACTCTGTCCAAACGACAACCAAACTGTGCATATGCTTTGATCTGGCAATACCACTATTAGGTCTGCATCCCAGAGAGATCATTAAAAGGGGAAAAAGACCTACATGTGCAAAAATATTTATAGTAGCCCTTTTCATGGTGACAAAATATTGGAAATTGAGGGGATGCCAATCAGTTGGGGAATGGCTGAACAAGCTGTGGTATATGAATGTAATGGAATACTATTGTGATATATGGAATGATGAGCAGGCAGATTTCAGAAAAACCTGGTGATGATGCAAAGTGAAATGAGCAGAACCAGAACATTATTCACAGTAACAACAATATAGTATGATGATCTATTATGAATGACTTAGCTCTTCTCAGCAGCAACAATGATCCAAGAAAAATGCAAAGGAGTCATGAAGGAAAATACCATCCAAATCCAGATGAAGAACTATGAAGTCTGAATATAGATTGAAGCATACTTTTTTCTCTTATTTTATTCTCTTTTGTGTGTTTTTTTTTCCTTTGGATCTGTTTCTTCTTTTACAACTATGACTAATATGGTAATATGTTTTACATGATAGCACATGTATAACCTATATAACACTGCATACCATTTTAGGAAGAGGGAATAGAGGGAGAAAAATTTTGAACTCAAAATCTTTAAAAAAAGTGTTAAAAATTGTCTCAATGTATAATTTGGAAAACAACAAAATACTATGGAAAATATTTCTTGGTGTAAAGTAAGGTGAAGGAGTATAGTTTTTTTTTCCCCTGGAAAACAAAGGGAAACATCATGCAGCATTTAGCACAGTACCTGACACATAGTGGATACTTAATAATTTTTATTGATTATGTGAGGAAACGAAGCATACAGAAGTAAAAGAGAACTTCAGTCAGAAGAATATACAATAGTAGAAAAAAACGGTTTGGAAATGAAAACATCCTTTTATAATTTCATCCCATTCCCCAATGTTCTATATCACAATTAAATGATATAGTAATGTCTACATAAACAAAATGATTTCATTGAATTTTTTTAAAGACTGAATTCAAGCCAAAGAACCATCATGAGCTAGTGGTATTTTGTCAGTGTAATGGAAAGAACTTTTGGACTGATTTTTCCTCACTTTTTAAACAGCTTTGTCATCATTTATACTCAACTGTGTTTTCTGTTTGTTAAATTAATTTTACAAGGGTAATAGATTATATTGCTATTACCTTCCAGAGCAAAGAACATTTGTGGCCCGAGTTACATAATATAGGGCATAACAGAAACACTTCACCACTGTTTAAGACTCTATAGAGAAAGCTACATGTGTTTCTGGCAAGGCAGAGATTTGACTTATGGACAAGGCTGATTTTAAGTGGTGATAAAATCACCTAGGAACAGAAGCATGTTAGATTAACTGGTCTGCTGAGTTTAGGATTAGGGTTTACTTTAAAACCAAAGTTTAGATATTTAAAAAAAAAGTCTTGAAAGATAAAATCACATCAAAATAAGCTCGATAATTAAATTCAGCTCATTAGGACATCTGGTCACTTCTACAAAAATATATTGAAAATGTAGAAAACAAAGTTCCAGTATTACCACTTTTAAGGGGTTTGTACCTATACAGGTATTTTACCTTCCATACACATAAGTATTCGTTTTCTCTATTTTAATAAACATAATTTGAATGAACTCTCTGCAGTGATTTGAATGAACTCTTGAAATGAACACCAAGGGAAAATAAAGATATGCTATTATAAATGGGATTTCACCATTGGTGTCTTGCATCAAATCCCATGGGTTCCCTGGAACTAATTTGCATTTATTTTACTACTACACAAGCATGGTAGAGTCAATTAAAAATACTCTCCACAGGCCTAGTTTAAATTGCACTAGCAGTTTGCAGTGTACTAGCTGAGAATGTGGGGTTACTATTTGAAAAAGTGTTACCATGTCTGTGTTCAGACCTGTGAGCTTGGAAATCTCATTGGTCCTGGCCAGTGTGAAAATAGAAACAATGCAAAATTGTGCTTATCTTTGTCATTAAGTGGATTCAGGTACTGCTTTAATTATATAGCCTATTTGTTAAAGTAGGGGGTGGCAATTAGAATCTTTGTAGGTATTTTTGCATTGTTTTGGGGCCTCAGTGAAAAACTGGATCCTTCTAACCTTGTTAAGTTCCTAGCCAAAAGAAAATGCTCCATGTCTCTGAATTGAAAATAAAAGAACAGTTCCAATTTGCTAAAGTTTACTAACTTTTTTTTTCTGATTAATCTCTGTGCTGAGAAGTTTTAGATCAGCAGTCTTATTCCCTACAAATAAAAAACACCAGGGGAACCTAGGAGGTGCAGTGGTTAGAGCACAGGCCCTGAAGTCAGGAGAACCTGAGTTCAAATCCGGCCTTAGACCAAATACTTGACACTTACTAGCTATGTGACCCTGGGCAAGTCACTTTACCCCAATTGCCTTAATAAAATAAAATAAAATAAAATAAAAAACACCATCTTTGGAATGACCAAATTCCTACTCCAAACATGTGGAGTCTACCCAATAATATGAAGAGGGTGCAATTTTCCTTGTCTTTGATAATCTACATTGTATCAGCATTTTATTTTCTTTTTCCTTAGATAAATCTCAGAGTCTTTGAGTTTTTAACAACAAAACTTTAACTGCTGGAGTGAGGTTGATGCATTCGGCTATGCTGAAAAGGAGATTTTTGCTGAGTAAGAGTTTATCTGGGCATAGCTTGCAGAATAGTTCCCAGGAGTGTCATCAGAAAAGATGGAAAATCAGGTAATTTTTCTATCAGTATCTTGATACTAGGGTGAGGAATATTGAAAAAAAAATGTCAGTTTTCTCTGGGGTAGCAGGGGAGAGATGAATGCATGGGAGCATAGTTCAAGTACCTATGTACATAAATTATATTATCCGAACTCTAATCCTGTACAAACATCCTCCCACTTCTTAAAGAAGATCACAAGTCTTGGGCAAAACCATTCAAAAAGGAAACGAACAATTTAATGAAATCAAATGACATAACATATGTAAGACGATTTACAAACCTCAAAGGATGATGTCAATGCTGACTCTTATTATTGATGCTAAGAATTAGAAACATTTTAGTCTACATTTCAAACGTCATGTAAGCCTTACCACTTGTTTATACTTTTGATTGTATTATTATTTTTCTTCAGCACAGTGGAGGTATTTACAAATCATGAGAATCAATGTGATGGTCTTTCAATTTTAATGTACATTTCATCTGTGACTACTGCCACATATATAGACATTTCCATATAGCCATTAAGGGACAGAATAAAAAGGGTAATTGAAACCCATTTATCAAAAGACAGCTTCTCTAACCAGAGAATTACCTTTACCTTCTCCAAGGGGAAACACATTTCTTACTGAATTATTTCAAGGGTATGAACATTTCTGAGTAAAGTTTCTTCAGGACTCACCTTAGTTCAAATGTATGTCTAATGTAGCAAGTAAAAATTGTGAACTAAGTAGATTCTAGATCAGATTTTTAAACAGATACTGATTACCCTTGAAAAATGAAGCAGAGCAACTCTATATTTTTGGGAAGAGCCCCCTTGCTCTACAGAAAGGCAGTAGTGAAATAACTGGTGATTGCTTTGAAGTGATTCTATGTAGTCTTGCTTAAGACATTCTGTTTTTAATGTTTTTTTTAAATGGTTTTTAAATGTTCAGAAGAATATTCCAAAGAAAACAAAAATTATGATCCTTTAAGAAGCCAAATTGTAGAATGGAACTATTATTCAAGTGAGGAACCCTAAAGGACTGAATTAGACATGATCTACAGATGCCAGGACTTTATTGTTTCTATTTTGAGCACTGAGGTAGTTTAGGCACATGGGGCAAAAAAACAAAAAACAAAAAACATGTAGAGACCTGGAAATCTTGGAGACAGGAAATAAATTAAAAAAACAATTAATGATTACCTCCTAAGAAAGAGTAAAAAATTAAAGTAAAAAATAAACATCTTTTCTGTGAATAGAAGCCAGGAATTATCTAGGAACCAGGTCCTGTGAAAAGGTTCTAGGACATTCTTTGAAGTGAAAGATAATGGCCTTCCTTAGAATTCAAAAGAAAATTCATACTAGATAAGCACAGGATAGAGTAGTTGTGAATTACCTCTTAGTGGCTAAGAAGAAATAATTCTTTCCCACAGTTCTAAACTTATATCCATTATCATGTTTATTGCCCAGTGCCAGGTTCAGTAAGGGAAAACTCACAATTATTCTTTTGTATTTCAGCAAATTTGCTGACTTCCTTACCAGGAAGTATCTGTGTGTAATCATTCTTTGTTTAAAATGGTCTGGCATACTTTCTTGGGAATTACTAGTGACTGTCAGCAAATAATGAGGTGGTTGAATTTTCATTAATACGGAATGTATAAATTTTACATATTTTTCTCACAATTAACATGTAGGTCCTACCCTTAGTTGTCATTGAATGATTATCCTTTAAAGCAAAATTATAAATCAGACCTTAATTCATGAATTTGTAATTGTTATTCTTAGGGATGTATGTAATTATATTGTTAATTTCATCTGAGGGACACATGACTAGAAACTAAATCAACTGAGAAGGGGAGATAATAAAATTTATTTAATTGAATAATATTCATCTCATTAGTAGAACAGGTCTATAAAGTGTGATACAGTGGAACAATTATAGAGTCAGAGGGTCTTATTCAAATCTTGTCTCAAATACTACTTGTGTGTCCTTGGGCAGGAAGCCTAACCTCTCTGAGCCTCATTTCCTCACCTGGAAAATGAGGGAGTTGGACCAGATGGCCTACAGATCCCTTCCAGCTCTAAATCTATGATCCTGTGATCTATTTTCCTATAAAAATTGTCCATCAGCAAAGATCTATAATCAATGAGGTGAAGGTAGAACTTTCAAGTTAGAAAGTAGATTAGGCCAGATTTATCTGTTTATGTCACCTAGAATTTTTGAAGAATGGCCAACTTTCTAATTAATTTTGGGGGGAGGAATATTGACCTGTATTTAAACTTTATGAAGTTCATTGAGGTACTTGCACTTATAAGTGAAAAAGATTCTGAGTTATTCATGCTGTTTTCAATCATTCACTCTTTTTTAAAAAAAATTATTTTTAAAAATTTTATTAATTTATTTTGATTTATCAACAATCACTTCCATATGCTTTTGAGTTTAAAATTTTTCTCCCCCTTCCTCCCCACCCCCCAAGACAGTGTACAATCTTACATAGGCTATACATTTACATTCCTATTAAACATATTTTCACATTAGTGAAGTTGTAACAAAAATTAAAACCAAAGGGAGGAACCACTAGAAAGAGGAAACAAAACTCAACAGAAGAGAAAAAAAAAAGAAAAGATAGCAATTCAGCTTTCACAGTTATGATTACTATCTGTGTATTTTTTCAGCACTTTTTCCCCTGTTTATGCTTTTCTTTCTCCTCTCTCCTTTTCCTCCCTCACCAGTACTTTGCTTTTGACCACCGCCTCCTTCAGTCTTTCTTCCCTTCTATCATATGCCTCTCCCCTCTTCCCCTTTGCCCCCACTGCTTCTTCCCTCCCTTCCATCACTCCTCCCCTTTCTTTCCCCTTTTCCCTCCTATTGCCCATAAGGCAAGTTAGATTTCCATACCTAACTGATTATGTTATTCCCTTCTTGATCTGGTGAGAGCAAGGTTCAAACAATGCTCACCCCCCTCCTGTCTTTCCCTCTGCTGTAATAGGATTTTCTGTCTTTTCCTGTAATGTAATTTACCCTTGTTTGCATCCTCCTTTCTTAGTACATTTTCTAAGATCAGACTAATCCACTTACTTGGATCCACTTAACCCACTCAATTAGAATTTTTTTTTATCATTACATCAAAGTCAACTAATATCCACCCCCTTTATGTATACTCCCTTAAAATGGTGTAATAACAATACAGTTCTCAAGAGTTGCAAGTGTCATCTTCCCTTGTAGGGATGTAAACAGTCCACCTTTATTAACAACATTTTGTATCTTTCTGTCCCAGTTACCTTTTTATGTCTTTCTTGAATCTTGTACTTGAAGATCAAATTTTTTGTTGAGCTCTGGTCATTTTATGAGGAAGGTTTGTAAGGTAGGGAGATAGTGGAGACTGCTAGCCCCTCTCATGTTAGTTTCTTCCCAGAGTCTTATTTCCATCCAGCAACCTGAAGTGGGGTTTGGCGTCATCCATCTCTCTTGAAGCTGGAAGTCAGAAGCTCCTGGAGTGACTATAGAACTTCAATAGATTCAAAGAGATTGAAGAAGATTGAAAAAGGTTCAAAGACTTGGAGAAATTCCAGAGCTCTAAGGCAGTTAGCCCCTCTTCTCTCCCACTCTCGCCAAATCTGCCCTCCCCCTCAAAGAAGGCAGGGCATTGATTTCCATCAAAGAGGAGAAAGTACCACATCAATGGACATTGAGACTCTGGTTATACGCAGGAGGCACTTAATAAATGTTTGTTACTTGATTGATGAACTCATTCTTCTTGAACTGAATTGTTGTTTTGGTTCAGTTATTTCAGTTGTGTCTGACTTTTCATGACCATTTGGGGTTTTCTTGGCAAAGGTATTGGAATGGTTTGCCATTTCCTTCTCCTGTTCATTTTACAGATGAAGAACTGAGGCAAATAGGGTTAGGTGACTTGCCTAGGGTCACATAGTTAGTAAGTGCCTGAGGCCAGATATGAACTCAGGGAGATGAATCTCCCTCACTCCAGGCCTACAGATAGAGATTCACTGTGTTACCTAGGCATTTCATTGTTGTTGTTCAGTGATTTCAGTCATGTCTGACTCTGACATGATTTGAGGTTTTCTTGGCAAAGATACTAAAGTGATATGCCATTTTCTTCTTGAGCTCATTTTATATATGAGGAAACTGAGACAAGCAGGGTTAAGTGATTTGTCCAGTGTCACACAGCTAGTCAGTGTCTGAGGCTGAATTTTAAATCGCTTTTTTCTGATTCTCGGCCCAGTGTTCTTCCCACCGTGCCACCAGCTGCCCCCCCAACTGAATAAAAAGGTTTAAACACACACCCATTTGAAAAAAAAAAGAGTTTGGTGTAGAAAAATATTGAATTCAATAGGAATTCAGGTGGAAGAAAGGGAAAAGAGAGAGAGAATAGATTCAAAGACAGGATAGTTATAAATAAAACAAACTTCAACTTTCAAAAGTTGATCATAAAGTAAAGATCAGAAAGAAAGAAAGTACAAGAATCAGAGATCAGGTCCAGGGCTTGGTGAAAAGATGAGGAATAGAGTACTTAAAAATCACTGATTTTCACTAGTTTCTTCCTTTTGCTCTGGTGCTTTCTTGTAAAGAGAGGCATAGGAAGGAAAAAGGAAAAATCATAAGATACTTATGGAGATAAATGCATAATCGGTGAACACAAATGGGATGAAGTCACCCATAAAACTGATAGTAGCAGAATAAATTAGATAGCAGAATTCAATGATGGGTTGTTTTTAAGAAACACACTTGAAGCATTGAGATTCACCCAGAGTTAAAATGAAAGGTTAAAGTAGAATTTATTATGCTTCAGACAAATTATAAATATAGTTAGAAATCATGAGCTCATAGAAGGAAACAGTAAATTAGGCAAGGTTAAAGAGATAAGAAAGAAAATAGCATTATGTTTAAAGGCACCATAAATAATGATATAACACTAGTACTTAACATTTATGTACCAAATGGCTTAGCATCCAGGTGTTTGAGAAAAAAATCAACCAAATTACAGGGAGAAATTAAAAAAAAAATAAACTATGACAATTGGGAACCTCAACATTCCCCTTTCGTATCTAGACAAATAAAACAAAGAACAGTAAGAAATAAGTAAAAAAAATCTGAATATTACTTTAGAAAAGTTAAATATGATAGATATGTTGTGATTACCATGTTTATTGTGTTTATATATACATACATACATACATATATGGTGTATACATGTTTACATATAAATATTCAAAAATTTCTCAGCAGTTCATGGGACCATTGCAAAAAAATCATCCTGTGGTAGGACATTAAAAAAACCAAAAACCTCATGGACAAGCATAGTAAAGCAGAAACATTAACCTCATAGTTTTTCTGGCCAAACCACAGTAAAAAAAAAATATATATATATATATATATATATATATATATATATATATATATGTCTAATAAAGGACATTTGACAAAAATATTAAAATATACTTGGAAACTAAACAATTTATTCTTAAATAATTAATGGATCTAAGAACAAATCAAAGAAACAATAGATACTTTCACTAAAAACAGTCACAGAAATGAGACATCATACCCAAACTTTTTGGATAGACAAAGAGATCCTTACAATAAAATGTATCTCTAAATATTTTCATGACTAAAAGAGAGAAAGAATGAATCATTGAATTGGGCATTCATCCAAAAAAAAAAAGCTAGGAAAGCAAAAAACAAATAAACACAAAACTTAAAATGCTGATAAAAGAAAAAACAATGACAAAATGCAGCTTTTTTGAAAAATTATCTAACTCATTAGCTAACTTGATAAAAGGAAAGAAAACCATATTGTTAATACAAAAATGAAAAAAGTTAAATTCACAATAAATGAAGAGGAAATACAGAAACATTAGTAAATATTTTACCCAATTATGTGCCAATAAAGCTGTTAATGAGATGGATGGATGTGTTCAAATATAAAATACTCAGATCAACAGTATAAAAATAGGTAATTTATATAATTCAATCTCTGTGACAAAAATTAACAAAGCATAAGGGAAAACCAAAAGGAAAAGGAAAATAAGACCAGATGGATTTACAAGTGAAATCGATAAGATAGAAAAATTCAAATAATACATAAGTGGTTTGCAAAAAGAAATGGCAAAAGAAAAGATTTTATTTAACACCTTCAGGGAGATGAATATGGTGCTGTCACTAACCATGTAGAGATAAAGCAGAGGAAGAAAACAATAGGTTAGTATAATTAATGCAAATCAAATCAATAGAATATTATCAAAGACAAGATAATATATTAAAAATCATATACACTATGACTAGTTTGGGTTTTTACCAGAAATTTAGGGTTGGATCAATGTAATGAAAGCTATTAACATAATAATGTTAACAACAAAAGTAATAAAAATGTTTGTTATGTCAATACATGCATACTTTTTTGAGTATATATAGTTCAACATATCATTATTTTTTAAAATTAAGAAACTTAGAGATAATATGGTAAATATGGTAAATACAGTGACATAAAACGAAGAGCTAACAATATCTATAAAGAAGAAAAGCTTAAAATTTTCCAATGAGATAGAAGTAAAGCAAGGAAAGCTACTGATGCCTGTATTATTAATAAGATACTTCTAGAAATCCTGTTAGAACAATAAGATGAATGAAAGAGATGGAGGGGAAAAAAAGCAAAAGTAAAGAGGAAATCAAATCATCACTTTTTTTTTTGCGAATGACATGATGGTATTCTTAGAGAACTACAGAGAAGCACCTAAAAATGCTGAAGTAAATTATAAATTATTAAAATAGCATGATATAAAATAGACACAAAAATCGACAGATATGTTGTATACTGCCAACAACAATTCACCATGAAGAGATGAAAAAAGAAATCCAATTGATTACAATGGCAGAATATTTAAAATATCTGGGTATCTGGCTACCAAAACTTAAGAATCATTTGGATATAGCTACAAAAATACTCTTCCTAGAAATAGAGACACTTTTAGGGGTCATTTGATCAACAAGAAAGAAGCCTAAACATTTTTTCCAGTCCTCATACTAGCTTAAACTCTTCAAAATAAGAATTATGTACAAAAAGCAAACTCAATTAGAGCTATCTTCACAGGTTAAGACACCAAGAGTTATAAATACATAGTAACCTGGGTCTTCAAGGTCATATGACCAGAAGATGGAGCATTAGACATTTTTGACAATCCTCATGATCTCTGAAAGTTCTCCAAAGTAAGAATTATATGCAAGAGATAAACTAAATGCACTGGTCTCCATAGGATACAAAACAAAGAACCCTAATGAGTTACCAGCCTAATGAATTAATGATAGGTAATACCAAATTCCTAATGTACTAATGAACCCCTCCCTCAATAGCCTCATCAATCTAGGAACAGTAAGACCCATGCTTTTGTGTTCTTGTATCCAATTAGCAGTTCTTTTGCTACTGAAACAATTTTATCAGCACACTACCCTTGATATTTACCCTCACATTATCTTTATGTGGAAGAAATCCACAGAGCTCACCCCTTCACCTCCACCCTTTATGAGGAAATAGAGATAAAAAAGTAAAATCTTCCTCTTTCCGAGGCTAAAGCATTCTGTGCTGCAGCACTATTCAACCACAGAACTAAGCAATAGAGTGATCTGGGGCAGGGTGCCAGTGTATATACATGGAGGTTCCATTAGGCCTGAAGGAAAGAGGACTGGTATCTTGTGGAAATCAATTATATCCCCCTAGAAGTTGGTTGGGGTAGAGACTGACAATGGTGAAAAGTGAATTTCCATTATGGAAAAAAGCTGAGGTACCTGTAAGGTCTGTCCCTCATGGGATCTTCCATAACAGGGGAAGGAGTCAGAAGATAAGTAACAGAAGACTACAAGAGGAAAAAAAAAGATTGAAGTTATTAAAGATTTAAGGAGGAAGAAAACTTAGTTTGAAACCCTGACTACATAGAACTAAACAACGAGGAAGATAATAATAATAGAAGGGAATACGGCCTTTGGGGCTTTAAATAAGTCCAAACATCTATGAACAAATATTGCTAAAGAAAGCAAAAATAATCAGTACTTCATTAAGCATATAGGTCTTGCAGAATTCCGAGTAAGCATTGAACCAAAGCAGTATGCTTCTGAATATGCCAAAAGTGAAGTAAGCATCATCAAAACATAATTTGTGATCTGTAGAGCAGAAATAATTGGCCAGATAGAAAAACCTGGATTCACTAATGAGTTACAACAAAGAAGCAAAAGAGAACTGATTGAGAGTACAATATGCAGAAGTGAAGTATAATCTGGAAGAAAATAAACAAAAACAATAACATTAAAAGAAAGAATGATCTCTACATAAGTTTAACATAATGGTATCAAAGACATGATGTGTAAAGACAATTTAAATATTATAGGTCTCTAGAAGAAAAGGAAAAACATTGGTATTTGGAACTTGTTATTTCATGAGAAATATAGACTAAATAAGGAATGAATAGATATAAGGACCACTAATTAAAGAATATAATTCCATAATAAGCAGAAGGGATATAGTAAAGACAAAGAGACAAATAAATTCTTTTAAGAGAAAGGTATAGGAAGCGAAATTAAAATTAATAATCAGAATTGAAAGGGAGAAGATTAGAGGGAATTTTACTGGCTACCTGAGAGAGAAAAAAGACAGGAATAATTAAATAGATAAAATTGAAAACTGAAAAAAATTAACAAGTTAAATGAAACAAAAAAGAAACTAGGGAATGGGTATAAAATAAAAGAGTGGGCTTGAAAATTAGGGAAACAGAGCTTGTGGGAATAGAATAACTTAAAATAGATTAAACAAAGATAATGGGGGGTATTCTCTTTATAGAAGAAGAGGACAAGTGACCAAAAATCCTAATTCATAAAATTATTGAAGATAAATGGAGAAAACATAATCCTAACTCTCATAACTTCAAATGTGAATGGATTAAAATAATCCAAAAATCATGAAAAGGAATGACAGATTAGGTAAAACAAAACACCATAATCTGCTGGTTGCATATTTATATATTCACCTAAAAAGCAAAGACATACATATAATGAAAATGGAACAAAGTTTACTCTCTATGGTTCAAATAAAAAATTAAGAGCAAAAGTTCATTAATGCTAGCAAAGGAAAACAACAAACAAAAAAGAGACAAACAAGGAAGCGACATTTCACTGAAAGGAATCATGGTAAATATCAATATCAAATGTATATTAAATTTTATTGCAAAACCAAGTCTGAGATAATAGGCTAATAAGCAAATGGTTTTACTTCAAACCCTAAATACCACTGAGCTGGGAGCCATACAACCTAGGTTCTAGTCTCTGATTCAATTACCTATTATCTTTAATCAAATCAATCAACCTATCTGGACCTCATTATGCCACCTGAAAAATCAGATCATAATACCTAACTTGTATACTTCACAGACTCATGAAATTCAAATGTAATATTTTTTAAAAAGTGCTTTAAAAATTATAAAGCATTATACAAATCTCAAATCTAATAATGACTAATAATGAGATTATTAATAAAATACTTAATGTAAAAAAAATTAAATATATATGCTCCAAATGCCCAAACATTTCAATTCATTAAGAAGACATAGATATAATATAACAAGAACAGGAGACTTTAATGTCTCTCAGATTTGTACAAATCTAACCAGAAGTGTATTTTTTAAAGAAAATATAGAATTTAATAAATTTCTAGAGAAACTAGTGTAAAAATACCTGTAGCATCTTCTAAATGATACTGTTAAAGAGTATACTTTTTTCCAGCAACATATGGAACTAGTACCACTACTGCACAAATTATTCTTAGTAATAAAGAAAACATCCTACCCATTTCTTTTATGAGACAAATATAGTCCTCTTTCCTAAACCAAGGAAGGAAAAAACACAGAAGAGCCATAAAACAACATAATTTGTTAATATTGATTAAAATATTTTAAATAAAATTTTATCAGCAGAGCACAGTGATTAAAGAAGAAAGTATTTATTGTGACCAAGTTGGATTTATACTAAGGTTACAAGTATGGTTCAACATCAGGAAAACGATCAACACAACTAAAAATATTAAAAACAAAATATCACAATCTATAAGATCTAAAAAATGCAAAAATGGCCTTTGACAATGTATAACTGCCATTTATGCTAAAACCTTATGAATATTTTCATGAAGAGACATTGCTTAAAAAAACATATCTCTTCAAAATTAAAACCGTCAAATATAATTTAGATAGAGTAGAAGCTTTCCTAATAAACAGGAAAGTGATGCAAGGATGCTCTGCTTCTCCATTATTGTTTGATATATCTCCAGAAATGCTTACAAAATCAGTAGGACATGATCATTTACTTAGAAAATCCTAGGGAATCAGCAAAGATTCCGAGACAATTCATAGCTTTAGCAAAGTTCCAAGCTACAAAGTAATCTCTCAAAAATCAATAGCATTTCCATACCATAATAACAAAATCCGAAAGCCATAGTATAATAATGACAAAACCAAAAAGGAAATATCATTAAAATTACTACAAAATTCATAAAACATTTGAGAATTCATGTATCAAAATACACAAAATACTTGCATAAATTCAATTTCAAAGTGTTCCTTTAATAAAAACAAAACTTAAATAGCTGGATGAGTATTCTGTGCTTATGGCTGGGCCATACAAATATAATAAAGATGACAATTCTAACAAAGTTAATTTATCATTTTAGTACTATACCAATCAAATGAAAAAAAATTGAAAAAATCAATAAAATAAAAAATCATTTGGAAAAATAACATATCTAGAACATCAAGGGAAATAATGAAAATAATGTTGAGATGAAGTGGAATAGTATTCAAGATCCAAATTAGACAAGGGAAAATCAAAAATAAAGGAATTTAATAACCCAGTGTTCAGCAAACCATAAAAACATAGATTACAGGGGCCGTTAGGTGGCGCAATGGATAGAGCACTGGCCCTGGAGTCAGGAGGACCTGAGTTCAAATCCAGCCTCAGACACATAGCATTTACTAGTTTTGTGACTCTGGGCAAGTCACTTAACCCCAACTGCCTCACCCCCCAAAAAAAAATTACTGAAAGAATTCCCTATTTCATTAATAAATATCTTCTGTAAAAACTGAAAACCTAGTTGGTAGAAATCAATCTTAGACCAACATCTTACATCATGTTTAACAATAAACACTAAATGGCTATGCAATGTTAATGTCAAAGATCATACTATTAAAGAATGAAGAGAAACAGATCACATACTTTTCATAGCTATGAGTAAGTTATGTATCCTTACTAAAATGAAGAATAGAGGCAATTTCAGTTAACTTGTACACACACATGCAAGTAAAAACCATTCTAATAGAGAAGTGGTTAAATAATATAAACAGTTCTCCAAAAATATAAAAATGCTAATCGTCATATGAAACAATGCTCCAATTCACTAATAATAAGAGATATATAAATTTAGACTATTGAAGTTTTACCTCACATGCAGCAAATTGGCAAAAATCACAAAAAATGGAAAAATGTCATAAGGGTTGTGGGATGATAGGTATACTAGTGCATTAGTGGTGGTGTAAATTAGAGCAGTCATTTGGGAAAGCAAGATGAAATTATGCAAATAAAATGGCTAAAATACCCATATCCTTTGATCCAAAGATTCCATTACTAGGCTTATACCTTAAGAAGATTACTAATAGGAACAAGTCCCCATATACATCAAAATATTTATAGTAGCATTTTTTTTGTAGTAGCAAAGAATTGGGTACAAAGTAGAAGTCCATTGACTTGGAAATGGATAAGCAAAGTTTGGATGTGCATGTAATACTATGTGCTCTTACTATAAGAAATAATCAATATAATGAACACAGAAAAAGGAATAGTTAACACAATCTGATATAATGTAAAGTAAGCAGAGCCAAGGAAAAAATACATTCATAATTACTATAAGAAGCTAAATGGAAAGAAAGACCAAAAAACAATCAGAAGTAATTGTTGCAAAATTACAATACATAAGCATGGTCCCAGAGAATAGAAATGAAAAGATATCCCAATCTCATTCCTTTGCAGAAGGTGGAGGTCAATTTATTTTTCAAAATTTGGAGATGTATTGACAGGTTTTGCTGATTTCTCTCTTTTTTCTTTTGTTTGAAAATATTTATTACAAGGGATGTTTTCTGGAAGAGGGCAGGGAGAAAAGATGACAGGGAAGTGGGAGTTAAAGTCTTGGTGGAGCTAGTATATAGAAAGATGGTAGTAGTAATAAAGTTGTATAGGAGGTTGAGGACCCTGGTGATAACTTCTCCTTGGTATTATTGGAAGCTTTGTGATTCAACCCAAGGCTACCTCCCAGTAGCCAATCTCACACAGCTAGCCAATCTTATAGTGGTAATAACGGTTATTGAACACATATATTGATAAGATGCCTGGTAAGAGGCCAAAGCAACATGCTATAGTTAAGAGGAGCTTTCCTGAGTAAGAATTAATGGGTGTTAACATGAATGGGTGTTTGCCTGGGGTCTGCCATCTATTTGACTTCCATACAATTGAGTATAAGAATTCTGCCCCATTGGTATAAAAAGATAGTCTGCTTCCCTTTAATCCATGTTCTGTTGTATTTATTAATGAGGGTATGCATTTCCAGGTGGGTGAATTCCTTACTTTCACTTTGGGCTTTAGCGTCCTGTTTTCCTACTGACAGATATGTGTGAAATCACTGAGAAAACTGCTAGTGGTGCTTTGTCATCATGCTATTTGGCCATTTCACTATCTAGTTCCCCCTTGTCTAATTCCCAGGGTTCACCTTTTAAACAGGCACCTTAATATAGTCTTGGTGGACCTGTGAAGTAGTTGTTACTGAAATAAATTTAGAATGATGGCCAAAAAGTCAACATTTTGACCACTTTTAGGCATATATTCCAAAAGGATAAAAGGAGGGCAAGGACGTCTCTGATATCAATATATATGATTGACTAATGCTAAATCATTCTTTCTACCTCTTGGAAGAGGTGATAGACTAGAGATATGGAAGGAGTCATACATTTTTAAATATAGCCAACGTGTGAATTTCTTTTGTGTGACTACTTATTTATTATAATGAATGGCTTGTGTGTGTCATATACACATATATGTGCATGTCTGTATACACATATGCATATGTACACACATGCATGTATATAATATGTATATATAGATACATTGCATGTGCATATGAATATGCACATATACATATACCTATACCTGTACACACACACACACACACACACACACACACACACAGACACATATATATGAGAGGGGCATTAGTAAAGGTTTTAAAAAGGAAGAAAAGAAAGAAAAAGGTCATGAAGAAATAAAAAATGTAGAAGCAAGCTAAGAATGATACATAAGTAATTAGGGTAGTAGTAGAATTGCCATTTTAAATTTTAAATATACTACCCTCCCTACAAATTATACATATTAGAGATTAACTGTTACACATGCAGTATTATTTTCCCTTCTTTGTATGTGGACATATTCATATTCGCTGATATTTTCCATTTTATAATAAAGAAAAATAAAACAAAAAAAACACCATGCTGATAGTATGTATAATGTTTTCTAATTCTGAAATGAAAAATAAAACAAAAAAACCCACCATGCTGATATTATGTACAATGTTTTCTAATTCTGAAATGAAAGGGAGAGAGGTACGTCACTTCATTTCTTTTCTAACACCTAGCCTAATCATTATAATCACACAATTTTCAGTTTTCTTTTATTCTTTCCATTTACATTGCAGTCATTATGTCAATTTCCTACTACTTCCCCCTTATGTTTACTTCACTCCATAATAGTTCATATGTCATCCCAAACTTATCTGAATTTTACATGTCTATTATTTCAGGCAGTGCAATAATATTCCATCTCATTCATTTGTTTAATCTTTTGTCAATCAGTGGGCAACTACTTATTTTTCAATTTTTTTTTAAATAAAAAGTATGACCATTCATTACATAGAGGAGTATATACAGGAGACCTTTTTGTGATTGAGCTCCTTGGGAAATATGGCTAATAATCAAATCTCTGGGTCAAAATGTGAACATTTTAGTCTCTTAGAACACATACACACACACACACACACACACACAATTCCAAGTGTGGTGTTTTAAAAATAAGCACCAAGAAACTAAGACCAATTTCTAAGTCCAGGAGTATTGTTTACAGTTTCCCAAAGCAGTGAAAAAAAACAAAACAAAACTGAAGGAGGAGATAGTTTCATGTTTTTTCATCTACTGGTAATATTTCTTTGTGAAAAGAGTAAGTATTTATTTATAAGCGGGGAAGGGTCTAGAGATAGTGCTGCCATATCCTCAAGGCTTGGAAAATATGAGAAAACTTTGAGGGGAATCTATCGTTCATGTGTTCAGGTTTTAATTTGCATCAGATTTAATTTTCTTACCTATGGAAAGTGGGGGGGAAAGCACACTGAGAAAAACATGGTCTGTACAAAATAAATAAAAAATTTATAAACCTAAAATGAAAATAGTAAAGTTTATACATAGATGTAACAAAAATGTTATAACCCAGGTTGATGTGGGTAACAGAGTAACTTGAGTCCACTGTTTTGTTTCTTTTCCTATTACCATTCCTAGTTACATTCTTAATGGATGATTTTAAGAGCCTCCTAATTGGTTTTCCTGCCTTCTATTGTCCTAACCATCCATCCACCTTCCTCCAGTCTATCTTGCACAGTGCTGTAGCATTAATTTTCCTATAAGGCAAACCTGATATTATTTCTTTGTTCAAAATCTTTCTAATACATCCAACTCTCTACATGCATCCTAAATCCCATACAATCTCTTCTCTCCAGCAGATTGCTTAATTCTATTATCCACACTCTGACTCTAAATTTCAATCCCTCCTTATCTATTGGGTCTTTTCATGCTGCCCATAAACATACTCATTTTTCTCTCATCCTAAAAACACAAAAATACAACTCCTCATTTGATCCTACTATCCCTTGTAGGAATTGTCCCTCATTTCCTCCAGTTTCTGAATAAACTCATCAAAAAACCATCTCTGCACTCACTGCTCCTAGTTCTTTTCCTCTTATTGAATTCTAACCCCTTTGCAATCTGGTTTCTGATCTCATCATTCAACTGAAAGTGCTCTCTCCAAAATTATCAATGATCTCTCAATTGCTAAAGTTAGTAGAAATTTTGTCAATCTTTATCCTTCTTGGCCATTCTAAAGCCTTTGGCATTGGTGGTCACCCTCTTCACCTGAATACTGTCTTTTTTATGGGTTATCCTGAGAGTCCTGGTTATTTTCCTACCTGAATTACCACTCCTTCTTAGCCTTCTCGTATTTTCATACCACAAATTCTGGCTATCCACCAAGGTTCTGTCCTTAGCCGTTTTTTCTTCTCCTTTTATATTATCTTGATTTGTGATCCTACCAGCTTCCATGGGTTCAATTACCAACTTGTCATCTCTATGAGGATGGTTACAAAATGACCTATCTCTCCACTTTCTCTGCGTGTCTATAATGAGTGCATGCACACAAATATATGTGTGACTATGCACACACATATACATATATTATATAAACTTAAGTTATTCATTGTTTTACAGCTGGAAAGTTTCAAAATTGTGATTTGAATTCAATACTTTCTTGACATCAAATCCACTGTTTTGCTGTAGTCAATGTTCCCATGATGCAAAAACATCCTGATAAGTGAGTTCAAAAATACTTTTAAAATCTGTCAAAATCATCCCTTTATGTTAGATGGAGCAAATAATCAGTTGATTGATCAAATTTTTGCCTTTGATCCAGTTATTGTGATGTTGCATTAATAGCTACAGCTGACTGAATAGATAGGATTGAAATTCACATTTCCTCTCTTTAATATTCACTCCTCCCCATTGTTCTCAAATTAAGTATAATGTTATACATTCACTTATTGTTATTGCCTTTTAAGGAAAGTTACATTTATTTTCTTCTTTAAGTAAATTTAATAGGCAATTATTAAGCACCTGCTATATGCCACACACAGGGTTGTAAGAACTAGGGATACAAAAACAAAAGACTCCCCCTCCAGAAGGAGCTTACATTTTCCTGGAGGGATTCAATATGTATATAGATAAGCAAGTTATATGTGTGTAGGGGTGTGTGTGCGTATGTACGTATATGACAATATTTGAGGGAAAATTGGGAAAATCAGGAAAGGCCTTTAAGCTGAACTTAAAAGGAGAAGGTGATTCCAAAAGGTTAACAGCCAGGTGGGACTGTATTCTGCGCATGAGGATAGAATTGTAGGTTTGTAGGTAGAAGGGACTTTAGACACAATCAAGTGTAATCCTCCCATTTTATAGATGAGGAAACTAAGGCTGAGAGTGGTTAAGTGACTTGTCCAGGGTCATATGACAGGATTTGAACCCAGATATTTCTGATTCCAATTCTTGCTCTTTATCCTCTATGCCATGCTCTTTCTTGATAAGCAGCTGCATCAGGGGCTGCATTAGCAAAGGCAGATCCATGATGGACAGCACAAGGAATATCAAGTAGCTAATTCAGTTGGAATGTACAAGTTATAAGAAGGAATAATATGTAATCAGCCTGGAAAGATGTGTTGGATCCAGACAGTGATGGGAGTTAAATGTCAAATAAAGGAGTGTATATTAATTCTTGAGGTGATAGGGAATCACTAAAGATCCCAGAGCAGTTGAGTGACATGATCAATCAATTAATCAGTTAACATTTATTAAATAGCTAAGGTGTGCTAGGCACTGTGTTAAGCATTGCTGATATGTGGGGTACAAAGACCCTTACCGATAAATTGCAGACTCAGATATTAGCAAAAATAATAGTTTGTTTATTGGTTTCTCAAGAAAGGGTTCCCTCAGAGCACCCAAAAGATGGTGCCAACTGAAGAGAGCAGAAGTGTGTTCAGCTCAGCAGATTATATAGATCCTAACCGCAATCCCCTCCCACACAACACCCACTGGCTCTTCTTCCCATTGGCTGGGCTTCTGAGCTCCCAGTCTAGGCACGAAAGAAAAATCTTCCTATCCCATTAGCTGGGAGGCAGGCTTACATTCTAGGTGCTGAAAATTCAAAGACAAAAAATAAGGAAACAGAGTATAGCCAATCCAAACATACATGTCCTTATTTAGTAAACCTAATGCTGAAGTAGCAGTGGGGTGGTGATCAGGAGGGGGTTTAGGGCCGAATTCCTATGAGTTAGGCAATTCCTAGGACACCAAAATTTACTGCAATTTCCCCTCCCTAACCCTCTTCCCCCTTATCCCAGAGACAAGAAAAGGCAGGAAGCTAAGCGCAAGCAGTTCAGGTTGGGAGCAGGGCTTATTCTTTCTGTCATGTGCTTAAAAACAGGGTCTGAGTGGAGGAGGGTTTTGAAAGCAACAATCAAGAAATATTAACAAGAGCTATTGATCCCCTGAGAAGGCTTCACTTTTGAGAGATCATCTCCCACACAGATATTAAAAAAAAAAAAAAAGCAAAACACAGTCTCTGTCCTAAAAGAGCTCACAATCTAATGAGGGAGGCAACAAACAAACACATGTATGCAAGCAGGCTGGATATAGGGTAAATGTTGTTCAGTCACATATGATTCTTCATAACTCCATTCTGTGGTTTTCTTGGCTTACCATTTTCTTCTCCAGCTCATTTTACAGATGAGGAAAAACAGGGTGAAGTGACTTGCCTAGAGTCACACAGCTAATAAGTGTCTGAGGTACAACTTGAACTTATGACAATGAGTCTTCCTGATTCCAGGCCCTGTGCTCTATCCACTGAGCCACCTTGCTGCCCCTCAGAATAAATAGGATAAAATTAATAGTGCTAGAATTAAGAGGCTTTGAGAAAGGCTTCCTGTAGAAGATAGAATTTTCACTGGGATTTAAAGGGAGGCAAAGAAGGCAATAGGTGGAGATGTAGAAGTAGAGGATTTGAGGATTTGAAAATCAAACAAAGGATGTCGTATTTGATCCTAGAAATGATAGGAGCTAGCCACTTGAGTAGGGAGGGTGACTTGATCCAATCTACGCTTTAGGGAAATTACATTAGTCTCTTAATGAAGGATGGAAGGGAGTGGTGAGAAACAAAAGGCAAGTAGACCCACGAGCAGGCTATTGCAATATTCTAGAGATAAGGAGATGGGATCTTGTACCAGAGTGGTGGCAGAGTCAAAGGAGACAAAGAAGAATATTCAAGAAATGTTGCAAAAGTGAAATTGAGAAGCCTGGTCAACAGAGTGGATTTAAAGGTGAAAGATAGTGTGAAGAGTGAAGGATGACTCCTAGGTTGGGAGCCTGAGGAATTTGGAGACTGGTGATACCCTTGTACTATTGCAATAGGGAAGATAGGATTGGGGGAAAATTTAGAGGGAAAGTTAATGAGTTCTGTTTTAATTGTATTGGTTCAAAATGTCTAATAAGCATCCACTCTGAGATATATGAAAGGGTGTTGAAGATATAAGAGTAGAGAAGTTGGAGTAGGATAGGCAGATTTGAAAATCATTGATATAGATGGTAATTAAATCTAAAGGAGCTGATGAGACAATTGAATGAAGTAGTATAATAGGAGGAGAGAAAAGGACCCAGGACAGTGTCCTATGGGACACCTATGGTTATAGGACATGATCTGGATGAGCATTCAGTAAAGGAAAAGGAGGAGTGGTAGGAGGAGAATGAGGAGAGAATGATTTCCTGAAAAGCTAGAGAAGAGAATATCAAGGAGAGATCAGCAGTATCAAAGGCTGCAGAGAGGTCAAAGAGAATGAGAACTGGGAAAAGGCCATTGAATTTGGCAGCTTACAGCCCACTGGTAACTTCAGAGACAACAGTTTTGGTGGAATCATGAGGTAAGAATCTGGATTATAAAGGTTTAAAAATGAAGAGGAAAAAGAGGTTGCACCTATCATAGACAGCCTTTTCAAGGAAATCAGCCATGAAGGGCAGAAGCAACATAGGATGATAATGAGTATGGAAGGTTTGTTTGTTTGTTTGTTTGTTTTTACAGGATGTTTGTGGGCAGTAGGGAATGAATAAGTAGACAAGGAGAGTTTGAAAAGAAGTGACAGGGTGCGGTTGACAGGGGAGGCAATCTATTGGAAGGGACAGCAAGAAATAAGATTGTTTGAGCAAGTGAAAAGCTTAATGTTGTTAATGAGTAAGACAACCTCCTTGTTAAGGAGTAAGGAGACAGATTGAAGGAGACAATAATGGCAGAATGCATATGAGTTATATGAAATTAAGAAGAGAGAAGAAGGAGCTCACATGAATGGCCTCATTACTTTCTGTAAAATATGAGGCAAAGTATTCAACTGAGATGGTAGGAGAAGGGAAAGCCATGACAGGTTTGAAGGATGAAAAGTCTTGGGAGAGCTACTGTGGAAAGTCAGATAATAAGTTGATAAGGCAGGTATGGAAAGATTGCCTAGCAGCTATAAGGGCCCAGGTGAGGTTGTATAACATAAATTTGTAGTGGAACTATTCAGAATGGTTGCATGATTTTCTACACCTTAATTCAGTGCAAATGTGTAAGAGAGAAGGCAGAGAATGGTGGAAGTGATCTAAGGCTGGGGCTTAGCTGGGTATAATTGGCAAAATGATAAAGAAGCTAAGTATAGAGAGGAGGATAATGTGGAGTTGAATTGGCCACCGAAAGATCAAGATGGGGGAAAGAAGAGAGAGTGTATCTAACACATGGGAGATGGCCTGGAAGAGAGCTGAGGGTGAAGGGATAGAAAGTCATAGTGTGGATGAACAGTAGTATTTGTTAAGGAAGGGCAGGTAGAAAGCCAATAGATTAATGTTAGATAAGGGGATTTTAGAATTCTTGAATACAAAGATAGTGAATTTAGATCACTGGCATGACTATCTTTTAATGTGACTGAGATAGGGTGGAGAAATAGGTCATGGGAAGTAAGTCAAAGAACTGAGTGACTAGAGTTTTTGAGAGAGAATTAATATGCATGTTAAAGTCTCTGAGTATGAAGGAGTTGGAGAGGAAAGAATAGTTGTGAACCATGTATCAAACTAATTGAGGAAGGAAGGAAAGTAACTTGGAGGTCTGCAGACAAAATTCCAGGATTTTGATTGGGTAATAGGTGGGAATAGTATAAACCTCAAAAGAGGAGGGGTAACTGAATGATGGAAGTAGGGGGAGATCCTGAAAGTGGCAATGGGGAGCAAGGAGTATTCTCACTCCTCCACCTCAACTAGTGAGCTGAGGGGAATGAGTGAAGGTACAGCCAGTATTGGAAAGAGTGGCCACACAGGTTGTGTCATCAAGGAGGAGCAGGGTTTCAGAAATAGCTAGTAGATAAAATGAATGGGAGAGGAAAAGATTTAAGAAGAGGAGAAGGTTGTTGCCATGGCACAGGTATTTCACAGGACAAAGTAGGAGTTGTTGATATTTGTTGGAAACTTTGACATGACAGGGAGGGGTGGGAATAAAAAAATCTAGAGTTAGAGGGTGGGGGATGGGCTTTGGATAGTGATCTTCCAGAGATTCAGAATTAGTGTGAAGTGAAGGTTTTGAGAAGTTTTATCACTGGGTGGAGTGAGCCACTCTTCAAAGAAAGCTAGAGATTAGGCTGAAAGTAAGTACAGCATGAGATGGGAGGTGCACTGTCAGAACTGTTCTTTTTCTCAATAGAATAATATAATTCCTCAAGAAAGACATCTGTTTCACTTTTGTCTTTGTGCATATGTTTGTTGAATTTGAACACAGTTGAACACCAAAAATGGTCAGCAAACACTTCTCAGGTTATGTCATCTAGCCAACAGCTTCAGTATGTGCCAGATACCTGAAATGGTACTTAAGGTTCCTCTTTGCTAACCTCCTACTGAAAGCAGCAGGATAGGTTGGGATAATGCCAGTAACAGGAGAGAAACAATATTTGTTGCCAGGTTTTCCTTGAGCTCCTACCAGTATGTGTAGTCTAGAACTGCAACATAAAGAGCAAATTAAATTCTATCCATTTGCCAATAGCCACATCCAAATGGGGGTTCTCAAATAGTAATGGCATCCTTTTAGACAGTCCAAGAAATTACTTATGTGGGACTTTGTTTTTTATTAGAAGAAATACAAAGCCCAGCAGGCTTTCATTGATGTTATTCTAAAAAGTAAAACATGCCAGCCTGACAACAACATGACAATATGTCACAAATAATGACAGCAATAATTCCAATCTTCCAGAAAGTAAGTAGGAGGAAAGTTAACATTTAGCCATATTCTTCATGATCTGCACTCTTAGAAGTGCTGATACCAATGACGTAAGAACTCCTTTATATATGTGATACATATGTGTACGAATCAAGCACACACTGGAACTTCTGAAGTTTATTATTGAATAAATGTGATGGCAATATAGGAATATAAAAATGTAGAAGATAGTCTTATCTACATTCCTTCTTTTCTTTCTTTCTTTCTTTCTTTCTTTCTTCTTTCTTTCTTTCTCTCTCTCTCTCTTCTTTCTTTCTTTCTTTTTTTCCTTCCTTCTTTTGACTTTGTCTCTCTTTTTCACTCAAGCTGGATCTATAGGGCCTCTGCTAATGGATCTGGACCTACTCTGATTGATATAGGGATTTTGACCTTTGTCATTATCCAATTTGGGCTTTGTTCTCCTTCCTCCAGTTCTGGAAGTATACCATATTAATGTCAAACTTAGTTTTTATTCAGTTTTTCAGTTGTGTCCAACTCTTCATGATCCCATTTGGGGTAAGTGACTTGCCCAGGGTCACACAGCTAATAAATATCTGATGCAAATTGAGGCCAAGCACTCTACCCACTGCTGACCTTAGTGCATACATTCAATAAACTTAGCCCATTGAAACTTAGAACCCCAGAGTTTAAGAGATTTGCAGCCTCACACTCCCAGGTGACAGGTATTGAAAGCCAGTGGTGCCACATTTAGCCATATTTTTTTCCTTTTTTTTTTTTGGCAGAAGAAAGTATGATTATATTAGATCTGGAAGGGACACACTCTCTGTCTCCTTTTTACCCATGACAAAAGATCATTTTTTTTCAAGAATACAACTATTTTTCTTGTTGTTTTTTTCCCTTCACTTTGATATAAACATGAAAAAAATGTCCCACTTAGGGACATTTTAAATTAGACATTTTAAATTAGAAAACTTTAGTTATTGTACTTTGTCTTCTGATTTCCTTGTAATTTCATATATACTTTTTAATAATGCTCGAGGAGAGTAAACATCCTGTTAATAAAATTGGCAGATGATTGGGAGCTCTTGCTAATAATAGCTAAGAAAATGAAATAATATAAATCATAATAATATGAGCAGAGGTAAATTAAAATTGAAAATTCATATAATAAAAGCATCTTAGAAAAATGAATATGATGATTTAGGAGGGTAGAGTACTAAAAATTGCTTTTACTAGACTTAAAATATTGGAGGGGTGATAGATATAATTCTGACATGTTACCTTTTTTCTAGAACAAAAAAAAAATGAATGGCCAGACTCCGGTACCTGCTTCCTCTCCTCGCAGGAATCAAATTCATCTTGAAGAAAGGTTGGTGGAAGAGACTAGAGATTTCTTTTCATGTCTCTTGTGAGCCAAATCTAGACGGATCCATGTCAACACACATAATCCACATGGACAACATAGCACTGCCACCATCACCACTGCCACCTTACATTAAAAGTCCTAAACTTGTAGGATTAATGCCAAAAAAAAAAAATCTCAATATTGTTTGGTACCTGGCAAAAGATCCTACCCTGTTATGATGGCTACAATAGAGAAAAGTGATAGAAGGAAGATGTTTATGTTATTGAAGATAAAGACAACTACTTAAAAGTTTTTTCTTTTGCTCTGTTGTTCATTCTTACAGGCACCATGGTACAATGGAAAAGGTTAGGATTTGGATCAGGACATATTAGACTTAGGATATTTCTAAAGAAGAATAGGATGGGTATGAAAAGTAGCATCCAAGGGAGCATGAATAGTAGAAGCCTTCAGTGGGAAACAAGCAGAATATTCTAATTGTCTTTCTCAAGAGTTATTGATTATTGATTATCATCTGGGCATCTCACTTTGGCAAAATAGTTGGGAATTGAAGATATGGTAGGGAAAAATGGATCTAAGTGATACAGAGTAACAAAGAGGAAAAGAAAATGGGCTGACAACTCAAATGAAGCAAGGTTAAAAGTTTTAGGATCTTAAAGAAGCTAAACCTAAGGTAAATGGAAAGATTCCTAGTTAATTATACATCAGAAGAAAAGAAAAAAAATCACATGCAGATGGGGAGAGGAGAGTGAGCCATGGGAAGAGGGTCAAGGATACCTGTGTGTATTTAATAGTGTTTAATATACAAAGGTCCTTGCAAGAATGAACATACTTGAGTTGGGTCTAAATGTTGAACTGACCCATTGCTTTGATCTCAAATACTTTGAGTATCAAGTTATTCCATAACCTGGACCCCCATAAATATGGTGGAACTGGGGAAAGGAACACAAGAGGCAACACAAAAAAGCATTGTATCTGAAGACGTGAGAACCCAGATTTTCTTCTGGGTCTGCTATCTGATATTGGATAAATCATTTTCTCTCTCTGAGCCTCAGTTTTGTCATCTGTAAATGTGAGGAGAGGGCCTAAGCTGGTACCTTTTTTAGATTAAACATGATGTTGGAATAAAAGTAGTCACTCCTATGTCATTGAATGGCTAAGAAAAGGAGTTTTAATTAACCCAAACATAAGAAGCCAATATAGTAACACTTAGTTCAGGTAGACACACACTGCTGTCCTCATCTCCCTATGGGAATGTGTCTAGTCAATGGTGACATCAGGCACCCATCAAATCTGAAGTAGGTCACTCTCATGTGATTAAGATCTTTTGTACCCCTAAATGATCAGGAAATCAAATCAACGGTGAAACACAATGAAAGGTCACTAGAAGTCTATTTCAAAGGAGGCACAGCTTGGACCTTGCTTTGTTCCCCCACCACCACCCTAATTAAGTCCTAGCTTTGTCACCTTTTACAGAAAGCTATAACAACCTATGTTGGGGCAAAGGGAGTGTGAGTTAGAGGAACCAAGGTAGATATTGGTACCATCACAATAAAATGAGACTGGGGTCCATGATACCAAACACCTTTTCAAATCAAATGTTTATGGCTTTACAGGTTCAGACATTTCAAAAGCATTTTCTCTCCTTGTCTTAAGGGTTCCTTGTGTGCCCCTTGATGAAAATAGGCATTCAGTCTTAAACACGGAATGACCAGGCAGAGCTCTAAGATAATTTCTACATGGATTTTTGTAAAGTTTAGAGATCCTTTCAAACTTCACTATGAAGCACAGACTTCAGTGAAGTATGTGAACACCAGTACCAGAACAAAGGTGTTTAATAAAAAAATGGAGAAGTAAGAGAATGACTAACAGCATTAAGGGAAAATAGCCAACTAAAACTTAAGGAGACTGTGATAGTGGGCAATGCTAAGTTTATGTTTTAAACTTATTAGCATACTGCATTGCTAGAGATTTTAGACCCCTAAAAGACTGTAAAATCCTTGTCTGTGTAAGCTGGTGGAAAATTGGACTGAATAGATGGGGCTGTATACCTATCTACTTCGTATATAGTTTGTACCCCAAGTGCATATGTTTTTAATATCATTTGCACCTTGGATTTTAGTAAAAGCGTTTCTGTGCTAGAAATAGCTGCCTGAGCTCATCATGCTCGAAAGGATACAAGTACCTTGCATCAATCTGGCACTCAATAAATACTTGTTTGCTTGATTGATTGACTACATGATTAATTCTAAGTACTGTGTCACATTACGTGACTTATTTCTTAAAAGCCCTGTCAGCATGTGGGTGGTGCATTCTTTCTGTTCAACAGTGTTTCTACATAGTTTATTAACTTCCTTAAGGCTATGCTGTAAGTCAATGTCTTGGATGGAACACAGAACAGGATAACCTCCAAATGGTGGCTTCTTTCCACTGACTGAATGGTTTTCTGCCACCACAACACAATGGAACCTGTACTTTTTCTGCAACCTTAGACCATGCCTATGAGTCTGTTCTCTTCTGATATGCCACTACTAATATGTTCTCTCTAGCAGATGATATGTTAGGCAGTGTCATAGAAATAATGCATATGGTTTTCAGCAAGGAAATTGACAATGTCTCTGGTGCTGTTCTTGTGGGTGGCACAGACACTGTGTTAAGTGCTTTACAAATATTACTTTACTTCATCCTCACAACAACCCTTGGAGACAGATGTTAGGATTTTCTCTATTTTACAGTTGAGGAAACTGAAACAGAGGTTACATGACTTGCCCAGGATGAAATAGCTAGTAAGTGTCTAAGGTCAAACTTGAACTCAGGTTTTCCTCCCTCCAGGCCAAGTAGTCTGTCAATAGCTGCCAAAAAGAGCGCTAGTTTTGAAGTCACGTGGCCTGAATTCCAATTCTGGCTTCACAACTTACTAGTCTGTAACTTTGGGTGAGCCACTCAACTCTCTGAGACTTAATTTTCTCGTTTGTAAAATGATTATCAAAGATCCCTTCCAGTTCAAACCCAGGCTTGTCCTGAGCAGGAAGATTGGGAGCTGTAAAACTTGGGAAGCTAATTGTGACAGGAAAAAAATAGAAGTCTAGTTTAAAAAGGGACCAAATGCTTGATGAGGTGGCATACTTCACTAATCCCAACTATCATGAATATTGAGGGTAATAGATATTTTGGGCTTGGAAGTTGTGAGCTACAGTGGACTGTGCTGATTGAATGTCCTTGCTCTAAGGTCAGCAACAGTGTGCTGAATGAACCCTCTCCTACAGGGTGTCAGTAGGTTGCCTAAGTAGTCCTTTTTTCCAAGGTTGGAAATGGAGCAGGTGAAAGTTCTTATGCCAATCAGTAGAGAGATTGGTCAATACATAATCCCTACACAGACTGAATGAGGTGGGAAGATTCAGTCTTTCAAATAAATGAATGAATGAATAAATAGATTGTCAAAAAAGATAAAGAACAAACAAGTAAATAAATGGATAAGTAAATAAGTATATAAATGAACGAATGAATAAACAACAAACACATAAAGAAATTAAGTGGCTAAATTTAAAATAAGGAGAGAGATTGAGGGGATGAATTCCCTGCTCCAGGAGTGTGTGTGCATTTCTTTTCCAGTGGCTTGGATATGACTGAACTATCACTGTACCACGCAGGGAAGAGCACTTGATCTTCACATTCGCCTGTAGGAAAGGGGGCAGAGTTGTAACTACTTTATTAGGAGACTAAGGACCTGGGTTTCAAAAAAACAAAGATGGTTTGTCTTCAGGATCATCCAGTCTATTTTCAGAGCCCTAGCCATGGCTGCCTGATAAGATAACTGGGAAGCATAGCACATTTGCTTTGCTGGAAAGCCCCAAGGTGTATGTTTTCCTAATGACCTTCATGAGTAGTTGGAAGAACTGAACCCCCAAGTTTCTAGCTTGCCTCCTAGAAAGGCAAAGTGGGAGAGAAGGACTTTTATGAGAAGGATAAGAGGATTGTATGAGTTGAGGGAGACACCTGCACTGGATGATTAATGTTGCCTACTTTATTAATTCCTAATATCCCCGTTAAAATTTTATACAATAGCTTTGAAACAGAATCAATCAGAGACATAGCCAGTAATTGAAGGAAAGGAGGAAGACAGTGGGTGCAGAATAGAACTGTGATTTTGTGGTATAATCTACACCATCTCTAGACCTTGAGAAGGATTCTACACCACTGCTCCCAACAGACAGACCCCGAGGGTGCTCAGAAGTACACATGGCAGAAAAATGAGTGCTTGACTGATAATATATACCCTACTCCTTCTGAAAGGTAGTATTATAAATGGATAAAAAGGATGGCCTGGGAGCCAAGAAGACCAGGGTTCAAATCCTTCCTCTGAAGTATGTTGGCTCTGGGCATCACTTAATCTCTAGTGCTTTAGGCAACTCCAAGGATAGAGAAGTACTTCTCTGGAAAGTCCCCATGCAGGTGAAATTACAAATCAAGTCACTGTCCCTCCTTACTACTGACTCCAGCATTGAGCACTAGTCAAAAGTAATGTGAAGTCAGATGACTTGGGGTCAATTGCTACCTCTTCTGTATGACTTTGGGCAAGTTATTTCACCTGTAGGTCCCAGTTCCCTCTGTGAAAATGAGGGGATTGAACAGGATGAATTTGGAATTTCTTCCAGCTCTGAATCTATGCCTTACTACCTCCCTACTCCATCTGTCCCCAGCTCAATACAGTTAATACTACATCAGTATAATTACATAGAATAGTAAGTGGCTGAATCATGAGACCTAAAGAATAATTAATGAATCAATGTCAACCTGAAGTGAGGTCTCAAACTGAGTATTAGAAAACTCTGTACTTAACCCTTTACTGTTTAACTTTTTCATGATAGTATAGATACTAATAGTAAGGACATACTTTTGATTTACAGTTTTAAAAAGTGTTGCATCATGGATATGGCAGAAAGAGCAGTCCAGAAGAGCTAGGTTTGAATCCTGACTTTATTACTTGTCTGAATATAATCAAGTTGCTTATCCTCTCTGAGCCTGTTTCCTCACTTTTTAAAGAGGAATAAACTCTTTTACTTTGTTATTTTTTTAGGAAAGGGCTTTATAAATCTACATATGGCACTATATTTACATGTTGCTGTTATGTGTAGCAAATAGAAGAATAAGGACTAGACCCATGATTACATTGGTATTGAGAATACCCACCATGGAAATTCTCTTCACTAGGGCAGGTAGGCACCTCCTTTGCAAGTTACAATCTCAGACAGTAGCCTACACTAGAGCATTGAGGGTTTAAACGATTGATCTAGGGAGCCAGTGTATTCAAGCAAGCTTGAATACAGATTTTCCTGGCTTCCATGCTTATTCTGTATTCACTGTCATATTGTCTATTATTGATACTCATAAGAGTTATTGGAAATTGATAAGATCTAGAAAAGGGTGAGCAGGATGTGAAGATATTCAAAGAAAATACCATTTGAAGATCAATTTTAAGAAACTTGGTGTGTTTAGCCTGGAGAAGGAAAGACTGAAGTGTTGTAATATTGGAGAGATTAGATTTATTTGTCCTGGCCGTAGAGGGTAGTACTAAGAGAAGGGGTGGAAGTTGAAGAGAGGTAGATTTACCCTTAATATAAGGAAAAATGTCTTAACAATCAGAACTCTCCAAAAGAGAACTGTACTCTCTTGTGGTGAATTCCCTACTCCTTGAGGTCTTCCAGCATGGGCTGGATGATTCATTATCATAGATGTTTTAGAAACCGTTCTTGCTTATGTATGATTGTATTTGAGGACCTCTGAGAAGTCTTCCATATCACGATTTCATGGGAAAGATTTTATAACTATAAACAATTTTATAAATGTTACTGTTGTCTTTACTTGAATTCCTGGATTCTAGATATAATCATCTTCCAGTTCCCTTCAACATTAATGAGTTCTATCAACTTTAAAAATACTTGGATACATTGATGGATCTACAATCTTCTTGATTTTAGTGTGCTCTTAAATGCTACAGGTTGTAGCTGTCCACATCTGCCCTTCTATGCTCTGTAATCTAGTCTTCTCTCTCTTTCTTACACACCTTATTCCATCTCCTGTCTCTATACCTCCATTAATTCTTGGAACGCACTTACTCCTTCTCTCTACCTCACAGAGTTTCTCTCTTCCTAAAAGACAATTCAAGTGCCACTTTCTATGTGAAGCCTTCTTTGAAAGCCCCCACCTTCTAGTGCCCTTTCTATCAAACTACCTTTATTTAACTACTTTGCATTTATTACATTTATTTAATAATCAATGATTCTATACTTCTATTCTATATGTATTCTATTTTCTGCTTATATATGTATGTCATCTTCCCCATTGAAATGTATGCTCCTATTAGTAAGAGTTGTTTCATTCTCTCTCTCTGTCTCTGTCTCTCTCTGTCTCTCTGTCTTTGTGTCTGTGTCTCTCTCTGTCTCTATCTCTGTCTCTGTCTCTGTCTCTCTATCTCTCTCTTTCATTTTAAGTGCAGTGCCTGGAATATAGGTGGCACTTGGTAAATGCTTATCATTTGAATAACTGATTAAGTGCCCAGTCTTTATAACTCTTTTCCATGTTATATATGCTATAAAGAATCCTCCCAGTGAATTGTGAATCTCCCTTCAATTTTCTTAAAATTGTGAATATGCCACTGGAACAAGGGGGAATCTGTTGGTTATCCCTTACTTTTGTGTCTGGTCACAGGAAAAAACAAAAACAAAAACTAGCTATGACTACTTTATGAGGCCCAATCCAATGATGTATAGGAAAGCTCAATATCAGCATTCTGGCTACTTGGTTATGGGTTCTTCGGTTATAGCAATTCATGAAATGCATTTCAATGATATATAGAAAAAAAGACATCTTTATTTTCCAATTGTAATGTGTGGTAAGGGCATGGTAATATATATATATATATATATATATATATATAATATATATATATATATATATATATATATATAATGTATGGTAGAAGGCTGATATGAATGTTAATCTTCCATTGAATCTCTGTGCTAATATAGCCTTTACCAGGCTTTTGATCCAGATGGAAAGCACCAGTAAGTTACAAAAGGTCTATTCGTTATGATAAGTTGTTGTTGATAATTCATTTTTTATTTATTTTTTTTATTTTTTAGGCAATTGGGGTTAAGTGACTTGCCCAGGGTCACACAGCTAGTAAGTGTCAAGTGTTTGGTCTGAGGCCGGATTTGAACTCAGGTCCTCCTGACTTTAGGGCCAGTGCTCTATCCACTGCACCACCTAGCTGCCCCAATAATTCATTTTCAAAGAGGAGAAATGACAGTATGTGCTGATGTCTTGACTAGTGTGTGAATTGGATTTAAGTGAAGCAGAATTGCACAGTCTTCGGCCTTACTCTCTCTTCCAGAGTCGCCAGAGTCCATTGGCAGGACAAAAGTCAAGATGACTGGCACTGGCCTGAGATTCAGTGGAAAACCGTGGTGTCTTCAATGTTTGATAAAGCTGTAAGCCAGAGGTAGGGAACCTGTGGCCTCAAGGCCATATGTGGCCCTCTAGGTCCTCAAGTACGGCCCTTTGACTGAATCCAAACTTCACAGAACGAATCCACAGATTCCCTACCCTTGCTCGAATCTCTCCACAGCAGCTCCTTCAATTGCCTTCTTAGCCACTGGAACAAATTGTTCTCATCTGCCAATTCAGTTGGGGAAAGTCTTCATATGCTTGGGGTAGCTCTCTCCCTAACTCATTGACAGGTTTGAGGCCTGTGAGTTACACCCAACCTGGTTTAACCCACCTGCCAAGATTCCTTTTACTGGGGAATGGCCGTTGCATGTGCTATAGCTTCTTGAAGCCACAAATGAAAGGACAGCGGAGGTGTATGAGAAGCCCTGAAAAGTGCTTGGCAAGCCCTCACACCAGAAGTACTAGTCTTCCCTGGACACCTCATTCACCCCTTGGCACAAGTATGTAAAATCTATATGCATAAAGTATTCTATAGAACAGATAAGTACATTATAGAAAATTTGACTCTATAGGATACTGTTTTCATACTGATTTCTGTTAAAGATTAGATTTACATTGACCCTAAAGGTAGAAAACAAAGGAAAATAAAAATCTAACCCACAGGCTGAGCTGAAAATTTTTATTGAGGAATGAGTCAAGATTTTTTCTATTCCATGAATAGTCTGAATATGGGAGTTTCCCAACCTTGGACTCTACATTTTAGCTTTATGGAGCAGTAGCCCAAACAATTTAGTCTTCCTTATTTTCTGTACCATTGGTTCCTCTCCCTTCCACTTCAGATAACCTCCTGCAAAACACTGAATTGAAATCACTCTTTCCAAAACACACCTATGCTTTCTATTTTATTTTATTAGGCAACTGCGGTTAAGTGACTTGCCCGGGGTCACCCAGCTAGCGTTATGTGTCTGAGGCCACATTTGAACTCAGATCCTCCTGAATCCAGGGCTGGTGCTGTATCCACTACACCATATAGCTGCCCCTATGCTCTCTTATACCATAAAAATCAACACCCCCTTCTCATTCCTTATGGTCCTTGAGCTTTTGACACTGTTGACAATTCCTTCCTCCTAGACAGTTTCTCTTTCTCTGGCTTTCATGGAATTATTCTTTCCTTCTACTCCCTAATGCTTACCCACACATTCCAATTCTCATTTACTGGGTCATCATCTTGTATTTTCTTCTCTCCAGGGGTGTACTGGAGCCAGCTCAAACCATCTAGAGAGAGCAGATGGAAATTTTTTTCAGTGTGAGTATTTACCTTTCAGAAACCATCAAATGTTCTAAATCAGGGATTGATTCACTGTTTTGTGACTGGACTTAAGAAAATTATGGAGAAAAAGTTATAAGGTTAATAATGCAGATTAATCTTGAAAGTATGTAAATTTTTTTTTCCTTCCAGAGAGCAGGTTGTTCAATACTTACCAATATAACTCTTCACCTTTATGTCTCTGTCTGTCTCTGTTGTCTACTTTGGTGATCTCATCTGTTACCATTGGTTAAAGTATCCTCTCTACACAGGAGACTCCTAAATCTAGATCTCCAGGGAGATGTATTTGTCAGTTCTGCATTCTCACATTTTCAGCTGTCTACTGGTCATCTTCACTTGCTTTTCCACTGGTACATAGAGTCATATTGAGAACCTGGTTCTTGAAATTATCCTACATCTTTTAATTGCATTCTGATCCTCCCAATCACTTCAGATTCCACCTTAGTTCATCCTTCTCACTATCTCTGCAAATATTGCAACTTTTTTAAAAAATCCTAAATCCAGAATATCTTTGGCATTTGTCTTCTTCCCTCTGCTCACACTGCTACTACCCTCATCCCACCTGGGTTATTTTAATGACACTTTAATTATGGCAATATTTCCAGTATTTATCCTCTGTAATCCCTCCTTTATGTAGCTGCTAAATAATCTTCCTAATGCTCAGGTCTGACTCTGACATTGCCCTCTCAAAATCTTTCATGGGCTTCCTATTTCCTCTGGAAGAAAATACGGACTTTTTACGCCATTATTTATGATCCTTAACAAGAAGGTAACAACCTCCTTTACCAACTTCATACTGCAATGCACTACTTTATACACACTATATTTTACCCAAACAGGGTTACTAATTTTTTTTTCTGAATGTGACATTTGACCTCCTACCTTTGCCCATTTGCATAAACTATTGGTTCTTACATGCTTTGTGTTCCCTTGTCGACTAATCCTCTCTGAATTTTTATTTTTCTTCTTTCTTTTTATCTTTCATCTCTAGGACTATCTCCTCCAGAAACATTATCTGATTACATCCATTTTTTAAAAAATTACCTTGCCTTTCCTTATAGGTGTCTATATTGTATCCCTCTCATAGAATATAATAATAGGTCTTGAGGACAGGGACTGATTTGTTTTAGTTCTTTGTATCCCTATCACTTTGCACAACGCCTTTGATATAGTAGATAATAATAAATTTTAAAAAATTTACTCGAATGAATTTCTTTCGAGCATGAGAAACTACTCATTTTACTTTTGAAAGTCAGAAAAATGTTGCTTTCCTTCTCCTTTTACATGTGTAGTTACATTGGCTGGTAGGATTGCAGTATCACACTTTATAATTAAATGTTATCATCTAGCTTAACCTGAAATAAGGAAAATTATGGAAATGTCAAGGTATCAGGTAACATAAAATAAATTTCTTTCCTGCTCTATCAATTCTGTAAATTTGAAACTCTGTCTAACAGATCTGCTCTATTTCTTATGCCTGTGCCTTTTAACTAGCTCATCCCCACACCTGGAATTTTCTCCTTTCTTATCTGTGTCTTGTAATCAAATAATGTCCAATGGAATCCCAGTTTAATAAATACCTCTTGCATGAGGATTTTCCTGGTCCTCCCTCCTGTTATCTCCTTCCCTTCCAAAGATGTTGTGTACCACTAGGTCCAAATTAGTTCAAATAATGAAACTCCTGAAGTTGTTCCATGTACTCAAATTTGCACTATTTGAAGTTATAATTATATAAAGTATGGTAACTGATTCCAGCCAAATGAAAATACATAGTATGAATTCAAATAATGTTACTACTTCGGGGGATTTATTATTTTACTAACAGGGGATTAACTACTGATGTTTTTAAATTTTTTGCTATATGCTATATCAAAGGCATTGTACAGGGTGATAGGGATGTGAAGACAAGTCCCTGTCCTCAAGTCCCTTATGTTTTATGAAGGGAATACAATATACCCATACAAGGTATTTTAAAGAGAAAAAACATTTTAAAAATGGAAAAAATAATCAAATAAGTTTTCTCAAGGAGATGGTCCCAGAGCTCAGCTTCGAAGAAAAAAAACCCACAACTACTAATAGGGGCTTATCTACTTTATGTGTATATGCATATAAATATGTATCTTTGTGTACATGTATGTCTGTGCTTAGACATGCATGTTTTCCTTCTCACTCAGCCTATTAGAATGTAACTCCCTAAGGGTAAAAGCTGTTATCCCTTTATCTTTCTATTACTGGGTGCCTCAATAGATAGTGTCCCTGGCTTGGAGTCAGGAAGACTCCTCTTCCTGAGTTCAAATCTGGCCTCAGACACTTAGTAGCTTTGTGATCCTGGACAAGTCACTTAACTCTGTTTGCCTCAGTTTCCTCATTTGTAAAATGTGCTAGTGTAGTAAATGACAAACCACTCCAGTATCTTTGCCAAGAAAATCTTGAATGTCAAAGACAACTAAAAATGACTAAATAACACCTAAATAGCACCTAGAAGTGCTCAGCATATCATTGGTGGCAATAAGTACTTGACTGAATAATTGAATATAAAATTGTAAAGCAGCACTAGTATTTCTTGCTGTACTCAAAGCACATTGAATTTTTCAAACTCATCTCATCCTTATAATAATATCCCAGGCTCCACAGTTCTTGGTTGAGTTTTGATTTATTCTTTATTAATTGCCCTACTTCCCAGCTGGGGAAGTTCCCAAGGTGGTTTGCCTCTTCTACATGATTCCAGAAGGATAGACTCCAGTGGAGTTCAGCTGGACTTGAGTGCTTATTAAAATCAAATTTGGATTGGGTAAGGGGACTGGCACTTGGTGTGTGAGAGAAGAGCCAGTTTGCTACAGGTGCATTGTGCTTGCCCAAGGGGAAATTGGAAAAATTTCTAGCTTCCAAAAAACATTAGATTTCATTAACTAGCCTACCCCTTTTGGAAACGATTCTGCCTACTCTATTCTGTTTGAGCTTCAATTGTGATAAGCCCCTTTGCTGATGCCAGATGTGTTATTGTGCAGGGTATAGCAGCTAATCAACGAAGGTCAGGGCCAAATGCTTGTGTATGTGTGTTTAAATTATTTTTATAACTATGCCTCTGTCTTCACATTTGCACAAGCCTGATTCCAACCTCACTTAAGAACTCCAGAACATGTGGGTAGTGGTACATACTGTGAGAAAAATTTATAATTCAAACAGAAAAATTCTAAAAAATAATACTAGTAGTAATAGGAGAGGAAGCAAATTGGTTTACGTTGTTGTTCTTGATAAAGAGTCTCTGTAGAAACATCAAATTGTAGACATAATAGTCATATGTAGTATTACATAGCACCAGAATCAAAACTAGGAACTTGACTCAAGTCAGACAATTTATTTATTTTCTTTTAAAATTTGATCTGATATTTCCCAATTACAAGTAAAATAATTTTAATAATAATTTAAAACAAATTTTGATTTCCAAGTTCTCTCCCTCTCTCACACCCCTTACCCATTACTGAGAAGGCAAGCACTTTGATTTTGATTATATATGTGAGGTCATGCCAAACATATTTCCGTATTAGCCATGTTGCAAAAGAAAATACATACAAAATACTCAAGTTTAAAAAAAAAGTATGCTTCAATCTGAATAAGAATTCATCAGTTCTCTCTCTGAAGGTGGGTAGCATTTTGTCACAGGTCCTTTGGAATTATTTTAGATCATTGACTTGATCAGAGTAGTCAAGTCTTTCACAGTTGATCATCCTTACAATATTGCTATTACTGTGCACAATGTTCTCTTGGTTCTCACATCACGTTGTGTCAGTTCATGTAAGTCTTTCCAGATTTTTCTGAAAATACCCTCTTTGTCATTTCTTACAGCACAATAATTTTCCACCACAATGATATACTACAACTTATTCAGCCATTGTCCAGTTGATGGGCTTCCCCTCAATTTCTAGTTCCTTGCCATCATAAAAAGAACTGCTATAAATATTTTTGTGCATATAGGTCCTTTCCCTTTTGCTTTAATCTTTTTGGGATATAGCTGTATTGCTGGGACAAAGGGTATGCACAGTTTTATAGATCTTTGGGAATAGTTCCAAATTGTTCTCTGGAATGCTTGAACTAGTTCACAACTCCATCAACAATGCATTAGTGTCCCAGTTTTTCCACATCCCCTCCAGCATTTGTCATTTTCCTTTTCTGTCATTTTGGTCATCTGGTAGGTGTAAGACAGTATCTCAGAGTTGTTTTAATTCTCATTTCTGTAATAGGTAGTGATTTAGAGCGCTTTTTCATGGAATTGCAGTTTTTATTTCTTCTTCTGAGCACTGCCTATTCATATTCTTTCACCAGGTGGGACAATTTAAAGAACACTAGCATGTTCTCCAAATGTGAATGCACTTCATCACAAGTTATTCCCTTCTGTCCTTTACCACTTTCCCCAGGCACAAAAATAGTTGTGGTTTTGGACACGACCAGCCATGGATTGTTTTATCTCATAAACTGAGAACATTTTTTAATTAATTAACACATGATATCTTGAAACTACTCCAATTGCATTTTCCCAGAATCTGAGACTATATCATATGCTCTTGAATCTTAAATCTCTTGGCTAACTTCTAATCCTTGTTCTTTTAGTGACTAGACATGTGACAGTCAAGTCATAATTTTGGATCTCAGTTTTTTAATCTTTAAAAGGGAGTAGTAGATGATATGGAGGGAAGGGTTATAGAGTGGGACTGGATAATCTCAATAAGTTATAAAATTATATGATTCTATAAAATGGAAATAGATCATTAAAAGCCTCCATCTTTGGATTTCTTGACTTTTCATATCAGGGCTTCTATGTATTCTAATAAAGAACATGTTATTTTAATACAAGCAATCTCTGCCCCCATTATACTTTTTAAAGTTAATAGTAGTTTATTTTTTTCTAAGCTTCATTGTAAATACATTACCTAGTTCTGAGCTTCAATCACATTTCTAATTATTCCCCAAATAATTTTCACAAAGTTCTCCTTTGACATCTGTTGTATGCTGATAATTTGAGAATCAAGTGCTGAAGTGTCTTTAGCTATGCTTTATGATATCCCATTGTTAAAATGAAAAGGAAAATATATTTAATTTCTTTAGAGATAAATAGTTCTTTCCCAGCTCTCAAAATGATAATTAATGTTGAAAATTCTTCTTTGTCATCCTAGTGCAATGTATCCTTCATTCAGTATAAATGTATATAGATGCAATCATTGCTATGATTCACCTATAGTTAATTTTATTGAGTGCCAATAATGTGCAAGGCCCTGGGCTAAATGCTGGGGGATACAAAATTTTAAAAATAGTTCATGCTGCCCAAATGCTGAATTTTATTTAATCATATACTTGTAGAAGCTATAATTGAGAAATTTCCCTCCCATGTCTTACTTGGTTATAGGTGCTACTGTAGCTCAAGGAGGCCTAGGAAGTAATCAGTGGGGTACAATACTAGTATAAAAAAACTCCATGACAAATGTTGGTAAAGCAAAGAAGCTTGAAATAGGAAATTATATTACTAGGAACATCCTTTTGGAAAAGATAGTATCCAGTTTGTGCCATATAGTCAAGAATTATATGTACAGTGTTAACTGTTTTATAGTGTGGTAAATACTAGTCTATCATATTCTTATATACATACATGCATGCATGAATAATTCCAAACATGCACAAAAATACATACAGGTATGTACATATAGGTATGCATATATAAACATATGTGCACACAAACATATGTATATATGTTTATATACATGCATACATGAACATATGTATATACTGTATGTGTGTGCATATTATGCGTATATGTATATATACACATGTACACATACGTGCATGAATACGCACATATACATACACACACACATACGTGTGTACACACACACACCACACTAGCATGTATACATTCCCCAGATATTCTTCAAATGAATGCTAATGGGGCAAGTCTGCAAGAATATCAGAGGATTGAAAGACAATGCATGGGCAAAATTTATGTATCCCAGTGAGATTTTGGGGGAAAGATTTGTATTTGTACACTTTTGTGGCCCTAATAACAATCTAAAGGTCAGACACAGGTAGTGAATTTCTTTCAAGTACTTCCAAAGTAGAAGACTATGCCTTCCTCTAGGCCTGCATATCGAACATAGCAATAAGGACTGATGTCCCCAAATTAGTTTGAGTAATATAAAATGACTTTGCAGTCTTTCATTATATACAGAAAGTGTTTCATAGCTCACATACAGTAGTGATGTTTTGTCAGTTTCCTTGATTATCAGGGATTTTAAGGAAGCAATTGGAAGAGAGAGAAGGTACTTGTCTGTTACCTCCATTTGCAAATCTGTGCTTTGGGATTCTTGGTCTAGGAGGGTGGTGTAGGGAGAGGAAGTAGATAGTGGTGGTGCTGATGCAGTCTCAATCACCCATTATTGCCCTTGCAAATTTATTATTCAGCAGGCTGAAATGTAGGTGGAAGATGGCTGTCATGACCTTGGCAAGGGTCTGATATATTCCTTATCTGTGTAAGTACAGAGTTGAGTATATCAACTAGCAAAAAAAAAAACAAAACGATGACATCATCAAGCTTGACCATGATCTGAATTTTATTACTATTAACATTTAATGGCCTTCTATAAAGAGTAAACTGGCTTACAGTTAGAGGTTTTATTTACCACTTCTTACACTGTGGTGGCTTCAGTGGTATGCTTGATTCAATTTGAACTGGCTCGAAAGAGCCAATTGTTAAATTTTTAGTGTGAACATTTATATCTCAGAAATTGGTCAAAGCTATAAATCATGGTTTGAGCTATTATTTTGTTGATTGCCTAGACGTAAAGAGATGAGTAAAATGTTGATAATGCAGATTAAACTTAATATGTGGCACATAATTTTTTCAAGAGATAGTTGTTAAACATTTACCAGTATATCCCTACATATTTTAAACCTGTAAGAAGGATTACTTGGGAAGACTAGGAAGACTGGAAAATGCTTCTACTATATCAGGTAAATTGAGTAGTTCTGGATAACTTTAACACTTTGATCATGGTAATCAAGTAAGCCACTGTTTTTCAGAGTAGCATATTAGAGGGAGGAGATCACTGAACTGGGATTCAGGGGACCTGAGTTCTGCACTTACTGTACCTCCAATGAGCTGTGTATGCTTGGACAAGTCACTGAATCTCTCTGAGTTTCATCCATGGAATATGAGGATTAGACTCAACAATCTCTTTGCTCTCTTTAGCTCTCATTTCAATGACTTGGCAATTTCTGGCAACGCAAATGTTTCTATACATGATATAGTATATCACTTAGGTTGTCCAGATTCTCTGTTGCCAGCAATTAATCTAGATATATGTCAGTGTCACTGCATTAGTCATCGGGATAGCTGCAGTCATGAGCTCATAAAGGCCATGTTAAATATGCTACAATGCATTTTTAAGATCCATATATATATATATCTAATTATAATATGAATCCCAAATTACTGGGCACCTTAACCTCTTCAAGGTGCCCAGTATCTCTCTCTCCAAGGGCAATGTAACAGTTATATGGTAGTTTTACATTCACAAATAAAATCCACCAGGCTAAGCTTTCCATTTATGATAGCAAGCATCTTATCAGCCTACCTAATCAATAATAGTCATTCAGATATTATGCAAGTGATTGAAGATACCATTAAAAATCATGAAATGATGCATAATAGGTAAGAAAACTCAAACCCCACAAAAGAAATGAAGAAATTGATGAAATCAGAGTGTAATAACACAAGGAAGCATGAGATAAAGTATGTCAGATTATTTTATATTAAAGGATTGAATGATGGAATAGAAGCAGGAGCCAAAGAAGATAATATTGTGAGGTTTGAATCCATTAATCAGGCCAACCATCAGACAAACAATATTGTGAGACCTCCTAGAAGAGTCACACAAGCTGGATGTTTTATATATTTATTGAAAATTCAAGTCAGCATTCTCAGGGAAAAACAACAACAACAACAACAACTACATCCGTAAACAAACAAACAAACAAAAACAGATATAGGGAGAACCGGTCCTTGATATCAATGCTTTTTTAAAAGCATAATCAACTACTGAGAAACCCAGAAATAAGCAAGCACATGGGTAAAATATTAGCTAAATCTTCTCATTTAAAAGGAGAATATGAAAGCATTTTATGCATACAAGCTTGGAACGTTTAACTGCCCTACTAGAAGACAAAAAAAAATTCATAATACTGATAACCACCATTGTTGTATATCTAACACTTGGACCCCTGTCCCTTAAAAAGATTAATTAAGGATAATTAGTCAGGGTAAATATATTTTCACATCCATGCATCAGAACTTAAGAGGGGAAAATAAGTTGATGCCACCAAATACATGGGCTGATTTTGCATAATATAATAGACAATGTATATGCTAAATTGGCTATTACCTTGTGAATTAATGTGAAAAGGTTTGCAGTGTGAAAAGATTTGTATGCATCTCAAATCTCATGAAAAAAACACTCTTTTTTTTTGGTACATCACATCGGACTTCATATGGATACTTGTTATGACTATATTTGTAGCTAGGTTTTGTGGAATGACAGAAAATGAATTATGGAGAAATAATAAAACCTTGAGCAACTGGAGTTTGGATTACTTGGTCTGCTGAGTTTTGGATTTGAAAGTTTTTTTTTTTTTAACGTGGGTGACCTCTTTTTTAGTGACTTGGAGTCCTTAGGCTATTAAACTTCACAAAGCTATGTACATATAACACTAATAGTGGGACTTCAATCTACCAGGCAATGAAATTCTGATCATGGCCTGGGTTCATTCCTTACCATGTTATTTTTCCTGGCAGTTTTAGCAACTCATAGTTAAGAGATCAACTGTATCTAGACCCTGATATTATGTATAGAGAACAAATTGTCTTGTAATTGGTTTTTAATATGTTTAGATATAGTTCACTATTTGTTTTTGTTTTCATTTCCTTTTCTGTTCTTCATATAACACAGCTATTAAGAGCCAGAGGGGAAAACAACATGACATTGATGAAAAAGTCCTGGGTTTTGAGGCTCCCTGGAATGAAATATGATGTTCCTGGATCTGTCAATACTTTTGTAATGCAACTGATAACAATATGCCTTAATCAATACATGTCAACGTGAATTTGTATTACTGGAGATGTGGCTGCTTTTGTATGTTGTTTCAAATAAAAGGGGACAAAAATCAATATGAAAAGACAACATTGTGAAATGGAAGAGAAAAAAATACCATTGCAAAGGTGTATCGGCATGCTATGTGAAGAACTATTATTCAGAGAAAGGAGAAATTACATTCTTTGAGGTAAGAACTCTTTATTTGTGGTTGCTGAATTTGGGGCTGAACTCATTCTAAATGAATTTGGACAAACATAGGTTATAGCCAACACAGCTTTGAATAGAGAAGAAAGGTACCTTAAAAGAAAAAAAAATAATGTAACACATGTCTGGCCCTTGTTATTAAAATGTTTAGCTAAATGAAATCACTAGGATAAAATTTATTTAGAAGTTAATGCTCTTTAAAAAAAACAAAAGACAAACAAAAAAAAATCTTGGGCAAAGTATTTTGCTTGGCCAGGTAGAAAAATACATCTTGATTGACCTCATGTGCACTTGGAAGCTTTACCTGATCTGGTTATCATGTGTGACTGGTTTTCATTTCTCCAAATATTCTATTTCTTATCCTTTAGTTCAGAGTTAACATCCAACAAGCTGATCCATTGAATTTTTGTATTTGAATTCAAGCAGAAAGGGGTCAGAAAGTGGGGGCAAGAAAGAGGTAGCAATGTCAGTGGAGTTGAAGACTTGAATTAGCTTAGCATCAAGAAATTTGCAAGAATGGTAGGAAACTAGGATTTTGCACTCCGTTTGAACTGATATTTAATGATGTATTTGAATAAAAGGATTTTTTTCCTTCAAATGCTTCCAAAACCTGTGCTATTGATTCAAACTTAATTGGATTGTGGCTACAGTTTAGCAGAATGTTTTCACAGGAAATGATGGAACACTCCTTGTTATTGAATATCATTTGAAAGAAAAAAAAGATGTTGCTGAAAACTCCCAGAAGCTTTCCAGAAGCTGGCCTTCATTCTACTATTTAATTTCCTGATAGATTTGTCTGTATCTGGTCCCACCCACCACTCCTTCCTTAATATGTACTGAAGTCAAGCACAAACCTTCCACTCCAGCCAAATTCATCATTCCCCGGAGAAAGCATTAGAGATCATTAATTTGGCATCCATATTCTTTTCTTGCTTTCTTTTATTTTGCTTTTTCAGTCACCAAGCATTCCTTTTTTCTTCCTTTCATGTCCCAACAAACATTGGGAGAAGAAAGGAAAAAAAAGGCAGGTAGGAAGGAAAGAAGGAAACAGAAAGAAAGGGAAGAAGAAAGAAGGAAAGGAAAAAGAAAGAGAAATGAAGAAAGAGGAAGAAAGGAAGAAAGGAAAGACAGAAGGAAAGAAGGAAGAAAAAGAAAGGAAGACAGGAAAAATAAAGAAAGAAAAAAGGAAGGAAAAGGGAAAAATAATCTCTGGTATCAAATAAGGAAAAAACAAAACATTCCCATACTGAGTATGTCCAAAATTACATTTCTTTTTCTGCATATTTGTTAATTATCTCTCTATCACATAGCATACATCATTCTAAATCAGTTCTCTATAATCACATTTGATCATTTATTCAACTACATGATCAAATATCTGTTCAAATAGAATAAAAACTTCTGGATTTCTCAAACTCTCAAATTTTCTGATGGTAAACTAATTCAAGACTCCAACTGCACTGACAATCCTCTCCCCTTTTTATTCCTTTTATCTATTCTTTTGAAGGTAGAGATATCTCCTTATGGTTTCTTCAGTTACTAGTATAGTGCTTAACATGTAATGAATCATCAATTTTTTTAAACATCTGGAATGAGAATAACATTTTTAAAAATTTTGCCATGGAGTATAGAAGAATAAAATCATGAGGTAGCCTATTGTATTTTTATACATCTCTAAATGCTGATTTCACCCTTGTTTTAAGCTGAAATCTTCCTCATCTACCTGGAGAGAACTAAGCAGTGCAATAGATAGAGATCTGGGTCTATAATCAGGAAGGCCTGAGTTCTAATCTGGCGTCAGATACTTATAAGCTGTGTGATCCTGAGCAATTCACCTAATCTCTATCTACCTTAGCTTCTTCAACTATAAAACAGAAATACTATAGCATGTATCTCATAAGGTTGTTTTGAAGATCAAGTGAGATAATATTTTAAAGTGCTTGGCACAGGGCATGGCATATAGCAGGCACTTAATTATTGCTTGTAATTTACATTTGTTGGTCTTAGTTCTGCTTTCTGGGCCAAGAAAAACAAATCAGATGGTGATGATGATGATGACGGTGGTGGTGGTGGTAAAACTAGCTTGCCAAAGTGCTGTATGGTTTACAAAAAGCTTCCTCTAAATTATCTTATAAGATGATGATTACAATGTTGATGTAAGTCCACACATATTGACTCCGGTTTAAGGACTGAACTAACTATTGATCAAAGTGTGTTGTAATCCATGTTCTGATGTTTTGGGGTTACTGAGAGCTTTAGAGCAAATCTCTTACATTAACTTAAAAGTTCATTCAATATAATCTAATGCTTCCCTGGGTTCCATTCCTGACCTCACTTTGAAACCCTGGGTGCATTATAAGCAGTTTGCCTGACATTCTGTCACTGAGAAATGGAGCTAGTCATTTTAAATATTTATAATCGTCTTAAGGCAGACAAAAGACTCTTTGATGAGTCAAGTGGGATGTAAAAAGGGGCCCTGCACTGGGAGACAGGGAAACTGGGTTCAAGCCTTGTATCCATCCCTTACTAGTAGTGTATCTTTAGGCAAGCCACTCCTTTTTATGGAGGCTAAATTACTTCATATAATATAGAAATAAAAATTCCTCTTCTGCTCAGATCAGATGAGTCTCATAAGAATGCCCTGTAAATTGTCAGTGTTACATATAGAGTAAGGTATTATTATTATTGTTAGATTTAAAATTATTATTAGATAGAGGGGTGGAGCCAAGATGGTGGAGTGAAAGCACTGACTTGCTTGAGCTTTCCCCCAAACCTCTCCAAATACTCATAAAAAATGGCTCTAAACAAATTCTGAAGCAGCAGAACCCACAAAAAGAGTGAAACAAATTTCCAGCCCAAAACAACCTGGATGATTGATCAGAAAGGTATATCACACCGGACTGGGAGCATGGGGGTGCAGGCTGCAGCGAACTTGGAGCAGGCCTCAGAGGACTGAATCTGCAGACAGCTGTGGAGGTTTCCAGCTCCTCAATCCACGAATGCCAAAGACAACTTAGAATGTCAGTGGGAAAACTCTGTTTCTGTCGGTGGTCAGAGAGGAAGTTGGGGTCTCAGTTCCATTCCCCAAGAGAGTGGTCCGGGGGGGCGGGCAGCTGCTTCTCAAGCTTCCGGCCCATAGACTGAAAGGGAATCAAGTGGGTGATCAGAGGGGGACTGCAGGGATCTCTCTGCTGGTGCTGCGGCAGCGATCTGTTGCTTTGGCCATGCTTGGATCTGGGTCACAGTTCTGGACGGGGGTCCCGGGGTAAGGAGGAGCTTAGTGGCTTTGGAGAAGAACCCCTCCTCATGGTTACAGGACAGAAAGTGGTACTTTTGGTCACAGGCCAGGAAAGGAGCAAACACCTTGCCCCTTATCATACCACCTTGGAAGAACTGAAAATTTACAGGTCCCTACAAGTATCTCTGGAAACCACTGTACAAACCCCTGAAGCTTGAGACAGTACATTCTTCACATTGGAAGTAGACTCTTACCTTAACAAGGAGTTTAAAACTCAAGTAATTGACCAGAATCATGAGCAAGCAGTACAAAAAGAGTCAGACTATATTATCTTACTTTGGTGAAAAAGAAGATCAAAATATACAACCAGAAGACAACAAAGTCAAAGCTCCTACATCCAAAGCTCCAAGAAAAATATGAATCAGTCCCAGGCTTTGGAAGAGCTCAAAAGGGATTTTGAGAAGCAAGTAAGGGAAGTAGAGGAAAAACTGGGAAGAGAAATAAGAATGATGCAAGAAAATCATGAAAAACAAGTCAACAGACCCAAAAAAATACTGAAGAAAATAACACCTTAAAAAATTGCCTAACCCAAATGGCAAAAGAGGTCCAAAAAGCCAATGAGGAGAAAAATGCCCTAAAAAGAAAAATTGGCCAAATGGAAAAGGAAGTCCAAAAGATTACTGAAGAAAATACTTCCTTAAAAATTAGAATAGAGCAATTGGAAGCAGTGACTTTATGAGAAATCAAGACACTGTAAAACAAATCAAAAGAATGAAAAATTAGAAAACAATGTGAAATATCTCATTGGAAAAACAACTGACCTGGAAAATAGATCCAGGAGAGAATTTAAAAATTATTGGACTATCTGAAAGCCATGATCAAAAAAGAGCCTAGACATCATCTTTCAAGAAATTATCAAGGAAAACTGCCCTGATATTTAGAACCAGAGGGCAAAATAGAAATTGAAAGAATCCACATCTCCTCCTGAAAGAGATCCCCAAAGGAAAACTCCTAGGAATATTACCAAAATTCCAGAGTTCCCAGGTCAAGGAGAAAATATTACAAGCTGCCAGAAGGAAACAATTCAAGTATGTGGAAACACAATCAGGATAACACAAGATTTAGCAGCTTCTACATTAAAGGACCGGGGATGGAATATAATATTCCGGAGGGCAAAGGAGATAGGATTACAACCAAGAATCACCTACCCAGCAAAACTGAGTATAATCCTTCAGGGGAAAAAAATGGTCATTCAGTGAAATAGAGGACTTTCAAGCATTCCGATGAAAAGACCAGAGCTGAATAGAAAATTTGACTTTTAAATATAAGACTCAAGTGGCACATGAAGAGGTAAACAGGAAAGAGAAATCATAAGAGACTTATTAAGATTGAACTGTTTACATTCCTGCATGGAAAGATGATATTTTATAACTCATGAGACCTTTGTCAGTATTAGGGGAGTGGGAGGGGAAAATTATATTTATGGATAGATAGATAGATAGATAGATAGATAGATAGATAGATAGATAGACGGATAGATGATAGATAGATAGGTAGATAGATAGATAGATAGATAGATAGATGGCACAGGGTTGAGATGAAGGAGTGATATCTGGAGAATAAAATTAAGGGGTGAGAGAGATTATACTAGGAGAAGGAGAAAGGGAGAGGTAGAATGGGGCACATTATCTCACAAAAAAAATAGAAAAGAAAAGTCTCTTACAGTGGAGGGGAAACAGGGGAAGGTGAGAGGGAATGAGTGAATCTTATTCTCATAAGATTTGGCTTAAGGAGGGAATAACATACACATTTAGTTGGGTATGGAAATCTGTCTTGCCCCACAGGAAAATAGGGGGAGAAGGGGACAAAATAGCAGGAGGTTGATAGAGAGGAGGGCAGATTGGGAAAGGGGGTAATTAGAAGTAAATACCTCTGAGGAGGGACAGGGTCAAAAGAAAGAATAGAATAAATGGGAGGGCAGGATAGGATTAAGGGAAATAGAGTTAGTTTTTCACAACATGTCTACTATAGAGGTGTTTTGCATAACTGCAGACATACAACCTATATTGAGTTGCTTGCCTTTTCAATGAGGGTGGGTGGGGAGGGAGGAAGAAAGAAAATTTGTAACCTGAAGTTTTAAAAACATGTTTAAAAAAAAGTTTTCACGTGCTACTGGGATATAAGAAATACAGGAAATGGGGTACAGAAGTCTATTCTGCCCTACAGGAAAATAGAAGGGGAAGGGGATAAGAGAAGGGGGGAGAGATAGAAGAGAGGACAGACTAGGGGAAGGGATATTCAAAATGTATGCCATCTTGGGGTGGAGGGAAGGGGTGAAATGGGGTGAAAATTTGGAACTGAAAAACTTGTGGAAGTGAATGTTGAAAATTAAAAATAAATCAATTTATATTAAAAAAATAAAAAAAAGTATGTTAGTGGATATAAAATATTTTAGAGGATGTCACTCTTTACTTGAATATCTGGTTTGCTAATATCAGAAGGAAAACAGAATACATAGAAATGAAATGAATAAAGAGGAGAACATTTTCATAGAAAGTATTAATTTTACTATTTGTGAAATAGATAAATAATTCCTGGCATACATTAATAAGCAATTGTTATATACTCTATAAAGTTTCAAAAGTTGTGCCAATTTGTGACATTGGATGACTCTAATATAGTAAGTTCACATTTAGTTAATCTCAAAACTTGGAAACTAAAAAAAATTTTCGGACAAGTCTCTATGAAGGTTGGGAGGGCAATGATGAATTTATTTCTTAACTACAATTAAGAAAAAAAAAATTGCCAGGAAAGAAGTAGGAGAGATACTTTTAGCTAAAAAAAAAAAGGAGAAGGCTCCATTCTATTAGAGCAAAGGATTTATGGCTATCTACGGGGTTGGTTAAAACACCTTTTTTTTTTTTTAAGTCTTTGGTTGTACTATATGGCCTTTAAGGGTCTTTCGATTTCTGAAATTATGAGTTTGAAATTGCATAGAGGTGACAGGAGAATTAGAGAAAGAACCATATATAAGAAATTATTTATCAAGTGCTAATCAAAAGATGCAAGCATAGTTCTGACAGCTCAGAGAAGTGAAGGATAACTTCTGGCGATGGAAGTCAAGGAGGACTCAAGGAGGTAGTGGTATATGACTCCAGGTTTAAGGATGGATGTGATTTGGACAAGCAGAAGTGGGAGAGAAGAGAATTCTAGACAGAGGAAATAGCATAAATAAAGGAAAAGAAGTAGGGAGTTAAAGAAGACTTTGTATTTTGCTCTCTTCCCAATTGGTGAAAATATTGTGGCTTTGATTGAAGGAAGAAGTCTAAAAGGAAATTTGTCACAAGAAGTGACATGACCAGAAGCAAAGGGGTGTAATGACTACAATTACTACATTCAATTGGAGTCACCAGGTCATCGTGGCGGTGATAGAACTCTACTTACCAAGTCAGCCATTAGATTCATCCAGCCTGATCCATGAATGATGATCTAGCAGCAGTGAGACAAGGCTAAGGATAATTGACAATGACAAGGTAAGCAACACTGAGAAAAGTAGGAGGTATGGGTGCTTTTGTCTTTACTCATGGTCACTGGGATCCCGTATTCCTGTGCCCATGAAGAGAGTCTTGGGTCCAGAATTCTACCAGAGTTTCTAATCTTTATGTTATAACTGAGCTGTATGGTATGAATCAAATTATTAAGCGGATTTTTTTTCCTTATCTACCTTTCTTTGCATACTCAAAGGAAGAGTGGAGATAGGAAAGTAAATAAACTCAAAGTGTGCATTTTTTGAACTCCTGGGATTGATGTGGCTTATTTGTTGCCTGAGCACTATTGGGTTTGGAGGAGGCTGTATGAGTAAGCAAATCAAACAATCAATAAACCAGCATTTTAAAAAAAAACAGTCTGTGACAAGCATTTGGAATTAAAAAGAAAAACCAATTCCTGTCCTCAAAGAACTTGTAATCTAAGGAGGGAGATAAAATGTATGTAAATAGGTTCATATAATGTACACACAGATAGAAAGAGAGGAAGCTACTATTAGGTTGAGGGGAAGGGGAACTTGAAAAGATCATGTTTGAGCTGAGTCTCAAAGGAAACCAGGAATGTTAAGAGATAGGTGTAAAGAGGGAGAGCATTCCAGGCATGAGGCTCAGCCAGTTTAAGGAACAGATGAGAGATAGAACATCTGGAGTGAGGAATAGTTAAGTAGGCCTGTGTGACCATCAAGTGAATATAGGGCAGCAATACGAGTTTAAGGTGTGCCTATGACATATCCTGACTGGGCAACTCTGGGCAATTACCCTAACCTCTCAGTGTTCTGGTCAACTCTCTAAGACTACAAATTTCAGAGAGGATGCCAACCTGCATTGGCAGAGAAAATGTCCTTATTCAGGAGTTAAGTTACAGATCCAGTCACTATGCCCCATGCTATATACCATTTAATATGAACCATCAGTTAACCAAAACATTCTATTAAATAGGACAGATAGCTCCACCCTCCAAAAACTGTAAGTCATAGTTTCCTTGTTTTTCCCATTTCCACATAATTAGATCTACAGGAGGGGTGGGGAACCAGTTGGCCTCTAGGCCACACGTGATCCTCTGGTCTTCAAGTGCAGCCCCTTGACTGAATCTAAATTTCATATAACAAATCCCCTTAATAAAAAGACAGTCAAAAGATCATACCCAAGGACCTAGAAGGCCACATGTGGTGGTTCCCCATCCCATATCTAGACACATGCAAACTTTTTGTATCTTTTTACAATTAGGTAGATATTATTTTCCTTTTCACTTCTATTTAGGGGTACAATGCCTTTATATTTTGTTTGCTTATTGCTTCTTTCTCTAACCACAGAAGCATGTCATTACAGGTATGGTCTCATGCTATAGATTTTTTCTGGCTCTCAGCCAAAAAAGCTAACCAGTCTTATGTCCCCATTTTTTTTTAATCTTGGTTTTTGACTAACTAACTGATACAATGCTTTCATTGGAGATAAAGTGTTGGCATTCTCATATTAATAAGGGATTTGTTACTTTGTTACTGACATCCTGAAGATTTCATTATTTTGGAATTTCTATTTATGTGCATGGTTTCAAACCATTGGGGAAGATAATTTCTGGAGGTGAATCATATAACATTCCTCAATTCATTCCACATACATGTCAGGCATTGGGGCTGCTTTGTGTTTGAGACAGGGCCAGGTCATATGGTAAGAATTCAGGACAAATCAGAAGCGTAGGTAGGAAAGAACAGGTCAAACTTCTTGAGTCTCTGAGTAATGCAGAAACATCTTATATCTGTTATGTATTCTGGTGAAGATGAAACTTCAGCAGGGAGAAGTTTAAGAAAAGGATTGGGCTTATCTTCAGCAATACACAGCCTTTTGTGCACAGTGAAATATGGAGAAGGTGGAGTGAAACAATGAAGGAATGTTGGAAAGGTCTTGGGTCAAGAAGTCTTTTTTTTTAAATTAATTTATTTTGAACTACCAACAATCACTTTCATAAGCTTTTGAGTTTAAAATTTCCCCCCCCTTCCTCACCAAAAGGGGCGCACAATCTGATATAGGCTATACACATACATTCCTATTAAACACATTTTCACATTAGTGATGTTGTACATAAGAATTAGAATAGATAAGAGGAACCACCAGAAAGAGGTAACAAAACACAACAGAAGAAATAAAAATAGCAAATAGTATGCTTCAATCTGCATTCGAACTGCATTCTTTGTGGATAGCATTTCCCATCATGAGACCTTAGGATATGTCTTAGAACCTTGTATTGCTGAGAAGGGTTAAGTCTATCAATATTAGTCATTGCCCAATGTGGTTGTTACTGGTTGTAACGTTCTCCTGGTTCTGCTCACTTCACCCAGTATCAGACCATACAAGTCTTTCCAGGTTTTTCTGAAGCAGCCTGTTCATCATTTCTTATAGCACAGTAGTATTCCATTACATTCATATACCGCAACTTGCTCAGCCATTCCCCAATTGATGAGCATCCTCTCAATTTCCAATTCTTTGCCACCACAAAAAGAGCTGCTGTAAATATTTTTGTACATGTAGGTCCTTTTCCCATTTGTATGATCTCTCTGGGATATAGCCCTAGAGCTGCTATTGCTGGGTCAAAGGGTATGCACATTTTTGTAGCCCTTTGGGCATAGTTCCAAATTGCTCTCCAAAATGGTTAGATCATTTTGCAACTCCACCAATAATGTATTAGTGTTCCAATTTTCCCACAACTTCTCGAACATTTATTATTTTCCTGTTTTGTCATGTTGGCCAATCTGATGGGTATGATGTAGAACCTGCTGGTTTTCTGAGCTGTTTTTCACCAGCTCCTCCACACCCCCACCACCCTCACTGAGGCACTTGGGGTCCAGGTTTTGGTGTTTGCCTGCTCTACCACCTGGGTTTCAGGATGTCCTCCTGGCACGCTAAGGAGGGGCTTTCCGCTAGCTTGTGAGACACCTCCCATTCTGTACTGCTCCCCTTCTCCCAGGACAAGAGGGGCTTTTCCCATTAATCCCTCAAGCCACCTGGGCTATTGGACTGTTGCACCCCATATTTCTTCTGGTTCAGTTGTTCCAGGGGTTTTTTTGGGTGCGATATTTTAAGGGCCTTCAGAGGTTAAGGGAGAGTAAGAGCGACTTACTTCTTACTCTGCCATCTTGGCTCCAGGAAGCCTTCTTTTTTTTTTTTTTACAATTAATATTATTTTATGTTTTCCAATTACATGTAAAAATAGTTTTCAACATTCATTTTCATAAGATTTTGAATTCCAAATTTTTTCTTCCTCCCTCTCTTTACTCTTCCCTTCCCCAAGACAGCAAGCAATCTGATATAGGTTGTACACGTACAATTATGTTAAACTTATTTCCACATTAGTCATGTTGCAAAAGAAGAATCAGAACAAAAGGGAAAAACCACAAGAAAGAAAAAAAATAGCAAAAAAGTGAAAATAGTATGCTTTGATCTGCATTCAGAGTCCATAATTCTTTCTCTGGATGTGAATTGCATTTGCCATCATGAGTCTTTTGGAATTGTCTTAGATCATTGTATTGTTGAGAAGAGCTAAGTCTATCAAAGTTGGTCATCACACAATGTTGCTGTTGCTGTATACAATGTCTGCTGGTTCTGATCGCTTCACTCAGCCTCAGCTCATATCAGTCTTTCCGGCTTTTTCTGAAATCTGCCTACTCATCATTTCTTAAAGAACAGTAGTATTCCATTACATTCATATACCACAACTTGTTTAGCCATTCTGCAATTGATTGTCATCCCCATGATTTCCAATTCTTTGCCACCACAAAAAAAGCTGCTATAAATATTTTTGTCTATGTGGGTCCTTTTCCTTTTTTATGATCTCTTTGGGATATAGACCTAGTAGGGGTATTGCTGGATCAAAGGGTATGCACAGTTTCAAAAAGTCTTTAAGAAGCCTATGAACATCTTTCCCCAAGCATCTCAGCAATAGTTACATAATTCATTCTTTGAAGCTCTCAAACATTTGTTACTCCTCTTCCTTGGAAAGAATCAGGAAACTATAATATCTAGAGAAAGGATGCCTCCATCATCCATGGAAGATGTGGGACCAAAAGGAAGAGTGACACTTGAGGTAAGATAGGAGGGTTAAGCGAGAGGAATGCATCTATCCCAAATTTCATGATCCTATTTAAGAGCTCTAGGACATATCCTTAGGGTTGGTGTTTGACTGTTTAAGACATGAAAAAACCAGCTTGAAAATGAAGATTAGGGGAAAATAGAGGTAGGGTTGATCAAGGGACCTTGGGAAGAGTGAGAAGTTGCCCTAGTTGCTTGGAGAGCATTAAGAGTATAGAAGAGGTGACCAAGGTACATGAATAAACCATGGGAAGATTAGGAGATTTCTTCAGTGGTTTCATGGGAAAGAGTTGAGTTGGCACATAAAAGGGTAAAATTGAAAATCAACCCTACACATAGAATAGCAAGGGCAGAACTCTGTGCATAGGAACCTGTGTGAAATGTCATAGGTTGGGGAGTGAGGAGGAAGAGGAGCAGTGACGTGGGTCCTATTCTCCCTCCCCTTGTGTAGCAATCACATTGGAAAGGTGTGTGCTTTGATGACAGAAGTCACATTTCCCCCAAAAACTATTTGAATTATGCATTTTTGAACTCCTTTTAGTTCCTTTTTGGGTGAGAAATTATCAAATGAGTCACAGAATAGCCTCTTGAACATGGGACTGGGGTGGTACTTTGACAATAGTAGACAGCTTTCTAGATTTTAGGGTTAGTTAGTACAGTGTTCTGCACATAAGTATATAACAAAAACTAATTGATGAAGGTGTTGCAATGGTGGTGGTGGTGTTAATAGAGACAGCGTTATTTGTGGTCCCTGATTATAACCACAGTCCCATAATAAGTCAATGTAGATGACATATTCTTCGTTGGAATGAACCATTAAGCCCTGAGATAAATAGTTCTGATGTCAATATCAATGTCAAATAACTGGTATCCCTTATGCTCTGGGGGGGGTAGATAAATTGATGGGTATTTTATGCTATGAGGTTATATAAAGAAATATTTAAAAAGAGAACAGGCACTGGTAAGTTTTTGTTGTTGATGATGGTGGTGTTATGATGCTTTGCATCATGCCACCTGGGAGGATATGGTGTCATGTCAAATGGAAGCAAAGGAATTAAAACCACAACCTGAGAGAGAGGCTTATTTAATTATTACTAGTTGGAAATATGGAGATTCTCATAAGGTATTCAATGAATTGATATAAGGTGACATTGCCAATGAATGTACAACTGAGTTGTTTTCTGCCACTGCTCAAAGAAAGACAAGGTGCAAAACCCTATTTCTGCTCCATCAGTTTATTAAGTGTCTGTTACTGATGAAAGTTGCTCTCAGTGGATAAAACTGTCACTCTAATTGGAGAGTTGTTGCAGCTGCTTTGTGTGTTTAGGTACTGCCAAGGAATGAGATTCTCAAATTGGACAGAGAATATTTTCCCTTTGTGTATAACAACAATAGACTAGTTTCCAAACCACACTGTTTCAACTTGGTATTCAGCACCTGTTATCAACATGAAGGAGATGCATGGAATGACAGTGATGTGCTTTCACCAATAACAGTAGACAGTATTTGAGCCAGCCATAGTTTGGAAAATTTCCTGGGACTCAATGGGAGATTCTGGTACTTTTTCTATTGTTAGACATTTGAAGTGTTCATATTGGCACCAGACAGAAGAAGAAACAAACTGTTTGATGTGTATCTGTTTCTCTTCATATTGTTCTTTTTCTTTCACTTCTACCTTTTCTTTTTACTTCTACCCCTCTCAATGATCCTCCCTTTCCTTCTCCCCCTTTCTTTTCCTCTTTCTCTTCCTCCCCCTCTTCCTCTTTCATATCCATTTCCATTACCTTCTTTATCTTTTCCTCTTTTATCTTCTCCCCTCTTTTTCTTTTTTCTTCTTTTCTTTCTTCTCCTATATTTAATCATTTTCCTTCTCCACCTCTAATATTTTCTCTCCTCATTCTTCTTCTTCTTCTTCTTCTTCTTCCTTCCTCCTCCTCCTCCTTCTTCTCTTCTTCTTCTCTTCTTTTTCTTCTCCTTTCCTTCCTCCTTTTCTTCCTCCTCCTTCTTCTCCCTCCTCTTTTTCTTCTCTTCTTTTTCTTCTCCTTTCCTTCCTCCTTTTCTTCCTCCTCCTTCTTCTCCCTCCTCTTTTTCTTCCTCCTCTTCCTCCTTTAAGTTTAAATCATGAATTTCCTGGATATATACCAAAACTGTTCTTTTGTTATATGCTTTATCTGAGTACTTCAATAATTTCTGGAAATCCACCACTGTTGAATAGTGTATGTGTATACATGCATACATCCATACATATGTGTGTGTGTGTGTGTGTATACATATATATTCATCCATCCATCCATATATGTAAGTATTCCCTGAGTGCAGTTATTCTAGAGATACAAATTTCTGCCTTTGTCTAATTCTGTGGTTGCTTCTTTGTTGGACATTTATTATTTTGCTCCATGACTCTGGTGTTTTCAATACCATTATGCTATGCTTTTATTACCACTAAAAAAAATATGCACAATCAAAATCATATTGTTTTTCAATTTTTTCCTTATATTTGGGACTTCTTTTAGCTTAAAAAATAAATTATTTCAATTTTTGAAATTCATTATTAAGAAAAACTTTATCAAAATTCATGCCTTATGGTTTGTTCTCTTTTACTTATTAGGATGACTATAAAACACGACCATTTGTGTTCCCATTACAGATTTGTCAGATCCATACTTACAGTGTTAGAGAATAATAGATAGAATTAGAACTCCAAAAAACAATGTCTTTCAATGACTAATTCTCTGTGTGGGTGACATTAAACATTCTTTAGGCACTAATAAGCAAAGCATCCCTGTAGAATAAATGCTGTCAGAGTAATAATGAATAATTCTACCTCTCTCAAAAAAATCAGTATTAGCATCACCATTTTAATATAATTTAATTAAAAATGGTATCCAGCAACTTGCCCAGTATAAGTTGGTAAATTAGTCAAAACAAAAATGAACAAGATTGTAATTCTATATTCCTGTTTCCCAAGCTAGTGTCCAGTGGACTTTACTATCTAGCCTCTCTTAAAAAAGGGGGAAAGAAATGGAAGGAAGAATTTGTATCTAACTCATAAAGTCCTTTGGAAAAAAAAGCTGATGGCTTTCAATTAAAACAAATCTTATACATCTTTATGCTACATAATTGTGTGATTCAAAACCAACTGACTTTAAGGTCTACACTCAAAAGTTCTTTATGATTGTTCAGCCATCATTATCAGATAGCTATTAAGATAGCTATAAAGCAGATAACTAAAATAAGATGTCTTGGTGGTATGTACAAATTGAACAATAATATGACACAAATCTTTTCCAAGGAGTGATTATAAAGTACAGTATTAATGATTCATATGGCAAACAGAAAAGTAGTTCCAAAAATGTTACTTTGGATATTTCATAGCCTGCACATCCATGCTGGACATAGAGATAAGGACTTGCCTTAAAAAACCTTATTGTACGCTTAAAAGTAAAATCCTGTTTGCCTCAGCTGAAGAAGGAAATGGCAAAACACTTCAGTATCTTTGCCAAGAAAACCCCAATTAGGGTCACAAATAATTGGATGTGAATGAAATGGCTAAACAATGAAAACAACAACCATGATTTGATTCAGAAAGAATCAGTGGATTGTGAAATGATCAAACATCTCAGCCATGTTGATGTAGTAATTCCATAACTTTAGTGTGCTTACTATGAAATGAATCACTTTTAAAATATGATCCAATAACAATTTTGACAATTATCTGACAGCTTACAAGTGATGATTTGTGTTATGCTCCCAAACTGATAGTGTCCATTGTGTTACTACAGGGTCAGTAATTGTCTTAATATTCATTCAAAAATTTAAGAATGCATTCAGGCACGTTCAATCTACTAGTTAGAAGCCTAATTCAGGATTCCACAAAGAAATATTTTTGTTCTTTGCAAATTTTCAAAACAACTGGTTTTGAAAAAGGCTCCATATCGGTAAACAGTCTTCAAGATTTATGACTGGCCTCTCCAATCCGCAAAGATGATCACGGAAAATAGATTCCTATGATTCTTCTAATTTCTTGTCTGGAATTGTTTCTTCAAGAAAAGAATTAGTATGTGTTTTTTTTAAATCCTTATTTTCTTTACTCTTGACTATCTGAGGGTACGTTTCCTGCATTTATTATGCAATATCAGAAAGCAAAGCATTCTCTTGCTTTCATTTTGAACCCAGAATTATAATTAGTTTTTTACAGCTCAGGAGGTGATACAGTATTGAATATTAGCATAATAGTTAGAAGTAAAAGTTCTCTTATTTTAAGGTTTTGTGCAAAATTATATATTAAGATCTGCCCTACTTTTTTATTGGTGTGGATTGTGTGGATTAGGGACTTTTCCCACATTTTTTTTTACTACTTCTTAATTGAGGTTGAAACTGTAATTTCTTTCTCTGCCTTCACACTATTTTTTTTTAAAATACCTAACCTGTTTATTGTTTTTCTTTCATAGTCTTTTACTGGATATATTTAAAATACCTCTAAAAATAGTTGCTAGCTATGTTCAATTCTTTCTTTTCTTCTGTTTCAACTTATTTACATTCTACATTCATCTTTTCTTTGCCTTTTGTTAGATTTCCATTTTTAGTTCCTCTGAAACTGGTGTTCTATGATTCAAAGAAATATAATTTAACTAGAATATTTTTTCTTAGTCTGGATTTTTTATTTCTCTAGTCCAAAGTTTCTTTAGTGAATTCTCCCTCTTTCTACTAATACAGATATGCAACATAATCTTTGATAATTTCTTATTACACTAAGAGGTTAAATGACTTGTCCGAGGTCACAAAACTAGTAGTTTTAGAGGCAACATTTGAATTTAGTTCTCCATGACTCTAAGTCATTGGTTCACTGTCACTTTGCATCCAGAAAAATATCAATATTAAAAGATACATGTAAATGAACTATAGCCTAATGCCAATAAAGAATTGTTAAGGCAAAATAGTATATAAAAGATATCATGAAAGACATTTACACAAAAGAGGAGGTAAGCTGATCATATAATGAGAGAAAAGGATATTATGTCCTTCTTTAGTACCCCCAGAATTTTAATATACCAAGAGGATCTATATAATCTTCTATATATAATATCTACATAATAAGTTATGTAGTCCTTCTACAGAGGATATGTAGGATGTTATGCCTGAGAAGGCATGGACGGGTTTATTATATAAACGGGGGTCAACATATCCAAATAATTACTTGTATATGTATATATATGTCACTGTATCAAAGCCGTGTTTGCATAGTTTTAGTTCTGTTTGATATTTTCATAGTTCCTTTTTATATTTTCTATCATTCCAACACATAGAATATTGGTTATTTTATAGCATCATAATATTCAGTCACATTAAAATACTATATTTTACACAGCCAATAACAGGTATTTTGTTTTTAAGAATTTTTGGTCCTGACTTATGATTTCATTAGAATATGTTGCATGTGAGGAAGCTCCCTCTGTCAAAGCCGACTGGCAAGTGTTCTACAACTTACAATCTTGAGGAGTTGTCTGGGACATTGGCAATTTTAATGAATTGTCCTTAGTCATACAAACAATAAATATGTACAGGATTTGCAACCAGGTCTTCCTGACTTCAAGATTAGTTCTTTACACACAATGTCATGCTAGCCCTCAAATGCATTGTAGCAACCAAAACAAAACAAAACAAAACAAAACCTTGGTCAAGCAATTGCCTACAAAATTGTACTTGAGTGAAGGCAGGCAAGGATGACGTGATGTTGCATGTAGATAAGAGGCTGATAAACCAAGACGTGTTTTTATCATTCTTGACTTCCGTAGTTCACAGTGAGCTGCTAACTTGTTAGGAGTGTAGAATAGAAATATAATATTCTAAGACCCAAATTAAAAGAAACACCAACCCTGAAAACTGTGAAATAGGAAATGATTCCCACTGGGGGGCCTCCACATTTTAAGAGCCCTAAAATTAAAATTGCAGCAGGTAGTTTGCATGAATAGCTGGAAAATTGGATTTATGCTGCTTTAGGGATAGCATTAGATACTGAGAATATCCTTCCTATTGTCCCAAATGAGAAAAGTTTGAGCATTTTATTTAGCATTTCTATAGCACTTAAAATATTTCCGGAGTTCTCTACTGGCATTTGTTAGCTGTGCCTGACAGTCATTTGCGACTTGTCGGCAGGATTTGTTATTACCAACACTGGTGGGAGAGTAGGGATGTACAAAGACCTCCTGACCCCACCAAATGCAAATCATATCACATTACTGAAATAACGTACTAGTAACATGGTAAGAGTTTTAAAAGTAGATAATTTTAATTTCCATTATTATCAGCTGTCATAATAATAACCAGCATTTATTGGGTGCCAGCTCCTCATCATTATGGATTAAGATGTTGCTATGGCTCAGAATTTCCTTCATGTGGATGTCAGTGTCTAGTATTTATCTCCTGGACTAATAGGTTATCAAGGGTTTTCAATGCTGCCGCTCCCCCCACCCCCATCTCATCCTGAAGTGTATGTTCTCCGATTAAAGAGGCACTCAAAGCTTGCAAGGGCACTCTTGCTACAATTATTATTGTTGTTGTTGTTTAATTATGTCTGACTCTTTGTAACCCCATTTAGGTTTTTCTTGGCAGAGATACTAGAATGGTTTGCTATTTCTTTCTCGATCTCATTTTACAGATGAGGAAACTGAAGTGAACAGGTTTCAGTGACTTGCCCAGGGTCACACAGCTGTCTGAGGCCAGATTTGAACTCAGGAAGATGGATCTTTCTGACTTCAGACCTGGCACTCTATCCACGGAGACACCTAGCTGCCTAATTGGGAGTCATTCACTACATAGAATAAAAGGCTTTCTCAGGCTTCTGTGTATCTTTCAGAGAGCAACACACAGAAGTGACAGCTCCATTATCCCTGATCCATCCACTTTGGGGATTGGGGTGGGAGGAGGCTGTATTGAGCCTGAGACATGTATAGCCAATACTTTAGAGGAGGTCTGCATAAACCCTTTCCATTGATGTATACGAATTCAGTCCTCAGAACAATGCATTAAAGAATCAAGCCTTTTTTCCTCTGACACAAATACAGAGAAAAGAAAGAACATATTGTATCCTCCTAGGCTATGAGAAATTTGAAATTGTTACTAATACAGATAAATTGCCAAGAGAACCTGCCAGGAATTTATGCACTTGCTGAGGAAAGTTGGTCATCAGGGCAATTTATTGAGATGAAAGCAACTTTGTAAGAGGAAAGATATTAATGAATTTATATTAACTTAAAGAAGTATTTCTAAGTATAGGCATTGGAAACTCATGGGAAACATGCTGCAGGATGGAAAGATTAAGATTCCATGACATTTATTGGTGTTTAAGCATACAATTAAACAAACTTGGGGAAACAATAGCTATGTATATATTCCTGAACCAATACCTAATAGTAGTTCATTAGATTAGATAGATTTGGACCATATGACTTCAAAGGTCCTTCCAAACTCTCTTAATCTATGAGTCTGACAAAGATCTATTGTCCTAGAGATCATGAACTAACTGGTCTTTCCGGATGAAACTGAAAAAAGATGTTTGATTAAAAAAATTAGAAGTCTTCTTAATCTTGGTTAATTAACCCATTTCAAAGAATCCATGAACTTAAATGGCAAGGAAAAAATACATCTTTATTTTCATTAGTCTCTAACTGAAATTTATTATTTTCTTCAATTATGAATTTTAACATAAAACCTTATTTTGAGGAGTCAGTAGGCTTTGCAAAGCTGACAAAGTAGTCCATGACAAAAAAGAAGGACTCCCAAACCAAAAAGAAACAAGCCCATGGAACCATTAAAACATTTGAATAAGGTGTATACTTCAAAAAAATACACACACACACACACACAACACACACACACACACACACACACACACACACACATATAGAGAGAGAGAGAGGGAAAGAAAGAGAAACTTTCACATAGGGAGAAAAAAATGGCTAACCACTTTTGAAGAAATATGCTTAAATACTTTAGTCAATTCCTGACTTCCAACACTTTGTTGTTTAGTCATTTTTCAGTCATGCCTGACTCTTTGCAAGCCCTGTTTGGGGTTTTCTTGGCAAAGATACTGGAGTGGTTTGCCATTTCCTTCTCCAGCTCATTTTATAGATGAGGAAACTGAGGCGTGAAGTGATTTGCCCAAGGTCCACAGCTAGTAAGTGTCTGAGACTGAATTTGAACTTAGGAAGATGAATCTCCCTGTCTCTAGGATCAGTACTTTATCCACTGCACCATTTAGCTGTCTTTACTATTTTCTTTCAAAGACAAAAAGTGGGTGACAGTAGTTTATGTATACATGATAAAATGAACAGATCTTTATATGGGCCCCCTTGACATGCCAGTTTCACTTCTCACTAGGCTACACTCAAATACTCTGGGTTTTTCCATCATGCCCCTGGGCTTACTCCCTCCCCATTCCCCACACACTTTCAGTTTCCTTTAATGCATTGTGCTCTCCAATTAGAATGTAAGTGTCTTGAAGGTAGAGTTGTCTTTCTTTTTCTTTGCATTAATATTCTTAGCACATAGCATAGCAACTGTGCAAGTAACTGCTTAATAAATACTTTTTAACTGACTGTGTTGTTTGAATAACTGTATTTATATAAATAGGGCTCAAGCACTCATCCAGCTTGCTCTCTCCTAAGGGACAAGGCATGAACCATAAATCAAATAGCACACCATTTAAATGAGATAGATTAGCAAAGTAAAAACATAGATCATTAAGAGAATGATTTCCAGCTTCTACCTCAGTTTGAAATGTAATACAACTTGTACAATCAATGTTCTGAGAGGAGAAAGGGTTCTATCACTCTTGGAATGCCTCTAGCAGATCTAACTCTTCTAGGCCATCAGCTTCTTTGCTATTTGGATTTAACCTCTCAAACCACCCATTTGATATGGTTCCCCAACCCCATCCTGCTACCACCACACCCATCCTCATTGTTTGTTATCCATTAAAATTCTGTGCTTGGTTTCTAGTTTCTGCCTAAAGAATTAGCTAGACCATGCAACTGCCCTTGAAGTTTTGATAAACCCCAAAAGACCTTTCAGGAATATTGAAAGAATAAGGATGGAGCTAACACTCTTTCTACACATTTCTTCTTTTACAGCAAAAACAAACAAAAAGCCCCCAAATCCCTTCCCTCAAACCTGCCCCCTTACATATTTTTTAAAATTCTTATAATAATCCACATGCATAGAGGAATTTAGATGTGCTGATACACTGGAAATGAACATCAAGGACTCCATGGAGATCCATCAGGTATTTAAAGTAACTCTTCCCCACCTTCATGATTATTAGAGTGTAATTTAGGTGGATCCAACCACTGACAGTTTTAATTCTATCTAAGGGAGTGTTTAGAAGTGTTTGGCATACAGAACTTTGTATCACTATTTTGGTGAGACAGAATTTTTCCCTTTTGTCTTCAAGGTGTTGTGTGTATCCTATTCCAAAGTGGACAGTGAAATGCTCTGATATCATTTCTGTTTCCTCACAGCTTTTGGGTGCTCTATGGTTAGGTCTACTGGTGAGATACCAGGACACAAAGAACATCCTAAAGGAATCTAAACAGCACTGATGTGTCCTAAAGATTGGACTTCAGAGCTGCTTCTCTGAGCCATTGAAAATCAACTTAATTCTATGTCACTGAGGGAGACTTCCCCAAAGTGAAATCATTTTGACAGGTCAGGACTCAGAAAGGTTAGAAGGAACAATTTTGCTGGTTCAATTGTTTCAAATATCTTGATGGCTCAATTGCAGGCTATCCCATCAAAGACTTGGAGATGGGACAGAAAACTGCATATTTGATCACATTTATAATCCCCTTCTTGTTTCTACCTGCTTACAGGGTACAAAGTGACTTCATTCTATAGACACACATCTTCTCGCCTAGTCTTTTCCTGTCTGTAGTAAAGGAAGAGAGAAGTCATTCTATGGGGCACCAGTCTCCTCCCCGGCCTCTTCTTGTCTTCAGGGGAGGAAAAGAGACGACATTGCATTTTACTTCCTCTGTGTGTCTACTGGCTGGGCTTATTACTGAATGAGGAGAATCAATATTCCTTAGTGCTCCTTCCATCAGTCTTCTATTCTGGCTTGGTCTGTATGCAAGGAAAGGATAGAAACTTCATTCTCTTAGTTGCTCCTATTAGTATCCTAATAGGGAATGTAGGTGGCATGGTAGATAAAGGTTTGGGCCTAGAGTCATGAAGACCTGAGTTCAAATCTGACCTCAGATGCCTACAAGCTCTGTGACCCTAGGCAAGTCACTTAACCCAGTTTGCCTCAGTTTCCTCATATATAAAAGTGAGCTGAAGGAGGAAATGGCAAACCATTCTAGTATCTTTGACAAGAAAACTGCAAATGGGGTCATTAAGAGTCAAACATGACTGAAAACAACTGAACAACAACTAATGTCCTGCTTGATCTTCCTAGGAAATTGAAAGGATTCTACCTGAAGTCAAACCCCTAGAGCTGTTGATAACCTACCTGAACTCATTTATCAATGGTTAACAAAATCCACCTAGTTATACCCTCCCAGTACCAACGATTCTGAAGCCCTGGCTCTGTATTTCCTACTGCCTGTTTCCTTATATCAATCACCCTGAACTAAACAGTCCCATTGTCTCACACTAAAGCTTCCCACCCGTTCTACTGTGCTCTCTGGAAAGCCTGCTCCTTACCTAACAACTTTTATTTCATTTTAAATGTTTTCCTTTTTCATTCCTTCCATTAAATGATTCTCACTGAGGCTACGGCTTCCTCTTGATGACAAAGCCTCCTTGGCCACCCTATCCAGCACTCATTACACTTTGACTTATTTCACTTGCCTCACTAGTTGATATGAGGGAGTTGGAATATTCCTTGTTCTCCATTGCCACTTCCAGGCACTCCTACAACCATCACTGAATAATGTCTCTTCCTCTCAAGTTCTATCAGTACATATCTACCATTCAATCAAAATTCTGGTAGTTGTCTATCAATCTCTAGGTCTCTTCCCATCTTTCCTCAATGAATTCAGTGCCAGGCTCAGTCTTTTCCCATTTTTTGGGGGGGAAATTGGGATTAAGTGACTTTTCCAGGGTCACACAGCTAGTAAGTGTCAAGTGTTTGGTCTGAGGCCAGATTTGAACTCAGGTCCTCCTGACTGCAGAGCCATTGCTCTATCCACTGCACCACCTGACTGCCCCCTTTTCCCATTTTTTTATTATTCTAGGGGACATCAACATACAAAGTGATGCTTCTTTTAACATTTTTACCTCCCAGTTCCACATCATGCTCAGTTCCCATAACTTACTCCTCTACCTCATCATGACTACATCTACAGGTAGTCATAGCCCCATGATCTTGCCATTGAACAGAAGTGTAGTATTTTCATTTCATGAATTCTGAAATTCCTTTTTCTGATTACAATCTGTTGTCACTGTCCAAACACTGTACTTTATCTTCACCATAATTTTTAATACCTCAATCCCTTAGTTCTTTCTTAGGCCATCATCCCTGTACTAGCTACACTTTCTTCCCTTTCCCATCTTGACTCCTTTGTGAAGAAATTCAGCTCTGCACTGTCCTCTTCTCTTGAGGGTCTTGTCTCCTTATCTTTTTGCCAATCTTGTCCTACCAAGCCTCAGTCTTAGATTAACTCACACCATTCATTGAGTTCACTGCTCACACATTGCTGAATGAAGCCAACTCTCATGGCCTTTTCTCAATCTTCATCCTTCTTAACCTTGTCAATCAACTTCTCCTTCATTTATTCTTTTTCTCTAGGTTTCTGTCATACTACCCTAGAGATCCTAGTTCCACTTTTATCTGTCTGACCATTCCTTCTTCACTGTCCTGGATCTTCTTCCACATCACATTTGCTAACAGTGATGGATATCTTCCAGGGCTATATTCTGGGCCTTCTCATTTCCCTCTATACTATTTCACTTGGTGGTCTCATCAGCTTCTATGGATTCAGTTATGAAGTCAATGCTGATGATCCTCAAATATATTTATTAAATTTTAACCTTATTCCTAATCTCCATGCTTGCATTACCAACTGCCTAGTAGACATCTGGAACTGGATATCCCAGAAATAAATTCAATATGTCTAAAACTTAACTCATTACCCCCCCCAATTCCCTCTTTTCAAACTTTTCTATTACTGTTGAAAATATGACAATCTTCCCAGTCACCTAGGCTCACAACCTCAGAGTTATCTTTTATTAAGCACTTATTATATTCTAGATATTGTGCTGGGAATACAAAGAAAGGCAAAAAAGCTACCTGCCCTTAAGAAACCTACCTTTTAATAGAGGAGAAAAAGAAATAAATGGGTACATACAAGATTGGTGCAGTCAACATAGTCTAGACACACTGTCTTCTGTGTTCCTCACACATGCTATTCCATTTCCCATCTACATCCATTTACACTGATTATCACCTATTCTCATAACGTATTTAGTTCTCATCTTAACATCACAGAATCTCTGTATTTCTTCAAGAAACAGTTCAAACAACATCCTTTACACAAAGGCTTCTGTGACTTTTCCCCTTACCAACGGTTAGGTCACTCCCTCTCTACCTTCATTATATTTAAGTACCTTGGATGTATTTAACATTTATTATATACATTATAAAATTACATATGCACTTGTAAACATTCTCAGTGATTATATGAATATCTAAAATTGTCAAGGAATTGATTTGCAAGGTATCCGAAAATGATGAAAACATAGAAAATTATTAATACTAAAATGTGCATATAAGAGAATGCAAATGACAATGGTCTATATGCCTTTTCTCTCAATTGCATAACATTATTCTCATAAGCTAAATATACAATAAGACCATCCTTGATTACTTCAGAAAAGATAGTTTTTTTCAAATGATAAGTTTAGTAGAACACATCTTTATCATCACACATTAGAAAAGTGTAAATTATAAAAGATCCTGCCATACTTTTGTTTTTGGTTATTGTTTTAAAGAAGTTGATTTGATAGAGAAAAATACTTTCTTTAACTCATTGTTCCAACCTCATAACTTCAGATTATATATTAAAATAATTCCCAAATACTTAGAAAGTATAACATCAGAGAAAATGATGACACTTTGATCATTAAAAAGTTATTTTATAAAAGAGGAAGAGATATGCTTACTAAAGATATTGCTAACTGTAACAGAGGAGATCCAGCACAGAGTTAAAGTTGAACAGAGGATGTTTTGTGCATGGTGATTTCTCTTGTTTGTAAATGAATGACATTGCACTTGTTGTGTCAAACCCTGAATCAATGCAGATCTTCCTGAGATTCTTAATGACTCAAAAGAGGGTAGCTTCACCATGAACACAGGAAAAAACAAGTGGATGAAGACTATATATTGTCTTGATTATGACATAGCTTGCTGGGCAGCCTGTAGAGTTCATCAATGAATACAATGGTTTTGGACCAAGACTGTAAATAGACAAATCAGGCTTGGAATTAAACAGAAGGAGAATGAAGTAGATTACCTTTAAGAAATTTTAAAGCTCTTTTAATATTCTCAAACATCTCCCATTCTTTAAAAAAAATCAACATCTTACAATTTTAGTTATAAGAATGAAGTCATAGGAGAGTACAATTTCTAAAGAACCAAGTGAAATATTTAAATGATTGGTACCAAGGACAGTGAAGTGGTCTATGTATGGTGAGTCTTGGGAATTTCCATCTCAACTGAAATAAGAAACTACTAAGAAGACACAGAGTAAAGGAGTTCATTGAGGGATAACTAGCAATGAGTTTGAGTTCTTCACTGGTATACTTATGATGTCAGAAGAAAGCAAAGAAAGTGCCTTGCATATGCTGGTGAATTTTTGGTAGGTAATGGATAAGAGCCAGTCACAGAGAGGTTGTAATTTGCAGTGGGAACATTCAGATCAATGTGATCACAGATACATTTAAATATTTGAGAAATGATGGCAAAGCTTTTAACAAGTGATCATAGCAAAGAAGGAAGGAAGGAAGGAAGAAAGGAAGGAAGGAAGGAAGGAAGGAAGGAAGGAAGGAAGGAAGGAAGGAAGGAAGGAAGGTAGAAAAGAATGGAAGGTAGCATTTATTAACTGCTTACTGTATGTCAGGTCCTGTCCTAAGCACTAATAATATCTTCTTTAGTACTCAAAACAATCCTATAAGGTAGGTGTTACATTATCCAAATTTTATAGTTGAGGAAACTGAGACAGACAGCAGTTCAGAAACTTATTCAAGTTTGTATAAAAAAAAGAGAGAAAATGATAAAAGAGAGAAAGCTTAAAAATATGTTTTAATTTGTATTCAGAGATTATTAGTTCACTCTGTGGTAGTAGATAGCATTTTTTTTTATCATGAGTTCTTTGGAATTTTCTTGTATCATTGTGTTGACCAAAGTAGTTGTCTTTCACAGTTAATCATCCTTTTGATATTGCTGTAACTGTATACAATGTTTGGGTTTTGCTCACTTCACTTTGCGTGAGTTCATATAAGTCTTCCTTTTTTTTTCTCATAGAGTTTTATAAGGATCAAACAAGATTATTATATGAACACTATTACAACTTTTCTCTTACAAATAGAAGTTTAAACAATTAAGGAAGTATTAATTGTTCATGGGTAGGCTGAGTCAATATAATGAAAATGACAATACTACCTAAATTAATTTACTTATTCAGGGCCATAGCAATCAAACTACCAAAAATTACTTTATGGAGCTAGAAAAAAATAATAACGGAAATTATCTAGAAGAAGAAATGGTCAAGAATATCATGGGAATCAATGACAAATAAAGGTAGGTTGCCTAGTGGTAACCTAGTGCCTAGGTTGCCAAAGGTACACCTTGTAGTATAGTGGTACTATACTACAAAGTGGTAATTAACAAAACAGTTTGGTATTGAATAGGAAATAGAGTAGTTGATCAATGAAATAGATTAAGTATACATTATACAGAAATAAATGACCACAGTAATTTATTGCTTGATAAGCCCAAAGAGCCAAGTTTTGGAGGCAAGATATCACTATTTGACAAAAAATACTGTAAAAGCTGGAAAATAGTGAGAGAGAAACTAAGCATAGTGCAACATCTCACACCATGCACAAAGATCAGGTCAAAATGGAAGCAAAATTTAGAAATAGTGATATCATAAGGGAACATGGAAAAAATTACCTGTCAGATCTATGAAGAGAGGAAGAAGCAATGACTTCTAGGTTCCAGTCTTAGGGACTGTGATCTTATCTGTATGGTTTCAGCTATTTTCCTATTATTGGCTTTAAACAAGATTTGTTGCTCATGAAAAAAATCATATTTTAATTGATGATATGATACTTTATTTACATTCCATAAATAAGATACTTTCTCTCTCCAGGCTCTAGGCATTTTCTCTACCTGTCCTGAATGCCTGAAATGTTTTCCCTTTTCATCTATGACTACTGACTTCCCCAGCTTCCTTTAAGCCCCAACTAAAATCTCATCTTCTGGAGGAAACTTTCCCAACCTCTCAATTCTAGAAGCTTCTAGTTATTTCCTTGTAAAAACATGACAGTTTGGCTCTGCCAACTGTGTTTCTTCAAAATTAATTGAAACTATAATTGCAAATGTTATCCTCATATAAAAAGTTTCTGAGAAGTTGAGTGAATTGGCCTCAGAGACACTATTTTTTTTTCCATTATTCATTCCATTGCCAGTGACAGTGGGCGCTAGTATTACAGAATATATCCTTCCAAATAGCTAGTGGTGTGACCAAATGGATGCTTATTTCTACACTTAAAATTAACTTTAAAAAATCGTTCCTGGACAGAAAGCTACTGAAGGACCATATTGAATTATTCATTATCTGTGTTGATTGACACAAACCTTATAAAATATAGAATAATGAAAATTCCAAAAAGTTCATGGTTTTCAAAGCTTGTCTGAGACTAACACATCTTTTATGTTTGATGAATATATTTTCATATAATTTGGCTCTGCCTATAGCCCAAAACAATCAAGATACCCAAAGAAAGAAGCCCTGGTTGACTGTATATTGCTTCTAGTAGTAAGCTTTTCAATGTTTGGGGTTGGGAATCCCTACTTTATGTTTCACTATGGTAGGAGGTGACTCTGTATTCTTTTTTTTTTAAGTTAGGCAATGGGGTTAAGTGACTTGCCCAGGGTCACACAGCTAGTAGGTGTTATGTGTCTGAGGATGGATTTGAACTCAGGTCCTCCTGAATCCAAGGCCAGTGCTCTATCCACTGTGCCACCTAATTGCCTTGGTGACTCTGTATTCTCAAAAGCCATGTATGCTGTACCAAGTTCTATCATAATAGAAATAATTTGTTCATAGTCTTATCGCCTGCATGCTCTGTCCATTTCATGACTTTTTGATCATGGCTTCCTATGAAAAAAGAAAACTACAAAATAAACTTGAGTCCAGTTAAAGCCCTTCTACTTCTACTGTGATAATGGCAGAGCAATAGAAAGGGAGACCCAAAGAACACTAAAAATAACAAAATTTTTAGACTATTTTAAAACATGAACAATTATTATTAGTCTAAATGTCAGAGCCTTGTGCAACAACCAATGAGTAGTTATGCCACTGGAGTAACTGACTCATATCAACTATGGCATTCTTTATATTCACAGCAAAATTAAAACAAAAATAAATCAGAAGACAGAAGGAAATTTAAGCTAAAATGATGTTTCACAAATTCTCCTTGTAGAGGAAAAAAGAGTTGGCAGAGACTGTTTTATTGTTTTACAAAGACAATATGAAATATCATAACATGAACATTTGGTCACTTCATTTTGCAGCTTTTGTCAGTATTGGCAAAAAAGATCATCAGGATTCAATAATAATAAATAGCATTTATATGGAATTTATATGAAATTTTAATATTTCCAAAGTATTTTGCAAATACTTTAACTTTACAGCTATCAGAGGTAGAGGCAATATCTCAATTTTACAGGTGAGGAAACTGAGGTAGACAAAATTTTAGTGACTTGCCAAGGGTCACACAGCAAATGAGCAGATGAGGTAGGATTCAAACTCATGTCTTCCAGACTCCAGACCCACCTAGCACTGAACCACCTACTTGCCTACACTGTGAAAACAATCACAGTTTGTTCAGAAATAACTTACCAAAGATGATAAGGTAGAGAAATTCTATGAAGAATTTGATAAGAACATCCAAATTAAATCAATATATTCTTGATAGCTCATTGACTTAAATGCAAAGGTAAAATAGATGAGAATGGTGGAAATGTATTGGAAAATATGGTTTAAGAGTGAGGCGTAAGAGGCAAAATACATTTAGATTAGGCAGAAGACTCATACCTATACAAAATGACTACTTTCTTTGAGAAAAAGAATTGGAAGGAGCTAGAAATGACAAGCACTGAATAACACCCCCAAAGATGAAATTTCTTTATGTTAAATACTTTGATTGAATTATCTTATTGACCTTTTTGGTATGAATACTCTTGGCAGGGGTGTAAATTGCAAACTCTCTAAACCTTTTACCCATGCTCTCCTCTAAGCCCTCCACAGAGGAGTTGCCCATAGTCCAGGAAGTATTCATCTATATCTTCTACATTTTAGGTGTAACCAAGCTACACTTGGCAGATCTGCTTTGTATGTCTCATTACTTAATATTGACAATAATGTTTCTGATGCAACAAACACTAATTATACAAACACCCCCTCACCACAAAGCACTTTCTCTGAAAACAGATTAGCAATGTTTAATACTAATGTGATTGTAATTGATAGAACATGTCATGTTCCATACTATTTTTAATAATTTTTAAGAAAAGAACATAGGATTTAACTTTGATCATGTAGGAACTGAAATTTCCTTCCTGTTGAAATAATTGTCATTAAAATGTTTTTTGTTACTTTTTATAGTTACATTGTTATAGACATCCTGTGGGGTTTTGTTTGTTTGTTTTCTTAGCTTTACTTTTGTCATTACTTTATATGGGCACTTCTACATTTTCCTGAATTATATAGTCTTCCTACTTTTTTGGAAGAGCTTGTTCAAACTGGTTTGTGTGTGTGTGTGTGTGTGTGTGTGTGTGTGTGTGTGTGTGTGTGTGTGTTTTGGTTACCTATGCCTTCTTCAGTGGTGAAGTTCACATCTTGTCTCTAGATTTTGGTTATCAAAAATAATTCTGCTATGGATGTTTTGGCACATGTGAGTTTTATTTAATTTTCTTATTATAATTAATTCCCTGAAGTATAGAATTCCATCAGCAGGCTCTTCAACTTAAGGATATAAAACCATTTTTTGGTTGTAATATGAAATCATATTACAGAGTATTTTAACCCACTTATAGCACTGCATGCTACTTCCCATAGTCCTGCCAACTTTGAATTTTCACATCTTTTGCTATATTTGCTACTTTGACAGGTGTAGGGTGATGCCTCAAAATTGTTTTATTTACATTCTTCTGAGTTAATGATTTTTAAAAACAAATTTTTATGTCATTGTTGCTGATTTGTATTTCTTCCTTTGAAAAAATGTACTTTTCATATAACTGCTTTTCTTTGGCAGAATGACTCAGCTATCCAGATAAGTTCATTACTTATCAGAGACACTTAATTCCTGGATTTCTCCTAATCTTTATTGCTTCTTCTAGCTGCATTGATTTTATTTGGGCAAAATCTTTTAAAAATTTGATGCAGTAAAAGTTGTCTATTTCATTTTTTATGATCTTTGTTGCATGTCTAGTTATAAATTCTTACCCTATTATACCCTTCCCCCCAGGGACAGGAAGGAGGACATAGAGAGAGAAACAGCTGGAATGACTAATGAATCCCTGAAGAAAGCTCTTGATTTAAGAATGCTATCAATCTCTCTGTTTATAATAGTTATCTAGGCTATTTAAGAGTAGCATATTTAAAAGGTACTTAAAGTCAGATTACATTATACTGATGAACATTAAAAAAATTTCCTTTTCTCTGCCTCAGTATAAAAATATACAGCCTACTTATCTTAGGATACTCTGTACTAGCGTACAGTCTAAAGACAGGTGATAATCATTTTCAGGGACCTCAAGAGGAATCTTAACAGGACAATTATGTGAAAATGCAAATCTTCTGACTTTCACTTTTGTAAGCACATATGTGTTTATGAACGCATGGTTCAAATTTTGTTAATACGTCTTGCTGTCACATTAAGGTCAGTATGACTGCATTTCTGTTACTTGATATCCAAACTGGATTGTCGTATTTTGTTGTGTAACTTTTTTTTTTCTTGGCTAGGCAATGGGGTTAAGTGACTTGCCCATGGTCACACTGCTAGTAAGTGTCAAATATCTGAAGCTGAATGTGAACTTAGGTCCTCCTTACTGTAGGGCTGGTGCTCTATCCACTGTGCTACCTACCTGCCCCCTTTTTGTGTAACTTTTCATATGTCACTCTGTTTCCCATTTGGTTTTTCTTATGTTATATTGTGAAAGTTGTGTGTCTAAATGTACAATCTGTTTTCCATTTGAAATTTTTATCAAATAAAATTTCCTTGCCCGGTAGCTTCTGTTCTTAGGTTTATTGAATGCTACTGGATTTTGGGAAGGGGGTGGGGATAAGCATTCACAGGATTTCAATGAGGCACAACACTAAGTGCTTTACAAATATCATCTCATTTGATTCTCCAACAACTCTGTGAGATAGGTACTGTAATTACTTCCTCCCCTCCCCATTTTCCAATTGAGGATACTGATGCAAACAGAGGCTAAATGACTTAACCAGGCTGATAAAGCTCAGAAGTGTCTGAGGCCAGATTTTGTTCAGGTCTTCCAGACTCAAGGCCCAGAGCTCTAACCATTGCTCCACCTCTCTATCTCCTCTTTACTTCTACACTTTCTCTCAATTTCTTTTTCTAGTATTATTTCTAATCACATATAAAATACTAGTGAAAGACAATGGACAATCTCCTTCACCCCTCATTTTATTGAGATTGCTTCTAATATGCCTGTAAATAGTATGTAAGTATAATAGCAAATTATAAAAAAAAAATAGTAAAAATAGTATGTAAAATAATATGTAAATAATGCTAGCTATTTGGTATAAGGTCATGTAACTATTTGTTTGTTTATTCATTTAGTGATTCACTGATTCATTTATCTGTTTGTTACCTTCTAAATTGTTTATTTATTTGTTTTTATTTATTTATTTACTTGCTTGCTTCCTTCATTTCTGTTCACAATGATTTTCTTGGTCATAATTTTATTTTATTTTTACTAAAACAGGTCTCTGTAGCACATGATTAATCATCTTAATAATTACCTTTCAGATCATGTAATTAAATATTATAGAATACATTTCAGAGAATTTCATTAAATCACAGATTTTAGAATGAAAAGAAATCTTACTGGTTATCTAATACAGAGGTGTCACATTTTTTGTTTATCTGGCAGCATTTCAGCCTACAACATTCCTGAGTGCTTTAGTACAAGATTAAAACATAACTGACAAATATTAACAAAATTAATACAAATAAAATAGAACATAGATAATTTTAATGTGATTTTTCAGTCAATATGTAGCCTACAGAGGGCCTTATGTATGACACAGAGGCCCTAGTTTCAATATGAGTTTGATTCCACTGATCTAGTCTACCCTTCTTATTTCACAGACCATGAAAATAAGGTTCAGAGATAAATTAATGCCACTGTCTAAAATCACATTAGAATTCATTGTGGTGGAATTAGAATATGAATTCAGGTTTTCTGGTGAATAGTATAATATTCCTATCATTACAAAACATTATTTAAAAAAAATTATTACAGCCTTTTTATATCAATGTTGCTTCCAAATAACATCTCCTCACCTCCTAAACCAATAAAAACCATCTCTTATAAGAAGGAGACGCATTTAAGTTAGAATAAAGTATCTCCTCAATTATGTCTAATATACAATGGAGGATTCTCCATCAGGTATCTTCTAACAAGATTCTTTTTTTTATTAGTTAATTTATTTTTAGCTTTCAATATTCACTTCCACAAGATTTTGAGTTCCAGATTTTCTCCCCATGTTGCCCCTCTCCACACCCCAAGATGGAGTGCATTCTGAATACCACTTCCCCTAGTCTGTTCTTCCCTCTTTCTCCCCTCTTCTCTTATTCCCTTCCCTTTCTCTTTTCCTATAGGGCAGGATAAATTTCTATACTCCATTGTCCATGTATCATATTTCCCAGTTGCATGTGAAAATAAATTTTCAACATTTGTTTTTTAAAACTTCGGGTTCCAAAGTATCTCCCTGCCTCCCTCCCCACACAGCCTCAGTGATAAGGTAAGCAATTCAATACAGGTAATACATGTGTAGTCATGTAAAACACTTCTATAGTAGTCATGTTGTGAAAAACTAACTATTTTTCCCTCCATCTTATCCTGACCCCCATTTATTGTGTTCTCTTTTGACCCTGTCCCCTTCAGAAGTGTTTGCTTCTGATTGCCCCCGCCCCCAATATGTCCTCCCTTCTATCATACTCCTCCCTGCTCTCTTATCATCTTCAACTTACCCTGTGTCATCTATCTCTCTATCCATATAATTTTTCCCATTCAACCACCCTAATGCTGACAAAGGTCTCATGAGTTACAAATATCATCTTTCCTGGTAGGACTATAAACAGTTCAACTTTAATAAGTCCTTTATGATTTCTCTTTCCTGTTTACCTTTTCATGCTTCTCTTGAGTCTTGTATTTGAAAGTCAAATTTTCCATTCAGCTCTGGTCTTTTCATCAAGAATGTTTGAAAGTCCTCTATTTCACTGAATCTCTGTTTCCCCCCCTAAAGCATTATACTCAGTTTTGCTGGGTAGGTGATTCTTGGTTGTAATCCTATCTCCTTTGACCTCTGGAATATCATATTGTAAGCCCTCTGGTCTCTTAATGTAGAAACTGCTAAATCCTGTGTTATCCTGATTGTATTTCCACAATACTTGAATTGTTTCTTTCTGGCTGCTTACAATATTTTCTCCTTGACCTGGGAACTCTGGAATTTGGCTACAATATTCCTAGGAGTGTTCCTTTGGGCATCTCTTTCAGGAGGTGATCGGTTGATTCTTTCAATTTCTATTTTACCCTCTGGTTCTAGAATCTCAGGGCAGCTTTCCTTGATAAATTCTTGAAAGGTGATATCTAGGTTCTTTTTTGATCATGGCTTTCATATAGTCCAATAATTTTTAAATTTTAAAATGGTTTACTTCCTTAAACATTTGAATGGAGCAAATGGAAGCTAGTGACTTTATGAGAAACCAAGAAATTATAAGACGAAACCAAAACAATGAAAAAATAGAAGACAATGTGAAATATTCCATTAGAAAAACAACTAAGATTATTCTTGATGCTGAATCCTCCATTATGTATTAAACAATGGGTGAAGAATCTGCAGCCTTAAGATCGTAGATAGCCTTCTAGGTCCTTAAGTGTGGCCTTTTGACTGAATCCAAGTTTTATAGAACAAATCCCTTTATTTTTGTTAATACAGTTTTATCTTTTATCTTTTTATTTTTAAAATGAACATATTTAAAATGGCAAAGAATAAAATGTTTCAATGAAATAATCCTCCCAGATTGTCTGTCACAATTAGAACATAAGTAAGCCATAAGGGCTAAACTGATGACTACTATGCTCATTGTTTAGTTTCTATCTTCCCTCACCTGCCTGGCATACTGCTGCAAGAGATTGGTTGGCAAAAGTTTATGGGGGTTGAGTACACCAGTCTGTTATCAGCTTTCAACAATGGTGCACTGTGTTTCTGTTTGAAGGAATTTGTGAATAGTTTCACAGCTTGACAATTTCATAACATGCTAAAGTTGAACGATGAGATATTCAGTGTGGCTTTGCCATACATTCTAAAGTAAATCGGCTATCATGGAACAGGTGTTAGCCAAAATTTTATCTCGGCAAGAACAGTTAGTTAAATTTTATGAAGAACAGAATCAGGAATGTGAATTGTTGTAAGATTTCTATAGCAATGCTGCATTTCTGTGTGATACCATGTCAAATCAAAATGAGTATTTCTTCACAAGGCAAAACTAAATCTACATATGAGGTGTGGCAAAAAATATCCAAGCATTTTGAAAAAAGCTATCTTTTTTTCAAAACATTTCTTCTTCAAAAGGAATTTTCAGATGAACCTTTTCCCCAGTTAGCAAAAGTCATTGATGAGAAGGATGATATATGAGAATTATTTTTAAAAAACACAACTGTTATAGACCTATTAATTGGAGAATACAATGAAAGGTTCATTGACTTTGAAAATCATGACATCACACTCACATTAGCATTTCAGTCTCACCTAGTTGATATCACCAAGGTACCTAAAGAACTACAGAAGAAATTAATTGAGTTCTCAGTAGATGACATTTTAAAGTCGTTGTCTGATGCTAGGAATGATCCAACTGAAATAAGGAAAAATGCAATAGAATACCCATGCCATTGGCAACAAGCCTGAAAAATGCTTTCTTACTTTTCAACCACTTATTGCTGCAAATCTACATTCTCCTACCTAACCCTTAATGTCACAAATGGCTGACACCCATCTAGAGGATCAACTGAAACTGAACACCTCCACGTTGCCACAAAATGTTAAAATGCTTTCAAAAAGAAGCAGCTACAACAAAGTCATCACAAGGTTAGTTAATTTTAAAAGTAACAAATAGTTTTCATTTTTTGAAATTATTAAGTACATGGTAGTTAGATTTTTGCAAAATAACATACATTTTAAAGTATATCTGAAGTTTTTTGAATGCAGACTTATTTGATTATAGCTATTAATGTGGGACCTATTCTGACTTCTGGGAGTCAAGATGTAGAGAAATCAATAAGTCACTCTCACTCTCCTTTATTGACCTTGAAAAACCCAGAAAATATTGCCCCAGGAAAAATCCTGGAAGAGTAGAGCTAGCAGAAAGACAAAATACAGGAGTCTTTTAGCTCAGGAGGCTGGGGGGGATTAATGGGAAAGGTCCCACTTGCTGTGGCTGAAGGGGACCAGTACAGAACAGGAAGTGTCCCAGCAAGCCAATGGCAAGCCCCACTTCAGAAAACCAGTGGGAGATCTTGAGCCCTATGGTGGTAGAGCAGGCAAACACCAACAGCAGACACACAACAGCCACCACCAGCAGCTTCAGCTTAGTGCTAGGTAAACTACCAGACATTTATAACCTCCACCTGCCAACATCTGAGGCCCCAGCACACAAAATCAGTAATCAGACCCCTAGACCCCAACACAAGAAGCCGAAGTCAGTGCCTTCTATTCCCCAAAAGCAGAGACCAACTTTACAAGCCAGAAAAAAAGGGCAGACAACATAGGCAAGAAGCAATAAAGAAAAACAATGACCATAGAGAAATATCTTGGTGACAAGGAAGATCAAAACACAAGTTCAGGAGAGGGCAACATTGTCAATATACCCACGTTTGAAACCTCAAATTCAAATATGAACTGTCGTCAACCCCAAAAAGCCTTTGGGGAAAAGATCAAGAAGGCTTTTAAAAGTTAAATTGGAAGAAAATGAAAATTGAACAATTTCTATAAAAATACAATCGACAAAATGGAAAAAGAAAACAATTCCTTAAAAAGTAGAATAAGCCAAATGGAAAAGGAGGTACAAAAGCTAACTGAAGAAAACAATTAATTAAAAAGTAGGATTGGGAAAGTGGAAGCTAATGACCCTTTGAAACATCAAGAATCAGCCAAAAAAAAATGAAAAAGAAATGAAGGAAATGTAAAATACCTCATTGGAAAACACTTGATCTGGAAAATATATGCAGGAACAGTAACTTAAGAATTATTGGTCCACATGAAAGCCATGATGAAAAAAAAAAAAGAACCTGGACAGCATCTTCCAAGAAATCAATCATCAAGGAAAATGCCCTGAGGTCCTAGAACCAGAGGGCAAAAGAATCATTAAGAGAAGCCACCAATCACCTCCTGAAAGAGATCTCAAATTGAAAACACCAAGGAATATTATGGCCCAATTCCAGAATTATCAGATCAAGGAGAAAGAAAGCCAGAAAGAAACAATTCAAATATTATGGAACTACAGTCAAGACCTTGCAGCTTCTATAGTAAAAGATTGGAGGCCTTGGAATATGATATTCCATAAGGCAAAGAAGCTTGGGTTATAACTAACAATCAACTACCCAGTGAAATTGAGCGTAATTTTTCAGGGGAGAAGATGGATTTTCAATGAAATAGAGGACTTCCAGAATTTTCAGATGAAAAGACCAGAGGTCAAAGGAAAATTTGGTCTTCAAATACAAGATTCAGGAGAGGCATAAAAAGATACACAAGAAAGGGGAAAAGATGTTATTCAATAAGGGCAAACTGTTTGCATCCCTACATGGGTAGATGATATTTATAACTCTTGAATACCATATCTTTATTATGACATTTAGAAGGAATATACATAGACAAAGGGGGTGGGTTTAAGTTGACTTTGATGTGATTAAAAAAAACCTAATCAAGTGGTAAGAATGGATTATAATGGGAGAAGAAGAAAGGAAGGGCAGAAAAGAATAAATTACATCACATAATGAGGCTCAAAGATACATTACAGTAGAAGGAAAGAAGAGAGCAGGATAAGCCTTGTTTGGACTTTAGTCTCATCATTTTGGCTCAAGGAGGGAATAACATACTCAGGTATAGAAGTCTAACTTATCCTATAGGCAGTAGGAGGGGAAAGGGGAAAAGAAAAGGGAGAGGGGATAGAAGGGAGGGAAGAAGTAGCAAGGGAAAAAGGAAAGAAAAGAGAAGGGGATGATTAAAGGGAGGGCAGTTTGAGGAAGGCAGTTGTCAAAAGCAAAACTCTAGTGAGGAGGGAAAAGGAGAAAGGAGAAAGCATTAACAGGGGGAGAAAAGGATGGAGAGAAAGACACAGATAGTAATCATAGCTGTGAATGTGAATGGAATGAACTCTTCCATAAAACAGAAGTGGATAGCAGAATGGATTAAAACCCATAATCCTACAATCTTTTGTTTACAAGAACACATTTGAAAGAGAGGGATACACACAGGGTAAAGGTAAAAGACGGGAGTAGAATATATTATGCTTCAGCTAAAGTACAGAAAACAGGGGTGGCAATCTTGATCTCAGACAAAACAAAAGCAAAAAAAGAGATAATTAAAAGAGATAAGGAAGGAAACTATATCCTGCCAAAAGGCACCATAGACAATGAAGTAATATCATTATTAAACATATATGCACTAAATGGTATAGTATCCAAATTCTTTTTTTTTTAGGCAATTGGGGTTAAGTGACTTGCCCAAGGTCACACAGCTAGTAAATGTCAAGTGTTTGGTCTGAGGGAGGAGTTGAACTCAGATGCTCCTGATTTCAGGGTCAGTGCTCTATCCACTGCCCCACCTAGCTGCCTCTCGCATCCAAATTCTTAGAGGATATGTTAAGGGCATTACAGGAAGAAATAGACAGCAAAACATTACTACTGAGGGAGCTCAACCTCCTCCTCTCTGAACTAGATAAATCTAACCACAAAATAAACAAGAAAGAAGTTAAGGAGGTGAATCAAATATTAGAAAAGTTAGATATGGGGGGTGGAGCCAAGATGGCAGAGTGAAAGCAGTGACTTGCTTGAGCTCTCCCCAAAACCCCTCCAAATACCTGTAAAACAATGGCTTTAAACAAATTCTAAAGCAGCAGAATCCACAAAAAGACAGAGTGAAACAAATTTACAACCCAAGACAACCTGGATGGTTGATTGGAAAGGTATATCATGCCAGGCGGGTAGAGGAGCTCAGTTGGACATGGGCATGCAGGCCTCAGCAAACCTGGAGCAGGCCTCAGAGGACTGAATACAGGCAGCTGTGGTGGTTTCCAGACTTCTCAACCCAAACTTATTAAAACTTATGGGATGCAGCAAAAGTGGTTCTTAGGGGAAGTTTTATATCTCTAAATGCCTACATGGATAAACTAGAGAAAGAAGAGATCAATGAACTGGGCATGAAACTAACAAAGCTAGAAAAAGAACAAATTAAAAATCCTCAATTAAATACTAATCAGACATACTGAAAATCAAAGGAGAGATTAATAAAATTGAAATTAAGAAAACTATTGAAATAATGAAACTAAGAGCTGGTTTTATTAAAAAAAACAATAAAATAGATGAACCTTTGCTTAATTTGATTAAAAAGAAAGAACCCAAATTACCAGTATCAAAAATGAAAATGGTGAATTCACCATCAATGAAGAGGGAAAAAAATCAAGAACTATTTTGCCCAAATGTATGCTAATTTGGCAATATTAGTGAAATGGACAAATATTTACAAAAATAAAAATTGTACAGATTAACAGAAGAGGAAATTAAATACTTAAATAACCCCGTCTCAGAAAAAGAAATTGAGCAAGCCATCAGTGAACACCATGGAAAAAAATCTCCAGGGCCAGATGGATTTACAACTGAATCCTATCAAACATTTAAAGAACAATTAATTCCAGGTGTTATACCAAATTATTTTTATGATACAAATATAGTACTGATACCTAAACTGGGAAGTCAAAACAGGAAAAGAAAATAATAGACCAATTTCTCTAATGAATATAGATGTGAAAATTTTAAATAAAATATTAGGAAAAAGATTACAGCAACTTATTAGAAGAATAATACACTATGACCAGGTAGGATTTATATTAGGAGTGCAGTGCTGGTTCAAAATTAGTAAAACTATCACCATAATTGACCATATCAACAACAAAATTTACAGAAACCATATGATTATCTCAATAGATAGACAAAAAGCTTTTGACGAAATGGAAGTATTTCCAATTAGATCAGGAGTGCAACAAAAATGTCCATTATCACCACTGCTGTTCAATATGGTTCTAAAAATGTTAGCTTTAGCAATAAGAGAAGAAAAATAAATTGAAGGAATTAGAATAAGCAAAGAAGAAACAAATCTATCACTCTTTGCAGATGATGTGATGATATACTTAGACAATTCTAGAGAATCAAGTGAAAAGCTATTTGACATAATAAACAATTTTAGAGAGGTTGCAGGCACAAAATAAACCCACATAAATCATCAGCATTTCTATATATCACTAACAAAGCCTAACAGCAAGAGAAAGAAAGAGAAATTCCATTTAAGTTACTGTAGACGTTATAAAATATTTGGAAGTTTACCTGCCAAAACAAAAAAAGGGACTATATGAACACAATTACAAACACTTTTTACACAAATAAAGTCATATCTAAATAATCGGAAAAACATTAGTTGCTCATGGGTAGGGTGAACCTATATAATAAATATGACAGTTTTACCTAAATTAATTTACTTATTCAGTGCCATACCAATCAAATTACCAAATATTATTTGGTAGGGCTAGGAAAAATAATAATGAAATTCATCTGCAAGAATGAAAGGTCCAGATTATCACAGGAATTAATGAAAAGAAATGCTAGGGAAGGGGTCCTAGCCATACCGGATCTTAAATTGTATTATAAAGCAGCAATCCTCAAAATTACTTGCTACCAGCTAAGAAATAGAGTGATGGATCAATGGAATAGGATGGTATGAGAGACACAGTAGTCAATGACTATAGTAATCTACTGTTTGATAAATCCAAAGACCCCAGCTTCTAGGATAAGTACTCACTATATGATTAAAAAAAAAACCTGCTGGGAAAACTGGAAAATAGTATAGCAGAAACTAGGCACAGACACATATCTTGCACTGTATACCAAAAGTCATCTATTTCTCTGAGTATCCATTTTTTTTCCCTGAAGAATTATCCTCAGCTTTTCTGGGTAGGTGATTCTCGATTGTAACCCTAGCTATCTTGCCTTGCAGAGTATCATATTCCAAGCCCTCTGATCCTTTGACATAAAAAGCTGCTAAATCTGTGGCTCCACCATACTTGAATTGTTTCTTTCTGGTTGCCTGCAATGTTTGCTTCTTGACCTGGGAGCTCTGGGATTTGGCTATTACATTCCTACATATTTTCATTTTGGAATCTCTTTCAGCATCAGTGGATTCTTTGATTTCTATTTTACCCTCTGGTTCTAGAATATCAGGACTGTTTTCCTTGATTATTTTTGGGAAGATGATGCCCAGGTTCTTTTTTTTTTTTAACTTGAATCTTAGGAAGTCCAATAATATGGATCTATTTTTTAGGTCAGTTTTTTTTTTCCAACAGATCTTTCACATTTCCATTCTTTTCACTTCTTTGTATTGTTTGTTGATTTCTGACAACATCAGAATTGAATTTTTAAGCAATTATTTTCTTTATTGAGATTTTGTTCTTCTTTTGCCTTTTGGCCTATTTTACTTTTTAAGTTCTTTAGTGAATTTTTGTGTTTCTTTTTCCAAGCTATTAATTCTCTTTTCATTATTTTCTTGAATCGCTCTCATTTCTTTTCCCACTTTTCCCCTTAATACTCATCTCTCTTTTTAAATTTTTTTCCAGGAATTCTTTTTTGGGCTTTTGTTCAATTAGTATTTCTCTTTGAGTTTGTAACTTTTTTCACATTGTTCTTTTCTTCTGAGTTTATGTCTTGGCCTTCTCTTTCCCCATATTAACTTTTTAGCAGTCAATTTTTTTCCTATTCTGTTTGTAGCAACAAACAAAAAAACAAAAAAAGTTTGAATGTGTTAAAGTTGAATTCTGGTCTTCTGGGTTCAGGGGCTGGAGTGAGTCATTGTCCCAAGCTTCTGGCTTTTTCATGCTGCTCTTGTTAGAGCTATAAGTTTTTGGTGCCACTGAGGTGGTGTGCTCCTGGGAAAGGTATGGTCACTGCTCTCCTACTTAGCAGTCTCACCTTTAGCCAGGATAAGTCTCTGCAGCCATATGTACTACTGCTGTCTTTACCTTGGAAATATGACATGGATCACTTGCTCCTTTGTGACTGATCACCAGTACTTCTCTCTGCCCTGAAAGTGTGACCCCCCCAAGAGCCCCAAAATATGTGGGCAATAGGGTTGCCACTCAGAACTAGCTGTACTCAATGACAGCAAAGGGTCCCTTATAATCTCTTTCTGACCAGCTTCTGACCTCCTTATTATCTTTACACTGAGATCTGAAGCTCCTATTGCTGTAGCAGCCACTGTTGCTGCTGCTGCATGTAAGGGTTCCATTCAGGCTTCCACTTCGATGTCATAAACTTTTTCTGCTGACCTCTTAAGTTTTCTTATGCAGAAAAATATCTCAACTGCCTTTTTGTTTTTTCTGCCAGTCTAAAATTTGATTTAAGGTGATATCTTAAAGGGCTTTTTTGGAGGGGAATGTTGAGAGACTTCAGCTGGGTTGTCTCTAATCTACCATCTTCAGTCACTTTTCTTAATGCAATTTTAAATTGCTTCTCATAACAGACCAATTCACACAAGCTCCAATATAGTATCAATGTTCTCATTATCCCTTACCTCCTTTTATAATGTATAATTTTGTCCTTGTTAATATTTGTCAATTTAATAGGTGTAAGTGGTTTTAATTTTTATTTTTCTCTGGAGCATAGATTTTGGTCTTATACATTTCCTTCAATTTCACACACCCACACCCACATCACACACACACACACATATATATACATCCAGACAGACAGACAGACACACACACACACACACACACACATATATATAGTGTGATATATATATAATTTGTGTATACATACACACACATATCATATATAATACATACAAATATACGTGTGTGTGTGTGTGTGTGTGTGTGTGTGTGTAAAACTACAAGCAGCAAAGTCTCAAAGAAAAAAAGTGAATTGGACAGAAACCAAACAATAATTCCTCAAAGAATTAAAAAAAAGTTTTATATTCAAATAAGAGAGGTAGAGGAGAAATGGGAAAAGAAATAAGAGTGAAGGAAGAAAATTATGAAAGTCAGCCGATCAACAGCTTGGTTGAAATGTAACTCAATAAAAAGCAGAACTGGCCAAACAGTAAAAGAGGAACAAAAATATACTAGAGAGAAGAACTTGAAAGGCAGAATTGGCCAAGTGAATAAAGAGGTACAAAAGCTCACTAAGGAAGTCAATTCCTTAAAAATTAGAATTGTTCAAGTGAAAGCTAATGATTCCATGAAACAACAAGAAACAAGAAAACAAAGTCAAATGAAGGAAAAAGAAATTGGAGAAAATATGAAATATTGGAAAAACAACTGGCCTTGAAAATAGATGCAAGATTGATAATTTAAGAATTATTGAACTACTAGAAAGCCATAATCAAAAAAATAAAAGGAACTTGGACATCATATTTTTCAACAAAGTAATAAAAGAAACTTTCCCAATATCTTAGATCCAGAGGGTAAAATAGAAATCGAAAGAATCCACCAATCACCTCCTGAAAGACATCCCAAATAAAAGCTCCCAAAAATATAGCCAAATTCCCAGACATCATGGATAAAGAGAAAATATTTAAAAAAGTAAATAAAAATATTGCAACAGCCAGAAATAAACAATTAAAAAAACATAGAGCCACAGTAAAAATCACATAAGATTTAGCAGCTTCCACCTTCAAGTAGCAGAGAGCTAGGGATATGATATTCCAGAACGCAAAGAAGCTGAGATTACAACCAAGAATCACCCAGGTGGCAAAACTGAACATAATCCTTCAGTGGAAAAATGGATATTTAATGAAATACATGATTTTCAAATATTCTTTATGAAAAGATCAGAATTGAATAGAAAATTTGTTATTCAAATGCAAGACACAAAGGCAGCAAAAAAACAAAAAAACAAACAACAACAGAAACAGCAACAGCAACAAAAACATGCAACATAAATCACAAGGGACTTAATTAGGCTAATTTTAAATATTCTTATATGAGAAGATGATACATGAGACTCTTAATAACTTCATTATTATTAGGGCAGTTAAAAGGAGTTTATATTTACAAGTATATGAGTGTGAGTTGATTATGATGAAATGATCTCACAAAAAAGAAGAGGTGAGAAAGAGGGATGCAATGGGAGAAGAGGAAAAGTGGGGAAAATTATCTCACACAAAAGAGCCATGCAAGGGAGAACTAGTATAGTGGTTAGGGAAATGGAAGGGTGTTGGGCATGCTTAAACCTTACTCTCATCAGAATTTGTTCAAAGAGTGAATAATGTACACAATCATTTGCCTTTGGCAATCTATCCTAACCAATAGGCAAGTGGGGAGGGAAGGGATAAGAGAAGGGGAGACGATAGAAGGGAGGGTAGATTGAGGGAGTCAGTGCTCAGAAGCAAAAGAGACTTGAATAGCAACAGTGTGGAAAGAGAGACTGAAGGATATACAGGAAAAAATAGGACGGAAGGAATTAAATAGTGAATTTCCATGGTTCATTATAATATGGATTCCCAAAAGATTTTTTTAAATTAAAAAGCAATTTAATATCATCAAAATTAAAGCTCAGCCTCGGGGCAGCTAGGTGGCACAGTGGATAGAACAGCAGTCCTTGAAGTCAGGAGGACCTGAGTTCAAATCCGGCCTCAGACCAACCACTTGACACTTATTACCTGTGTGACCCTGGGAAAATCACTTACCCCCAATTGCCAAAAAAAAAAAAAAATAGAAAGCTCACCTTTGGAAATATAACCCATTGTATGTTTCTTATTTTACTCTATTCTGGATTATGTTTGTTATCTCTATGTGAAACTTATACAAGGTGTTTATACTGAAGACAGATTTTTTTTTTCATTCATACCCCAATTGTGGAAGATAATGTTTTACTTTGTCTTTTCCATTTCTCCCATACTTTGTTCATTTGGCTTTTCTTTTTTTAATCTTCTGAGATCATCAAAACATAAGAAAATCATTCCCAGGCTCTTTGTATTACTTAATTTCTTTTCTGGCCCTTAATGATATTAGAGTTAAGTGGACAACGGTTTCTTCTCTCTCTGTTGTACACTTCATCTTTTTATTCATCTTCCTTTTTTTTTCTCTTGACTGCTCTGCATTTCATTTTACTTAGCTCTGGCCTTTTCATAAGGAATTGATGGAAGTCTTATTTTACTGAAGATTAATTTTCTTCTTATAGAATAATATAACATATTAAATATAGATGTATCAAATATATTTACATAATTAAATACATAAAATACAAAAATAAATACATAAAATATAAAAGCTTATAACAGTAATAATAACCTAGATAACCACCAGTAAACTATAAGAAGAAAATGAATCTTCTTATAGTTTACTGGTGGTTATCTAGGTTATTATTGTTGTCATAAGCTTGCATATTTTGCATTTAAATATCTAATAATATAATCTCTCTTCTTCATATTGGTAGTCTTGTGTGATACAATATGCAACTCTTGGTACTTGAAGCATTTCTGTCTGGATGCTGATACAATTTCTTTGACTAGAAAGCTCTGGATTTTGACTATAATATTAATATCAAATTTATTTTTCCCTACAAGATGACTCCTCACATGATTTTGCTATCGGGGTCTTCTTGCTATTCCTTGCTCAGGATACTCTATTTCCTCTCTTTGCTATTTCACTAATTGCTGCCCATGCCTGAAATACTGCCTCCCTTTCCACTACCTCTTAGATTTTATTGGTTTCTTTTAAGAGTCATCTCTAATCTCACATTCTGTAGGAGATTTTTTCCTGATCTCTGCAGAAAATATTTCCTTTACCTCTATAATGGCCATCCTTCTACTCATATATCTTGTATGTTCCCAGTTATTTTTTATGTATGTCTCCCTGTATCAGAATGAGAATACTTTGAGAATAGGGACTGTTCGTGCCTTTATTTTTATTCTTAATGATTTGCAGAGTCTGGCATATTGTTTTTTAGTTGATTAGTTGTACCTGAATCTTCTATTTGTGGTTTTCTTGGCAAAGATACTAGAGTGGCTTGCCATTTTCTTCTCCAACTTATTTTAAAGATGAGGAAACTAAAAAAAGAAAAAGAAAAAAAATAAAGACGAGAAAACTGAGGCAAACAGAGTTTGCCTATGGTCACACATCTATTAAGTGTCTGAAGCTAGATTTCAGTTCACAAAGATGAGTCTTCCTGACTCCAGGCCTAGCAATCTAAGCATTCGGTCGCCTGACTGCCCTGTACCACCTAGCTAGTCTGGCACTTAGTGCATATTTAATAAATAACTTTTGACTAACTGGCTTACTGCTAATTGTGTTCCTTTTGATCTTTCCCACTGAAAAGCAAGAAGAGAGAGTCTTGCATGCCATCTATTCCTCCTGATTTCATATCCCATCACTGAAGGTGCAATTGCTACTCTGGGTGTCTGGGTGAGGATAGGTTATATCACCCTAATGGAAGGCCCTTAACTTTTCAGGAAGGCAAGAGGGAGGAGTGGGAAGATATTTGTGGTTTATGGGGGTGATATAGTTGTGTGGAAGCCAAGCCATGACTGTCCAAGGGAGAAGGAATGTGTGTGAAACCAATATCCCTAACTTCTGTTTGCTTCATCATTTACCATTTGAGAATAAACTATTCTTTCTCTCCCCAAGTTATTCCATGGCCCCCACTTTGGTAATTACTGATATAGGTCATAATGCCTCTAAAACTTAATGATATCCATAACAACAACAAGATTTACAAGGGTTGAAAAGCCTTTTGCAAATATTATCTCAGTTTTTTCTTCATAATAACCCTGGGCAGTAGGTGTCATAACCACTCCCCTTTTACAGATGAGGGAACTGAGGCAAACAGTGGTTTAGTAACTTGCTCAGGTTCACAGAGCTATTACTGCTTCTATAAAGATTTGAGCTCATCTACCTGAATGTAGGTTCAGTGCTCTATTCGCTGTGCTATCTACCTGCCTATAGGAAAAATAAAAGCCTAACTAGAAAGGGAAGAAGTTCCTCTGATAAGCTGGAATTCACCTAGTGAATCTAATAATTTTTGGGAACCTATTTACAACAGTGTTCATTCAAGTCCTGAAGCTAAATTAACAGTTAATTTTCCTTTTCAGTGGAAGTATTAAAGGAATATTTGTATGATCATTTGCCAGAGGGTGATGTAGAGGAGATTTCTTCATTGTTAATGAGCTTGAACTAGATAGTCTCCAAGGCTTCTTCCATATAAAATATTTTGTAACTGATTTGTCTTCCTGGCTTGATCTTCAGCATCTGAATTTTCAAGTTCTAAAGCTGAAAATACATCATGTTGTTTATGATGTTGTTTCCCACAGCAAATGTTTTAAGATATTTTCATTATAGGAAGAAACATACACATAAGGAAGGTAACATAATTCTGGCTTGGCAATACTCAAGAGTCCAAACATACTTTAATTTTCAGTTTCTTGGACATTGTACTAACTACAGTCTAGCACAACATGGTTCTCATGTATCTGGACTTTATTATAGGTCAATAAAATAGTCTTATAACATGCATTCCCCAGCACATACATTTCTCAATATAAAGTCCTTTTTATCAGTTGAAAGGTGGACGTAGTCACTTCTTATATTTAATAAGGGCTTTACAATACATTTGGGAAAGCAGAAGTGAACAACTATACAATGTATGTCTTCGAAATTAATGGAAAAAAAAACTGTTTACAAGTGGCTCTACCAGTATCTGACAGCACACATAGTAAATTAAAATTGTTGGGCTATTTTCTGTATACTCTAACTTTCACTACTCCTGAAAAGTTTATAGATCATCTTGCATTAAAAAGAAAGTGTCTTGACCTGACATTCATCTGTCCTCAGCATAATCCTGGAGCAAGTTTTTTGGTATGTTTGCAGGAAAATGTTTTCCTCAACTGTGATGACAATCTTTCTGTATGCACACAAACCAGTAATACCTTTTAAGAAAGCTTTTGAAGGATGAGTTTAAAATTGTTTAACAGCTAGGCAGCAACAACCTTATATTAAATCTCAAGACAACTTAAACAATCAGTAAGAGACTGATCAAGATGATCAATTATCTGTTTGCACCTTTTAAAAGATTTTCCATGTAGTGGCCTCTTATCATAAATGCCAACTGGCCTAAAATACAAAATGTCAGCTCAAAGAAATACTGCATCTGTTAAACTACTGCCATCCAATTAGAATAAATGGACCCCCTTAAAAGAGTAGTGCAACTAATGGCCCTAAATGTCTCTGATAGTTTGGGACATTTGCATTACTCCTCTCTTGTGTTTCAGTTTTCCTGTGAGTAACAATAGTTTTCCATGCATCATGCACTGCCACCTTAATTGGAGAGTTCCAATCCGATTTTTGTCTTCAAATGATCCACTGAAATGGAAATTATAAATATTTTTAAGAAGAAAATGTTACCAGGATTGTGCTAAACTCTACTGTTAAAATATTATAAATATAACATTGCTAGGCTTAATTAGTTTCCATCATCCATCAAAAAGGCTACATACCTGGCAACAACACTCAACAGATGCACAAATACTGTAGAAGCACATCTTGCTAAAAATCTCCAATTGTTTAGCCCTGGCAGTATGCAGCTGACTTTCAGAGAATATGTGCTTCTCTAAAGTTATAGCAAATATTCTGAATTTTATATGACAACTTTGATTTTGATGGTCTATCTCAGAGGAGTACCAGATTTTTCCTCCTTCAAAAATGTGTTTCTTGAACTGTGTACCAAACAATTGATAGATACTTATTTAATAGTATATGCCAATGATAGGCCAGGCTACATCCTCATGAACCTGATTTACATAAGCAAAACTATTTTTTGGCAACAACATAAATAGGCAAGTTGTCTAATATGCCATCACTCAGAATCCTATATATATATATGTACATATATATACACACACATATATGTATATATATATATGTCCATAAATATGCATATATATACACACATATATGTATATATGCATATGAATATGTATATATGTGTGTGCGCATGAATATGTATATATACACATATAGTAAGCACATGTAGTGATATATGTATTTATAAAAATGTGTTTTCCAGATGGCATCATTCTCAGAGTACGTATAGCTATACAGCAGGCATAGATTGGATGAAAGAATGGTGATAGCTCCTGTAGAAATGCACTCTTCATACTAAGATCACTGGCAGGAAATGAAAGTGGCTGCTCTGCTAGGGACCATTCCACCATCTGTTATCCCTCATATATAGGGTATGTAATTAGTGAATTGGCTTGGCCAGGTCTCTTTCATAGAAAATGTTGTCCACTGTGCTATACATATCAACCACCTAAAGAAGAACATCCAAGGACTGCTACATTCTCTGAGAAGACAGCCTAAGGCCTCACATATTATTGGCTCCTTAGATACTATTTTAGTCCTGACAAGACAGATTAGCTTAATGTCACAAACAAATATGAGAGGAAGTGAGAATAAATAATGTGATCTTTGTAAAGGAAGTATCATTCTTGGCTTTTGAAGTTACTCTTATTAAAATCTCTCCTCTCCTTTCTCTATGAGTCCTTTGCTCAACACCTAAAACCATACTTACAGAGATTGGGCCTAATATTAAAGGCAATGGTCCTCCCCAAAACAGTCGGAGAGGAGGGCTCACTTTATTCTCACTGAGACTTGCTTCTGGAAAAATCTCAGAATATATCTCAAAGCTGATGTGTGGTCTCCATAAATGTGGGCACACTGGCGCATAGGACATATAGGAGCAAGCATTCAAAATAACTATTCAGGGGAGGGTGGCAAAGTCAATCTGGCAGATTAGGTGAAGCACTCATCCAACCTCTCCCAATATTCTCCTCCAAACAACTTTAAAATAACGCTTCAAATTTATTTCTGGAGTGGCAGAGTCAACAAAAGGTCAGGCTGAGACTATTCCAATCCAAGACAATTTAATGGATATTGGAAGAAGAGATCTATAATGTGAAGGTTGAGGCTGGCCTGGAACCCACATAGATTCAACACCAGTAGGGGACTAGGTGTTGGTGATAAAAGCAGTAGCAGTTTGGGGAGCTCTCAAGCTGGAAATGGTGGGAGGATCAATATTGGTGAGGAAGAAATCACAAAGGGACCCCTAAGCTAGCATTGGAAACAGGGGTGGAGACTTTTTGGCAATTCCTTTGCACACACCGCTTCTTGATTACAGTTAAAGGGTGGAAAGGAACACTTTCAGTTACAAGAGAACAGGTGCCCTGAGGAGCAGTATCACTTTTGGTCACAAGGGAACAGGGACCTTGAAGAGTAGTATTTCTTGCAATCTCAAGGGAGCAGATACTCTGTAAGCAATATCACTTCCAGTTCCAAGGGTGCAGGGGCCTTGAGGATTAATATTTATTGCAATTCTGAAGGATCAGAGTCCCTTTCTGGGTAAGGGCCAATGTGCAAAGCCAGGACAGCAAAGACCACATCTCTCATTAGATCTCATTACCTTGGAAACCCTGGCAACTTCCAAGCCAGCAGAACTAGTTCTGAAAACAGCCATGTAATGAAACCTGAAGCATGGGACAGTTCCCGTCTTTTAGCACCCCCTCCCCCATGCCAGGAACAGAATTCAACATTAACAAAGTTCAAAGTCAAAAAATAGGCTGGAAAATGAAAAAAATAAAACAAACAAAAAAAGAACCTGACCATAAAAATCTAATATGGCTACAGGGAAGATAAAGCTACAAACTCAGAAGAATACAATAATATTAAAATATCTACAAGTAAAGCCTCCACCACCAACACCACCACCACCACCAAAACAATGTGAATTGGATAGCCAACAAGATTTCCTGACAGAGTGAAAATGATTTTCAATATTAAAGGAGTGGTAGAGGAAAATTGGGCTAAGAAATGAAAGTGAGGGAAAAGATTAATGAAAAAGGAATTTGTAACTTGCGAAAATACTGAAGAAAATAACATTTTAAAAAACAGAATTGGACAAATGGAAAAAGAGGTACAAAACTTAACTCCTTAAAACCAGAATTGGCTAAATAGAATAAGAGGTTCAAAAGCTTCTTGAAGATATATTAAAAAATAATATTCAGAGAGTGAAAACTACTGACTTCATGAGGCATCAACCACTATAAAACAAAGTCAAAAGAATTTTAAAAAGAAGAAAAATGTGAAACATCTCATATAAAATCCAAATGATATGGCAAACAGATTGAGGAGATATAATTTAAGAAGTATTGGACTACCTGAAACCATGTTTAAAGAAAGAGCCTAGATATCGTATTTCAAGAAATTATCACGAAAAATGGCTCATTACAACCAGGGGGCAAAATTAGAAATTGAAAGAATCCACTGATCACCACCAGCAAATGATCCTAAAATGAAAATTTGCAAGAATGTTGTAGCCAAATTACAGAGCTCTCAGGTAAAAGAGAAAATATTTCAAGCAGCCAAAACTAAACCATTCAAATATCATGAAGCCATAGTCAGGATTGTACAATATTTAGCAGTTACAAGTAGTAAAGGCCTTGGAATAAGACATTCTAGAAGGGAAAATAGGATTACAACCAAGAATCACCTATACAGCAAAACTGAGTATATCTCTTCTTGTGGAAAATGGATATTTAATAAAATATCCTTTGTGCATTCCTGATAAAAAGACCAGATTGAATAGATAAAAAATTGATTTTCAAATATAAGACTTAAGAGAAACAACAAAAAGATAAACATGAAAGAGAAATAATGTTAAATGCTTTACCTTTCTATATTGAAAGTTTTGTAACTTCCAAGAAATTCATAATTATTTGAGCAGTTAGAAGAATTTTATATAGACAGAGGGCATGGAAATGAGTTGATTATCTTGGGAAGATACAAAAAGGACAGGTGAGAAAGAGGGATGCCTTAGGAAAAGGTGGAAGTAAGAGGAAAAATGGAGGATGTTATCTATGCAAAAGAGATGTACAAAGAAGAGCTTTATAGTGGATTAGAAAAAGGGGGAATGAGGGCAATACTTGGAGCTCCCTCTCATCTAATTTGGTTCAAACATGGAAAAAAAAGTATATACTCAACTGGATATAAAAATCTATCTTGTCCAGCAGGGAACTAAAAGAAGGGGGATAAAAGAAAAGAGGGTTGTGATAAAACGTAGTATAAATAAAGGAAGCTGGTGATGAGAAGCAAAAAACAAAAACAAAGCAAACTTTAGAGGAGGGATAAAAAGAAAGAAAGAATAAACATTAAAAACAGGGTGACAGGATGGAGGAAAATCCACAGTAAGTAATCATGTCTGTACATTTGAATGGAACGAACTCACCAATAAAATTTAAGTCGATAGCAGAATGAATTAAAAATCAGAATCCAACAATATGTTGTTTACAAGAAACACACTTGAAATGAGAAACAACAACAACAACAAAAGTAGAAAAAGAATAAATTAAAAATCATCAATTAAACACCAAAATGGAAATCCTGAATTTCAAAGGACAGATTCAGAAAACTGAAAGTTAAAAAAAAAACACATTGAAGTAGAATAAAACTTAGTTTTTGTTGTTCAGTTGTTTCACTCATGTCTGACTCTTTGTGACATCATTTGGGGTTTTCTTGGCAAAGATATTGGAGTGATTTGCCATTTCCTTCTCCAGATCATTTTACAGATGAGAAAACTGAGACGAACAGTTAAGTGACTTGCTCAGGGTCACACATCTAATAAGCATCTAAGGCCAGATTTGAACTTAGGAAGGTTAGTCTTCCTGATTCCAGGCCTGGCACCCTATCCACTGTGCCATGTAGCTCCACCTTAATAAATAAGCAAACATTAATTAATTTTAAACTATGAGCTATGATTGATCAAAATATCATTATTTTGATAACAATTTTGAAAACAACAAATATCATTAGACTTGGCTAAAGCCTGGAAAAATTTTGGGTGGCTCAACAACCCAAGAAACTTCAGTTAATATCCTTAATCCTTAGTGTCTTTAAATTATATTTGGCCTTGATTTGTTCTTATGACACTATCTTCTCATTGATCCTCTATACAAGTTAGAGTCCATGTCTTCTGCTTCAGCCTGGTGCTATTTCCTAAAGACTGACATAGGAAATGTTTTATCATCCTCTTCAAGCTTTTGCTGACTGAGCAGTGTATGTATTCATGCCAAATACAGCTTAAGATTAATCCTTCTGAGGCACCACTTTCATTATGTCATCCCCCCATTCATAAACTTTCAACAGTTTCCTATGGCACATAGGGAAAAAATAATCAGCGTCCATAGCCTGTGATTACCTTACGCTGTATTGCCTTGGTTTATATTCTAAGATAAAACAGTAGGGCTAAATGTTAAGTTTGATATTGGTTGTCCTTCTGGCTGGGGCTAAAGTGATTCTAGGCCTAAGAATTCTGAAATGTTCTTGACATGAGGTTGAGAATTAATGACAGAGTTCCACTCATCAAATAAAACTCCTCAACACCCTGTCTCATTATACATGTGAATAAATAAAGGAATATCCGTAATTCTGTTATGTGCTTTTGCAATGTTTTGTGTGAGCATCACTAGATACAGGAAAAATAAAATGTAGAATGTAGATTGACCAATTGTTAATGAATATCCCCTCTAGAATGTAAATAGATGTTTCCAAAAACCAGAGTAACGTGAAATGTAGCCAGACTATATTTGCAAATTGATGAGGGCTGAGCCTTGGTCTCTCAAGGCCTGAAAGTTCCATATTAAACTATTTAAGTAATTGGATTTTGTTTTTTATTCCAGCACCATTGCAACCTCGTACTTAAAGGTGCCTTTCAGAAATACAGAAGCAAGGAAAAAAAACCCATCCTTTCTTGTTATATTTCTACTGTTAATATGAGACAATATTTAAGAAATAATTTTTTTAAAAGTTTTATCTACCTACAAGAAATATACAACTGGAATATTTATTTTCCTCCACCAAACAAATTTGAATATTTATAATGTATGTATATATGCATAGATTACATATATTTAAATGTGTGTATATATGTACACATGGATTCATGCATGCATACCTGCATCATATATTTAAAATCTCCGAAATAACCTGGAATAAAGACCATGAGCAAAATAAGTACCGGCAAGAGATTTAGACATTTGGCAACTCTGTAGACTGGTTCATCAAATAGTCATTGATTGTGAGCATTAGCAAGAAGTATATCAACCCATAAATATTGTATGCAGAAGACTAGCTGCACTTAGATTGATGATTAATAGGTCTATTGTTAGTAATCTATCATATCTCTTTTGCATGGAAAATGCAATTAGAAACACATTTCCGACTATTCAGACAAACCTTATATCTACATGGCATAAAATTGAGATGTTAGAGTACACACTTTGCAGAGTCTAATAAATGCAGCTGTAGCTACCATATCGTAATAGCACCTATGGGACCTTAAGCAATTCAGAAGACCACAATTGTATTTACCTTTCTTCTTCCTGCTACCCTTTTCTGCAAAGTCCATGAAATTTTGTGTATGTGTTTTTGTGTTTTTAATGACTCACAGAAAAAAAAAATAATGCTTAACAAATGGCTACTATGAATAGTTCTACCATAATAAGATCCTATACATACAAGCAAGAGAATCAAATAGTGGTAGGAAAACAAATTTTTGTCAAACTTCCTAAGGATTACTATAACATGTGAGAAAAAGAGATTTTTAAAATATGAAAAATATCTTTATTGTGTCCTTGGGGTTTATCAGCATTTCTACCATAACCCAGGGATTATGAATCAACTGAAACTCACTCCAAGCTAAAAACTGTCATATAAGGTTTCTGTGTCAAAGAGAACAGTGATCATTATTATGATCATCATTACTGATTCAGAGAGAATGTTCACATCCTTGAAAGTGGGGATGGAAGATGGAAGAAGGAAAATGTGTTGAAGACTAGTACTGAACAAAAGATTATAATGCCACAAAATAGCACATTTTGTTGGCATACTTTTTTTTTTATTTCTAAGAAAACAGCCCAGGGCGGAACTCCTGTAAGACACTATTTGTTTACTCCCAGTTATTGTCTCTCTTTTCTTGAAATGACTTTGAATGCACTTAATATCTACTTCCTCATGAAAATGTTTGTCTTTCTATTAGAATATCTGCTCTTTGAGGGCAAGGATACTTTTGTAGTTATCTTTGAATCACTACCATTTAGCAAAAGTGTCTTATACAAAAAAAGGTATTAAAGAAATGCTTGCTGTATTGCATTGAAAAGAAGTAAAATGATGTAAAAACCAGGAGAATGTTTAAAGAGGAAAATAATTCTTATGCAAGGTTACAGTTTTGAAATTTTAGTCTATTTTTGTCTTAGGATCCCTAGTGCCTAACATAGTTTCTTTCACTAGGAGGGGAACAAGGGAATGGGAACAAGCATTTATTAAGATCCTACTAAGTGGGGGCAGCTAGGTGGTGCAGTGGATAGAGCACTGGCCCTGGATTCAGGAGGACCTGAGCTCAAATCCAGCCTGAGATACATAACACTCTGGTAAGCATTTCCACGTATCAATTCATTTTATTCTCACAACAATCTTGGGAGATAGGTGTTAGTTATTATTATCCACATTTATGCTGTCCTTTCTCCAACCCCTCCCCCACCATGTTGTAAACTTTAGGATCTTTAGAATAAAAAAGTAAAGGTAAGAAATCATAGCCTATCAGTATAATGAAGGCATACCATAGCTATAGCTGGGTTGGGAGTAGGGTGAGATCACGTAGTAATGCCTCTTATGCTGGCCTTTAAATAATTGGTATCTTACGGTAGTGAACATGCTTATTTCTTCAACTCATAGTTGGAGTTGAAACCCAGAAGTGGTTGGTCTTCTGATAGCTCAGGTTCCATAATAAGGCTCACAAGCTTACTGATACTTAGTGGTAGACAAGGGCTGTCCCAGTGAAAGTAAGAGAAGAATAGAAATTATCATGTAGGTTACAAGGGTGGGATAGTATAGCTCAGTGGTGTCTAGGTCAAATATTGGAAGCCACTAAACCATATATAAGGATCCCTGCAGGCCACATATTGACATAGAAAACTACATATTAATATTATCTTTGCTTCATTATATTTTTTATTTTGTTAAATATTTCCCAATTATATTTTAATCTGGTTCTGGCTAAACTTGGGAATGATTTGGGCTGCATGGGGACTACGTATTTGACACCTCTAGTTCAGCCGATAGTCTCCTCAGACTTAAAATCAAGAAGACTTGTCTTTAAATTCTCACTCTGACACTAGCTATTGGCACATCACTTAATCTCTCGGAGACTCTTTTTTTGTTTCTCTTGTGAAATGAGAGTGATAATACCTACTTTATCAGATTATTTTGAGGTTCAAATGAGATAATATAATATATATAAACTACCTGGTTGATGTACATAAGAGCAAGTAATTATTATTAATGGACAGGAATGATATAAGGAAATATATGAGTTTATGGGTATTTCTGAGAATTTTAGGATCCAGAGTAATTTCAAAGACCTATAGAAATTCAAATTTTCCCATGAAAGAAAAGGAATATTGCTTAGTTATAGCTCCCTTTAACAAAACAGCTACTCTTATTTCTACTTCTAACTTTTGACATTTCATTTTCTTTTGGAACATGGGGAAATTTGAAAATTCTGCATTTGTATGTGTGTGTACACATGTATAGAATCTTTTTATTAGCGTTCTTTGCCCACAGTGAAAAGTAACCATGTAAACTAGGGAATCCTTCTTATACTTTTGGGAAAGGCTATTCCGGAAAACAAATGCAAAAAGCTTGGCAAATTTTATCCTCAACATATTAAAAATAATAGTGTAAATTTATTAATAGTTCAGTTCTATTGGTTATAAAAAAAATAGACCTGTTTGCCAGTAATGTGTATGAATTTTGCCTAGGTTTTATATTTGTTAAGAAACATTTAAACAAAGGAGTGTAGGCTATGTGTAACTATGACATATTTCATGTCTAAAGAAGGTATTGGAATTATCTACCTCACTCGTCTGAAATTCTGAATTCAATGACAATTTAAATACCAAACAAAATTCAGATCGCTTAATCTATAATTTAAGATCTATCACAAGTTGGTTTAAATCTATCTTCTTAACCTTATCTGACAGAATTTATTATGCTATGAAAATTATCCTGACTTTAGAATGAGGAAAGACAGGAATCAAGTCCTTTCTGTGATATGCATTACCAGTATGATCTTGGGCAAGTCACTTAACCAACCTAAACTTTAGTTTTCTTTTCTGTAAAATGGAAACAATCATACTTATAGCACCCATTGCATAGGGATACTGTAATCAAATGAGATGATAGGTATAAAATGCTTTGTAAATCTCAAAGTACTACATAAATGTCTGGTCGTATTCTTACCTCACCCTCCCCTAAATATGCATATACAAATCCAGCAGTTTCTGTGCTTTCCCACCTTCATCTCTTTATTCGTACTATTCCTTCCACCTGGATTACTCTCTGACTCCTTCTTGAATTCCTGCTCATTTATAAAAGCTCATGTTGGATATTTTTCATTCTGTGAAACCTTTCCTTGGCCATATGCCAGAAGAGAACTCACCAAGGTCAAAACTCTCCTATCCTATTTGTAACCTGACACTATGGGAAGGATATAGGAGAAAGACATATTCTTTGGTATCAAGAGACCTCAGTTTAAAACCCAATTCTGACATTCGCTAATTGTGTTGTGTCATCATGAGCAAGTCTTCTGACTTCCCCTGAGCCTCAGTTTCCCTATCAGCGCCATATGGAATCAAAATTAGAGTCTAACCTAAAGTCTTCATTTTATAGGTAAGGAAACTGAGGCCTCGTATTTTCAAATGGCTTGCCAACTGTCACACTGGGAGGCAGCAGCAAAACTTCGATTCTAACTCCAAATCTAGCCTTCTTATCACTGTGCTACACTGCCCAATTGTTGAGAGGTAAATACTTTATAAATCTTTAAGTTCCATAGAATTGTAAATTGTTACTATTACACTTCTCTAATGACCAAGTTTCTATTTTGCAGCAAAGGTATGTTTGTAAATGACTCATCTCCTGTACTAGATTGTAAACTTCTTGAGGACAAAAGCTGTGCCTTAATTATTTTATATTTCTCTCTGTGTTTAGTGTAGCATCCTACATGTAGTTCACACTTAAAAAAGGCAAAGTTACTGAGCTAGAATTTCATTTAGAAAAACAATCAACCATCCCCTCCAGAAGTTTTAGAAGTGCTAGAGACAGGGATTAGTAATTGTATCTACTGCAGCTTTTTGGCATAGCATTATTCCTTAATTACTCATGTAGATGAGAGAAAACTTCATTAGACACATTCATTGTTCTCATTTTAAGTGACATTCTACAATATTACCCACCAAATCAATTCTGTGACTGTCTTTTGGCTTCAGGCAATGTGAATAATGGAATATTGAACTGACTGTTGGTTCTTCTGCCAGTATTAGCATCCAACTGTATTGATTATGCGGGAAATCTGATTGTTTTCTTTCTAATTAGCCAAGGGAGAAAGAGAACAGGCATACAGAGACTGACTGATAGACTGACAGATAATTTGACCCAAAAGGCAAATTGCATATTCTCAGACTACTTTTTATGTGTTTTTCTTAAAAGGCAGTTTTAAAACATAAGTTCCCAAAGTATAATCCTTCCTTAATCACTATGGGGCTTCTTGTTTCTTAGATGTGCCTTGTAATCAAAATCAGTTCTACTAGACACCCTCCCTATGTCATTAGAGGAAATAATATCTGCTGTTTGAACTATGAAAGAAAGTAAAACCTTGGCCAACAAAATGCTAGAGATCTTAGTCATCTTCTGCATCTTCCAATCTCATCTAAACTACTTGTCTGAGTAGATTTGTTTTTGTTTAGTGATGTCAATGTTTATAAACTAAATTGCACGTGAAATATTACCTACCTACAATAGCTCTCAAAGGGCACTAAATGAGGTAATCATGCTACAAAAGAATGATTGTCTCTGTGATGAGAGAGAAGAGAATATACAAAACGAATTCTCCCAAGGTAAACAGGAAATGAATCTTCTCACAGCTTGCAAAAGGTCGTAAATAATATCCCTCCAAATAGCTTATTCAGTAATAGGAAAGAGAAGCACTGATACATAATCCCTGCACCAGCTGATAGGTCTATTCACTGTCCCCCTGAACATGCATATTCCTACCATTATACATCTCATTCTTCATCCTTGGAATGTCCTCTCCCTTCTGACATTCAAATCTTACCTGTGCTTCAGTGTCAAATTGAAGCCCCACTACTTCCATGGAACCTCGCTGACCATTTGGGCTTATAGTGTTTTCTCCAATTTTTGAAATCTTGTAATAATACAAATTGCACCATGACTGTTGTTAGTATAACTGACCCAACGAGCTGGCTATTTTTGGTATCAGTTCATTCTGCAAATGACTTAAAATTATGTATAGTAGAACTAGGTTTTTGAAGACTGTATAATCAATAGATATATCTGTAAAACAAGAATCTCATGAGTGCTTAAGAAAGGATCATATGGCAATGAAAATGGCATGCATGCTTCTGAGAAACATCCTTCCTAAATGTGAACAAAGACGTCCTTTTCCCCCAGGGGGAAAACTTATTGAAGAGGGGGAAATGTTGTGGATGGAACAATATTTTTCTCTTTTTTTAGCATTTTAAAAATATTTATTGTATTTTGAATTTATGAAATAAAATAAGCATTTTCATAACAAAATAAAAAAGTTGATGGCACACGAAACTGTAAATCTATTAAGTACAACTCTCTATTCCTTTTACATATACAATGAAGTTACCATGTAAATTTCTTTCTTTTCCTTCCCTTCGCTCACCCTAAAGGTGGCTACTATTAGACATAAATATGTATGGGTGTGTATATATGTAAAATCATTCTATGCATATTTCTATTTATCAGTTCTTTCTCTAGATGCAAATAGCATCTTCCCTCATGTGTCCTTTATAGTTAAATTGGGTATTTACTATTGTTTCTCCCTAGAATTGGGTATTTATAATAGTTAAAATTATTTACTTGCTCAGAGTTGTTCTTAAAATTATGTTGCTGTTACTGTATACAACACAATCTTTCAAAAAAAAAAGGATAATGATTAACCCAAGGAGAAAAAAAAAACTTACCCAAACATTAGCGCATATGTTCTACTCACAGGCATAAAGATCATATTCTGTAAATACTGGAAGTGAGAAAAAGGTTTGGGAATGTCTGCCCTAATTTTTATCTCCAAAATAAATACTCATTCCAAGGGTTTTAAGCAGTCAGGATCAGTCTTTGATATAATTTTTGAGCTTCATATTTATTTTTATTTCAATTTCCTTTTAAAAAATCTATCATTATAAATAATGGCATAAAGATAGCTACAATTAAACAGTTTTAAGTTAATTATGAGTTATAGTGGAAATTCCAAAAGGGAAAAATAAATTTGAAAGTTCACATTTCCTCCCTCCTAGCCCCCATAAAAGAATATAACACATATGATATGCTATTGCTAAACTTGTTTGTGGAGCCCAATTAAAGTCTGTCCTTTTAGAACTGTATATATTTTGTATACATTAGTGTTTATGAATGAAATAAGCCCACTTGTAAGAGTAAGTGGTAAGCATTTTGCTGTTAGATTATCTTTGTTAAATAAATCCTTTACTTGCATCCAGTGTTACAAAACATGATGAAATTATGAAAAAAATGAATTATTGAAGGAACAATTTTGAAATTCCCTATCTAGAAAAAAAAATCTAATCCTCAATTAATGATTTAATCCTGTAATTATATTCTGGGCAACTCTTGAATAAAAAGATTGCATATATAAGGATCGTTATTGAGGCAAGTTATCTTTTAAACTTTTTATTGATCATTTTTGCTAAATGACCTTCCCTCATCTGCTAAAATAGAATCCTCCATTATAAAAAAGAAGTACAGTGAGGAGAAATAAATCAACAAATTGATAATATCAACAAATATGGCAAATTTTTCTCTTTCACTTAAAATTTTCTTTTTTACTACAAATTAATTAACAGACACAATAATTTCAACATACAAAAAACAACAATAAAAAGAATTGTAAGCAAACTTGAACATTAGGTTATGTAGATTTTGAAGGGTGTATTGCATTTGATGAGGCAGTGACAAAATGGATCTGTGTGGCCCCTTTTGAAATTTTTTTTTGTATTCTTTTCCATTTTTAATGTTTCATGCATATTACTTCTTGTATCTCTATCGTTACTAATTCTCTTGTCCCCACCTCTCAAACGGAAGTAAAAGAAGACTTTATATATGAATATTTATACATGTATATACACATATGATCTGGGAATCAGGGACACCTAGGTTTGAGAGCCAGATATGACATATATAGTACTGACTGTGTGACCATGGACAAGTCAGTTAATATTTTAGTACTTCAGAATACTTTCTAATACTGTAATTGTAGAGAAAGTACTAATTATAATTGGTAGAGAAACTTCTTGCTAAGAAACTCCTTATATTCATGAAATAAGAGATCCAGATTAGTTCCCTTCTTTCTTCCCCTACCCCACCAAAATTGAAGTTCAAAAATACCAACCTTTTTTCATAATAAAGTAAATCAAGTTTGTTTTCTTTAGGTGCTTATGAAATATATTTTCTCTTATAGCTATTAAATATACTTATTAAGTATCTTTTCATTCTTTTTATGCATTTAATTACTATTATGTCTTTTTCCTCATTTCCCCTAATCACATGTTGGTAGAGGATTTTTCCTTTTCCTTTTTAGTGAATAAATAATGAAAATATATAATATAATTTCATCCAAGTCTCCCAATTGTTATGGGCAATGTACAAATTATTTTAAAAGTATAAATATGTTCAAGCCTTAAACTTATTTTTTAAAGAAGTACTCAATTATGTTATTTATACTGTGATCTGGCCATCAAAAATGTGAAGTAGAATTTAAGATTAATCATATTCTAAAATGCACTTCCCTCCTATTCAAAAGAAAAAGTTGATAGGCCCATGCATATATATACTGATCATGGAAAATGGTATAGTACATGTAATCCCAAATGTTCAGACAGGAGAGACCTGTATTCAAATCCTGTTTCTGATGTTCACCTATTTGATTGTAGGTAACTTACCCTCTCTGAGCCTATTTTGTTTGTTTTTCTCTGTTTTTGTGGAATGGAGATAATAGTAACTACAATGTTTATTTCATTAAAGAGTTGTTGTGAAGATCAAATCAGATGATATACATAAAGCTTTTGGAATATTGAACAATTGTTAACACTATATGTTAACATGGAGGGAGATATAAATGCCATTTACATGGAAGGAAATAAAATTTATTTCTAGCATTCTGTTGAATGATTTATCAGGAGAACACTCACTATACCAATGTTCCAGATAAGCAAGATTCCAATCCCAGAGGATTAAATATTTCTCTTATTTAATAGGACTGTAATTGTTAAATGAATTATCTTGAAGTTCACCTGAAATGTCTTGTGTAGGAAAAGGGTTAGTCTCAATTCACAATGAGGTCTGTGATGGGAGTAACCTCTAATGGGATAACTTGTAACCCATTAATATCTGTGGATACTGTTAGTCTTGTCCATATGCTATAATTTTGTCACAGATGTTCCATCCAATACTCTTTTTCTTTTGGTTAGGCAATGGGGTTAATGACTTGCTCAGGGTCACACAGCTAGTAAGTGTTATGTGTCTGAGGCCATATTTGAACTCAGGTCCTCCTGAATCCATGGCTGGTGCTATATCCACTGTGCCACCTAGCTGCCCCAGCTCTGTTTCTTCTGACAAAAGAATACCAGTGGATCACTATTTCCCACCTTTCATGGCCAGCCTATCTTCTTTTCTCATTATATTATGCCTTGATACATATTTTAATATTGCTGTTCTAAAGAATTACTCATTGGAGTGAGCTCCTACCTGCCATACTCTCTATTGCCCTCTGTGTAATATTCATCTCTCAGAGAACTACAGCAAAACTGGTAAATGTTGCTATTAAAAAGACGACCTTTGCTTTCACAGGATGTTTGGACTCATTAAAGGAACTTTGCAATTTCCTGAAGACAATCAAATCACTTCTTTTTGCTCCCATTCAACTCTGTGCCCAACTTGTTATTTAACTATACTGTCTGTCTCTCACATAAATGCTAATGGAAAAGTTATAAAGATTTTCTATCACACTACATATCATCTGAGCAATAGGCATTCTATATTCACTTGGTCTTTCTGACATGGATTGTCAAGACAAACTTTCTTTTTTTTTTTTTGTGGATGATTATATATCTCTCCAGGAAGTTCTGGAGTTTTCTGAAACTTGATACGATCCACATCTTGTCATTTAAATGTGAATATGTCACCATCCACAGAAAATTTCTCTTCAATTTAGACTGAGATGGATCTCCTACCTCCCAGTGGTGAAGACTTCTTGTAATCCTAAATTCATTTTATGTTTTAATTAATTATTGTGAAATGATCATTGAACAGTTATTTTTGTTGTGTTTTTCAGTAATGTCAAATTATTTATATGTATAGAGGAAAGAAATCTTTTTTGAAAAAAGAGCCTCTAAGATGATATTTTGCTGTACTAAATCAAATGCTTTTTCAAAATCAGTATGATACTGTTATTGAAGAATTTACTATTGTTTCTCCCTAGAATTCTTGACCATTGCTCAATTTGGTTCTCTCTCTCTCTCTTCTCTCTCTCTCTCTCTCTCTCTCTCTCTCTCTCTCTCTCTCTCTCTCTCCTCCTCCTCCTCCTCCTCCTCATCTTTCTCTCACATATGTGCATGTATATGTGCATATATACACATATGTATATACATATATTGTGTGATATATGATGTATATACATACATATACATACACACACATGTATATATATAAAAACTTTTTCTCCTGGCATATATATATATATATATATATATATATATATATATATATATATATATGTGTGTGTGTGTGTGTGTGTGTGTGTGTGTGTGTGTGTGTAAGGACTAACCTGCATGCATTTGCCATTTTGATAAGAAGTTCCAAGTGGTGATTTTTCTTTCATGACGATCTTTTTGCAAATACTTGTTATTTTTTCCACAATATATCATTACCAAACAGCCTTTTGTTTGGTAAATAGTCCAAGAAACAGTCCTTTTGTTATTTTTGTGCATAAAATAAAATCCATTCTACCAATTGACTGGACCACCAATAAGGAGTACTTGTGAGTCACCTTTCCATTTATCTGCAACTTCCTTATTTCTTTGGGTTTCAATTCTAACAATATGTTTAGATTAATATGATGTAGCTCCTCTACACTTTTAGCCCTTGGACAAAGATCTCACATTTACCATGCCAACAGTCAAATTAGTGCTTGTGGATGTCCTAAAAACTGTATAATTCTTATTATTTTCTTTTTCATTTTCCTACCAGTCCTCTACTAGCATGAAAGATAAAAAAGAGTGTTGCAAAGGATTTCTGTATTTTTGTTTTGCATTGTGTGTACGTATGGCCAAAAAATTTCCATGATTAAGTATTCAGATTACTGGTGATAAGCCCTCTTTACTTAGATTAATAGGTCCTTAGAAAATAAAATAATTATGCTCTTTTCAAAAAAAAAGTAAGTATGTTTTGAACTATGAATTATGTATTCTCCCTCACACCATTCTTTTAAAAGGTTTTGCTTAGATAACGTGCACACAAATGCATGTATGACCATTTAAATGGTCATGTACAAAATGTTTAGTTGCTATCTAAGTCAGGAGGAAACATATGTCTTTTATTCAATTTCTGTGTTTTCTCATTTTCGTTGTTTATTTATCTGCAGAACTTTTTGTTGAGTTTTTTTTTTCCTATCAGCCTGTGACCTCTGGCAAGTCACTGTACCTCTCTGGGACCCTGTTTCCTCATCTATAAAATGAGGGGTTTGGACTAGGTGATCCCAAAGGTCCTTCTTCCCATAACATTCTACGAATCTATGAAATATGAACAGATGTGTGGGAAACCTGAAACAGTCCCAGAGGATGTTCTGAAAAAGCAAAAGCATACTAATATATTCTTCCCAAGTTCCTGTTGCTGTTATTTTATCACACTTCTGTTGCCAGATCAGATGCCTTTGTTATGATATACGTTAAGGTCTCTACTTCCTTGGGTCAAATTCATGATACACTTAACTTCAGTCAATCAATACATTTGAATTGAGTTCTCAGTACATGCACGATATCTTGTTAGGCATCAAGAATGGGGGGGGGACAGTCAGGTGGCACATTGGAAAGAGCACTGACCCTGGAGTCAGGAGGACCTGAATTCAAATCCAACCTCAGACACTTGACACTTACTAACTGTGTGACCTTGGCCAAGTCACTTAAGCCTGATTGCTTTTCTCTCTCTCTCTCTCTCTCTCTCTCTCTCTCTCACACACACACCACACACACACACACACACACACACACACACACATACATGCACAAAGAGAACTGGATAGATACAAAGAAATGTGTAGTGGTCGCTTCTAAGTCCATAGGTGGACACTATGATACAATGGAATGAATGCTAAACATAGGGTCAGAGGACTAGAGTACAATTTCTAGCTCAGCCCCTTACTGCTTCTGTGACCTTAGGCAAATCACTTAACTCCTGAACTACTGCTGACTCATCTATAAAATTAAAGAACATGGACTAGATGACCCCTAAATTCCCTTCTAGCCCTGAATTTATGATCCTTTACTGCTTGCCTTCATACGGCTTTAGTCTCATTGGAGAAGTGAAATACAAATAAATATAGTAGGTGATAGGTGCCAAATGGGCAGCTAGGTCGTGCAGTTGATAGAGTGCTGGGCCTGAAGTCAGGAAGACTCATCTTCCTGAGAACTTACTAGCTGTATAACCCTGGGCAGGTTACTTAATCTTATTTGCCTCAGTTTCCTCATCTATAAAATAAGCTGGATAAGGAAATGGCAAATCACTTTAATATCTTTGCCAAGAAAACCCCAAATGGGTTCATGAAGCATTGGACATGAGGAAAGACTGGACAATGACTGCTGCCAAAGGAACAGCACAAAGAACACTAAAGAGTCATTGTAGTAGAGTGAATAGTAGAGGCTCTTTAGGAAAACCTGGCTTCAAATACAGCCTCAGGCACTCACTGCCTGGGCAAGGGTTAAACCTCTCTCACCTTTTCTCCATTTAAATGGTAATACTATCAGCACTTCCCTTGCAAGATTCCAGTAAGGATTAAATGACACAATGTATATACAACACTTTGCAAATGTTAAACTGCTATACAAATATGGATGATTATTATTACATAATTATTCATCTTGTTCTCACATGTTTTCATGAGCTCAGATAAAGATGGGACAAGTTGCTATCCTACTATTATTCTTTAATATGGAATGTTCTTCAGATAACTGCACAAGTAGATACAATTTTTTTTTGGTAATTGAATAAGAACATTTGGAAATAAACTTATCATATTTCTTGAAATAACCTAAAGGCAACTCTAGAAGTAGACATGACAACATGGATGCTGTGGATGTCAGCATCCTTTCCTCCACGTTGATTTTGATTTATTTTGCTGGATCTTAAAAAGCTTTTCATGCCGTATAATTAAATATAATAAGTATTTGCTGTAGCACTATCTATTAAAATATTTTCTCCTAAATTGTAATGGATTTTTATGAAGAAGAGATTGCAGGCATCAGTTTCATCTGTGATATTCCTCTGGCTTCAATGTAGCCTATTTGTTGAATTTTCAAGGATATTTGTAATGTTGTACTAATTTCTGAAAGATGGTGAGGTGATGACGATGATGTTTATCATCTACATCATTATTACTAGCACTATTATCTTAATCTGATTTAATTTGATGGAGTTCAGTTAGAAATAATTGGAGGATTTCATTGTCCTGATACCATTTTTTTACATTTAATTTTTAATTAAATTTAATTAAATTAAATAAACTGAATGAAATTAAAATTTAATTTAATTTTCAGTGGACATTTCATCTAGCTTATGTGGGTAAAATGCCTGCTTTTTGTAATCAATATTGGAATATAAGTTCATTTTCTGTAGACTCACTGGAATTATTTGAAATAATTCCAGTAGCAGAAAGAATGGCCAGTGTAACAGTCCATTGTCTTGCTGCTCCACGGTTTTGTTTTCTTTTATTAAATTTCTTTATTTCAGAGCCTTTTCATTCTGTGCAGTTTGGCAATTGTAAGTATTTGGTTTGGTGACATATATCATCAATGTTCTTAAATTTTTTTGAGTCAATGCTATATCTAGGTAGATGTTGGTAATATTTATGTCTTTAATGATACTCTGGATCCAGTAAGCATTGAGTATATTATTTTTTTGTTGTTGTTGTTTATAAAAGATAGCAAACTTCTGGCATATGATTGTGGCCACCTGATCAGAACTTTCTAGTTATATGGTAGATGGCAGAATTTTGTCATCTATAACAACCTGTTATATGACTTCTACCATTTCACTGAATCATCTTCATTCATAAACAAATCCAGGCTCCTTCTGGATATCTCTGTTATCATTTTCATTGGCTACAATCCAATCCTGAATCACTATAATAAACTTCTCTAGTTCCATAAACAAATAAGCATGATTCAATCATTGCTGCTTCTCTATAGATATATTACTAGTTGAATAGATATGGTTGTCTATTGGGTCCATTTTTTATTCCAGTCTTGAATCTTGGTCATTTCATGGGTTCTGGCCATCGATAAACCTGGAGTTACCAATCTAGTAGTTGATCTGTTGTCAAACTTTATTATTACTTCGTGAAGTGACAACCATTCATTTAAAAATATTTTTGTAAAATTTTAACCTGTTTGTTACATATTTTGAGAATATATTTCAATATACTTCCTTCTTTTTGGCAAATAAATGTTAATCTTTCTCTCCTTTTTGTGGGGGAGAGGTTATAAACTCTATTTTATTCTCTTTGTTTTTTTCTTAATTTGAACACATATTAGATCCATGGTCATCCATTTTATTGCCACAGTTAAGATTGGTATTTCACTGGTATTATGAGAGAAAACACTTGTTTATTTTTGGAGCCACTGAAATTTCATATACAGTTATTCTGCAGTTGGAATCATTTTGTCAAACTCTTTGAAATTCCATTCTAAGTATACCATATCCTTCTAAAAATCATTTGAGACATGCACTTTATTTTAGCTATCCATTTCACTCTTAGGTAGCATTTTTTTTGTACTTTTCATCAGGTGTCAATTTTTAATGCCTTCAGGATCTTCTGTCCCCTGCCCTTAAGATTCTTAGGAGTTCCTCAGTTTCCACTCTTATTTCATTTAGTTTGAGTTTACAAATGATTATTCTTTGTTGTCTAAAATTAATGTGCAATACATTATTATGCAACTTCTAGCTAAGATCATGAACAAAAAGCATTCTGAAGTTCTTGCTGTTCTTGTCTTTTCTTCAATTTTGTTATGATGTCATAATGTCACATAAAAGCATTTGTGTCTTTAGTCCATTTCATGTTCCCCAGTGATTTACACACTTTAGTGCTAAATATCATCCACATTAAAGCATTTTCTGCGGGTAGGTAATTGGTATTTTTTATTTGTTTTAATGTATCTTCCTTTCTTGTCATACTAGAACTCAAAGGAGTTGTACTAGATCTGTTTAATTATCAACAAGCCTAATTCTGAATAGGGATAGTCTGCAACCCTATGCCAGGCCATCTATTTCTTTGATTCATAGGTGAGGTTTCATTGCACTGGTCAGGTGCTAACCCAATCAGGGGTATCATCAGATCCCAAATGGCCAAGTTCTAGTAGCCTCAGTTTATAGAGTTCTTGTTTTATTTAATCCTGAGTGTTCTTCTTATATTTTGCCATTTTTTTCTGTTTCTGTCATTTTGTGGCTGATGGGGTGGGGTTTCAAGGAGGTGGTGGTTATTTCTGTTTTCATTGCTCTTTATTGCTGTTATTATTTTTTTTAATAATTGTTACTTTATAATTTCAGAGGAGTGAGAGTTCATTTGGTTTAGTGATAGGTGGAAAAGACTTTATAGATGAAGTGGAATTTGATCTATGCCTTGAAGAATGTATAGTAATTTGATAAAAGGAATAGAGAGGATATTTTAGGATAAGAGACATTACATTACAAAGGCAAGGGGCAGGAATATACTAGACTTAGCCAACAAATAAGGAATTGGCCAGTATGACTAGAGCACAGGATCTGAACAGGAGGGTAATGAAGGATAAGAATAGAAAAGTATATTGGAGATGAACTGAGAAAGGCCTTGGATGTAACACTAAGAAGTTTTAATTTTAACCTGTAGACAAAGGAAAGCCATTAGAAGTTTAACATAAAATGTTATTTATACAACAACTCTCTTTGTTATTTGCATGTTTCTGAATAGCATGCATGTATAACAAAAGGTAGAGTCTGGGAGAACATATCAACAGTATTCTCCTTATAGGGAAAGGGCATTTTCTCCTTCCATGAGGATGCACAAGGAATTTTGGCAGCCTTTTCCAAATCAGACAAGCAAAGGAACCCTGAGAATGGCAGTACCCCACAGACGACTAGTTTTGCTTCCTACCTTGCCTTCATATTCATCATCCAAGGAGTGACCCTATGGAGAAATGGGCCAGCCATTCCAACTGCCAACCAACTGCCATCCAAAAGGCTGGCTAGGCAGCCTAACTGAAGCAGCAGGACACCCTGAAGGAGTGATAAGAGGCAGCATGTAGTAGGTAATTCAAACCACTACTGCCACCTCTAGAGCACCAATACCTCTCAAACCACTACCATCACCACCTGAAACATCATCACCCTTCAGACCTTAATGGAGACATCTCAGGACTCAGTACATAAGAACCTTTGGAATAATAATGCTTCCAGACCACTGTTCTAGCCTCTGTAGTGGGAAGAAACTCCTGAAATGACACAGCCTGGTAACAACTCCTGTGGGTTCTATATCTACATCTTTTGAAGACTCAGAAAGCAAAGTTCTTTTCAACCAAGACCTTGTTATTGTCAGCAAGTTAATGAACTAGCGTTTATTAAATGCTATTATGTACCATAGTCCCACTGTGCTAGTCTCACATCTGCAACAACAAAAGAGAATACGAACTGGTCTGAAGCACAAAAAGCCTTCTTAGAAGAGCTCAAGAAGGATTTTAATAGTCAAATGAGAGAGGTAGAAGAGTCTTTCAAAAATACAATTGGCCAATTGGAAAAAAAATACACTGAAGAAAACAAGTCCCTAAAAAACACAATTGGCCAGTTGAAGAAGGAAGTATAAACTAACAGAAGAAATCAATCTGTTAAAAACTGGAATTGTACAAATGGAAACTAATGTCTCTATGAGAGAGCAAGAATCAGTCAAACAGAAGCAAAAAAATGAAAAAATGGGTGAAAATGTAAAATACCTCATCAGTAAAACAACCAACCTGGAAAATCGACTCAGGAGAGACAATTTAAAAATTATTGGACTACCTGATAATCATGATGAAAAAAAGAGCCTGGACAGTAACTTTCAGGAAATCATAAAGGAAAACTGCCCAGAAGTCCTAGAACCAGAAGGGAAAATAACCATAGAAAGAATCCACCGATCACCACCTGAAAGAGATCCCAAATTGACAATTCCAAGGAATATAATAGCAAAATTCCAAAATTACCAGATGAAAGAGAAGGTGCTGCAAGCAGCCAGAAAGAAACAATTTAAATATCATGGAACCACAGTCAGGATTACACAGGACCTTGCAGCTTCTACATTAAAAGACAGGGCATGGAACATGATATTCTAAGGCAAAGGAGCTTGGAATGCAGCCAAGGATCAATTACCCAGCAAAAATGAGCATCATTTTTCAAGGGAGGAGGTGGATATTCAATGAAATAGGAGACTTCCAAACTTTCCTGATAAAAAGACCAGAGCTCAACAAAAAATTTGATCTTCAAGTACAAGACTCAAGAAGGACTTAAAAAGGTAAATGGGACAGAAGATACAATATGTTGTTAATAAGGGGGGGGGCTGTTTAAACCCCTACAAGGGAATATGAGACTTGCAACCCTTGAGAACTGTATTGTTATTATACCTTGTTAAAGGAGTATACATAAAGAGGGTGGATATTAGTTGACTTTGATGTAATGATAAAAAAAATCTAATCAAGTGGGTTAAATGGATCCAAATAAGTGGATCAATCTGATCTTAGAAAATGTACTGAGAAAGGAGGAGGCAGACAAGGGTAAATTACATTACAGGAAAAGACACAAAATCCTATTACAGCAGAGGGAAAGGGAGGGGAGCATTGTTTGAACCTTACTCTCATCAGATTTGGCTCAAGAAGGGCATAACATAATCAGTTAGGTATAGAAATCTAACTTGCCCTATAGGCAGTAGGAGGGAAAAGGGGAAAGAAAAGGGAGGGGGAAAAAGGGAGGGAAGAGCAGTAAGACTAAAGGGGAAGAAAAGGGAAAGGGATAATAAAAGGGGGAAGGGACTGAAGGAGGCAGTGGTCAAAAGCAAAACACTAGTGAAGGGGAGAAAGGAAAAAGGAGAAAGAAAAGCATAAACAGTGGGGGAAAAGGATGGAGAAAAAGACACAGATAGTAATCATAACTGTGAATGTGAATGGGATGAACTCTCCCATAAAAGGAAATGGATTGCAGAATGGATTAAAAACCATAATCCTACAATATGTTGTTTACAGGAAACACATTTGAAAAAGAGTGACACATACAGGGTAAAGGTAAAAGGCTGGAGCAGAATATATTATGTCAGCTGAAGTAAAAAAGCAGGGGTAGCAATCCTGATCTCAGACAAAGCAAAAGCAAAAATAGATCTAATCAAAAGAGATAAGGAAGGAAACTACATCCTGCTAAAAGGCACCATAGACAATGAAGTAATATCATTACTAAACATATATGCACCAAATGGTATAGCATCCAAATTCTTACAGGAGAAGTTCAGGGAGTTACAGGAAGAAATAGACAGCAAAACTATACTAGTGGGGGACCTGAACCTCCCCCTCTCGCACTAGATAAGTCTAACCACAAAATAAACAAGAAAGAAGTTAAGGAGGTGAATAGAACATTAGAAAAGTTAGGTATGATAGACCTCTGGAGAAAACTGAATGGGGATAGAAAGGAATATACTTTTTTCTGCAGTACATGGCACATACACAAAAATTGACCATGTACTAGGGCATAAAAACCTCACAATCCAATGCAGAAAGGCAGAAATATTAAATGCATCCTTTTCAGATCATGATGCAATAAAAATTATATGTAATAAAGGGCCATGGAAAGATAGACTAAAAAATAATTGGAAACTAAATAATCTAATCCTAAAAAATGATTGGGTCAAACAACAAATCATAGAAACAATCAATAATTTCATTCAAGAGAATGACAATAATGAGACAACATACCAAAACCTATGGGATGCAGCAAAGCAGTTCTTAGGGGAAGTTTTATATCTCTAAATGCTTACATAAATAAAATAGAAAAAGAGGAGATTAATGAATTGGGCATACAACTAAAAAAACTAGAAAAAGAACAAATTAAAAATCCTCAACTAAACACCAAATTAGAAATATTGAAAACCAAAGGAAAAATTAATAAAATTGAAATTAAGAAAACTATTGAACTAATAAATAAAACTAAGAGCTGGTTTTATGAAAAAACAATAAAATAGATAAACCTTTGGTTAATTTAATTAAAAAAAAGAAAGAAGAAAACCAAATTACTAGTATCAAGAATGAAAAGGAAGCTACCACCAAGGAAGAGGAAATTAAAATAATTAGGAATTATTTTGCCCAACTATATGCCAACAAATTTGACAATCTTAGTGAAATGGATACATATTTACAAAAATATAAATTGCCCAGATTAACCAAGAGGAAGTAAAATACTTAAATAACCCCATCTCAGAAAAAGAAATTGAACAAGCCATTGATGAACTCCCTAGGAAAAAATCTCCAGGGCCAGATGGATTTACATGCAATTCTATCAAACATTTAAAGAACAATTAATTCCAATACTATATAGACTATTTGGGAAAATAGGTGAAGAAGGAGTCTTACCAAATTCTTTTTATGATACAAATATGGTGTTGATACCTAAACCAGGAAGAGTCAAAATAGAGAAAGAAAATTATAGACCAATTTCTCTAATGAATATAGATGCAAAAATTTTAAACAAAATACTAGCAAGTAGATTGCAGCAACTTATCACAAGAATAATACACTATGACCAGGTAGGATTTATACCAGGAATGCAGGGTTGGTTCAATATTAGGAAAACTATCAGCATCATTGAGCATATCAACAACAAAACCAACAGAAACCACATGATCATCTCAATAGATGCAGAAAAAGCTTTTGATAAAATACAACCCCCATTCCTATTAAAAACACTAGAAAGCATAGGTATAAATGGAGTCTTCCTTAAAATAATAAATAGCATATATCTAAAACCTTCAGCAAGCATTATATGTAATGGGGACAGGCTAGAAGCATTTCCAATAAGATCGGGGTGAAACAAGGATGTCCATTATCACCACTGTTATTCAATATTGTACTGGAAACCTTAGCTTTAGCAATAAGAGAAGAAAAAGAAATTGAAGGCATTAGAATAGGCAAAGAAGAAACAAAGCTATCACTCTTTGCAGATGACATGATGATATACTTAGAGAATCCTAGAGAATCAAGTAAAAAACTACTTGAAATAATAAACAACTTTAGCAAAGTTGCAGGCTATAAAATAAACCCACATAAATCATCAGCATTTCTATATATTACCAACAAAGCCCAACAGCAAGAGATAGAAAGAGAAATCCCATTTAAACTTACTGTAGACATTATAAAATATTTAGGAGTCTACCTCCTGAAAGAAACCCAGGAACTCTATGAACACAATTACAAAACGCTTTTCACACAAATAAAATCAGATCTAAGTAATTGGAAAAACATCAGTTGCTCATGGGTAGGCCGAGCTAATATAATAAAAATGACAATCCTACCTAAGCTAATTTACTTATTCAGTGCCATACCAATCAAACTACCAAAAAATTATTTTATAGAGTTAGAAAAAATAATAAAAGATTCATTTGGAAAAACAAAAGGTCCAGAATATCAAAGGAACTAATGAAAAGAAATGCAGGGGAAGGTGGCCTAGCAATTCCAGATCTTAAATTGTATTATAAAGCAGCAATCATCAAAACTGCTTGGTACTGGCTAAGAAATAGGGAGGTGGATCAGTGGAATAGGTTAAATATGCAAGACACAGTAGTCAATGACTATAGTAATCTATTATTTGATAAACCCAAAGACCCCAGCTTCTGGGATAAGAACCCACTCTTTGAAAAAAACTGCTGGGAAAACTGGAAAAGAGTATGGCAGAAACTAGGCATAGACCCAAATCTCACACCATATACCAAAATAAAGTCAAAATGGGTTCATGACTTAGATATAAAGGCTGATACCATAAGTAAACTGGGAGAACAAGGAATAGTTTACCTATCAGATCTATGGAGAACAGAAGAATTCATGACCAAACAGGAGATAGAGAACATTATGAAAAGCAAAATGGATAATTTTGATTACATTAAATTGAAAAGTTTTTGCACAAACAAAGCCAATGCAACTAAGATTAGAAGGAAGGTAGAAAATTGGGAAAGAATTTTTACAACCAGTCTCTCTGATAAAGGCCTCATTTCTAAAATATATAGAGAATTAAGACAAATTTATAAGAACACAAGCCATTCCCCAATTGATAAATGGTCAAAGGATATGAACAGACAATTCTCAGATGAAGAAATTAAAGCCATCTATAGTCATATGAAAAAATGCTCTAAATTTTAATTGATTAGAGAAATGCAAATCAAAACAACTCTGAGGTACCACATCACACCTATCAGATTGGCCAACATGACAAAACAGGAAAATGATAAATGTTGGAGAAGATGTGGGAAAATTGGAACACTAATACATTGTTGGTGGAGTTGTGAAATGATCCAACCATTTTGGAGAACAATTTGGAACTATGCCCAAAGGGCTACAAAAATGTGCATACCCTTTGATCCAGCAATAGCACTTCTAGGGCTATATCCCAAAGAGATCAAACAAATGGGAAAAGGACCCACATGTACAAAAATATTCATAGCAGCTCTTTTTGTGGTGGCAAAGAATTGGAAATTGAGAGGATGCCCATCAATTGGGGAATGGCTGAGCAAGTTGTGGTATATGAATGTAATGGAATACTATTGTGCTATAAGGAATGATGAACAGGCTGACTTCAGAAAAACCTGGAAAGACTTATATGGTCTGATGCTGAGTGAAGTGAGCAGAACCAAGAGGACTTTGTACACAATAACAGCCACGTTATGCAATGACTAAGATTGTTAAACTGAACCCTTCTCAGCATTACAAGGATCTAAGACATCTCCAGAGGCCTCGGATGGAAAATGCTGTCCACATCCAAAGAAAGAACTATGGAAGTCGAATCGCTATCACTTATTTTTACCTTCTGTTGAGTTTTGTTTCATCTTTCTGATGGTTCCTCCTATTGGTTTTAATTTTTACTTACAACTTCACTAATGTGAAAATATGTTTAATGGGTATGTAAATGTAAAGCCTATGTCAGATTGTGCACTGTCTTGGGGAGGGTGGGTGGGAGGAAGGGGGAGAAAAATTTTCAACTCAAAGGCATGTGGAAGTGATTGTTGATAAATCAAAACAAAGTAATACAATTTTTAAAAAAATAAAATTAAGGAAAACTGAAAAAAATATTTTTTGCAGCAGGTGAGAATTAGACTGTGACTTGAAGGAAACCAAATGACTCAACATTTGAACTGATATGATTCTATCAGCAAAAATGTTAAAGAAAAGTCATTATCAAATGATTTGCTGCTATTTCCCAACGAACATGGAAGCCCTTAATTTGACTTACAGCTGAAACTTCCCATATGTTGTCTTCCCTATTGGAATGTGAGTTCCTTGAGAGCAGGGCTTGTCTAATAATTCTATTTGTATCCCCATCTCGTAGCACAGTGTTTTGTACATAGTAAATGCTTAAGAAGTGATTCATTCCTTCATTTATCCATCCATTCATTCAGGCATCAATCCGTCCATTCAAATACTTCAAATGAAGGAGTGAGAATTTTTCAATAAAAATTACCAGAGTAGGCCTTACAAACGGGTGACATAGATAGCTGTCTAAGTGTTCAAAAGATTCCTGCCCAAAGCAGCTCCTTCACTTTCTTGCTGATGCCTGAAGTTCCATTTATTCATTTGGCTTAATTTACTCATGTGATTTAATAGTGTGTCCTGGGTAAAAATTCAATTGCCCAGTAAGTGCCAGCGTAGGAATATTGTTTTTTACTGTTTTATTTTTATATCTTACACATATCCCTATCTTTATAGAAAATAGTTTAGCAAAACTATTTGAAACATTTCTGTAGTCTGACAACCTTACTGAAAGAAGAAAGGTGCTTCGTTATTGTTCTTCAGAAATCAGAATTATGTTCATCTGGTACCCAGCAGTCCATTGTCATTATATTTCATCTAATTATTTTGTCTTTTAGGATTGTTTTATTTCCCATTTTTGCTGTTTTGTATATTTTCTCCTGATTCTACTTTCTTCCTTTGAAATAGTGCCTGCAAATCTTTCCATATTTTCCTGAATGAATCATATCTATTTTTTATAACACAATAACATCCATTTCACAAATATGACACAACTTGTTTAATCTTTTTGGGTAAACTTTGTTTTGCCAAAGTGATGGATACACCCTTCCCAGGTTTTGCTACCAATAATGAAGCCATTAGTATTTCAAAATATATTTGACCCTTCTGTCTTTGAACTCCTGGTGGTACATGTTCATTGGTAAAAATCACTAGATTAAAATATTTGAGAAGTTTAATGATCTCCTACATAATTAATATCTTTTTCAGAAGTTATACCAATTTATATTTTTACCCACAAATTATTTCCATGTTGTTATTTTCCAACAACCCCTTTAACGTGAAGCTTTTTTCACTTTTAATCATATTGGCCACATTGATTAGTATGAGATATATTTTCACATTAAAGTTCAGAAATTTCAAATTATCTTAGTATTTCTTTATGAGAGCAGTTTTTGATGGGTAGTGTTATGTGGAGAGCATATAGTCTAAGCAATAAGAGAAAAGTTTGCCACTATGTGAGGGGCAGGTTAGGAATAAAGTGAAGTTAGGAATAAAGTAAAGGTACCAACAATCAACTGAAATTCCAACCCACTATTTTCTTATGCATGTGGAGCTTAAGTGAATTCCCTATTATCTCATAGCTAGTAAAAATTCCTAAAAATCATCACACTATACAAAATCATGCAATAAAAACCACATGCTTATGGGAAAAATGGGTTTGGGACACAACACTTAAAAACTTCAGTGACACATAAAAAGGTACAATACCAATAAAAATAATAGCACAATTGTATACATGTTAAATGGATAAGAAATTCATAAATGCCACAATAAATAATGGTGGCATCCATAGGCTACTGCTAGGCCTGCTTCCTTGGTTCCCACAGTCTTTTTGATGAAGTCAATGGCTTCATCATTGACACCAGAAAGGTCAGTTTTAATGGGCCACAATTCTTAGAAAAGGGGTCTGAAATGGCAAAAATTGGGGAAAAGAGTGGCAGTATGTGGATGTACACTAGCCCTCCTCTACCCACAGCTCCTTCCACACACCTATATCTATGATAAGAATGACACTTCACTTTGACAAAACCCTGAGGTGTGTTTGTGGAAGTGGGCATCAGAAGGGTTATGGCTTGTGAGTTATTGTGAAAGGAGGCACCTGTCTGCATTCTGAATGGCACTGGAAAAAATTCATATTTTCAAAATAGTCATTATACTAGAACTGACTACTTCACAGAGACAAGATTAGAATCCAAGCTTTCCTGACTGCAGCACTCTATTCACTGTGCAGTACCGTTGCTGATATGTGTCTACATATATATTTATATGATTGTTGGGAAAAGAGTCTAGTGCCTGGATATGAAATTCTGAACTGCAAACATCTTATTACAGCAAATATGCATTCCAGAATTTTTTTTTTATACTTTACATGACTCCTAAGTGGCCTATTGAAATTCAGAAAAAAAATCTCCAATTGTTAGGAAGTTTTTCATTATATTGAGTTGAAACCATCATCTCTACAACTTCTTAGGATCATAGGATCCAAGATCTAGAAAGAGAAGGGTCTTCCATCCAATGGTAGAATCCCTGCTAGTTTGGAAAACTATGAATAAGCAAAACAGAACGAAGTAGGCCACTCTAGGACAGGACAGCAATAACACTCTTATTCATGTCAGTCCTTTAGATAGTAAAATATTATTATAATACTTCTACCAAATCTTTTATTGTTTAGGCTACATAGTCATTGTTGCTTCAAGAAATCTTCATTTATTATACTTTGAAATTTTTCCACCATAAGCATTCTCATCTGGATGTGCTCCATCTCAGCAGTGCCCTTCCTAAAACCTGCTGACTATAAGTGAATACAACCTTTCAGATGTGGTGTGACCAAGGCAGACCACAATGTGGTATCACAGCCTTCGTCCAAGTCACCATGCAATTAACAGCACAGTAAAAAAGAAAAAAAAATCATAGAACTTAGATTTAGAGCTAACAAAAAAATCCTGATCTATTTTTACACTGTTGATTGACCACATCTCTCCTCCCATTGTATAGATTTTTTAAATATAAAACTAAGATCAATTCTCTCTTAATGAAATGTGTAGACAGTTAGAACAATCACCTAGACAATCCTGAGGGAGGACATCAGAATCTATAGAGGAAGAAGAATTTTGTTTTTACATCTATTAAGTTCTAGACTTTGTACATTACTTTCTTTTGTCTTACTCAATACCCTATTTTACTTTCCCTATTCAGACCTGTCCAAAAAGACAGTGTAATATCCATACCTCAAACACTGGAAGCCATGCTTGGAATGAATTAGAAGCTGAAGGGTCAGAAGAAAGAACCTATTAATCTGCACCAGTATGTTTCCCCAGTTATAGCTCTAGTCAAACCCTGTTAATACTACCCATGAGATTAAAAATGGACAATATGATTGTGGTTGATATTTTTTCAAAGAGGTTCTGACGGGACTTGTATAAAGGAACTAGTCCTCTCCTCTTATCACTTTTAAAAAGCCTAAAGGAAATTTGTAACTATGAGGGGAACTAAGAGGTCATCTAACTCACCCACCTTAATTACAGATGAGTGAACTGATGTTCAGAGAAAGTGATTTGCACAAGGTCTTACAGTGATTGACAAGTAGAGAAGTAACTTTCTCAGATTTGACTGGATATAGTACTATAATAGCTTTTCAGCTCACAGATGATTACTTTAATCTTAGCACCATGATTTTCAACCATCCTTCCCTTAGGTTAGTTCAATTTTGAATTACTTTGCATAGTTTCTCAGCTTCTTTCTCAATAGAGCATAGTTTCAGGTAGAAGTTCAAAACACCTTCAAGTTCAAGACCCAAGCACCCTAGCTTTTCAGGGCTTCAGTGTTAGAACGACTGGCTGCGCCACCTTGCATGCAATCCTGTCTCTAAGCTAGCTATGGCTCAAATCTAGCTCCTGTGAATATCACTTTTTGTAAGGATAAACAACACAAAACAGAAAAAAACACACCTAGGCCCCTTTCTCAGAGCAGGGTAAAAGAGGAGGTAAAAGAGGAGATCCCTTCACCTCTCACCAGTTCAGTTCATGGAATCCATGATAGGCACAGCAGGTAAGAGGGTGATTGAAAAGACTAGCTGAAAAGGGGGGCAGAAAAAGGCACATGGCAGGAAAAGGGTAAATGGTTCAATCTTGCTAGTTTTAAAGACACAAGTAGACAATTAAAGGAATCCACCCTCACCCACATAGTACAGGACATAATGGGCTCCATGTTAGAGACAAACTTGGCATGTTCAAAAAGTCCCCTTAAGAGTATCCATATTAAAACTGGGCATTCCCAGAGAAACCTGGGTTCCCTTGGCCTTAATTGATTTCATTGGCATGGACAGCTCTAGTGAGGAAGTCCCTCTCTAGTAAAGCAGGTCATTATTTTATCTGCAACTTAATTTTAGGGAGCTGCCTATGGCATTGAAAGGTTAAGTGACTTACTCCGGGGTCATGCAGCCAGAATGTGGCAAAGCTGGATTTGAACCCAGGTCCTCTTATTCTAATTATGGCTTACTTTCCTTAGAGATAGTATTTTTCATCTTTTATCCTAGATTATGTAAATATTAAACCAAGATATAAAATACTCTGAAAGTAATACTGCTCATTTCATATATACTTTACATATATAGTACATAGATAGATATAAAGATGTATATGTATATACATGAATGTGTATTATGTGCATATATGTACACATTTCGTATACATATTTTATATGTATACATGATATGAATGTAAGCCTTTTGAGGAAAAGGGCTATTTTTTATCTTGATATTTGTCTCTGCGTCCCCAGTACATAGCATAACAACTAGTACAATATAAGTGATTATTCACTGCTTGTTGTTTTATTGATTGAAAGAAGGCTTATGGAAATATGGCATGAAAGAAGTAGTTTAGTGTAGAGGAAAACACATGGAATTAGTAGACAAAATATCTGATTCTAGTCCATATGCTTTTAGCCTAGTGTGACCATGGGAAAGTCACTTAACCACTCTATATCTCATTTTCTCCTTTAAAAATTAGAATAACACCAAGTATAACCATGACCGTCTTGTAGGATTATTACATCTCATGAGATAATGCATATGTGTTTGTAAATTGTAAATCACTATTAAAATATAATATATTATTACTGTCTTAGATGATATTCTAGGAATGTTTCTACAGGATTCTTGACTTACAGCTGAACAAATTTAGCTATTTCCAATATGGGAAACAATGAGAGTAATGGAGAATTGTCCATGGCTGAAACTCATGCAATAAATCTATGTAAAAATGTTTGTACCAAATTCTAGTACTTTAAAAGATAGAGCTACTATTTTGTCTATACAGTCAATTAACTTGGAAACATTTCACTTATTTAATGGAATTAATTTATTCCTCATTCATTTATATTAATTCAAACATAGCTGGGTTTCTAGCCCCCTGGACTTTTGCATGTGTTTTTGATTATGCTATTTTTGCCAATTTTGTCTGAAATTTTCCAAAAATTACAACATTAATCAATGATATTTCTGATCTTTGGACATGCCTCCTGTCTTTACTCCCTCCTCTCTATCACTGCAAAGGTTTTCTGACAGCTAACTATTTCATAGGTATCTTTCCATGACAATCAGTCCCTGGCCACACCCCAGGCAGGGTCAAGGAAAACAGAACAATTCAATAGATAAGCAGTCATTTTGATCAAGTCACACAAACAGGAAATTCAAGATAAAATTATTCAAACTGGGTTTTTGATGATTTGTAGACAAAACAGATACTTGCTTTACTGAATTTTTAACTTTCCAATTCATTGTTTTTGTGGTTGGACATAGTCTTGACTTCATAGAATACATGCCCTTAGTCATTTCTGTAACTTTGAATTTGTCAGTTCATTTCTGATTCATAACATTTTTATGCTGCAGGGGATGATTATCTCTGAGAAGAAGAATTTTGACATTATGTCTTGTGGTATATGTAAAAAGAAAATTTCTTGTTCAAGAATATTCTAGATTTGGAGTTATGCAAGAACTGAGCAAAAGTATTTTAGAGGTCTTTTAATATCTTAATGCTTCAAAATAATGTTAGTACAAGTAAAATACCAAAAAAAGTTCAATGATATGCTTTATGCAAATAAAATGTATTTGAAAATATATATTCCAGATCTCATAAAAAAGAGAGAATTATTTTGATTTAATTACTCTGTCAAGTGCGTATCAAGGCTATTTGGCAAGAACATTAATGATACTAATAATGTTATATAATGATAGCCACTACTTTCCCCTTGAAATGTCCCTGAAACTTCTAGGCCAACTGGGTTTCACACTCATAGAAGTGACTGAAATTCCCAGTTCGTTTCTGTCATTGGGATCCTATAAGCCATGGAGTATGTGACGATTTGTACATGGAATAAGGGTGTCAAGAATCGTGTGATACAGTATCCTACAGGACTCCTTGAGTTCCCTTGACTTATTTTTCCAATCTACCATCTGTCAACTACCAAGTATGGGGCCAGCAAGGGAATCATTTAGAGGTACACAACAGAGCAACCAAAATAACACAGGAGAGATAATGAATAATCTCTTCATATAAAAGGGTCAGTATTTTTTTTCTCTGACATATGATGAATCGATAACCTGAATAGTTACTCCCTTTGCCCACCTTATGGTCAAATCTAGCCCAATTTCATTTTCTCAGTACTGGTTTCTCTTTTTAAAAGAGCATATAAGGCTGTCCTTACTTTTAATGAAATAGGAAGAACATGGTTTTCATAAGTAATTCATCTTTATATAGTCTTCACTTAACTGAAGTTCATTGTACCAGAGTAAATCCAGAAAGAACTGAATACTCTCTGTTTAGAGATGTTGGCAAATTGTCTAGACGGGTCACGATCTACAGTTTAAGAAGTGCTAAAAGGGTCACGAGTGGAAAAAAGTTTAAGAAGCCCTGGTCTAGAGGTCCAAGTAGATATTCAAAAAACAGAGGTCTGTATCTATGAAACAGCCACTGGTGACAATTAGTTAACACCAAGTTGTGGCAGTGGCTTCTGTAGGAGCGTCAAACATAATCGCTTTAAATGGGAATACATTTACCTCTACCATTTATTTAGACATATTAATTTCGCACATTTCTTCCATTTTTACCCTGTTTTGTTTTGTTTTTGAGCATGCTCTGATGAATTCAGTGAAATGAGATGGCATATTCTAGTATTCTGAACAGTATATAGATCCCTTGAAGAGCCTTTGGCATACAACTATATTACCAAGTAGAAATTTTATTTATTCATTCTTTTAATAAATAAAACTTTATTTAGAACAAATTCGCACATAAAACATACCTTTCTTTCCTTCCTTCCTAGTTTCTTCCCACCCTTCCTTCCTTCCTAGTTTCTTCCCTCCCTTCCTTTTTCCTTCCTCTTTCCTTTTCTACTCCCTCCCTCCCCACTCCCCCTTCTTCCCTCCCACCCTCCGTCCCATACCCTCTCTCTCTCTCTCTCTCTCTCCTTTTCTGTGACTTTCGATCTCATTCAGGGCCCAAACAAGAATTACTCACGAACCTGGTTTCACTCTACCCATATGGAAGCTTTAAACTTCATTGTTCTGCCCCTCCTTAGGCAACCTGCCTCTCCCCCCCCCCCACTTCCTGAGCTTTCACCGTATTCATGCTGAATTTAGTGCAGACACCTGAGAGCACTGGAGCTCAGAATACCTAAACCAAACATTAACTTAAAAGATTCACCAGCCTCAGACTCCTGAGGAGCAGGGATTCCAGGTGTACATTACTATTCTCCACACACCAATAGCGACTTCCGAGCGCTAGAAGAGAGAAATAGATAAATTCAACAATTCCCTGGGTAATTTCATTCTACAAATTACTGAGGAAAACAGACTTTTTAGCTTATATTCTTCTGGACTGGATACCTACTTTAAGTAAATTCATTAGGTGATTGTTAATCACTCCTCTTCACTTCATATAGACTTGACCTGTGTCTCAAGGTCATAGTCAATACAGCCCCATTTCCTGGATCAAACATTAACTTAAATATTTTTAATGTCTCAGTGCAATGTGATCCAACTGAACTGGGATGTGAAAAGCATATTGTATTTAAACCATCCAATTGTCTAAAAATAGGCCTCTTCATCTTCAAGTTCAGACATTAATGAGTTGTCTACATTCCTGTGGCAAACCTTTCCACCACAGCTAGTGCAAAACCTTCTCATTAAAGCAAGATCAATAGCTATGCACATTTTCCTTTTATGCAGTCCAGTTTACAACTCACTTTTAATATCATTTAAAAGCACATAAGCAAATCCTACATGACATTTTTATTACCTTTGTAATATCTCAAGTTTAATTTTTGGCAATAAATATAATAATAAATGTACAAAATGGGAAGCTAAAAAACAACTCAAAATTTTAAGTATTTTTTGCTATATCTTAGAGTTTGAATTCTACGGCTGAATGCTGTCTCTGACATCAACACCTATACCTGTAATAATTCAAGGGTAGGCTGACTTCCAAAAGACCTCTAAATGTTCTTTCTCCTTAGACCCTAGCACATAGATTGCAATTTTACAAAACCTTTTAGAAAATCTACTGCAGGTTGAAATTTTATCTTCGAAAGGTTTAGAGATGTTATTGATATTAAAAATGAATACTTCAAAATGGTTTATAATTGATCTAGCCCAGAAATGTATATTTAAGTGAAGGTCATAGATGCTAGAGGCCAAAAAGCCAAAGTTGTGTCTCTTTGCCTTTTCTACCTGGAAGCTTGTTTGCTTTCTATGATGGAAGTTTGCTGCCTGCTGATGAAAATGTGGATGCTGATGGGGGGGAGTTCAACTTTTCCTAATAATCCTTTTGAATGTTATTTTGAGAGAATTCTCTACTTCAGAAGGCTTATCTTTTAATCCAGAAACATGCAGTCTGAGGTTAACAACTTTTCAGAAATGCAGCATCAAGTTGCTGAGCCCTGTTCTTTAGGCATGTGGCAGGTGGGGCACAATAGATATTGGCTACCCTAAGGAAATGTAAGCTTCATATCTGGATATGGAAAAGAAAGTTAAATTTTCAGCATGGTTTTTAGGCAAGGAAAGTAGCTCTAGGAGTTGTGTAGAAAGAGTACAAAAGATAGTGAGAAAAGAATGCAAGGAGAGGGGAATAACAACAACAACAACAACAACAACAATAATAACTGGAACTTTTATAAAGCTTTAAATTCTTTCAACATACTATATAACTATACCAATAATTACATATAGATCTGTGGTATCATTTCATCCTCACAGCAGACTTTAGATATAGGTGCAGCTATAACCATCATCTTACATATGAGGAAACTGAGACTAAGAGAGGTTAAGTGACTTACCCAGGTCACACAACCAGTAAGTGTCTGAAGCAGGATTTAAACTCAAAAATTCCTTATTTCAAACTCAATACCATATCGACAAATTCCTGGGTACTCTCAGGTATTTTAGGGTCCCAGTTGCAACAAATATGCATGCAGTGTTTCCTAACCCAAAATATACTTAGAACTAGAAGAATATCTCAGTTCTGTGCCAAAGATCCATACTAGCAGTCTCAACATTGGTTGTCTCAGACCTGGTAAATAGGAAAGAAAGAGAAGGAAAGAGGTGTAAATTGGAGGAGCAAGGCTTGGCAAGAAGGAGGAGGAAAAGAAGGGGTAAATATTAAAGTGTGCAGGTTTTTAAGTGATAGAACTTTTTTTGTAATAAATGGTTTTTGGATAGATAAAATATATTACTGATTAGTAATTGAGGAAAATTACACAAGAAGACTACTGATAGTTATCTTTCCTCTTGTTGGCAAGACGCTATATAGCTTTCTTATATGTGTCATACAGCTGAGGCAGCTAGGTTGCGCAGTGGATAGAGCACCGGCCTTGGATTAGGAGAATCTAAGTTCAAATCCAGCCTCAGACACATAACACTTACTGGTTGTGCAAGCCTGGGCAAGTCACTTAACCCCATTGCACAGACAAAAAAAAAGTAGATGAAACCATATGGCTTCAAATAATATTACTTTAGATTGATCCATCTTATGTATATGAGAAGCAGAATGACTTAGTAGATGGACAAACTTGGAGTCAGACTTGGGTTAAAATTGTCTTGCCTCAGAAAAGTACTTGTCATGTATTTTGGGCAAGTTACTTAACCTCTCCGTGCCTGTAGTCAACTCTCTACCACCATAAATAACAGACCAAAAAAGAATCTATGAATGTGTATGTATATAAGGATTTTCCTCAACCAGTCAGAATGAAATCATAAGACCAACCCTTCAACATTCCCCAGCAAAAAAAGAAAATCTGATATCATGTCTAATAATAATAGATATAAGCACTAATGAAGAATATTGCAACTGCAAGTGCATCTCTATATCGGAATGGAAATTGAACAGGATAGCCTAGATAGAGTCTTCTAACTCCAAGATTCTATGACTAACACTGTTTAATGCATGAAAGACAAACCCCTTTTGCAAATTGGAGTGTTTTGTAACCATTAACAAAAACAAACATGCTACTGAATTTCAGTCTTTGTATCATATATTGTATTTGGCTAACATATAAACTATCTGATCAATCCAGTCAAAATTTCAATTAGGCACTTTGTTAATGAAAGGAATGATTTTTAAAACATTTTATCATTTAAAATGAAAGTGCCAGGCAGATATATTTATTTTTAGTTATTATATAGTAATCAAGACTCTTTAAATAAAAAGTTGGTACCTGCAAACAACTTCCATTTTTCTTTCTTTCTCCTTCTTTCTCCCTCTTCCTTATATAGGACTGCTTTTCCTTAAAGAGGAATGAATGATTGATAGACTGTTCCCAAGTTAGAGGAAAAAAATTAGGAATCTGAAAGCTCTATGGAAGAACAAAAATAGTATGAGAAAAATTATTTGTAAACTGGAAATTGTGAGCTATTATTGTTTTGATCTTTTGAGAGGCAGCCTGGTATAGAAGATAGAGAGCTGGCCTCAGAATCAGGAAGACCTAGGTTAAAGCCCTGTTTCATATCTATATTGGCAGTGTTACTTTGGGCAAGTAACTGAACTGCTGAGAGCCTCAGGCATCTCTCTAAAATCGCAAATGGCAGAATAGGTATTATTCTGTTACTTATCTACTCTATATTACAATGGAGATTAATTAATGTGAAAACACAAATCTTATCTAAAAAGCCAAAAATACAAAGAAACTTATAGCTATTCTAGTGTAGATCATACACATTCTGAGAATCCTTATCCCAATTGTCATTCACACTAATGAGGGTTCCTGTGCAAGGTGCCCTCCTTGCTTCAGTATTCTGGGATGTCCTCAGGAATCAAAGGGTGTCTTTCTCGAATATTATCAGATCAAGTCCCCATTTTAGTGTGTTCTCTCCCTTTTACAGAGGGGATATTTATTGTGGTTGTACACCACTAATAGAAATTATAAAGCTGCCACACCCAGTCTTCCTCATACCACCTCAGTCCCTTGTGAGAATAGGCTCAAACTTTAAGCAGTTTCTACAAAGCATTTTCCCCACTGAGTTTACTTACGAATGCAGTGTAACAACTAGATGAGTCCTGAATCTCAGTTTCTAACTATTACTAGTTTGGATCTACCTTCTTAGGGCTATGCAGTATTTTTCTTAGTAACAGATTTTGGTCTGGACCCTGGCTCCCAGACCTCTGGTGGCTTACCATTGTGACCTTTCAAAATTCACAAGTTTGTAACCATCTTTTCATCAAAACGCATGAAAGAATAAATTTAAAGAGGCAAAAAATAAAGGTCAGTATTCAAGGGCAACTGCCTACCCAAGATAGGAGGGCTAGAGGACCTCTCCTCATTCACAGTCTTAAAGCATATCTCTTAAGCAGCAGCAAGGCAGGAAAGAGTAAAAAAGCTCAGTTTGGCTGGTTAGCATCTTTTGAATGTATCCCAACTGTGGCTCTGAATCCAATCAAATGTCTTACTCCTCACCATATGTTTAGAAAACCAGAAGCAATTTAAAACATATTTGCACATGTCTGTGCAGGATTACATCAGCCAAGTATGCAGTTCTTGCTTGTAAAGAAAATGTTCATTGGCCATTCTTTCTCACTTCTACAACTCCTATTACATCAGAATAGGAGGCTGCAAGAAGAACAATCTTACCTGTTGCCAAAATTTCTTTTACTATAAGGATTATGGCCATTTCAGAGAGTTCTGGGAATGCTAAGTTGATTTTTCATAACTGCTTTAGCCATACAGTCAAATAATCTATGAATACTTTGGTAAGTATATATCTGTCAGTGTCATCATGTGTTAAGCACCATATAAAGTGATTAGATAAAATGCTTTCCTGCTAGGAAGTTCTAATATAAAAAATAATGACAAACATTGACTAATTGAAATATACGCATCAATCAAATATATACAATAGTGTAAACAGCCACATGATATAGTAGAAAGAGGACCGGCCTTAGGTTTCTAACATTGGATGTGACAAATACTGGCTGTTTACCTATAGGCAAGTCATTTAAACTTTCAGTGCCCCAGGCAATTTTATAAGCCTGGAAGGTACAGATAATTTTTTAATGTGCAGAACTGCAATGGTGAAGGGAGTTTCCAAGCCATGGTTTCAAAACTCTGATGAAATCTCAGGCCCTGCCCTCTCCCTTTCACCCTTGCTTTTCCCTCACTACAAAAAAGTCATAAGATTACATATGCTGAGGTGGTTGTTGTAGATGGAGCTGTGAGAACTGTATCTATCGAAGTTGTGAGGAGCTGTTTCGTGTCCTGCTTGCTCTAAGAGGGAAAGGAAGAAAGCTGCCTTTACTAAAACTTTTCCTGTCCATTTACAACTAGTATTTCTCCATGATGAATGGATTCATAAGGTTAATCATTCCGAACATCTTTTGAATAAAATTACACAAAGAGAGCAGCTAGGCATTGCAGTGGATAGAGTGTTAAGCCTGGAGTTAGGAAAACCTGAGTCCAAATCCAGCCTCAGACACTTACAAGTTGTGTGAGACTGGGCAAGGCCCTTAACCCTCTTTTCTTCAACTTCATTGTATGTAAAATAAGGTAGAGAAGGAAATGGAAAACCATTGCAGTACTCTTGCCAAGAAAACCCCTAAAGAAATCATGAAGAGTCAGATATGATGGACCTAGACTGGAAGAGAGATGCTAAAAAATCCAAAGTTTTTATGTACTGCCTTAAATTTGCATTTTTAAAAAATTGGGTTAGTGTAAGAATTTGGACTAGTCTCAAATTATTGATGGTTTTTCATCATCTTCATCATCATCATCGACAACATAGCATAGTATGCACAGAACTAACTGCTGAAGACTCTGACACGTTTTGACTATTTGATCCTGAGAAAGTGACTTAATTTTTTAATACCTCCGGTAAACTCTTTACAATGAGAAGGTGTCAATCTGTGAAGTTTTTCACGTTGACTTATATACAACAGTGAAATCATAGCTCCAGACTCTATCTCTATCCATCATCATCATCATCATCATCATCATCATCATCATTATCATCATCTTCACCTCCACCACCCTTATCATTTCTTCTCTACCAGTATAGATAGAGGGCTACCTTGGTGCCAGGTAGATTTAAATTTAAATTCTACAACTGGTAGATGCTAGCTCTTTGACCAAGGGCAATTCATTGAACCTTTCAGTACCCTGCTCCCCTGCCTCAGGAATCTCTCTAAAATTATGCTGTATATTAATTGTTAATCTGCAAAAATTGAGGGAATTTAAACAATGGAAGTTCCCTTACACCAATGAAATCACAGGTGTGGAACAAACAAGAAAAAATGTATATACTGTAGCCCTGAAAGAACCTGACTTCCTACTACCACCTTTCCAATCTGCTTTGATAGCAGAGAATTTGCTTCAAATTTATAGCATGAACAAACATAAAAACACTCCCAAATACCTCAAGGGTATCGTGTCTCTAAAGCCTCTTTGGTTTTAGAGGAAGGCGTTTAGGTTCATAGTTTAACTTAGTTCCTAAATAGTGTTAATCTCACTAAGTTATAAGTCTAAAGCTCTCCTTTTTTTTTTGTCCCAGGGCCAGGTTTCTCAGGGCTTCTTTGTGGGGATGGGACAATATCTTGGCTTGGAGGTCCTTATGGCTCAAAGTCTGAGGTCCAGAAATTCTGTCCCCTGCACTTAATACTGAAAAGGACAAACAAAACAGACCAAAGTCCGGAGTTTTAAAGTCACAAGTGATTCTGAGTAACAGTCAATGGGGGCGGGGGAAATAGTGGTTCCCACCCACATGGAAGGATCTTGCAGAATGCCTTCTACCAGAAACAGGTCCCTAGGTTCTCCCACATAGATGTCTCCATCTTAGGTGATCTGACCATATACTAAAACCCCACTACAGATACTTAGACACACACATTTCAGAAATATATTACTGCCAATTAAATTTGATACTTTTATACCATCATGGTATTTCATAATTGAATCAGCACATTCTTTAATCTCTATGTATGGATGTGGTTCAGGCCATGGTTTAGTGCTCTGGTAGGGTGATGCTCACTTCCTCTTGACATCTAATAAGGTCTGATTTAGAAACAATTGATTGAGCAATCATAACATGTTTATACTGATTCATTAGTGCCGTGTACATACCTGATGATTTATGTAATGTACCTTCTATTTAGTGTATTTCGTTCTTTTTTTTAATGGTGTCACATTTTTCCCTATTTAAAATAGTGATGCTCTCAAACATAGTGGAGACTCAATGCTATCAATTCAGGCTTTTTTTAAAAATATAACTTGTTAAACCATACTGAGTTTTCAGTGCAGTATTGAAACATTTTTATTAGGTAATACAGCTGTTTATGTGGAATATTTACATTTCAAATTATATAAGTAGTGATGAATGAAATAGCTGCACCATTGATTTCAGTGGGACTTGGCTAGGGAGGAATACTGCACCATAATATTGTTTAATCTTCTGTATGAGTATACTAAAGTATGTATAATATCTTTGCAAGCATATCTTTCAATCTGTAACTACTGGTGTCAATACCATGCATTATTTTCATTAGGAATGAAGAGCTTAGGAAAGTATAGAGTTTGGGAAAAGTGAAAACCTATTTGACTACCTAAGATAGAATCTCCTTATTTTCAACTCTTTTAGAATTCTCCATAAAGTAATACACAGAGAAAACCATCCTTCTCAAACTGTTGTATTTGGTATTCAGCAGCCCTTCAAATATACTCCATCAACTACTTTTAAGTTCAGGGATTTTTTTATATTAAAATTTTTTATTTTCTGATTGATTTGCATTTTATGCCAAATTAAGTGCTCTTAATATAAACACTTTGATATTTGGAGGATAAAAACAATAACAAAAATAATGACATTTATGTAGCACTCTAAGTTTTGCAAAAGTCTTTCCATATTTTATCTTATTTTTATCTTCACAACTGCCCAATGAAGTGCTATTAACACCTTCAATTTACAGATGGGGAAACTGAGGCTGAGAAATGTTAAGTGCCTTATCCCAAATTAGACATCTAGTAAGAGTCTGAGACAGAACAAGTACTCAGAGCTTCCTGATTCCGGTGCAGTGCTCTTTGCACTGATTAACCTAGCTGTCTTTTATACAGAAGCTTCATTATTCCTAAACTGGAACTCATAATTTTCTTCTAGGAATCAAATATAAGCTGATGAAGCTCACACTTAGTGTCAAATAAACTCAGTATGATTGATCTTATAAAAGATGACCAAAAGATGGCTTATCCTTTATTATAAATCTGACTCAACTTTTCAACATGGCTGTGAGGCATAGCTGTGGTAGGACAATGGCCTCACTTTTACTGAATATCCTGCTTGTTGGGGAGTTTGCTCCATAAAACAATAATGACATGCCTACAACTGTGTTAAACAGGGGCTGCTGAATGAAACATTTTGCTACAAATATTTTCAAATAACTAGTTTGGCAACATAGCCCTTACTCAACTGATTCAATCAACCCAGTTTGCAGATATTATACAGATAGTCAGCAAGTTGTATTAAATCAAATAGAACAAGCATAAAATAACTTTAAAGATTCCTTTCTTTCCCTATATATAGGGTGTATAGCATATATACTGTGCTAATGGTTAGTCCTCCTAGAACAAACAGGAACAAAATAGGTGATTCTTGTTTGTAATCCTTTGCCTTTTGCTTTATCATATGCCAAGCCTTTCACTCCTTTAGTATGGAAATTGCTAAATCTGTGGCTGTATGATATTTGAAATGTTTCTTGATGATTTACTGAAGTATTTTTCTCTTTGAATTGGGAACTCTGGAATTTGGCTATTATATTTCTGAGAGTTTTCATTTTGAAATCTCTTTCAGTAGGTTGTTGGTGGATTCCTTCAATTTCTATTTTACCCTTGAGATTTAAGATATTGGGTCAAGTTTATTTGATAATTTTTTGAAACTTGATGTATAGGCTCTTTCTTTTATCATGGCTTTCAGATACTGCAATAATTTTTAATTAATTTTTCCTCAATCTTTTTTTCTAGTTCAGTTGTTTTTCTGATGAGAAATTTAATACTTTCTTCTATTTTTACATTCTTCTGACTTAGTTTTAGTGTTTCCTGATGTCTCATGGAGTCATTATATTGCACTCATTTAACTGTAATTTTTAAGCAATGATTTTTTTCAGTGAATTTTTGTATTTCCTTTTCAATTTAGTCAATTCTGCTTTTTACAATGCTCTTCTCTTCAGCAAATTTTTGTGCCTCATTTACCAATATGTTAATTCTATTTTCTGAATTTTCTTGCATCACTTTCATTTCCTTTTCCAATTTTTCCTTTACCAATTTTTGTCTCTTTCTTTAACTATTCCAGGAATTCTTCTCAGGTTTGTGTTCAATTAATATTTTTTTTTATTTGATTCTTTTTTTAATAGCTGTTTTCACATTGGTTTCTTCTGAATTTATTTTGGCCTTTCCTGCTACCATAGTTGCTTTTTTTCAATGGTTAAATTCCTTTTTGTTGTTGTTTGTCATTTCCCAGCCAATTTCTAGACTTTAAACTTCATAAAGTTGGTTTCTTCTCACCTGGTGTGGAAACGTGCTGTTTTCGATTGCCGTTTTCAGAGCTAGTTCCGGGGGTCTGCAAGTTCAGCTGCAGCTAATCCGCCATCTTCAAAGTAAAGAATTGTAGATTGAATGAATGAATAGTCAAATGACTGAAAGTTTTACAATATTTATATATTGTTCCAAAGAGACTGTGTATGATATCTGTGTAAGGGGTGTAGCATCTGAAGCATAGGCCCTCCTCCCCCCAAAAAGGAACAAAGAATAATAATAATAATTAATAAGATTGCTATTATGTTAAATTATATGGGTTTTATAGATAACTGCTATTTAATAAAACTAAAGAGAAAATAGCAAATGAAACAATTAGAAACCAGAAGATAACCAAGGAATGAGTCATGTTCATATATCAACTAGTTATGAATAAATACTGTAGTTTAATTGAAAAGTTAAATAAAATTTTGAGCACAAAAAAGAACATAGAATGTATGGAATACATTTTCATATTGAGAGTCCCACTAGGAAATTGCATTCTGTGTTCTATTCTCTGTTTCCCAAACTCTGCTTTTCTTGGTAACCCCCTTTACTTTCAAGGTTAAGCTCAGTTAGCTGAGTTTAACCTCAGGCTAAGACTCTTATAAGTCTTGTCCTCATTTTCCTTTCACTGCCACCTCCCCCCTCCACTACTTACTGGTAACTTTGTATATCTTTTGTATTGACATTTCCATATCAATGTTGTGTCCCTTCAGTAGAATGTATGCCCACTAAGGGTGAGGAGTGTTTCAATTTTCTCTTTGTAGTATCCCTGTTGCCAAGCCTATATTTAGTACTTAAATTCTTGTCTAAAATAAATGAATAAATGAAGAGATATTTATGTAGTCAAAATATATGAGACAGATGAAGAAGGAATTGGAATGGTAGACAAGTTGTTTTTCAAAAACTGTTAAGTAGTTTTTCGCTTTTGTGGAGAGCACTATAGAAAATAGACTCTGAAACAATGAGAGATGTAGATTTAAATATTAATTTCCTGAGAGGAGAAATTGTTAAGCATTATCAACTTGGCATTTGTTGCTGAGCAACACTGGGAAATCTGAGGATATCCTTTAAGAAAACTAAGATTCTATAGTGCCTCTTTGCAGACATTCTACAAAAAGTCAAGGGGAGGGGCAAGATAATTTCTTAAGGTTCTTCACATGGAATTTATAATCTTAAGAACACATAAGATCCAGATATGAAGGCCAGCATCCATGTAACACCTTTCAGCCTATGTGTCCCTTATCCTCATTCATGTTTCCATTTAGAACAAATGGTCTAAACCTTACATCCTGGTTTATGTCAAACGCAATTGTAGCTTGCCAATCTTATTTGCTTATTAATCAATATGTGCCCCCAGAAAAAACTGTTATGTTATTATTATTTTCATCCTGTTGTTCATTTGATATATAACAGGCCCTTTATCTACATTGCGTCAGATTGTATTGTTATAAAATCAGAAATGGCTTGTGATGGACATCTAATAATTCTAATACATTCATTTAACAGCTGTGACTCAGGTGTCTTATTTAGAAAACTTGAAATAATCTTATCTCCTTCAGTCTTATTTCATAGGATTTGGTTTTCTTCTTTTTTTTAATTAAATTAACCAAAGGCTTATCTATTTTATTGATTTTTTCATAAAACCAGCTCTTAGTTTTATTTATGAGTTCAATAGTTTTCTTAATTTCAATTTTATTAATTTTTCCTTTGGTTTTCAATATTTCTAATTTGGTGTTTAGTTGAGGATTTTTAATTTGTTCTTTTTCTATTTTTTTTAGTTGTATGCCCAATTCATTAATCTCCTCTTTTTCTATTTTATTTATGTAAGCATTAGGGATATAAAACTTCCCCTAAGAACTGCTTTCACTGCATCCCATAGGTTTTGGTATGTTGTCTCATTATTGTCATTCTCTTGAATGAAATTACTGATTGTTTCTATGATTTGTTGTTTGACCCAATCATTTTTTAGGATTAGATTATTTAGTTTCCAATTATTTTTTAGTCTATCTTTCCATGGCCCTTTATTACATATAATTTTTATTGCATCATGATCTGAAAAGAATGCATTTAATATTTCTGCCTTTCTGCATTGGATCGTGAGGTTTTTATGCCCTAGTACATGGTCAATTTTTGTGTATGTGCCATGTACTGATGAGAAAAAAGTATATTCCTTTCTATTCCCATTCAGTTTTCTCCAGAGGTCTATCATACCTAACTTTTCTAATGTTCTATTCACCTCCTTAACTTCTTTCTTGTTTATTTTGTGGTTAGAGTTATCTAGTGCCAAGAGGGGGTGGTTCAGGTCCCCCACTAGTTTAGTTTTGCTGTCTATTTCTTCCTGTAACTCCCTGAACTTCTCCTGTAAGAATTTGGGTGCTATACCATTTGGTGCATATATGTTTAGTAATGATATTACTTCATTGTCTATGGTGCCTTTTAGCAGGATGTAGTTTCCTTCTTATCTCTTTTGATTAGATCTATTTTTGCTTTTGCTTTGCCTGAGATCAGGATTGCTACCCCTGTTTTTTTACTTCAGCTGACGCATAATATATTCTGCTCCAGCCTTTTAACTTTACCCTGTATGTGTCACTCTTTTTCAAATGTGTTTCCTGTAAACAACATATTGTAGAATTATGGTTTTTAATCCATTCTGCAATCCATTTCCGTTTTATGGGAGAGTTCATCCCATTCACATTCACAGTTATGATTACTATCTCTGTCTTCTTTTCCATCCTTTTCTCCCCCTATATATGCTTTTCTTTCTCCTTTTTCCTTTCTCCCCTTCACTAGTGTTTTGCTTTTGACCACTGCCTCCTTCAGTCCCTTCCCCCTTTTATTATCCCTTTCCCTTTTCTTCCCCTTTATTCTTACTGCTGCTTCCCTCCCTTCTTTCCCCTCTCCCTTTTCTTTCCCCTTTTCCCTCCTCCTGCCTATAGGGCAAGTTAGAGTTCTATACTTAACTGATTATATTATGCCCTTCTTGAGCCTAATCTGATGAGAGTAAGGTTCAAACAATGCTCCCCCTCCCTTTCCCTCTGCTGTAATAGGATTTTGTGTCTTTTCCTATAATGTAATTTACCCTTGTCTGTCTCCTCCCTTTTCAGTACCTTTTCTAAGATTAGATTGATCCACTTATTTGGATCCATTTAACTTGATTAGATATTTTTTTTTTATCATTACATCAAAGTCAACTAATATCCACCCTCTTTATGTATACTCCTTTAACAAGGTATAATAACAATACAGTTCTCAAGGGTTGCAAATCTCATATTCCCTTGTAGGGGTTTAAACAGCCTCCCCCCTTATTAACAGCATATTGTATCCTTCTGTCCCATTTACCTTTTTAAGTCCTTCTTGAGTCCTGTACTTGAAGATCAAATTTTTTGTTGAGCTCTGGTCTTTTTATCAGGAAAGTTTGGAAGTCTCCTATTTCCTTGAATATCCACCTCCTCCCTTGAAAAATGATGCTCATTTTTGCTGGGTAATTAATCCTTGGCTGCATTCCAAGGTCCTTTGCCTTTCAGAATATCATGTTCCATGCCCTGTGTTCTTTTAATGTAGAAGCTGCAAGGTCCTGTGTAATCCTGACTGTGGTTCCATGATATTTAAATTCTTTCTTTCTGGCTGCTTGCAGCACCTTCTCTTTCATCTGGTAATTTTGGAATTTTGCTATTATATTTCTTGGCATTGTCAATTTGGGATCTCTTTCAGGTGGTGATCAGTGGATTCTTTCTATGGTTATTTTCCCTTCTGGTTCTAGGACTTCTGGGCAGTTTTCCTTTATGATTTCCTGAAAGATACTGTCCAGGCTCTTTTTTTCATCATGATTTTCAGGTAGTCCAATAATTTTTAAATTGTCTCTCCTGAGTCGATTTTCCAGGTTGGTTGTTTTACTGATGAGGTATTTTACATTTTCATCGATTTTTTTCATTTTTTTGTTTCTGTTTGACTGATTCTTGCTCTCTCATAGAGACATTAGTTTCCATTTGTCCAATTCTAGTTTTTAACAGATTTCTTTCTTCTGTTAGTTTTAGTACTTCCTTCTTCAACTGGCCAATTGTGTTTTTTAGGGACTGGTTTCCTTCAGCATACTCTTCTGTTAGATTTTGTACTTCCTTCTTCAACTGGCCAATTGTGTTTTTTAGGGATTTGTTTTCTTCAGTGTACTCTTCTGTTAGTTTTTGTCCTTCCTTCTTCAATTGGCCAATTGTGTTTTTTAGGGACTTGTTTTCTTCAGTGTATTTTTTTTCCAACTGGCCAATTGTATTTTTGAAGGACTCTTTTACCTCTCTCATTTGACTATTAAAATCCTTCTTGAGCTCTTCTAAGAAGGCTTTTTGTGCTTCAGACCAGTTCATACTCCCTTTTGTTGTTGCAGATGTGGGTTTGTTGACAATGTTGTTCTCTTCAGAATTTCTGTCTTGATCTTCACTCTTCTCATAATATGAGTCTATGGTATGTTTCTTTTTACTCATGGTGTTTCCTTATTCCCTGGCCTTTAAAGAGATTGAGCTCTCCTGCTGGGGAACAGAGGGTACTGACTCATGCTTCTTGTGTTGGGAGCCTAGGTCTTGGTCACTGGCTTTGCGTTCTGGGGCCTCTTACACTGGGATTTGGAAGCTGTAGGTTTCTGGCAGCTTACCTTGTGTTGGGCTGGAATCAGCAAGGCTGGAACTTTCAGGCAATTCTAGGTTGCCTGCTTTTCCTTTCCTTTAGCTTTCTTCTGCTCCTTTTAGATGGCTGCTGCAGGATGTTTATCTGCCTGGGGCCCCCTGCAGTGTTGTCTCTCTCAGTTCTGCTAATGCACCGGGAGATTCCTTTGCAGTGGAGTGCTGAGGCTCCTGGTGGTTTTCTGAGCTGGTTTTTACCCGGTCCCCCGCCCTCACTGAGGCACTTGGAGGTCCAGGTGTTGGTGTTTGCCTGCTCTACCACCTGGGCTTCAGGATTTCTTCACAATTGGAGGCCTCCTACAGCTCACCTGTTGTTGGATTGGACTAGAGCCATTTTTTATGAGTATTTGGAGGGGTTTGGGAGAGAGCTCAAGCAAGTCACTGCTTTCATTCTGTCATCTTGGCTCTGCCCCCCCCAAATTCTATTTTTTTCTACTTCTTACCTCATCCTGACCCTATTTGAAAAAGATAGGAAGGAAGGAAGGAAAAAGGAAGAAATGTGGGAGAAAAAAAAAGAAGGAAAAAGGAAGTACAAGAAGTACAGAAATAAGGAGGAAATGGAAGAAAAAAGGAAGGAAGACAAAAAACCTTGTAACAAATTGTTGTTCATCCATTTTTTTTTTGAGTTGGACCAATGACATCATGGGGTGATGTATTGACTTACATATAATTGGATTTAAGTGAGGCATAGTTGCACAAAGTCTTCAGCCTCACTCTCTTTTCCAGGAATATTTAAGTCAAGTGACAAGGCACAAGTCAAGAGGACTTTTGATGGCTCTCCATGCAGTAGATGACCTAGATGATTTTGGTATCTGACCAATCTCTAAGCACTCCACAGTGGGTGCTTCAGCTGCCTTCATGGCTGTTGGAACAAATTTTTCTCATCCATTCTCTGAGGGAAGTCTTCACATGCTTGAGGTAGACATGCCTGTAACTCACAAATGGGCTTGAGGCCTGTCTTGTAACAAATACACAGTCAAGTAAAACAAATTCTTGCATTGTCCACATCCACAAAATATTTATCTCCTTCTGCATTTTTATCTATCACATCTATAGCAGGAGGTGAGTAGCATACTTCATCCTCAGTCCTCTGAAGTCATGGCTTCAAAATTATTTTTCTTTACAATATTGTTGTGATTTAAATTGTTCTCCTTGGTTTTACTCACTTTACTCTGCATTGATTTATACAAGTCTTCTCAGGTTTCTCTGAGTTCATCCTTTTGATTATTTCTTGATGCAGAATAATGTTCCATTACATTCATATATCATTGTTTAATCATTCCTTGATTGATGGGCACTTCTTCATTTTTGAGGATTTTTTTGCCACTACAAAAACAGATGCTATAAATATATTTTTGTACAGGTGGGTTATTTCCTTCTTTCTTTGATTTCTTCAGAACATAGGTTTAATTGTGGTTTATTTTAAATCAAAAAGTATGCATCATCAAATAACTTTTACAGTACTTCACTGCTAGTTCACTCTTCAACCTGCTCCAACTCCACATGAGCTACTTTGTCTGGCTTGGGATAATTCCACTTTGAGGCCTATGTGCCTATTGATGCCTGGAATTGCCATACCATGAGAAAACCCAGGCACACTGCTTGCTTCACTTCCAGCTTGCTCTGATCCATCCATACAAAAGTTACTTTGCCCTCAAGAAAGTTACTCTACTTCACTCCCTTTATTTTTCTCCCCCCTTTCTCTCATTGTTCCTTCTCTGCTTTCCAGCCTTTCTTTATGCTTTTTCTTATATCTATGCTTTCTCATTTATTCTATTTTTGTATATCTATTTATCTAACTTATCTGTCTGCCCATCTATTTCTCTTTGTAGTTCCATTTCATTCCAGAATAGCTGAACCAATTCAGAGCTCCACAGAAATTCATTAATAACCCTCTTCTTCTAGGGCCTTTTCTTTTTTCATCAGTTTTGCCAATCTGATAGGTATGAGATAAGAATTCAGAGTTACTTAAATTTACAATTCACATGGAAATCAAAATAACTCTGAGGTTTCACCTCACACTTTTCAAATTGGGAAAGATGACAAAAGATGGGAATAGTTGATGTTAGAGTGTTTTGTGGTTAGATATGAATACTAGTGAATTGAAGAAGCTGTGAATCAGTTAGACTGTTTTGGGAAGCAATTTAGAATTATGCAAAAAAAATAATCAAAATCCTTAGAGGGGAAGAATTCATGACCAAACAAGAGAAAGAGAGCATTACAAAATGTAAAACAGAGAGTTTTTATTATATTAAATTAAAAGAGCTTTTGCATAAACAAAACTAATGCAAACAAAATTAGAAGGAAAGTAGAAAGCTAGGAAACAATCTTTACAGCAAGTGTCTTTGATAAAGGTCTCATTTCTCAAATATAGAGAAGTGAGTCAAATTTATAAGAATAGAAGCTATTTCCCAATTGATAAATGGTAAAAGGATATGAACAGACAGTTTTCAGATGAAGACATCAAAGCTATCTTCAGGCATGTGAAGAATTGCTCTAAATCACTTTTGATTAGAGAAATGCAAATTTAAACAAATCTGGCTTGTTGTTGTTGTTTATCCTTTTTTCTTGAGGAGAACCATGATGTCAGGAAGATCATGCCATGACTTGCTAGTGAATTGTATTTAAGTGAAGGAGGGCTATGCAAAGTAACCAGCCATCTGGGTTTAGTGTCAAGATATAGGTCAGATTAACTAATATGACAAAAAAGGAAAATGATAAATGTTGGAGAGGATGTTGGAAAATTGGAACACTAATGCATTGTTGATAGAATTGTGAACTGATCCAACCATACTGGAGAGCAATTTGGAACCATGCTGAGAGGGCACCGAAACTGTGTGTACCATTTGATTCAGCAATACCACTTCTAGGACTGTATCCCAAAGAGATCATAAAAAAGGAAAAAGGACCTACATGTGCAAAAATATTTATAGCAGCCCTACTCATGGTGGGAAAATAATGGAAATTGAGGGGTTGCCCATCAATTGGGGAATGGCTGAAGAAGCTGTGTTATATGAATGTAAAAGAATACTATCAGGCAATAGGAAATGATGAACAGGAAGATTCCAGAAAAACCTAGAAAGACTTATATGAACTGATGCAAAATGAAATGAATAGAAGCAGGAAATCATTATGCACAGTATTAGCAACATTGTGTGATGATCAACTATGAATGACTTAGCTCTTCTTAGCAACACAATGATGCAAGGATAATGCAAAGGACTCATGAAGGAAAATACTATCTACATTCAGATGAGGAACTATGAAATCTGAATACAGAAAGAAGCATATTTTTTTCTCTTATTTTATTCTCCTTTGGGTTTTTTTTCTTTTGATCTGTTTCTTCCTTCACAGCTATGACTAATATGGGAATATGTTTTACATGATAGCACATGTATAACCTATACAACATTGCATACCATTTTAGGAAGAGGGAATAGAGGAAAGGAGAAAGATTTGGAACTCAAAATCTTGTAAAAATGAATGCTAAAAATTGTCTTGACATGTAATTGGGAAAAAATGCTATTAAAAAAGATGCCACCATGGAACAAGTCATGAAAAAGTATACATTAAAAAATTATAAAGAATGATTATGACTCAAAAGAGGAGACATTAAAAGCTACACCCACTCTACCCCTTTGTAGAAATATGAGGTACATTTTACATATTTTCAGACTTTTTATGTGTATTGGCTAGGTATGCTTTTTTTTCTTTTTTCTTAAAATTACTCTTTATTATATGTGATGGTTCTCTGGAAGAGAAACAAGAAAGGGTGCTAGGGAAAATTTTCACATAAAAAACAAGAATAACAAAAACTTTTTTTAGTTTTATATTTTTAAAATTATTGTGATTCAGATTTTTTTTCATATGGCTATTGATAGCTTATATTTCTTTCTATAAAAACTGCCTAGTCATATCCTTTGACCACTTGAAATTTGGTGAGTGACTCTTGTTATTATAAATTTAAATCAGTCTCTTACATGCCTTGGAAATGAGAACTTCATTATAGAAAATTACTGCAAAGTAGTTGTTGTTTAATAAATTATTCCATCAGTTACCAGTTTCCTTTCTAATTTTAACTTTGTTAGGTTTTTTTCTTTGTATGAAAGTGTCAAAAAAAATTGGAGATGAAAATTTTCCATTTTTCTTCTCTGATTATTCTGTAACTCAGAATGGGGGTTGGAAAAAGAAGTTTCCAATAGGAGAAGAGGTACATAGGGTGGAAGTAAAGTTAGCTAAAATAGGATGTCAAAAGTGAAGCATTCAGCATTCCTAAAACAGGAAATTCTAAGACCAATTATTGAAGAAAGAAGATAAAGAGCAAAGGTAGAGAGCAGCTGAAGCATAGTGACATGACTAAGTCTTTTGAATGTGTTCATTAACTCCCAGAAGGCTTATATGAACTAACGAATAATGAAGTGTTTACAACGAAGAGAATGATTTGTACTTTAAAAACAACATTATAAAACCAATATATTTTTAAATATTTTCTTTACTTGTTGTGCCTTGATATTTTTTTTTCAGATGTAATCAGCACTCTTAATGGTGTTAATTCAATCTCATTCCATTTCCAATAAAATAAAAGAGAGGAGATTATGTAAAATACCCTTAAAAGATCTAGATCATTGAACCTTAGAAATAGCTAATGAGTTCTTGTTAGTATTTTCAGGAATAAAGAATTTTGGTTTAGGGAGTGGCAATTCATATCAGTGTAAGAATAGAATGACTGTTTGCCACCTCCCTTTTACTATCACTCTAAGCCCCTGTTGTGGGTCCCATGTGAGCTAAGTGGCAGAGATCTCATCCTAAATTGCAGTACAAGCTTATTCATTGTCCTGTTTGAATTGTTCCCTGAGTGTATTACTGTTAATCTGTCACAGTGACTTGCTTGATATTTTGACAACCAGAATTGCAAAGAAAACATAGTTAAGTATAACTCACACCTGGTCTGAAATGCATTTCCCTGACATGGTTGCAGGCAGACAGATTTCCTTCCAGATGGAATGGAGGATTTATCAGTACCCAGACATGTCAATGTCCAGGTGTTACAGCACAGTAGCAAGAAAAACACTTTTTTTTAATATTCATGCTATTAATCCACTTTATTAGTTTGCTTTTGTTTTGAAAGTTCAACATATGTGTTCATACAACTTTCCAAGTATCTTTTTTTCTTGATTTTTTTTTGATTGCTGGTTTAGCCAGATAAAACATTCAATATCTGACACTCTTTACTATTTTGAACATGCATGTATTTGTTAAGCAAGTTATTTGTATTTTCATACAAGATATTGATAGATTTTATTTAATGAGACTAAGCAATGAATACAGCCATTCAAAAAGAGACCTCAGTTAGTACAATATTGCTTGGACATAGGTATTTACTTGGTTAAACTTACCTAATTGCACTATCATATAGTCCATATGGTCTTATCTTGCACACAAAGACATCACAAGACACTTAGTCCAATCTCTCTCTGAGATAAGTAAGCAATATGTGTTTGGCATGCTTTTTGTCTTTTAGTCTAGCAACCTTTTGAGAAATCACATAAAATCTCTAGTGTGTTGGGTATGGAAAGGGAAGGAAAGAAAGGAGGGAAAAGTTACATGATAATTTTATTACATTTAAAAAGAAGAGCAAGTTTTACATGAAATATTCACAGTTTCATGTACAATAAATTTTTTTCTATTCTAATATGTTATAGAAATGCTTGTCTTATTTCTTAAGTTCAGAATAAAATAAGTTAATTTAAAAAAAGAAAGTACATAAAATTAGTTTGCCATAATCTTGTACTCAGAGAAATCATATTTTTCTTCTAGCCTATTGCTGCCTTTTCTAAGTGTTCAAAATCTGTTTAAACACATGTTCAAAGATTTTTTTTTTCTGAGAATGAAATTGTGTTCTTAAAGTTCCTAGAATCAACCTTTTTTTTTCCCCCTTCCCTGGAAAACCTTTTTGAAAAACAAAACACTTGCCCATTTCTACTAACAGAATCATAATATCTCAAGAGTTGAGATTATCTAATCCATCCAATATATAAAAAGAATGCTTTCTTCAACTGAGTTTAGCAAATATTTATAATATTATTTCTGAGAACAGGTCATCTAGCTTCTGCTCAAAAGCCCCCAGTAAAGTGGAACCCACGACATTCCAAAGTAATGGAGTACAAATAGTTCCTAACAACTTTCAACTTTAAATCCTTTCAGCTACAAATCCTATCACCTTTGAAGAATAATGGAGATTGGAGATCTAGAAAACTCATAGGCGGCATTAAGAGACAAAATATATGCCATGAAGAAGGTGATAGTCATGTTGCTTTCTCCTCTGATCAAATATTCTTTTGGGTAGTTCTAGTATTTAGCAAGTTTTGCCTTGCTGAAGCATGTTTCTTTGCAACTTGTATTTGTTGGTGCTACTTCTACATCGCAGGGACAATCATAAATCTAATGTGTTTGACGTGACAGCCATTCAAATACTTAAACAGCTATCCTGTTTTCATTGTCTTTATTTTATGGAATAAACATCCCCAGTTTATTGAACTGACATGATTTATAAGTCATTCACATACTTGTCCACCTCCACTGGACTTGCTCTACTTTGTAAAAATCCTCCCTAAATGTAGTACCTGAAGCCAAGCACAGTGATAAAATAAAAAAAAAACAACAACAACAACAACAACTATTTATTCTCATAAACCTATTCTTTGAAAATCTCCCTTCTCTTATTCCCCAACACTGCACTGTAGAAGTTAAGTGCTTTGCCCAGGGTTATATTCTGGCCTCAGATGAATGTCATTCTCCTTGATTCCAGGCATATGTTAACTGATCTGAGCAAAGCACAATGAGACTACTACAGTCTTCATCCCACATATGTCTATTCTTGCTGCCTAAGAACCTCCTGGAATGCTTCCTATTCTCCAGTATTCTTGTCCTAGGATTTAGAACTTAAAAAGACCTTAGGGATCGTCTAGTCCACATCCTCATTTATAGATCAGAAAACTAAGGCCAATAGAATTCAAACAAACTCCTCAAGTTTGCATACATATTAAGCAGCAAATGGGAAATAGAACTCAAGTTCTCTGACTCCAAATAGTATGATTTTTGAGATAACATCTACAATGGTCAGTGCTGTGGCTTTTGTTATTTTTTTTTCAATTTCTGTTACCTGAGACAGCTCACTTCATCAAGGCCCAAAACCGTTGGTTTTTGTTGTTTGTTTATTTTTTCTATCTTCTTCAGAATTGAATGAAATGTTTGTAACAAGTAATCTGCAAAAGGTAAAGTGCTCTATAAACTGAATTGTTACTATAGATACTATTAAGATTTATTATTATTAACACTTACCTTAAGGCTCAATTTCTTCTTCTTTAAGAAAAATCATATATTTTTGTCTTGATATAACATTTATTTTCCAAAAATCATTCAAACAATTCTCATGAAATAGTTAAGCCAAATGACCTAATGACATGATTGTATATACTGCCTGCCACATTTGTATTTTATTGATTCCTAATAGAAAAGAAAGATGAAAACCTTCATCTTGTTGAAACAGAATCTGGGTCAAATTCAGTGAGCGCTTCAGGAATAAGAGGAAAGAGATTTTGAAAGAATAGGTTGAGGAGGATAGGTGGGGTAAGGCAGAGGACAGTTTCACCATGGTTGCCAAAAGGCAAGGAGAAAGTTTGGCCTCCCTTTTCCATGCCCCAGGAGAGGCTGTGTTATAAGGCAAATCCCAGGATATGTGTGCATGGTGATAGGATCCTCAAACAGGAAGGAAGGGGTAAGCATGCCCCATGCATCCACTGGGCTGTGAGGGACATTAATTGTGATGGGGAGAAAGTATGTAAGCCTTATAAATTTTTGTGTGATCCTCTATATTTCTCTAATACAACCATTATATTCCAATACTTTTCTGTCTTTGATTTCACCAATATCAGTATTCCTTCCAATAATGCAGATAATAACAGTTGTATTATTCTTTATCCTGAGTTATTCTTGTTCATGACCTCTCATAAATTTTATATAGGAGGTTCAGCCAACATGCTAGGTGTTTTCTCCTAGATTTTTTATATTGTATAGATATCAATTATATATGGACTGCCCATCAGTTATCCTCCCTTCCCAGTACATGGCTAACTTCCTTTTCCAATTGTACATCTCTGTTTACATCATTTAAACAATACACATTTTTTAAAATTTGTAATATGTTGCATCCTTCACATCTTTAAAATAGACTTTTAGATTATATATTATTTATAGACCCAGGGTTCTAAGATTTTCTAGTATAGATCATGGCTAGAAGATCATCTGTCAAGGTAGCATAGTAGACCTTTCTAGTCAAAAAACAATCTCTCTAAAATAGCCTCAAAGAGAAATGCAATTAGAAATACACAAAAATACAATTAAAAAATGTACCAAAAAGAAATACCTAGGAAAATAAATAGTCACACTTTTATCTCCTTAAACCATTAAACTAGGCTATGCCATTATGAAATAACAATGGCAACAATTAACCTAACTTAACTCATTAGGTGCTGAAGATTGTTGGATGCTACTAATTTTCTGTTTATATTCCTTGCTCTGGGATTCATACTTAAGAGTTTCTTATAGACATAACCCCAATAGCTTTAGAGGTAAGATAAATTTTAGTATAAGAAGAGAGCATATACCTCCAGCCATCTTCAGAGTAGTATCTTGGAAGAATATGAACCAAAATTATTCAACTTTCAATTCAATCTAAAGTTTCAAAGTTAAGACTCAAAAATGTTTTTTTTCAATTTAACTTTTCTTTTAGCTTCAAGATGGAGGAAATGAACAAGCAAAAGAAAACCACATGTAGGGGAAAAAAAGAAATATTATGAGATAATGAAATGCCAGTATAAAATTCTGAAAAAAGAGAATAATTTTCCAAGAAATTCAAATGGTACCTTGGGGGGAAAATGGATTGGTCAGAAGAATCCTAAGTAGTTGGAAGATACAATAAAAATATAAAGGGAGAAATAAGGAGATGTTTTTAGTGTCCCCCCAAAAAGAGCTTATCATCCTGTAGCTCATAAAATCATGAAGAAATTCCCCTGTCTAATCTCTTTTCACTAGGTGTCATATTTTAAAAAGAAATTGCCCAATAACAGTTGAGCCAAGGGACAACATGAAAATAGAATCCACAGATATGTGAAAGTGAAAAACTCCAAGCATAGCACACTGAGTGATATAATTGTCAAGCTTTAGATTTATTATATGAAAGAAAAAAAATGCTGTGAAAAATTAGGATGAGATGAGTTATGCATCAAGGAACCTTAATCAGGATTCTAAAGGACTATGAATAGAGAATATGATTGTCAAAACACAAAGAAAAATGGCTTAACATCGAGAACAACGTCCTGAAAAGTGAATACACTCCCATGCCAAAATAGACTTTTACAAGGATAATTTCCAAGTGTTCTTTCTGAGAAAATCAGAGATAAATATAATCATCAATAGGCAAATACAACAGGCAAATTTTAAAAAGAGAAAAAAATTCCTCACTACCTATGTGTGTGTGTGTGTACACAAATTTAAATGTTAAAGGAATAGATTATGGTTGATTATACAAATTATGAAATATTTGAAAATATTATTGTTCTTGCAGAACCTCAAAAATAATAAGGGTTAATTAGGTAAGAAAGAAGAAACAATAAGAGGGCTTGAGGTTTGAAAAAAAATACTAAAACGAAATAAAAAATAAACAATGCATCCTTTAAAAATAGAAGATAGAGAGGAGAAAGAAAAATATTTATTGTAAATGCAATAATAAGTAATACAGGATAAGACTGTTCAAAAAATGAAGGGATGGGAATGGTGTGAATTTCATAAACCTTACTTTCTGTGGGCTGAAGGAGGCCAACTCTGTTGCTTGATTACTTTTCCAAAGAATACAATGGAAATGATACAAGGAAGTAAACAGAGCATCAAACTTGGGTAAGAATAAAGAAGAGAAAAAGGAAGTAGATTCGTGGTGGTGTCAAAGAAAACATGGCAACTGCTGAATGTACACTGAAAAAGAAAATGCACACACACACACACACACACACACACACACCCACGAGTACATAGAAACACAATGGAGAGGATTGGGAAAGAACTGTTCTAAGAAAACTAATCTACATATGTCTGCTGCTGATTTCATTCTCTCTCTCCCTTTGTTTCCCTCTTTTAGGTAGGAATAAGGGAGTCAGGTGGCACAGTGGATAGAGAGATGGCCTGATGTCAGGAAGACCTGAGTTCAAATCTAGCCTCAGATATTGTGTATCTCTTGGCAAGTCACTTAACTCTGTTTGCCTCAGTTTCCTTATCTATAATGAAGGGAATGACAAACCATTTTTAGCATTTTTGCCAGGGAAACACAAGTGGGGTCATGAAGAATCAGACATAATTAAATACTGAAAAACAATAAAAAGTAGAGGTAAACAACTTATAAATAATTTGACAGGATTTGATATACAGAAAACCAAGACCAACAATAACCTCCATGAATGTAAATGCAAAGAATTTGATGTAAAATCCCTCCCCCAAACTGGTATGTTGTCTCATTGTTATTTCTAAAGAATTATGTATTATTCCTCTGATTTGTTCTTGACCTAATATCATTTCTGTATAATTAATTTATTATATTTTAATTAAAATTTTATTTTAATCTTCTCACCAGTAGTCCATTATTAAATACATACACACAAACACACACACACACACACACACACACACACGCAATTGCATTGTGGTCAGCAAAATTATATTTTTGCTGTTGAGCATTTATGTAAGGTTTTATGTTCTAAAATGGTCAATTTCTAAAAAGATTCCATACATAGTTGATAAATATTCCTATCCAATAATTTCCAGAGATCTATCATATCATTTTTAAATAAAAATTATATTCATATCCTGAACATTTTTCTTATTTATTTTCTAATAGATTTGTTTATGCCTGAAAGGGCTATGATGACAATCCCTACTATTACATTTTTCTACGTATTTTCTCTGTAACTTGTTAAGCTTTTTATTTAAATATTTAGATGCTCTGCCATTCATTGCATATTTAAGTGTTACTATTATTTCTTTATCTATGGTACCTTCCAGAATAATGTAGTTTCCTTATTTATCTTTCCAAGATGAGTCCATTTATATTATTGCCTTGCATGAGAATGTTCTCTACCATAGCTATTTTTAGTTCACTGAAACATGATTCCTTTTTCTCTAGTATTTTATCTTTAATTCTATGTGATACTTTTTTTTAGTATTTCACATATATTAAAAGTCTGCTTTATAATTCTTCCTACCATTCTCTTCCATTTAATGGGTGATTTAATTTCATTTACCTTTGCAGTTAAAAATCATGTCATCCTTATTGTGGCTCCATGATATTTGAATTCTTTCTTTTTGGAATTTTGCTATAATAGGGAATTGTCATTTTAGGATCTCTTTCAGGAGGTGATTGGTAGATTCTTTCAATTTCTATTTTACCCTCTGGATCTTAAATATTAGGGCAGTTTTCCTTTATAATTTCTTGAAATATGATTTGTATGCTCATTCCTTGGTCATGGTTTTCAGGTAGTTCAATAATTCTTATATTATCTCTCCTTCATCTATTTTCCAGGTCAGTTGCTTTTCTACTGAGATATTTTATATTTTATTCTTTTTTTTTACTCTTTTGATTTTGTTTTATTGTTTCCCAATTTCTCATGCAGTCATTAGCTTCCACTTGTCCAATTCTAATTTTTAAGGAATTATTTTCTTCAGTGGGATTTTGTATATCTTTTTCCATTTAGCCAATCCTGATTTTTAAGGAGTTCTTCAGTGAATTTTTGTACCTACTTTTCCATTTGATCTATCTTACTTTAAAAATTCTTTTCTTCAGTGAATTTTTGTTACTCTTTTACCACTAGACCAATTCTTTTTTTTTAAGGTGTTATTTTCTTTAATATTTTGGTGCCTCTTTTACCAAGCTGTTTAGTCTCTCTTTTTCAATATAATTCCTGCATTAGTCTCATTTCTTTTCCAAAAATTTACTCTACCACTCATCACTTTCTTTAACTGTTCCAGGAATTCTTTTTGGGCTTGGATCCAGTTAGAATTTTGTTGTTGTTGTTGGTGGTGGTGGTGGTGGTGGTTCTTTTTGAGGCTTTTTTTTTTGGGTAGCTGTTTTCACATTGTTATCTTCTTCTAAGTTTATGTTTTGGCCTTTCCTGCCAGCTAGTTGCTTTTTATAGTGATATTATTTTTATTGTTTGCTCATTTTTTGAGCCCATTTCTTGACTTTGAACTTTTTGTTGAAGTTGGTTTTTGTTTACCTGGGTGCGGAGAGACACAGTATCAAGCTTTAGTCTTTTTCGTGTTCTTGTTTTCAGAGCTAGTTTTGAGTTTCTACAATTTTTTTGTGCTTCCAAGGTGGTGTGACCCTAGGAGAGGTATAGTTGCCACTCTCCTGGCATGTGCACTGGTTTTTCACAAGGAAGACCTTCTGGTCCACTGCAGCTACACATACGAGTGCTCCTCTCTGCTTTGATCCTGTTACCAGGGCCCCTGCTCCCTTGTCACCAATCACCAGGGTTCCTCTTTTCCCTTCAACTCTGACCCAGGACTACATATGGGCAATATAGTTGCCAACCAGTGCCAGGTGTATGCAATACCAGCAAAGGGTCCCCTGTAATCTCTTCCTAAGCAGGCGTCCAAGCTGCTTACTGTCTCTGAGCTGAGAGCTCCCAAAGTTGCTGCAGCAGCAGCTGCTGCTGTCACTACTACATGTGCATACTCTTGACAGATCTCCATCAGACCTTTACCCTGGTGGTACAGACTTTTCCTGTCTATTCCTTAAGTTTTCTTAGTTCAGAACAATATTTCACCTTGGACTTTTTGTTGGCTTTGTTGCTCCAAAACTTGATTTATGGTGTTATTTTAAAGTTGTTTGGAGGGGAATATTGAGAGAGTTCAGCTGGGTTGCTGCTTCTAATCTACCACCTTATCTTGTGTCATATATAAAAGTTTGTTCTGAGGTTGGTCACTTAATCAGAAATGCTTACAAATCACCTGTTTCATTAAAAATACACTTTTAAACCCTGCAGACATAAATGTAGACATATTAAAGTGGTTTTTTTTGTTTCATATATTTTTATTTTATTTTTTTACCATTTATTCTTGGTTACAATTAATCTTTTCCTCTTTGTGATATTATTGTCCAAGGTCTCCTCTCCTTTATAACGGTAGCTGCTCGTACAATCCTAATCTTGGCCTGTGGGTTGATCCTAAGATCCTGCTTTGAGTACAGAGCTGCTGCCATACTCTTGTTCTGTGAATATGGGAGCAGAATCTCCAATCCCAAGAGATCTTTAGTTCTATTCCTTATCTTAACAATCAGGTTAAATCCATGATCCTGCCTTTGGGTCACAAGGACAGAGTTCATGGCTTACCTCTCTTACAATAATTTCTTCCCAGTCACTTGCCTATAACCTGAAGCTGAAGGAAAAAACAAAAACAAAACAAAACAAAATATGACCCACTGTGATTTTTTTTTTTAGATTTTCAGTTCACTACTTGGCCTGATACTGTTTTCTTTTCTTTGTTAGAATATGGAGACTGGAGACTATAGAGATATCTAGGCTATATTCCCATCAGGTGCTGGCATGCCATAGTTTCTTTTTACATTCCTATACAATCTGGCTCCAACCTACCATTAGTTTTTTTTTTGTTTTGCTTTGTTTTGTTTACAGTCCCTTCTCTTATATTATATTAAAGGAAAAAATGGACTACCTGTTATTTTCTGAGTTTGCCATGCCATCTCCTACATTTTTGTCTTTGTAGAAACTATTCCCCAGGACCAACATGCAGTGCCTATTTATTTCTGCCTTTCAAAATTCCTATTGTAATTCAAGCCTCAAATCAGGTCTCACCTTCTCTATGAAATCTTTGATTCTCAGTGCTGAAAACAAATACATCAATGCATACACACACATGTATGTACTCACATATACATGCATGTACACTTATATACATACATGCATATATAGGCACTTATATCCTTCACAAATACTGCTAGAGTTCTTTTGATATTTTTTGCCACACTCTTATATTATACTAATCTCTCTTCACATTGTATTAATCTTCCACAACAAAATTCAGTCCTGTTGGGTGGAGGTACTCTTGTCTTTGCTCCTTGTTAAAATATTGCTGTACATATACGAATGTATTATGCACACAAGTATGTATATGCATATGCATAGTATTATATGTATGCACATATATGTATGTATATGTATAGATATAGAATGTTTTAAAAGTCTTTGTGCAATTTTAAGCATTTATAATGTACAGATATATGCGTGCATGTGCATTTGTACATGTATATATATATATATGCATATATATATATATATATATATGTACATAATACACATAGTTCAACAAGGAGCAAATACAAAAATAAAACAGTTTTTCCTCACAAGGAGTTTGAATTCTACTGGGGAACACTATATGAATAGAGACAAATATGATAAAAACTGATGACAAATGATGGTGAAAAAATGATACATAGAGCTCTATCAGTATTTAAAGAGGGTGTATATATGTATATATGTGCATATTTATGTGTGTATATGTATTTACCCACAAATATCTCTGTTTATAGAGATATGTGTGTATGTAAAATATTCTACTATATCTTCTAAAAATTCAATGACTTATTCCTCACTGGAGTCTTGAGATTTTCAAGGTTTAATGATTATAAGTCAGAAATATTTTAATAGGGATTCCTTTAAGATATAGATTATACTAGATGGCTTCTGAGCTCCTTTCCAACCTGAAAATTTTGTCATTCTGTAATTCCACAAGTTAATGCATTTCATTATATGGACTTGGAATGTCTTTTTTAGTTTTTGCCAGTTGTAAAATAAATGGATTGGATGGAATAATCTCTAAGGTCATTTTTCCAAACCTAAAACTTGATATGTCTATAGATTATAGTGAGAGGCCCTAGGAAATGATTTCTACCTACCTATCTATCTATATCTATTCATATTGAGAGAGAGAGAGAGAGAGAGAGAGAGAGAGAGAGAGAGAGAGAGAGAGAGAGAGAGAGAACTTTGATCTTAAACCTAAAAGATGTTGTGGTATATCATTGTGTGTGTGCAAGTATGTTTTTAAAAAGGACAATTTCAAAATTAAGCCTACTGCAACATGATTTATAGCTATGAACATACAGCTATGAACATTTTAAACATTAACAAAACATTATCCTCATTTTTTTATCTCCCGAGGTTTGATGTGGTAGTTCTCCTTCCTATTTGTTTATATCTAGCTAAGGCCAGGAGACTGAAATTAAAGCCATTTGGATAGATGGTGGCTGTTGGTAGGGGGAAAAAAAAGACAGAAGGTCATCAAGCAACACTGCATTATAGGTTATCACCCCCTTGATAATTGATGGGATCATGACAGAAACTCAGATGCTCAATCACATGAATATTCATCCAAATTATTTTGAAGCATGTCATGGCATCACTGTAAAGCTTACAAGACACACTGTTGATCTTTGGGTTGGAGGGAAGACTGTGGTGTCAAAACATTTCCAGATTTTGAAATGGAACCCACCTGTCTTAGCTCTTTAAAATTATTGTCAAGGTTTTGGAATTGGTCTACATTCAGCACACCTCAGTACAAGATTTCTAAGCTCACAAACAGAATATTTATCAAACAATTTAAAGAGGCCAGTCAATAAATATCTAGAAAGTACACATACACAAATCAGACTAATCTACATGTTTGAGACTGCATTCTTTCTTTATCTCTCCCTCTTACAATTTCTAACTTTTTTGAAGACTCACATGAAGTTCTGACTCCTTTCTTAATTCTCTTCTTTGCTGGTATTCTCCTTCCCAAAAACACCCTACATCATATTTGCTTTTTATCTACTTATAGTTATATATACAATTTCTCCTAGTCAATAATGTCAGCTCATTGAGAACAAGGAGTGCTTTGATTTTTTTTCTTTTCTTTCTTTTTCTCTGAATCCCTAGGACTCAGATTATAACACAAATGTGCAGCATATATAATACCTAAACACATGCATGCATGCACACATACATGCATGCATATATGTATATGTAGACATATCCACATAATACACATGTATATATGTTATATGGAAATATGTGTGTATGTGTTTATATATGTACATAGATGCAAATATGCAAAATATTGATACCCACACCTATATGTGTATGCATGTTTGTATGTATGTACCGTACATGTATGGTATGTGTTTCAGTGTTAGGCTCTAATATGATTAAGGAAACATCAGTTAGATAATATTAATTTATCTGTCTCTTTCAAGTCTACTATTTAATAAACACTAACAATTTCACTCAAGATAATACACATACTTACAGGTAGGCATGAATACATATGTTTATGTAGACATGGAATGTTCTTCTTGCAGTAAGTTCCTATTGGGAAAACTCTTCTTACTGGTGCATATTGTAAGTCTCCTATAACTTAAAGACTTAGAGCACTTCTTACAACACTTACAGGTTGAATAAATTGATCAAGTTCACATAGCTGGTACATCTCAGAGTCAGGGCTTAAACCTAGATCTGAATGACTCTAAGATCATCACTATGCCCACTGTACTATGCTGCATAAATTATCTGGTTAATGAAAGATCTAAAAAGGTTGTAGCCTACTGTAAGGAGAGGACAAGTTAAGGGATAGTCAGACCAAGTATTGCCCTGGAGCAGATGCCAAGTAATAAATTCTGAAGGACAACCTCCAACACAATACACTAGGTCAAAGTGCTATGGATGATTTATGTGGAGACGTGTATATGAATCGTGGGGGTGAAAAAGTATGGATGTGTCAACATCAAAAAGATTCTAATGAAATAGTAATGTTTTGAAATGTAAGTAGCTATCTTTCCACTTTAAAAAAAACCAGCATTCTTTGATTTAGTTTTGTTACATTTTGGGGTTAAGCCCTGATGTAATTATGGAATGTATTGGCAATTAGATATTGTTAGTTTATCTAATTCTTTGAAGCCTATTATTTTAATAAACACTGAAATTCTCCATGTAAACTATTCACATTCATAATATTCTTTGACTTTAGTGTTACCCTTTCATATTTTCAGTTCATCTTTGAGAAGACTGTTTACTTACCAAATATTTGGTATAAAGTTAGAATTTAGCTGTTGACCCTCAAACCCTCCCTATGCCAATTTGTCTTTTGAATAAGCTGAGTGTGGCATATGGCCCATTATTAGTATTTTTTTCAGTGTGCTATGCAGATATTTGTATCCTTCTCAAAAACATTGTATTTTGCTGCCTATATTGCCCATATTAGAACTATATAATACTTCCACCAAGTTATCAGTGGTGTGTTGGTTATGATCCCATGGGTCAGGTAATAAGCTTTCATGTCAGCACGATCAAGAAAACAGGTGAGTTGAGCTATGGGGAGAAGAAAGTATCTGGTGCTACTTCCTCAAGGGCACTCTAGAAACAGAATGTACTACTTTGGCTACATGGAAGAATAAAGTGAAGTTACCAAAGTCATCCAGAACCTATCTCCTTTCCTAACTGATGCAACTTTCTGATATTTTTATGAAGTGATTTATGTCCATCACTTGAATCTGCCTTAATATTTAATCCTATCAAAAATGGAAGGAAAAGGGAAAAAAACCTAACTTTAATTGAGATCATTAAGTTTTGCAAGTGCCTTCCACACATTCATTTTGTCATTGCAGTGAATCTCTGAGGGGGTGTTATAGGTATCTTAAGAGATAAAGAAATTGGCTTAATTTTTTATAATCTAGCCAAAGCTCTGATTCTTATAATCTAGCCACTGCTCAGCACAGATGTTCAGATTCCTTAAGAGTCTGGATAATATGGCAGGTGTTTAACAAACCTTGTCTTTGGCTGAAAGAAGGCTTAGATTGAATTCTTTCAGGCAGGATTCATGTGTTGTGATTTTGGGGTCCCAGCACCCCTGAACCCTAAATTGCATCATTTTGGTGGCCCATATGGGGAAACTGCCTAACCCCAAGTTCTTCTCTAACCAAGACTGGAAAGTATATAAGCCTCCCCACCCCCACCTCAGCACCAGGGAATTGGGAAAAACTGCAGTTGCTTTTTGGTTGCTTGAGGCTTACTTACTCCCCTCTACATCCCTGAATCCTCCTTCATGGAGGTTACAGGAAAAAGTTACAACAGGTAAAAATATCTTGGCAGATTCTAGAGGTTTTGTGATTGATCATTAAGGAGTTTTGAAATACCTCCTTACAATGCTGGTTACTCCCTTCCCTTGAGTTAAGAGGGTGTTATTAATTCTCTCATAGGAGAAGAGAGTTTTGCCCTTTACCCCTGACCTTTGATTTTGCCCTCCCTCACCTGGGAAAGGAAGGAGGGAGGAGGGGCAGCAGCTACAGAGTGGGCCCACCTGGCAACGGCCTTGGGCTCCAGGGCAACCTTTGCCTGGAAACATCACTCAGGTTCAGCACATCCTGCTCAAGGTAATAAAGCTAACCTCTAAACTTGGGTAAGCATGCTCTTTTAAATTTGTAATTTGAACTGTTAATGAAAAGATGTTGATTTTCTGTGTTAAGTAATTTGGAAATGAATTTAACAAAATTCAAGTCACCTGATTGGTAATGGGTTTCTTTCAAGTTTCAAATTGGTGAACTTTTTGTATCAGTTATGTCAAGCAACTTTTCATAATTTGGTTATCCCTAAAATAATTTGGCTATTGTTGGTTATTGTTTTGGTATGTAAACTAGCCAAAAAACTTGCTGACAATTTGCAAGTGTATAAAAATCTCTAATGATTGGCTTTTTACACCAGGACAAATTTAAGTTTGAGATTTAAATCCTGGAAAAGTTTTTCTCCTAAGCTGTGATTAGTGAAACTTGATGTTTGAGATAAAAGCCCCTAGATTTTATTTTGAGCTGTCTGATGGATCATAATCCATCAATAATCAATAATCCACCATCTGAGAAATGCCACAAGATACTCAGACAGAATATGATACTGGTGGGAAATCAGCATTGGGAAAAGCTGAGAGGGCATTTTAGCATCAGTCTAAGATGGGATCCTCCTGGCTCAGTTTCCCCATTATATTCCTTTGAAAAGGAATGTGACTTACCTGGCTACTCCTGAGTCTGGCTATGAGGTGAATTTAATACTGCATAGTTGGAAAACTGAATTATCTGAATCCAAAAAGAACTAAGGATGTTTTATCCTGTTACATTTGGGCTGTGCAGTCTTTTCTGTCAGATTTGTGTCTTTCAGACTACAGGCTATTCACCTACAGTTGGTAGCAAACAGCAGGTACCAGCCAATATCCCCCTCCCATTGTTCCCTGGGTGCAGCCTGTGCTTGGTTCCAGTCAACCTCCTCTTTGGGACCGCCTCAAGGCAGGGACAGCTCTATGCCTCTGGCCAGTAGGAAGCAGTTTCGGAAGAAGAGACATTCACCCCTTACCCCAAAACAATTTGGGTCCAATTTCTTTAAGGAGGGGAATGATGAGGATGGAATCTAAACACCTAAAAGGAAAAACCCTAGACTTTCCCACATGGCCAATTCTCTGGTGTTCCCTTGAGGCTATAATCCTACCAACTGGCCTTTCGTTGTGGACCTCTCTATGGCTCCAGGCCACTTCCCACCCTTAATCCTATCTAGGTTCCATTCTCCCTTGGCCTTGTGGTCCAGGTCCCTGGAATTCTATTACCTCATAGATTCCTTGGCCTCTCCTAGATGACTCCCATAATCTTAATGTACGTAAGGCCCATCTTGTCTCCTTTAAGGAGTTTATATTCTTATAATCTAGCCAAAGGCTCAGATTTTATAATCCAGCCACTGCTCAGCACAGATGCTCAGATTCCTTAAGAGTCTGGCTAATATGGCGGATCTTTAATAAACCTTGTCTTTGGCTGAAAAAAAAAGAGGGATAAAGAAATTAGTTTCAAGTGAGGTTAAGTGATTCGTAGACAGTCACATAGCTCTTAACTTCTGAATTGTTGCTGTTGCTGTTGTCACACAATTTTAACTTAGTTTTCTGATGACTCTGATTTCTTCTTGATTTCCATGAAACCATAGTGTGACTGATTTATTCTGAACATGCAAAAAAAGCTGGCTTGGAATCCTTTCTCTGACATCTCCTTGTGTGACTTGTTTAAATCCCTTTACTTTCTTATGTGTCAGTTTCCCTGTCGATGAAGTGAGAGATGGGAAATTTGAACTGACTGAATGAAAGAATGAATGTAAAAACATTTATCAAATGTTTACTTAAGCAGCTTCCTTCAAGATCCATTTCAAGTCTAAATTTCAATCCCATGAGAATGACAATGTAAACATTGATCTCTAAGTGTGCTTTGAAATTATTCTCCCCCAAAGAAGCAGACACTCCTGAACTTTCTCTCAGCAGTAACTTAAATCTTAAGACCAAACTCTAATTCTTTATCTAGTGATTTTCATTCCTTTATTTATGACAGAGAATCAGGTTTTCTCCTGAACTATTCTCAGTAGCTCAATGGTCAGTTATCTTGAGTGAAAATAGATCCTGAAAGATTATATGTTATTCAATGTTGCCATGGAAACTGATTTCTGAAAGATAAATGACTACTGTTACTACTTTTCCTTGGAAGTTTATTAATATATTTAGAGTTGCTTATGATATCCTCATGGATGACCAAATGTATCCAAGAGGAAAAGTGTGCCCATTTAGATGACAAATCTGTATGTGTTTATATTTATGAGAAGTAGCATGACATAGTAGACAGATAACTGGCCTTGGTGTAAGGAAGACCTGGATTCAGTCCTGGCTCTTGATACATACTGGCTATGGTGACCTTGGGCAAATCAGCTAACCATTTAGTATTTTCAGGAAATTGAATTCCTATAAATCACAAAAAAGGTACAGATTTGCATTAACAAGGGAGCTGCTATGTCAAGTTGCCCACATATATGAAATCAAGGGTTCATGGGAAAAAAATGTATGTATATAAGTGCATAAATGTGGTATGTCATAGTTATTGTCTAGACATAAGGCTTTGTTGCTATGGGCAGCTTTTGAGTAGGGACTGGAAGCTCTACCAATGCAGATTGTCACCTTCATTCAACATATAGTCTTAAGAGTATTGGCTGGGTCATCGAAAGGTTTAGTGACTTGCCCTGCTTCACATAGCCATATTTAAAACCAGATATCTGTGAGTCATAGGCAGATTCCCTTTATACTATACTGCCTCTAGTTAAGTAATTATACATACACAGATACTCATACATGTATGTATGTATATGTGCATATATGCAGTGTGCATGAACATTATATGTGTGTGTGTGTGTGTGTGTGTGTGCGTATATATATACACACATATGCACACTTTCTAGGTAGCCTAGAATAGTTGATAGGGAACTAGGCTTGGAACAATGAAGACATAGATTCAAGTGCTGTCACCGACATTAATTGGCTGTGTGACCCTGGGCAGGCTGCTTAACTTCTCAGTCTCCTTGGCAACATTCTCTTATCATAAATTATTGAAAATGTATTGGTGAAAGCAATTTCCTCACATGGGAATGCCCTATTGTCAATCAAAGCATACATATGTAAAATATACATGTATTATATCATTTACAAATATTACATTATACAAATATGTATATACATTTATATTATATATGCACATGAATATTCATTTATGAGAAATGGCATGATATAGTGTAGTTAGGTAGCTGGCCTTAGTGTCTGGTTCATTTATTATCTCTGAATTATATATGTTGTGCAACCCTAGATATACATCACTTCACCTCTCAGTGTCTCAGGCAATTGTTTACAACTATGTATAACAAAGAAGGTGTCTGTGTGTATTGGTCAAGGAAGCTCTGTACCCTGGCATTCCTTCCACATACAGGATCACAGGTCCATTAAAAATAAAAGATGCATAAACATACACATATATGTATGTGTATAAAAATATATGGATGGTCAGAGAGAGAGAGAGAGAGAGAGAGAGAGAGAGAGATATGGATAGATAATGTGAGGAATACAAACTAGACTCATGCTTTCTTTGATATAGGGAACTCCCATGTGAGATTAATGCCCTCCATCAAAACAGATTAGCACATTTTCAGCTACTTACAGTAACAGAAAGTTGTCTAGGACAATGAGAATTTCAGTGACTTGTTCAGAATCAGTCAGTGTTTGTCAGTGGGAGCTCTTGAAGGTATGTCTCGATAGCTGTGAATGTAACTCTCTATCCATTCTATCCAGGCTGCCTCTGTATAAAGAGTGCATATAACTATATTTATATAAGTGTAAGAAAATATACGCCTATGCAGATAAAGCTCTTCTCTGTCAGAAACATATTGTAGACAAGTACTCACTTGTCCTTTTTTATAATTGTAGTTAATATAGGGGATTTTTGTTACATTATTTAAAAGTGCATTAGCAATTCAATGCGAGGTTGTCAGTATATTAAGAGAAACCACACTCAAGTCCAAGTTTAAATCTAAGTAACAATGCCCTTTCTTTCTCCTCTAGTATTAATGAGGATTATGGCTGAGCATCCAGAGGGAATGAGACAAGGTTCACTTTAAAGTACTTAGGGAATAGTAAGAGTCTGCATTCTGAGAGGAAAAGATAAAGAGTTGTATTAACAAAATGGGCTGTGAGAGGTGTTATAAAGTAGACCCCAAATTGTCTGATAACCAGCCAGAGTAATCCACATCCCTCTTGACCAACCAAGCGGGACCGTTCAGCTAAGATCTCAAGTCCTAACTCATGCTTCCCTTCCAGTGATTTTCATTTCCTGCAACTCTGACTAACCATCAGGTTTTCTCCTGAGCTCTTTTCATTAACTTACTGACCAAATTCCCTTGACTGAAATTAGACCATGAAATTTGCTTAATTGTTAGAAGACAGTAAACCATTATGAAGATACTAATGGCTTTGCAAGGGCCAGGAATGATAGCAATATCACGAACACTGAAAGCTAATTACCTTTTCTATCATTTAACAAAAGTCTAACTAAGCAGAATGCTGTCAACAGTGGTACATGCAAATGTTCTGCATAGCACTACTTTTCAATGTGTCTCTAGTCCTGTGAGATTTTAGTTTGCAAGATTTGGTGATCTTTCTTGTTAGGTTTCTTTGATGCTAAAAGCAAATGTGGAAAGGTGAACAATTCAACAATCCTCAGGTTTTTATCCACATAATACCAAGCATACTGACTTGACTAAAATGACTGGTAGTTTCAGTACAGTTTAATGGTTGCCACAGACTGTTTCTATCTCTTTCTGATAACCTGTCACTTGCCTGAATTATCTTACACATCACTGAAAAAAAAAAAACCCTTTCATGTTCATGAGGTGCTATAGAAAGATTGCTAGACTGAAGAGGGAAAGGATGTGGCTTCAGATTCTGACTTTGTCACTTTCTTGCCAATCATGGCCAGGAGGAAGTCACTTAATCTCTCAGCTCCTCATCTGTGAAATGAGGGAACTGGATTAGAAACTTCTAAAATCCCTTTTAATCTGTGATACTATCATCCATTTATAATACATCCTTTATTCAAAATCTTCCACAAATTTGTATGCCGTATTAGCCAAATCTAAGTTTTAATTATAGCCCTTATAAGGTTCTGCTAGCCCTTCCCTGTCAACACATGATATACTCATTTCAACTCAAAGACATTTTATAGTCAGGTATAATTTCTTCACATGTATTTCTTTCTTAATGTGTTTGTTTGTGCAAATTATGAGAACAGCCAAGAGTTTGCCCATATCTGTTCATGGCTATATACCTATTCCATTATTATGTTCTCAGCTGAAAATTTTATTTCTTGAAAATTGATACCCAAAGTGAGCAACACTGGTATTCTATATTTCCTGCTAATATATCATAAATGACAATTGAAATCATAGAAGCTGATGAAATTGTCAAGTGATGCCATACAAGGTTCCCAAATGTCTTAGGTTAAACCTATAGGGTGAAGAGTCAATGTCTTCCAAATTTTGAATATAAAATAACTAATTTATTGAGGTAACAATGAAAGATATGCAAAAAAATGGGCAAAGATTTATCATAGGAAGAAAATGATGACTTCATTTTGGGATATTGTGATAAGACCAGTAAATACCATTGCCCTTTGCTCACCCCACCCCCCACAATATGGGTTAGGGAAAAGAAACAAATAAGCCTTTGTTTGGCTTTTGGGTAGATCAAGGCTTAAACAGTGTTTCCTTTGATTCAGCTTTCTGGTAGCATCTGTATGTGCTGATGTTGGTTCTACGTCATAGATGTAGGGGCGTAAAAGGTCTCATCCTCATGTTTTTGGGCCTTTCAACTTGGTGGATGTCTGAAAAGCATTTGAGTCACCACTTTCTGACCTGCTGAATAGAAATATTTTAAATGGAGACAAGACTGAACTTATAGGAGCTAAGTACCACTGTTTTCTCCCTGCATATCCTGCATTGCTTTGCTATGACTAAATATGTTTTTTTGTCTACTATTCAATGACTTAAGAATGCCTCACTCTGTTCAAATAGCACACTTGGAAAGGATGTCAGCATCAGCTCTGCCATTAATATTTGGCATAGTTAGTAACTGAGAAGCAACGAAATGGCCTCATGGCTCACATTGTGGTTGAACTGGGAAAATAAGTAAGTTACAAATCCAGAGGTTGGTGTGATTGTGTGGCTGAGTTTGTGGAGCCTCATGGCAAGAAACCTTCTGATTGCATATAAGGAGTACAGCCTTCTGTTGATATGGAGGGATGTGGTCAGTGGGGAATAGTAAAGAGTAAGCAGTAAAGTAGCAGGGAGATTAAAGAAAATGCTAGATCTCTAATTCTCTGGCTGTTATTGACAGTCCTACAGATATTAGACTGACAGAACAAGATTGAAAATGAGTGGACCCAGATCATTTAGCTACAGCTAAAGGATCTTGTAGTAATGCAGGTGAAGAGAATTCTCCTGTTAGGGTGGGGACTGACAAGTAGCAGAAGGGAACCTGTTCTTCATATGGTCTCCAACCCAGAGGTTTTGATGCATAGTGATAAAATTAGTCAGGAGACAGAAGAATAAGAGCAGAAATATGGAAGATACTAAGGCACTTACATCAGTAGTTTAAAAAAAAAAAGCCCCAGGCTTACCTTATTACTACTTCTAGGGAAAAAGTGATTTCTTTCACTAAGGGAGCAAGGAGTGAATACTAACCTTTCTCCACCAAGGAATTGGGCAAGTTGCACAAGTATTTCAGATAGAAGCCTGAAGAATCATTAGAGCAAAGATGCAATTATCAATAACTTGGGGAGCCCTCTGAGAACTTATTGTTAAAGGTTTAAAAAATGAACTAGAGCCTGCAGATGGAGGTTGTCTTTTGTCTCTTTTTAGGTGTCTGAGACGAGGAATTATTTGCATCTGGAACTATAAAGATTAATTATCTTTGGATCTGGCCATCTGATAAAAGAGGATGAAGATTCTCAAGAAAATGGGATAGGTTAGACATATGTGTTCCACTGTCACCCCCTACCACAACTTCCTATGACGAGCCTTCCTTAAGGGAAAGTAGATTCAGACTTTTTGAGTAGAATGCCACCAGTATAGCTTTAGACAGAATGGTTTTGGATCTCTCTTTCCACATAACTATAGAGGTATGATTTGATTATCTGGACAAAATTGAGTAGGGTGTCTACATAGCTGTTGTTTTGGCAAATACTGCTTTCAATGTGATAGGCATTCTGGAAATAGGATGGGAGCAGTCACAGATCCCACTACCCTGTATCTAAGAATTTGAAGTATTATCATGTAGAAGTGGAAATAAACTTCTCTTTGTTGGCCCCAGGAGGCAGAACCAGGGTATGGTAATGGATAGAAGATGCAGAGAGATAACTGCATCCCATGAAGTGGTCACATTACCTGAGTTCCAAATTCCCTCCGTCATCCCCCTTTCTAATTACTAAGGTATTCAATATAGGTTATACATGTGCAGTCATGCAAAACATATGTCCATGTAAGTCATGTTGTGAAATAAAATAAACAAAAAAACCCAAGAAAAATAAAGTATTTTTTAAAAGCATGCTTCTACCTACATTGAGACTGCATCAGTTCTTTCTCTGAAGACAGATAAAATTCTTCATCATGAGTCCTTTGGAATTGTCTTGGATCATTGCATTGCTAAGGATCGCAAAATCATTCACAGTTGATCATCATACGATATTGCTGTTACTGCGTACAATATTCTCCACTTTTTCTCCAGCTTTTGCCCATTTCACTTTGTACCAATTCATGCAAGTCGTTCCAGGTTTTTCTGAGCATCTTGTCATTTCTTATAGTACAACAGTATTCCATCACATTCATATACCACAACTTGTTCAGCCATTCCCAATTGATGGGCATCCCCTTAATATCCAGTTCTTTGCCAGGACAAAAAGAGCTGCTATAAATATTTGTGTACATATAGGTCCTTTTCCTTGTTTATTTTTTATCTTATTGGGATACAGATGTATAGTAGTGGTATTGCTGGGTCAAAGCACAATTTTATAGCCCTTTGGAAATAGTTCCAAATTGCTCACCAGAATGGTTGGATCAACTTATAACTCCTCCAACAGTGCATCTGTGTCTCACTTTTCCCACATCCCTTCCAACATTAGTCATTTCCCTTTTCTGTCCTATTAGGTAATCTGATATGTGTGGGGTGGTACTCCAGAGTTATTTTAAATTTCATTTCTCTAATCAATAGTGATTCAGAGCATTATTTCACATGCCTATAGATACCTTTTATTACTTTGTTTAAAAATTGCCTGTTTATACCCTTCAAATATTTATCATTTGGGGAATGGCTGTTATTTATTTATTTATTTTTATAAATTTGGGTCTGACTTCTATATATTGAGAAATGAGGCCTTTATCAGGAAAAAAAAACTTTCTGCAAACTTTTTTCACAGTTTTAATTACTATGTATTTCCATCCATACTATTTCCCCCCTATTTTTCCTACTCTCTTTCCTTCCATCTTGTCCAACCTCAAAAGTGTTTTGCTTCTAACTACCACCTCCCTTAATCTATCCTCCCTTCTATCAGTACCCCCATCCCTTATTTCCTTCATCACCTAATTTCCTGCAAAGATAGATTTCTGTACTCAACTGAGTGTCTGTTATTCTCTCTTTGAACCAATTCTGACAAGATTAAAGTTCAAGCACTTTCTCTGCAAATATCCCCCATCTTCCTCTACATTGTAAAAAGGTCTTTAATTCCTCTATTTTGTCAAATAATTTATCAAATTCTACCTGTCTCTTGCCCCTTCTCCCACTGCATTCCTCTTTTTCCCCACCTTACTTTTATTCTTTTAAAGATCCCATCATACTCAACTCACAACTATGCCCCCTATGTACACTGCTTCTAACCATCCTAATAATGATAAAGTTCTTCGGATCTACAAGTGTCATCCCCATGTGTAAGAATGTAAATGGTTTAAACTTATTGAAGCCCTTATGTTTTCCCTTCTCTGTTTACCATTTTATACTTCTCTTGTGTCTTGTATTTGAAAGTCAAATTTTCTATTCAGCTCTCGTCTTATCAGGAGTGCTATAAGTACACTATTACATTATATATCCATGTTGAATTTATAATATTTGAATTGTTTCTTTATGGCTGCTTGCAATATTTTTTTCTTGGCCTGGGGACTCTGGAATTTGGCTATTATATTATTGGAAATTTTCATTTTGGTATCTCTTTTGGGAGATGATTTATAGATTCTTTTATCTAGATTATCAGTACAGTTTTCTTTAATAACTCCTTGAAAGATGATATCAAGGGTGTTTTTTTTATCATGATTTTCAATTAGTCCAATAATTCTTAAATGATCTCTTCGCAAGCTATTTTCCAGGTCAGTTGTTTTTCCAAAGAGATATTTCACATTTTCCTCTATTATTTTCCATTTTTAAAATTTTGTGTTATTATTTCTTGATGTCTCATTGAGTCATTTACTTCCACTTGCCCAATTCTAATTTTTAAAGAATTTTCTTCAACGAGCTTTTGTACCTCCTTTTTCATTTGGCCCATTTCTACTTTTTAAGGAACTCTTGTCTTTGGCGAATTTTTGTATATCTTCTTCCATGTGGCTAATTTTGCTTTCTAAGGGATTCTTCTCTTCATTGGATTTTTTGGGGTATCTTTTACCATTTGGACTATTTTTTTTAAGGTATTGCTTTCTTTTGTGTCTCTACCAAGTTACTAACTCTTTTTTCATTACTTTCTTGTATTACTCTCATTTCTTTTCCCCAATTTTTCCTCTACTTCTCTTATTTGATTTTTAAAATCCTTTTTGAGCTCCTCTGGGAACTCCTTTTGGGTCTAAGACCAATTCACATTTTCTTTGAGGCTTTGGATGCATCGTTTTTGACTTTGTGGTCTTCTGAGTTTATGTTTTGCTGTTTCCTGTTACCATGGTAACTTTCTACACTTAGGTTCTTTTCTTGTTGTTGTTGTTGTTGTTGTTTTCTCATTTTTTCCAGCCTATTCCTTGAATTTTAATTTCATGTTAAAGTTGGACTCTGCTTCTGGGTTGGAAAGAACACTGTCCCAATTTCAGGTTTTTTGTGCTGTTGTTTTCAGAGCTAGTTCTGGGGGTCTTTAAATTTTCAATTCTTCCAAGGTGGCATAATTTAAGCAGAGGTGTGTTTATTACTCTTCTCATCTGTGCTCTGGTCTGTGAGTACCACAAGTGCTCTTTTCACCCTGAAAGTGTGATCAGGGTCCCCACTTCCCTGTGGCCACAAGCTCTGGTGTGCTAGTGCTCCTTTTTAACTTGGAAGTGGAACCCAGGACTAAAATCCAGGTCCATATAAGGGCAATGCAACAGAGTCCTGCCAGCAAAGCAATCCCTATAATCCCTTGCTGACCAATTTTCCAACCCCCTTACTGCCTGTGGGCTGAAAGCTTCCAGAAGCTGTTGTTGCTAATTTAGTTGCCCTCCAGGACTGCTGATAGCTTGTTGAGACATGGCCTGCTTTCATCTTGCTGGGTGTTTTGCCTGTGCTGGACTGAGCTCTACTTTCACAATGTTGTGACAGACCTTTCCTGCTGTTCTTCTAAATTGTTTTGGGCTAAACATGTGTTTCTCTCCATCCTTTTGTGGGTTCTGCTGCTCCACAGTTCATTTTCAGGCATTATTGAAAGTTGTTTGGAGGTGAATTTGGGAGAGCATTGCCTGTTCTTCACAATTTTGGTTCCACATTTTGTTCAGTAGTTTCTAGTTATGATTGTAAAACCTACTTTTCATTCTATTCTATACTTATGTAATTCTGGGAAATCAGGTACTGTGTGTGTGTGTGTGTGTGTGTGTGTGTGTGTGTGTGTGTGTGTGTGTGTGGCAATTGGGGTTAAATGACTTGCCCAGAGTCACCCAGTTAGTGAGTGTTATGTGTCTGAGGCTAGATTTGAAATCAGGTCCTCCTGACTCCAGGGTCGGTGCTCTGTCCACTAATCAGATAGCTTTCTAAAATTCCATCCTGATGTACCCATTATTTGAGTATAGATAAAAACAAATAAAAATCGTGAGCTCAGGTTTTTAAGTACTTTAACAGATTTGGATCAGATTCCACTTTACATAGCATCAAATTACTATGTAACATCTCATTTTGTCTGGAGTTCTCAATCTTAGTTCTTTTACTACTTGAATTCACTTTACTTTTCCTATGAGCCTTAAATATTTTAGAAAATGATGAAGAGGATTGTCAATTGAGCAACTGTATACTGAGGAGGAAGCAAGCTATTGTGTAAAGTACAGTGGATTAGAAATTAGAAAATCAAATTTAAAACCTGGCTTTGTTGATTACCTGCTGCATAACCTAGGGAAAGTTAATTTAGTTCACTAAAAATCAGTTTTCATGGGATCCCAGAATTTGGATGAGTTCTCAGTGGCCATCTAATCCAATATATATGCAAAAGAAATTTCTGCTCTAACATACCTGACTTCTTGTTATCCAGTATCTAATGGAATTTCACCAGTTAGAATAAACCTATGATTACAAAAGGTTGTCCATTCCACTTATGGATAACTCCTATTGTTTGAATTTTTTTTCCTGTCAACCAGAATACATCAGACTTTTTGCAAATTTGGTCCATTGTTCCTGGTTCTATCCTTTGGAGTTTTTCCACAAGGGCCTTTTGAATAATTGAAGATGACTATCCAGTCTCCTGACTCTTTCCTTCTTCAGGATAAACACCCTCATTTTCCTTTGACCAAGTCTCATCTGACTGGACTCAAGGTACTTCGTCGTCCTGATTACATTCTTCTGGATGCTCTCCAACTTATTAATGTCCTTCCTAAAAAGTGATGCCCTAAATGAAAAACAAAATTCCAGATAGGGCTTAATTAGATCAGAATACAGAGGGACTATCATATCTTTCTGGAAGTTCTGCACCTCAATCCAACCCAAGGTCATGTTGGCTTTTTGGACTGTCATAACACACTGCTGACATCTTGAAATTGTCATCTACTATACTCTCCAAGTCTTTTTTGGAAAAACTGCTGTCTAAACATGAATCATACATATAGTACTTGAGAAACTGATTTTCTTAATCCAAATGTATGACTTCAAAGTTGTGTTTATTGAATTTCATCTCAATAGTTTCATACCAATGACCTAGCCCAGGCGTGAGGAACCTGCAGCCTCAAGGCTACATGTGGCCTTCTAGGTCCTCAAACACAGCTCTTTGACTGAATCCAAACTTCACAGAACAAATTCCTTTATTAAGGGGATTTGTTCTGTGAAGTTTGGATTCAGTCAATGGGCTGCACTTGAGGACCTAGGGGGCCACATGTGGCTTAGAGGCCACAGGTTCCCCACCTCTGATCTAGCCCATCAAGATCCTCTTGAATCTAATGTCCCAGCTTTGTCTCATTGGTGAAATAAGTATATCATCTTCTCCACCTTCTTCATAGGGTTGTTGTGAGGCTCAAATAAACACTACATGTTAAAAATTTTGCAAGCTATGGAGTGCTATGTCAATAATAATTATTATTGTTATAATCATGGCTATTATCATTATTACAATCAATGAATAAATTTGAGCAAAAGTGCAGGGCATTCTATAGGTAAGCCTGTAGAGGAAGACTACTCTTTCTTTTTCCTCCTGTAAGATCCGACACTGGAAGCCAATTAGACACCCCCAAGTAAAATACAGTTTCTCTTAGGTAAATGTAGACACAAAGATAGATGTGCTTCCCAATTCTACAAAAGTTGAACTGAAGGTGAAATCAAGAGGTAGAGCTCACCATGGCACTCTGACTTCCTTTCAATCTGGTGGGATTTCTCTAGGACACTTTTATGTCATGGAAACACACAGTTTCAGAGTAAGAAAGGCCCTCAGAGGCCATATAATCCAACCTCTACCGAAAAAGAATCTGTCCTCCAACATGCCTGTTGAGCGATCATCCAGCCTCTGACTGAAGACTCTTGGCAAACAACAATCCATGACCTCCTAAGGTAGCCCATTCCAGTTTTACATATCTGAAGTTAGAAGTTTTTCCCTCTTTCCAGCTTCCTCTCATTGATTGCTAACACTAATAATAGTAACTCCCATTTATACTGTGATTTAAGTATTACAAAGTGCTTCATCTATATAATCTCATTTCTTCTTTGAAACAGCTCTGTGAGGTAGCCCCTCTGAGGCCAAATAAAAAGAAGTAAAATTTCTTTTTCATGTGACAACTTTTCAAACACTTGAAATTAGCGATCATTCCCATACCAATTCTTCTCTCCTCCAGATTAAACATCACCACTTATATTCACCAAAAGATAGCCATATTAATCCATCAGTAAGTCCATATATGAAATCTTGTCAGCTTGGCAGGACCTGTCAATGCTTGCAGTCTACTTGAAAATAACAAGTTGCATAATGGATGGACGATGGACTTGTCACTGAATCCTATCTCACTTGCTAGCAATATGGCCCTGAAGAAGTTACTCGAAGTCTTTCAGCCTCAGTTTTCTCATATGTAAAATTGGAATAATAATAGCACCTACTTCATGTGTTTTTTATATGAAAGTAAACTGAGATTTTATATACATATATCATAACTATATACATATTTAAGCCTCATGTAAAAACTGTCATCATCATTATCAATAATCATTATCATTATTGTTGTTACTGCTCTTATTGTATACAGGATTTCAGAGTCACCTCCAAACCAAAGGTATAAGAAAATGATATCAGTAATTATATTATAAAATTGTCCTTGGGGAGTAAATGACACATTTCAATACTAATTGGAGAGTCACTGTTTTGTTTTGTTTTTATTATGCTTATGGTTATATTAAATATGCTTTTCTGGTACCAGATTCTAAGAAGGCTGAAAGACTCTATATACAATTCAGTACTGTTTCTTTTAAACTAGTAATCATTGTTATAATCATATTGAACTTAAAGTCAGTGGAAACCTGATTCTGTCCCATTCAAATGATTTTATCTTTAATAGGAATGACCCTGATCTGTCAGGTTCACTTAACTGTTGCTAGTGTAAGAAAAAGACATACTGATGATAGCTTATCTAGTTCAACCATGTTCTGATTAATGAAATGTATTTGCAGATAAGTTCATACTGTCCCTATCAGCCTAGTCTAGGGGAGAGTATATAATAAACTGGATTTAGAGTCCTGGATTCAAATCCCACTTCTGAAACATGTCAACTGAGTGATCATGGGAAAGACATTGAACTTCTCAATACCACAGTTTTTTCTTTGAGCCATAAGTTGCATATGTGTGGACATAGTACACCAGTAGATGGCACACAGAATGGTCCCTATCGATAAAATCATAGTTCTACTTCCAGCATCAGACTTTTGAAAAGAAAAAAAAATGAAATTGGTATCTAAACCAGCTGCCCAAAGTAAACGACTTAATTCTGCAACGTCTCTGAATTTTCACCCAACGATTCTAGCCTACAGTGAACATTTTTTTCAACAAATCTGTTTACAGTTATTACCGGTAAAATGCAATTAACATTTTATCACGTTATCCTCTTTTCTCATTGGCTATCCTTCACCAGTCAGTACATTTTTTATGCAACACATTGTTCATTAATTGTTACACAAACGCACATCTTTCTTCTCAAGTTAGATTGCAAGCTTCTTGTAGACACAATTATGATCTATGCTGTTTTTATACCTTGACTGGGCCTACTTTAGTGCCTGACATGACTCCAATCTCAGTCTGAAAGTTTGTAACATTAAGCTTCATGACTAGGTCAAGTGAGGCTTTCCTGGTAATTTATTTTCTGGTTGTCCATTAATTAATTGGTTTTTTTCCCCCTTTCTCTGTTTAATTGATAAGCTGTTTAACTCTGGTAAATGCTGTTTGGAACCATAGGGGTTCTTTGGGAAATAATCCCTTACTTGAAAGGGTTGTTGCTGTGAATTGAAATGGTAAAGTTTCTATCAACAATGACTCTCAGGACTATTCTCAACAAGGTATTAGGACAGATACTACCCTTTCTTGTGGAAAAGAGAGCTGGATGATTATGAATTATGAATGTCTGCCTATTTTTGAAATTTACCTCTCTTTCTTCCTAATTACTATAAAAATCACACTAACTCAAGGGGGAATTTACTACATGGAGTTGAAAAGTATGAGAATCCCATATACATGAGATTATTCTAAGCTCTGTATCTAATTTCTGTGCACATGGGGGAAATTAGCCCTGTCTCCTCCCTATTTATCATGAAGAAAAACATTAAATTGAAAGGTAATTATAAATTACCTACTCTGTGGCCATCATTGTGTTAAGCATTAAAAACAAAGTTGAAAGGGGTAGGGGTAAGTGAATTGTTACAGAATCACAGAATCTTAGAGGTCATCTGGTCCTCCTCATACTTGAATATGATTTTCCTTCTGTGATATCACTGACAAGTGGTTAACCAGTCTCTTAAAGACTTCTAGAGATAGGAAAAATGGTACTGCCAATGGTAGCTCATTCTATTTTTGGATAGCTCTGATTGTGAGGATATTTGTCATTATATTAAGCCAAAATACAACTCTTTGCTACATCTGTAAATTTCTGCTAGTTCTACCCTTTGAGGCCACCCAAAAGTCTAATCTATCCTAGAATGCAACTCTTCAAATACTTGAAGACAGTAATCAATTCCTCCTAAGTTTTCTGTTCTTCAGATTAAACAAGAGTTCTTTAAACCAGTTTTCATATGACATGGCCTCTTCTCCCTTTATCATTCTAGCTGGCCTCATCAATATGCATACTAAGTTGTCAATTTCCTTCCTGAAATGTGATATTCAAAATAATATTCCAGATGTCTTCGGACTATGACAGAATGGAGCAACTCTGTCGTTTCTCTCAAACTATGACATTATGATTCTGTTAATTCATCTTAAAATTGCTTTAGATTTTTTAAAAAAATGCCATGTTTCAATATTGGAAGGCAGTGTGGATAGGGTGCTAGACTTGGAGTCTGGAAGAAATGGATTCAAATCCCACCTTTGTGACCCTTGTTTAATCATTTAACTTCTGTGTATCTCATTTTCCTCATATGTAAAATGAAGGGACTGTACTTCAATGAATTCTAAGGTCTCTTCCAGCTCTAAATCTATGATGCTGCTATGACTACATTGACTTTATGATGACTTTTTTTCTTGTAGAGCCCTTATGCCACTTCTTGTATGGTAATTAATCATTACTGGAAATAGGCTACATACTACATGTATCTACCATTATTGTTGTTCAGTTATTTTCAGTCAGTTCTGACTTGTCATGACCCCATTTGGGGTTTTCTTTGCAAAGATACTAAAGTAGTTTGCCATTTCCTTCTCTAGCTCATTTTACAGATGAGGAAACTGAGGCAAGCATGGCTAAATTCCTTGCTCAGTGTTAAACAGTCAGTAAGTGTTTGAGCCCAGATTTAAACTCAAAGATGAGTCTTCCTAACTCCAGGTTCACTGCACCACCTAGCTGCCCCACCATATAGTTTCCATTATTCTTTGAAGCAACTCTACTTAGATTCTTTGGGCAATATGATGTTCTGTATGCAACCATATATCATGACCAGCAGAACATTGGTGCTAGAAAGATATGGTTTTATATTGAGAAGCAGCTTGACATTGTTACAAAGCACCAAATAATTCCCCAAATGTAATCTAGTTCACTGTTTTCCTCCTATTCAGTTCTGTTTCAAGCTTATCATTCATACTAAATGCCTGACGAAGATGCATGGGCTGATGTACTAATTCATTAGGCTGGCCATTCAAATGCATGTCACCAAATGAATAATAGGTATTTTTGATTCATATAATTTTACCTATTTAGGTTCTTAGGTCTTGAGTAATCATTGAAAAGACTGCAATATTCTAGGAAAACATACAATCAGGAAAAATGGGTTTTTTTCTCAAAACAGTAACATCAAAGACATCCTTTATAACAGTGGCAAACAGCTTTGACATGGTTAGTTCTAATCTATATATTAATTAGAATTAGTCATCAGAAGGTAATTAAACATTTTATTGTATTTATTATGATTATTACCTAGCAATTTCATAATGCCCTAAGTTTTACAAAGTGCTTTATAAATATTGTCTCATTTGATTTTCACAACTACTCTGGAAAATAGGTAATATCATTATCCCCATTTTTCATTTGAAGGAATTGATATGAAAAAAGTTTAAAAGATTCACCCAGGACCACACAGCTATTAATTGTCTAAGTTCAGATTTGGAACTCAGGTCTTTCTGTTTCCATGTCCAGCATTCTATCTACTACAAGGACAAGCTGCCTTCATTTATTAAGAAATATTGGGTGAACTCTACTTATGTATGAGGAGTTCCTTGTTAAAAGTTGGCTTTGAGAGAGGCAGAGCCAAGATTGTGGAGTAAAGACAGTGACTTGCCTGAGTTCTCACCCAAACCCCTCCAAATACCTTTAAAAAATGATGCAAACAAATTACAGAGCAGCAGAACCCACAAAAAGACAGGGTGAAACAAATTCCCAGACCATGAAAACCTGGAAAGTCAGAAGAAAAGGTCTGTTGTACCAGGGTGAGAGAGAAACACAGTCTAGTGCAGACCATACTAGCTCAGACCAGGCCCCAGCAACCCCAGAGCAGGCCTGGGGGTAACTGAATCACTGGCAGCAACAGTGGTTTCCAGACCTCTCCGCCTGCAGAGGACAAAGACAACTTGGAAGGTCAACAGGAAAGGTTAGTCACACCTGAGTGGAGCGCAGTCCAGTACAGACCATACCAGTATGGCCCCAGCCACAGCAAACCAGGAGCCTTTGGAGTCACTGAATAAGCACTAGCAGTGGCAGTCACTGCTTCTGGAGCTCTCAGCCTGCAGACAGTAAGGGGATTGAACAACTAATAAAAACGAGATTACAAGGGTCTTTTTGCTGGCACTGGGGGTAAGATTCTGTTGCTTTGCCAATACTTGGATCTGGGTTTCAGGCCTGGGTAGCTTTCCCCAGAGGAGGAGGAGCACTAGCATGGCAGAGCTTGCAGCTTCAGTGGAGGGAAAACCCTCCTCACAGTTCCAAGGCAGAAAAGAGTGCTTGTGGTCACTCACAGATCAGAGTACGGGCTAGATGAGTAGGAAACATCTCTCTTTAGATCATAACACTTTGGAAGAACTGAAAACTTACAGGTCTCTAAAGTGTCTCCAAAAACAGCTGCACAAAACCCCTGCAGTTTGGGGCAGCATACCCTCCACCTGGAAGCAGAGCTTTGCTTTAGCAAAGAGTTAAAAGTCAACTAATATGCCAGGAAAATGAGCAAAAAATTAAAAAAAAACAACTTCAGACTACTGAAAGTTACTATGGTGACAAGGAACATCAAAACACACACTTAAAAGAAGACAACAAGGTCAAAGCTCCTACATCCAAAGCTTCCAAGAAAAATATGAATTGGTGTCAGGCCATGGAAAAGCTCAAAAAAGATTTTGAAAGACAGGCAGAGGAAAAATTGGAAAGAGAAATGAGAGTGATGCAAGAAAATCATGAAAAATGAGTCAGCACCTTGGTAAAGGAGACACACACACACAAAAATACTGAAGAAAATAACACCTTAAAAAACAGACTAGGCCAAATGGCAAAAAGGGTCCAAAAAGCCAATGAGGAGAACAATGCCTTAAGATCAGAATTAGCCAAGTGGAAAAGGAGGTCCAAAAGCTCAATGAAGAAAATAATTCCTTAAAAATTAGAATGGAGTAAATGGAAGCTAATGACTTTATGAGAAATCAAGAAATCATAAAACAAAACCAAAAGAATGAGAAAATAGAAGACAATGTGAAATATCTCATTGGAACAACAACTGATCTGGAAAATAGATTTAGCAGAGATAATTTAAAAATTATTGGACTACCTGAAAGCCATGATCCAAAAAAAAAAATGTCCTGGACATCATCTTTCAAGAAATTATCGAGGAGGGGCAGCTAGGTGGTGCAGTGGATAGATCATTGGCCCTGGAGTCAGGAGGACCTAAGTTCAAATCTAGGCTCAGATGCATAGCACTCATCAGATGTGTGACTCTGGGTAAGTAACTTAATGACAATTGCCTCACCACCAACAAAAAATAAATATCAAGGAAATCTGCCCTGATATTCTAGAACCAGAGAGTAAAATAGAAATTCAAAAAATCCACCAATCACCAAGCACTCTGGTGAAAAGACCAGAGCTGAAGTGAAAATTTGACTTTCAAATATAAGACTCAAGAGAAGCATAAACAGGTAAAAAAGGATCTTAATAAGTTCAGACTGTTTTCATTTCTACATGGGAAGATGATATTTGTGACTCATAATACCTTTCTCATTATTAAGGTAGTTAGAAGGAGCATATATAAACAGAGGGCTTGGGGTGATATCTAAAAGAATAAAATTAAAGGCTGAGAGAGGAATGTGCTGGGAGAAAGAGAAAGGGAGAGATGGAATGGGGTAAAAATCTCACATATAAGGGGTAAGAAAAAGCTTTTATAGTGGAGGGAAAGAGGGGTTTGGTGAGGGGTAGTGAGTGAAGCTTGCTCTCTTCAGAATTGGCTCAAAGAGTGAATAACATACACACTCAACTGAGTATAGAAATTTTTCTTACCTGACAGGAAAGTAGGACTGGAAGAGGATAAGAGAACAGGTGGGTGATAGAAGAGAGGGTAGATTGGAGGAGGGCATAGTTAGAAGCAAAACACTTTTTTTAAAGCATAGATTTAGTTTATTTCTTTTATTTTCATAAGGTTGTTATAATAGTAGATCAAAGTATATATATATATATATATATATATATATATATATATATATATATATATATATATATATATAATTTACCCAGATTTTTAAGAAAGCACTTGATAAATATATCATGCTATAGAAAAGATGGAGATATAACCTAGATGATAGAATATTTAAATGACTATGGAACTGGTTAAGTGTCTGGACATAAAAAGAGTCAGTGATTTGACATGAGAAGGGATAGCTAACCCTTAATGATGAATTAAGAATCCCAAAAGTTTTTGATAGGCTAGAGAATTGAGGTAAAGTTAATAAAATGAAATATAAAGTCTTACATTTGGTTTAAAAGAAACTGAATTTATGAGTAAAAGACATAGGATACATGATTAAACAATGATTTGTTTGAAACTAGCTAAAAAGCAAGAGGGGTCAGTGGGAAGACAACAGTATTTGGAATCACTGGTTTCCATTCCAGCTCTGCTACTTGACTAGATGACCTTGAGCAATCAGTCAATCAATAAACAAGCATTTATAAATGTCTACTATGTACCAGATACTGTGCTAGGTGCTGTGACTAAAAGTACAAATGGAAAAGATCACTATTTAGAAAGAACTTACAATCTAAGTCACTTAACCTTTCTGTGTCTCATTTTATTTATCTGTAAAATGAGGGGGTTGGACCAGAGGAGTTTTTTTATGTGAAAAGAAAGAAAAAAAATTTAGAAAGTGTAGGCATGTAGAGGAAGCTGGCTTCTCAATGCCTACAGCTTCCAAAGTCTTTCTCAATCTCTCCATATATCTGTCAGTCTTGAAAAGTTTCCTATCACACATATCCTCTTTTTTTAATTAATTAATTTAATTTTTAGTGAAGCAAAACACTTTTGAGGAAGGACAGGGAGAAAAGAGAGATAATAGAATTAATGGGGGTAATAGGATGGAGGAAAATGCAGTTAGCAATAGTAACTATGATAAAAAAAAATGAAGCAAGTTTCTCTGATAAAGGCCTCATTTTTCAAACATAGAGAAACTGAATCAAATTTATAAAAATAAGAGCATTCCCCAAATGATAAATGATCAAAAGATATGATCAGTTTTCAGATGAAGTAATCCAAGCAATCTATAAACATATGAAAAAATGCTCCAGTTCACTATTGATTGGAGAAATGAAATTAAAACAGTTCTGAGGTACTAGCTCATACCTTTTCGATTGACTAAGAGGAGAGAAAAGGAAAATGTGGGAGGGAATGTGGGGAAGATGAGACATTGATGCACCATTAGTAGAGTTGTGAATGGATTCAACATATTTTTTTTTAAATTTTACTTTATTTTTCTTGAGGTTTTTTCTTTGGTCTATGTTTTCTTCACAACATGATTATTATGAATATGTTTTGTATGATAACACATGTATAACCTATATTGTATTGCTTGCCTTCTCAATGGGGATGGGAGGGAATAGGGAGAAATTTGTACCTCAAAGTTTTAAAAAAAAGTTTAAAAAGTTTTTACATGTGACTGATAAGATACTGAGCAAGAAAAATAAAAAAGAAAATTTGTGATTCTTAATTTGCATATCTTGTCATAAAACTTCATGATGTTTTAAATAAATGTCTCTTTTGCATTAAATTATTCTGACTTTTGATGAGAAGTTGAGAGGAAAATGGACATTCCTGAACACTGGTTGAATAAATGGTAAACATAAACAACTTCAGGAAACTGAATTTGGAATTGAGACACTACAAATGATAGATTTAATTTCATTTCTGTAATTTTCATTATTTACTACCTTTCAACACTGTTTTCGAAGGTAACATTCTTTATGTCAGTACGATTTCTTCTTAGGTTTGAATCATATATTCCAACCTATTTTTTCCTCAACTTTCCCTGTGCTTAACCTCACATTTAAATCACTGATTATCAAAGCAAAATTTGATGTGGTCTAGACCATTTTGTGAAGTTCTTCATAAAATTTTTCTACCTCTATCCTCTTTAAAAGTTGTTTTAGAACCTGGAAGCACTTTCATGATTATCTCTCAGTTTATATTCAAGTAAATATTGATTAATTAGATTATTTAATTACTTTTAATTAAATTAATTAGAAAAGTGCAAAAAGACAAGGTGGCCAAGTCATATATAACATCATATTTTTATGGCCTTTAGGCACAATAAAATCAACTACATCAAATATGTTGTTTCTCTTTCCAAGGAGAACCTGTAAGCTAACCTTCTATTTAACTTAATAAAAGGAAGACAACTTCCATTTGTGTTCTGGTTTCACTTGTCAATAAAATGTCAATATAGATGCGGTTTGGTACTTCCAGTAATATTTTAATTCAATTGTGATTGGGGAAATATTTCACATAATACTAACAAGTCATCATTTTTAGACTGTCAAAATAAAAGTGATTCTTAGAACCCTCTATAACCTTTTCTGATAACCCATCACCATCATGGTGACAGTTAAAGAGAGTTATACAAGACTTTGGGCCTATTATGGGCCAGGCTAATCTTAGGCCAGTCCAGTGGTTCTGTCTTATGATTTAAATGCAATGAAACATTTGTGTGCCATAAAATACTTAAAAGAGTTTACTCAATTATTTTTAAAAAAGGATTATAGAACATTTACTAATTTGAGTAAATACTGTTCACCTCCTCATCTGGATATAGAACATAGGGTCAGGAAGTAGGAATTCCACTAAACTTCCAACATATCTTTTCCCTATAGGATTTTTTTTTAAGATGCAGGTAACAACAAATCAATAACAAATGGTTCAAGCCCTAGTTCTGTGAACCAACTAAATTCTGAGTATAACTTCCTTTCCCCCATATAGGAAGCCAGCTTAGATTATGTAAAACAGATGCCATTCAAACCACAGGAATATTTTTTTTCTCTTTTTCATGGATAGCCATAACCAAATAATTCATTACCTCATGACCACATCTACTGGTAAAAAAGTACTGACAATAACTTAAGCATCATAGATCTATAAAAGAACTTAGGAGTCATTTAGCCTAACCCCTTCATTTAATAGATGATGGAACTGAGAGTGAAGGAAGTTTCCCAAGGTCATACACAAGTATTCCCATTTGATTTCAAATCATTTGATTTGGACCATCATGGCTGTCCAGGTATATTTGGATTCTGATTCTTACATCTGTCCCTGCTAGGTTAATGTTGTTTATATCCTTTGGAAATCAGCATTTTTCAATTAACTTTCCAAATATGTGCCTCTCAGTACTGAACACAATATTATGCATATGATTTAATCATGGCAGAGTTCAATGGGACCATCTCTCATTCTGGAATTTCTTTTTAACATTTTTTTTTCTGGCTAATGAAAGCAAAATGATAGGATTAGGAATAATTTTGTTTAATGTGTATCAGTATTTTAAAAACCGACTTGGGTAAATAAAAGACTTATATAAGCAATATCAGAAGACATGGAAGGGGTTTGGACCTATTATTCCATTTGTATAATGAACTTTCAATAAGAAAATCCCTTCTACACGTCAAAACTTGAATCTTCTTTGTAATTTATAGTCTCAGAGATTTACCTGGGTGAACTGAGAGATTAGGCAAATATAAGCAAGCTATTATTTGTTCAAAGCAGGACTTAAACTTCCTGATTCTGAAGTCAATAACTCCTAACTCCAAATGGTATCATTCTGCCATATGCCAGAAACCATACATAAGGTAATTCGAATAGGGTAGAATCATTGATATGTAGAGCTTTTAAGAACTTTATTTCTAATACATTTGTGATCCCTAATTTTACAGATGAGGAAACTGTGTCTCATAAAAGTAAATTACCTTGCTTAAAATCATATAATTCATTTACAATCTAGCTTGACCAAGAAATATTATATTAGAGGTCATATGCTTGCCTCTGTGCAGATTACCCAATTCAGTGGACTATCTACTTTATTAGACCATATCTAATGAAATGCTAAGAGTGTACTCAAAAGAGTAAGTGTATGGTTTGTTAAGACATGATTAATGTGGTATGGGATTGTAAAAGAAAGCTTCAAAGAGGAGTTACATTTATGATGATTCTTTGAAGACCAGTCTAATTTAGATTAAAAAAAGATGAGTAGGAAGAAATTTGAAAAAAGGAAAATAAGACAAACAAAAGCATCAAGACAGGCTTGAACTTTCTAACTCAAAAGGTTGACAGAGATAGAGTAGACCACACATATTTGGTCACTGTATTTACATAAAATTAGGACTTTGAATATCAAAATGAGGAAGGAATTTGAACTCCCTATCTGCTGGGAGTAGGGTTACAATGACAATTTCTGCCGTCTAGAATCTTAAGCCACTTTCCTTTCTGGCAGAGAAAAAAACATAAAATCCATTATAGAATACCCAGTACCTCTTTCAAGGTGCAACTAGTAGTAGTCATAGTCAGTCTAAGACCTAGTACCAGCTCATTATTTGTAATGTATCTTAATTTTTATTAAAAGCAGATTCTTTCATTTATTCTAAGCAATAACTACTATAGCTAAAACTTCCTATATTTTTTTTTATCTTGGCCATTAGATGTGAAATCCATGATAGGCAGGACAGTTTTACTTTTTAATTTTATTCAGAGCACTTAGCACTTAATTTTTTTTTCATTCACTCATGTACAACAGAGGATAATATTTTAATGCCATAATTGTTTTCTTGTGTTCTATTTGGTCCTGGCAGGATCCCTCGGAGGAAGTATGACTTAAAGGTACAATGTTGGTTTACCTTCTATTTGGGCTTCACTGATAGAGGATAAGTGTATATGGCAAAGCCATGGAAGAAGTCAGTGTAAAGAAGTAATCTTAAATATGCCAAATTTTGTCAATCTCGAACTACTGTTCAGCCAAGATAACCACCTATGACAACCATGTGGTCTTGCACACAACTCTTGCCCCATTCAAGAATGAGCTCCTGCCCTTGGAGTCACTCTGAGCTTTGGCAGACGCACTTTCGCCTTATTTTACTTCTATGACACTAACCAAACTTGATCTTTCCCAGTCAATTCACATCCTGACCTCATTATGCTTTCCAATTCCATTATATATTGTCTTTCTTCATTAGAAATTAAGTTTGTTGAGGGCAGGGGCAATACTGATTTCTTGTATTTTTATCTCCAGCACTTAGAATGGTGCTTGGCAAATAATGCTTAATAAATACAAGACCCCCAGTCAGTGGCCAAGGAAAATAAATGAACAGAGACAACTTTATATGGAAACTTGGATGATTTGCCTTGATTGTCCCAAGTGAAACAGGCAAGGTAATTGATTTGTAATACATGGTTTATTCAAATCAACCATTTGACCAATTAATCTTTGGTCACACATGTAAGAAAGATATGCAATAATTAATTTACTAAAAAGAAGCCAAAAGATAGATTTTGAATTCTGTGTTTCTTGTTTTCCCTTTGCACAATGACATTTAAAGGGCATGTTACATATAAGTTCAGAAAGACAGAGAAAGCTTATGTTATCCCTTAGCTTATGTGCTATAGTAACTCTAGTAAATCTAACAAGAAAGTAATTAGCCTCTTCATAAAAAAAAATAAAACTAGTGAAAAAGGAAATCCAGTTTGAAAATGAATTGCAGTTATTGATATAGCTTTCTTCTGACCTGAAGTTATCAATGTCACATTCTACACTTTTTTTTTTTGCTTTTTAAAAAAAAAAACCTTTTCTTCCCTTCAGAGCACTTATTTTTGCAGCAAAGGTATAAAGCTGGAGTTAGAGCAAGGAGGTAAGGTTGCAATAAAAGGGATTTTCACATATTGACTTTGAAATAAAATAAAATCCATTCTAAAGTGATGGTGATCCTCTGGGGCCTCAGTCTTCTATTATTACATTTAATATTGTTATTACAGTCTTCATCATTTCCTACCAGAAAGTCTGACTTCCTAATCAGACAAATATCAATTGGATTTCTATCCTCAACTCTGGTCACAGGGGTTCAGAATCCCTAAGTGGAAACTATAGTCTTTTATCTCCTCACTTCTTTCAGCTGCACAGTTCCTTCCCCATTCTCACATACCTACCTTCTCTCTTACACACTATGACCTAATGGTCATTAATGTTCCATTTGGAAAGAATTAAAAAGTACTATAATTTATATGATTAAATTGGCCAAATTATTTTTTCTTTTGAAATCACATGTGTATAATTTCCTATAAGTGCTTTAAGAAAATCAATAGATCCAGTTTATAAATTATGTAGTACGCCAATCTGTCAGCCATTTTTAATGTAACAGAAGGGACACCTTTTTGCAACTAGATAGGAATTATAGCTCTGATTCATGAGCATGGGAGGAAACAAACAAGACCTATAGCTATGCCATCTCAAACTGAGGCTCTGTTTTTGCCTTATGTTGGAACAGAAATTCATTTTACTCTTAAAAAAATAAGAAGAGCAAGCACACATATAAAGAACATAAAAGTTATTGTGATATGAAAATCATGTACAGTCTACTGTTAAATGTGGCATATGATATTTTCTATAATTGGTAGCTACATTTTGAGGCTTTTACTGTTTTGAAATATCAGTTGAATTAACTAAAGACATTTTGATAGTTGTCCATAAAGCCTAAAGTCATAATTGGGGTTTATGGAGCATCCTGAATACTAACAGAAAAAAACATGTACAAATGATTTTTAAGTAGTTGTTAAAAGAAAGAATTTCTATAATGTAACTGTATATATTTTACAGTATCTTACTTAATGCTAAGCTGTAATTATACAGGACTTGAGAGAATATACCATTGATCACCAGTGTTATACTCAGACAGAATTTCCAATATTAAGTCCTTGAAATATATTAATAAGTACATTGTTAAAAAAAGTACATTTCTCCCTTCAGTTAATTTCCTCTTTGTGACAACTTAATGAATTGACACCCATTTGCTTTAACAATTGATCCAATTTCTAAACTCTTCAGTGACTTTTTTTCTTTTTGTTTAAACTCCACTTGCTATTATATAAGAGGATGTTTTCTAAAAAGAGAGCTATTTTCCTACATATAGCTTCCATGCCTTGTTCTTTGATTCAAAAAGCACAATTCAGTGCAGAGCTCCCACTGACTTCAAAGGAAAGCCTTTATAATCAAAGAAAAGTTGAGTTTTGCCAAGTTACTGGAAAATTTTGGAATAATCCTCTTTCCTAGCAAATGACAAAGATCTTTGCTCTACTAATAGAGCCTAATATGAATATTCCTTATCTATATTGCACAAACTATAGGAAGAACATAAGATTCTGGAAGATATGGGTGTAGGTCTTGCATCTGGCAAAATAAATATTACCCTGACCAAGCCACCTAATACTTTAAGTTAAATACAGTCCGAATTCTACAGAAGGTAGCTGAGAGATTTCACCTATCAATGAAGTCAGAAGTTCTTGACATACACTGCACTTCATGAAAAATAGAAGCAAGTCTTTCTCTGAGTCAAAAGTGAAATGAGAAGGGAATGGGTAAAGATAACAGAGGGTTTTTGAGACAGAAAACTCAAAATAAATGTCCTAAGCTGAGCAAAGTAGGAGACAAAGTCACACCCTAAGAATTGTTTGGGTCAGGGTAGGTATTTGAAAGATACAAACATTTAGAAGAGCTATTGTGGGTTCTGTGCTAGGCTTGATAGAAAGGGAAAAAAATTGAAGGGCACCAGCTGAAAGAGGATCATATGAATTTTAAGGGATGTAGTAATAAACACAGCTTTGCAAATTTCACCCACAATACTCTCTACTTCTGTTCTCTAAAACCCTTTTATGAAACATCCAGAGAAGCTAGCTAGCAGTAGCAGGAAGAATCTTTGCCATAGGCTACAGATTTGTTAATAATTTGGATTCTATGCACAGTTCCATTTAAATTAAAAAAGAACCTATGTATATTTTGTTCTCTGAGCATCTTTGTAGAGTTCCACAGGGAGCTGAGGCTGTACTACAGTACAGGCATTTAGGGACCAATAATGGTGGCCAGCAAGCTTTCAGGACACAGGAGCAACATTAATTAGTCAGGGACACATATAATCAATCAGTGGGGTGGCAGAAGGGCACTGTCTTTCAAGGCACCCTGAAGAACTTCCTAAAATGTTAATTTTCTTTTATATACACGAACAGAGCTAACCTTACCATGGCCAACATAAAGCATTTTTTCTTTTCTTTCTTTTTTTTTTCCCTCATGACTACAGTTTGTATTTAAGCCATAACCCTTTGGATCAGCTTCCTTTTCTAGGATTAGATAAAAGCAACAAGGATTGTAAGCATCATCATGGAACAAATTTCACAAGAATGAGAGTTGATTGTAGGCACCTGGGATGGGAAGCATAAATAGAAAACTGCCAGTAAGATATGGGATTGTACAGAGAAAGGAAGACTATTGGCCTGGCACTCAGAAATCAAGATCAAACTGATGATCTAGATTGCTACTTCTTGTGTGACACTAGGCAAGTCATTTAATTTGTTCCAGCCTCAATTTCCTCACTGGTAAAGAGGGAGAATTTATAATATATATCTATATGCATGCATATGAGTGTGCATGTATATTTATGTGTCTGAGATTCATAAAGCTTTGCAAAACAAACACTTTACAGAATCACATGCTTAGAAATTAGAAAGACCACACAGATAATCTGGTCCAATGCCTACATTTTGCAGATGATGAAGCTAAGGCCCAGGAAGGTTAAATGACTTACATGTAGCCATAAAGATGGTGAGGTCCTCTGACTCCAAATCCTCCATACAATGCAGCTGAACTTCATATTTTATATAATATAAACTTTCTGAGGTCGAGGATTTATTTTTGGTCCTTCTATCTTTGTGTCTTCAGGCCCAGCACAGAGCCCTTTACATAACAGAGCTTTATCGATGAGCATTTACTGAACTCTTCCTATGTGAAGGCACTGTGCTTGGTGATATATGTATGTATGTATGTATGTGTATGTGTATCTATAGCTATATGTGTGTGTGTGTGTGTGTGTGTGTGTGTAGGCATGTAAAGTAACAAAAATGGGAGGCAATATATGTATGAATGCCTGTGTATACAGGTGCAGATATTTGTATATTTGTATTGTAACATATATACACTATATCACTGTATATCATTGTATACATTTGTATATATACAAATACTGCCTCTTCTTTGGAAAGTAAGCTCAATGAGGCCAAGTACTGTTTTACTTTTATGTGTAGGTGTATATATATATATATGTATGTGTGTGCATATGTATATGTATATATATGCATATATAATAAAATACATCTGCATTATTTATATTACATATGTACATATGTATTGAAAATCAAAACAGACAAGAAAAAAATAAGGGGAAGGCACTCTTAGAAGACATCACCATAGCACTGGAGAGGAAAGTATATTCAATGAGCATTTATTAAGTTGCTGCTATGTGAAAGTGCTAGGGATTAAAAAAAAAGGTTGGGGAGTTAAAAACAGAAAATGCTATCCTTTTCTCAGGGTGCTCACAGTGTAATGGAGTAGATAATATGCAAACAACCAAGATATATGCAAGCTGAATTGGAGACAATCAACAAAGTGAAGGCACTAGAATTAAAGGGAGCTGGGGTTCGAAAGGTTTCTTATAAAGATACAATTTTAACTGAGACTTGAAAGAAGACAAGGAAGTCAAGAGTTAGAGATGAAAAGGGAGAGAATTCCAGATATGAGACACAACCAATGAAATTATTTGGGGTCCAGAAATGGGAAAATATTATGTCAAAAGCAGCAGAAAGGCTAGTGACATTGGATTGAAGGGTAGGTGGAGGGATGGAGTTGAGGAATCAGGAGACTAGAAAGGGCAGGGGCACTGGTTAAAAAAGGTTTAAAATGGCAAAAAAAAAAGATTGTGTATTTGATCTTAGAGGTAATAGGGAACCACTGGAGTTTATTGAAGGGAGAAAGGGCAAAGATAGATTTATGGTTTAGGAAGATCAATTTGACAGCTGCTGAGGATGGATTGGAGTGGGATGACATGAGGTAGGATGACCAACAATAAGGCTATTACAATAGAGCAGGTGTGAGGTAATGAGAACCTACAATGGGTGGTAAAGAAGGATATATATATATATATATATATATATATATATATTATATATATATATATGTATATATATGTATACATATATATATGTATGTGTGTGTGTGTGTATGTGTGTATATATATACACACATATATATGAGTAGAATCAAAGCCTATTTGTATGTGTGTAAATATATATATATATAGTATCATATTATGTGTTTATTATATATATATTTTAAATTAAAGTCATATATACATATACAATTCATATCCATGCACATATATACACACATATACATATATACATACATTATTACACATATGAATGAGACATGAAGAAAGAAAGAATCAATAGGATTTGACAATGGATTGGATACGGAAAAGTAAGACAGCAAAGAGTCAAGATTGACACTAAGGTTATGATACTGGGTGACTGGGAAGATAGTGGTGCCTCTGACAATTATAGGCCTCCTAGAGGAGGTGGCATTGAGTCGCTAAGGAAACCAGGAATTCTAAGAGTTTGGAGTTGGGAGGGAAAGCAGGTATGTTCTCTAGGAATGTGAAACAGATAGTGCAAAGGAACTTCTGAGTTGAGAGATGTTTGTGTCCTATGGTGAAACTATAGGGGAAAGAAAGCCAATATGGCTACATTGTAGAGTATCTGGCAGGTAGTAAAATGTAAGAAGATTAGAAAGTCAGGAAGAAGTTAGATTTTGAAGGGTTTTAAGTTCCAAATAAAGGATTTATATTTGATCCTGGAGATAATAGGAAGACACTGGAATTTTATTTATTTATTCATTTATTTATTTATTTTAGTTTAAGAGTAACATGATCAGACCTATACTTTAGCTTTAGGAAAATTACTTTAGCAGTTGACAGGAGGATAGATTGGAATGGGAAACAACTTGAGACCAGGAAAACAATTAGAAGACAATTGAAATAATACAGGTAAGCAATGGTGAGGACCTGAAATTGGTTTAATTTATGATCATTATTAAATTGAATTGAACTGGCAAATTATTAAAATAATCATGATAATTATCCAGTGCCTAGATTACAGCCTCAGACATTTGCTAGTTCTGTGACCCTGAGCAAGTTACTTAATCCTCTTTCCCTCAGTTTTCTTATCTGTAAAATAAGCTGGAGAAGGAAATGGCAAACCGCTTTGCCAAGAAAAGCCCAAATGGGGTCATGAAGAGTCAGACATGATTAAAAAACAACTGAAAAACAACAACAAAAGTAGGGCCTAAACCTAATTGGTACTTAATACATGTTCACATAATTTAATTTACTTGATACCATTCCACGCCAGTCTATTGGTCACACTTTTGAGTCTGTTCCAAAGAGGAAGGCTGGATGAAAGCCTTAGAAAGGGGAGGCTTACTGCCTGATCTTTCCAGCTTGTGAGTCATTAAGAAAAAGCTGGCTATTGAGCAGTTCCTGATTGAAGACTGTGATTTTCTCCGGCTGCAAATCAGAGGGAACAGGTGGCATTCTGTGTACCAGTTTGTGTCTTCATTTCACTCTGAGGCAAAAACTGTTGAAGGGAGGTGGCTGTAAAAAGACCCACAAGTTAAAAACCCTTTAGTTTAAAACACAGCAAGGAAAGATTAAAAAAAAAAAAGGTTGTTCTTTCAACTAGTCTTTCAACTCCTGTACCCAAGTGCTTTTCACTTCTATTTTTAAAGGGAAAAAAAGATAGAAAAGAAAAGAAAAAAGTAAAGATAAAGAAAAAAATAATAAATGAACCCAGCAGCTAGAAACTGAAAAGAAAGATCAAGAGGGTAAATCCGTGTGGTCAGGCATGGAGTGAGCCTGGAATTAAATCTTCAGGTGAACTCTGCCCTCCAAAGAAAGAGAAAATACAGTTTTTAAAGTGCTTTGTTCTGTCAATGATTGTTAAGCACTTGGAGGTAATATAGAGACTCAGATGGTCTAAGTGGGTATTCAACGATTTGGTCACCTTGGGGAAGTATATCAACAAGTTGGCCACATGATGATGAATGCATTTTAAAGCCATAGAAACTCTCAAATAACTACCAAATCTAGAGGGGTCAAGACCTTTATCAGACCTCCCTGGCTTCCTTTTCAGTCTGAACTAAAACTCCATCTTCTACAGTAAGCTTTCCTCAACCCCTCTTAATTCTAGTGCCTTCCCTTTGTCAATGATTTCCTCTTTATCCTGTTTATAGCTTAATGTGTATATATTAGTTTGTATGTTGTCTCCTTCACTTTGAAGGCAGGAAGTTTTTTCTCTTTTTGTATTCTTAGCACTTAGTACAGTGCCTGACACATAGTAGGTGCTTAATAAATGTTTATTGATTGATTAATCAGTGGAGGAAGTATCTATACTAATATATATGAGAAGACTTTAAGAGATGATAGCATATCACAATTGGCAACTATTATGCCTATGACAGACATAAACATTTGGTTTAGAAATTATTTTGTGTGTGTATTTCTGTGGCACTGAGTTTTACGGTAAGAGAACAGGATTCAATTTCAGAGGGCCTGGGTCCAAATCCCTTCTCTGTCATTTACTGCCTGTGTGACTTTGGGCAAGTCATTTAATTAAGTTTATGAGGTCTTACTTTCTTCATGTGCAAAATGAGGGAAATAGAGTCATTTACTCCTAAGATAACTTATAAACTTGAAAAGCTTATGATCCCTCAAATTTGTTAATAATCCATAGAAAGCTTGAGAAAATTAAGGACTGTTTTCATCACTTGGGTAAAGGCTGAACTAGATGATCTCTGAGGGCTTTACATCTCTAAGATGCCTTGGGTTAAGTTTGGAAAAATATTATATTGCTTTCTCTCTCTTCTAGCTCTCATTTTTTTCCTCCCCTTCCCTAATACTCCTTAAAACTCTTAAAACTTGTCTGCCTGTCATTTAAGGCTCTCCACAATTTAGCTGCAGACTTCATTCTTACCTTTTACTATGCATTCTCCTTCACATACTTTACTTTCTTATGAAACTGGATTATTTATTTTCCTGAATTCGCACAATGTTCTTTTCCACTCCCATCTTTGTATCTCTAGCACCTAACACACACAAAGCCTTACTCAAAGTAGGTACTTTACAAATATTTATTGAATTGAACTTGATTGATCATTCATATAAAAGAACTTGTGATATTTAACATTAATTGTGTATTTCATAGTAATAAATATTGCTATACTTTTATTATAAGGACTTTTCTGCATTTATTGCATTCACTGAGGAAGATCTTAAATGATTACATATATGAAAGAAATTGTACTTTAATCTTACTCTAATTTAAAGAGTACTGTCTCTGGAGTTAGAAGATCTGAATTCAAATCTTGTCTCTAAAGTTTGCCTCTTTTTTACTAGGACCAAATTGCTTAATCTCCCTGGGCCTCAGTTTTCTGATCTGTTAAAACAAACAAACAAAAAAGCGAGTTGGACTAGATGGCTTTTGAGATATCTTAAAGCTTTAGAAAGATGATATTATGATCCTTTTCTTCTTCTCCATTATCTTTCCTTTCTCCTTTGTAATGGTCTTTCCACCTTAGTCTATTAGGATGATCAGGTGTTAACTTCTAGCTTCACTGCTCATGCCAGACTTTTCCATCTCCCTGTCAGCAACCGATGAGCCCTGGAGAGGCCTCCATTCCATAGACCTTTCTGATTGGTGAATTTCTGATCCAGACCTTATTTCATGAGGTACTCAGGCCATACTCACTTCACTCATGGCTCCATACATCACTCTCCAGATTTCTTGACCTCCTCACCAGTAATCTTGCTCTTCTCCATATGAATGTCTCTCTTTCTCCTGTCCCCAAGCTTTCTAGCTTCCCTTTTATGTGTTGACTTTTCTTATTAGAATGTAAGCTTCTTGAAGGTAGCACTTAGTACAATGCCTGGTCCATTGCAGTGCTTCCTAAATGCCCTACCTATCCATATATCTTCTTTCTAATCTTAAAAATCTTTCTTGGAACCTGGTATCTCCCTCAAGTTGGCATCCTATTTCTTGTATCTCTTTCCACTTCCAAGCTTTTAGAAAAAAGCTACTCCACATGTTTTGTGTCCACTACCTCAACATCCATTTTTTCCTTCAGCACCATTCAGTTTGGCTACTATGCCTATTACTCTCCTGAAATCATTTTATTAAAGGTCACAAGAGCCACTTAATTGAAAAAATATAATTAACCTGTTTTTATTCATCATTTTCCTTGACTCTCTGAGTATATAACAGTGTTGATTAACTGATCCATCCTGATATTTGCTTCTTCCTTGAATTCTGTGATAAAAAATACTTACTCTGTGCAAGGGACTGTGCTATATGCTGATACAAAGATAAAAATTAAATAAGCACCATTATGGAACTTACACTATACTTCCCTTTTTCCTATGTGTGCATCACTTACAGCTAAAGGATAAATCCCAGAATAAGCCTCCTAGTGGCTATAACTTCAATGTTCTTCCCAGTGACCCTCAATCTTAAACCTGATTCCACCTCTATGGGCTCCAAGCAATGGGACTGAGGTGGCCTTTCTTGCTCTGACAACTCAATTTTTTTTTCATGTCATTACATACGGTGGGATGAAGTGGTTACTAGTTATCATATAAAACTCTTTTATTCTTTTGTATTTTATGAAGAAATGTATTATTTTGTCAACATTCCAGAAATTGAAAGATTGTCAGCTTTTTTCAAATTCTTTGCTTTTATTTTTGTTAGAGTTCTTCGATTTATGATTGATTTAAAAATTTTTTTGAACTTAGTTTCATTTTTCCCAACTATATATCTTTGTAATTAAAAAAGTCAGTATTAATGATATTTCTTACATTTCAAACTTAAAATAGAAACAAATTATTAATAAAAGAAGACAAAAAATAAGCCTGCATCACAATCTACAATTGCTACATCTTTAAACAAAAGGTTTTTCCTATGAGGCTTTTGGAGTTCACCTCCCCATAAGAAAACAACATACAAATGAGAGGGAAAGTTCCCCAATTTTTGTACTGAGGGATCCTAGAGAGATATAGTGCTCCATTGGTATAATATAATAGTGTGACTAATTTAAATCCACCGATAATTTCCATGTTTTTTACCAGAACTTCTAAGAAGAAAATTGATCTTATTTTATTTGTAATTTTATTTTTTTCTCTTTGTCTTGCTCAATCTTTTATAAATGAAATAATGGTAGGAAATGGATCATCATTTCCTCCACCTTTCCCTTTGATTCTCTTTATTATTACCTGTATTATTGGGACAGCTAGGTGAAACAGTATATAGCATGTGGGACTTGGAGGCCAGAATACCTAAGTTTAAATGCAACCTGGGAGAGTCAGTTAGCCACTGTTTGCCTCAGATTCCTCATCTGTAAAATGGGAATAATAATTACACCTACTTCCCAGGGTTATTATGAGGATCAAATACAATAATAACTGCAAAGTACTTAGCATATAATAAGCACTACATAAATGTTAGTTATTATTTTTTAATCCACATGTAATTAAGCAGATTAAGAATGCATGTATTTCTAAGTTAACTTATGGAATTATTCTTAAATTCATAACTTGCCCTCACTTCCTTTTCACTGCCTAAAACAGTGTTTTATTTACTCTGAGGCTTAATAAATTTCTGCAGAATTTAATTCAAATTTAAATCATTTTGATTAATTCCTTCTGTTTTGATAATGCCTAGATTTCCCTAGATTTCTTGCATCATTCTTCCTCCTTTGTCCCAGAGAGTGATCCTTTATAACAAAGAATTACAAAAAAAGAGAGAATAAAATGAATAAAATTAATGAAATAATGGAATATGCAATATTCCACACATGTGAACTATATTTCCATGGTCATCATCTACAAAGGTGATGAGGGAGGTACCTTTCCATACCTCCTCTTTCAGACCAATATTTTATTTTATAATATTAAGAAATTCATTACTAATTGTTCTGTGTTTCATGTTCTTTCTACTTACAGATTTATAACTATCACGTTTATTGTTTTCCTATTTATTTGATTTTGTACCAGTTCATTTAAGTCTTTTTATTCTACAGTGTATTCATCATGGCTGTTGTTTATTATAGTATGTAATACTTCATTATATTTACAAACTACAATTTGTTTAGCCATTCCCCAACAAATGGTCATCTACTTTCTTTTTTGGGCCCTTATGGCTCAGAGTGAACATAAATAGTAATTGTTTCTCTTTTGGCCAGAAACAACCCTGAAGGTGTTTCCTTTCCAGTTTGATTTCATTCAATCATTCATTCACTTATTTAATTGTTTGTTTGTTTGTTTATTTATTATTAAAGGGGGCATTCCTTGACTCACTTCTTAAACAGCCCTAATTCATTTATTTCTTAGCTTATTCATTCATTCGTTAATTTATTCAATCATTTTTGTTTGTTTGTTTGTTTATTTAATTATTCATGTATCTATCTATTTATTTGTTTGTTTGTTTGTTTGTTTGTTCATTATTAAAGAGGCCATCCCTTGACTCACTTCTTAAACAGCCCTAATAACTGAATGGGCTTTGTCTCAAAGTGACTACTCAGAAATATCTTAGCTTAAAAAGGCCAAGGTCTCCCATTGTATCCTGGGCCATCTCCAGTTAAACAAGTCTATATCTGGCCACTGGACCCAGATGGCTCCAGAGGAGAAAGTGAGGCTGGTAACTTTGCACAGCACTCCCTCACTTTAATCCAATTCACTTGCAAATGATGGCTTCATTCATCTTCCTGATATCACGGTCCTCTTTAAGAATGAAGGACAAACTACACACAAATTGTTTGCTACAAAAAAAAAGGAGTTCTGCTATAAATATTTTGGTGAATATAGGGATTTTAACTTGATCATTGACCTCCTTGGGATATGTACCTGGCAGAGGTATTTCTGGTTAATTTCAGAATGATTATACATCTTATCTTTACATAAGTTCTCTAATATTGACTATTACTTTTTCATCTTTGTTAACATTCTAGGAAAGAGATTTTATTTATTGGTGTTTCTCTTATAATTAATCCACTGTAGCATTTTTTCTGTATGGTTATAAATAGATTGCATCCTACCTACCTACTTTTGAGAACTATTTGTTCATATCCAGTGTTTGGTAAGCGAAATGGATCAATTAAGTAGGAACTACTGCCTTAAAAAAAGAAAGAAAGAAAGAAAGAGAGAAAGAAAGAAAGAAAGGAATAAAGAAAGAAAGAAAACTTCTGGGAAAACTAGAAATCTGGAATAAATTAAGTTTAGACTCATACCTTATAATATTTTCCACAACAAAATAAAAAGAATGCATGGAAGTTTGTTCAGAGACAGCCACATGGCATAATGGATGTTAAATTGAATTCAAGAATAATTTGAACCTGTGCTCAAAACCCACCTCAGAGACTAAGTAGCTGTTGACTTTGGACAAGTCACTTAATCTCTCTGAGGCTCAGTTTCCTCATCTATAAAATGGGTATAATAATAGCACCTACCTAACACCATTGTTTCATGTACAAAAGCAGATGATAAATGTGAAGTATTTTTAAAAATTTTAAATCTAATTAATTGACTTTAAAAATGCCTGTTTTATTGTATGTAATTTACAATGTCTTGTTTAATTAAGGATACATTTCTTATCAATATCTATTAAATCAATCAATAAATAAGTACTTATTAAGTTCTGAATATGTACCAGAAAGTGTGCTAAGCACTGAAAAGATAGATATGATCTATTTCTCTATTTTTTCTAATTGTATGATTATTTATATTCAAATCACATATTTATTTTGAATTTATTTTGGAATATATTGTAATATATTAGAATAAGTCTAATTTTCTGCCAGACTTCTTTCCACTTTTCCAATCACTTGTTATCAAGTTCTTTCCTAGGTAAGTTATGCTTTTACCTTTATTGAACACCAGCTTATTGAGTTCCATTATTTCTAATTTTCCCTTATTCAGTCTGTTACATCAATCTACTCCATTTTTTAACCAGTAGAAAATATTTAGATGATTTCTGCTTTATTATATAATTTAATTTCTTGAAGTGCTATTCCCCTTTATTCTAATTTAAAAAAACAAAACTTTCTTTTCTTAAGGTAATCTGTGAATTCCCTCTGTTGCTGTTTTCTGTATTTGGAAATTCTATACAGTTTTCTAAAATTATCCTTTGCCTTAATAGCACTGAAATTTTTGACTTGATTTTTTGTTTTACTCTGGAAGACTATCTTCAAGATCAATATATTCTGCTTACATAGATATCTTGTTTTCTTTTAGCATTATTTTTTTTCTCTTTGTTCGTTCTTCACATCTGTGTAATTTCATCCCCAATGAGTTGGTCTTTCTGTATCTCTCAAAGAGCAAGTATCTCTATTGGTGAGACTTGCATCAAGGATTCAAAGTTTTCTATTTTACTAATTATTTCTTCTAGAAAAACCACAACTTCTGCTTTCACAATTCTTACATTTTCCTTGACTCTGGAGAATTTTTCTATGGTTCCATGTTCTCTTGGGAGTGCACAAGGTTCTCTACCCCCTCACACATAAATTAATTTTCCTTTGTCTTGCAATATTATTTCAGAGATGTTTGCATTTGTTTAAATACAAATATTATCTTTAAAAAAAAGACAAGACCAAAAATAGTCATAAATCAGAAATAAAAACAATGTGAGAAAAAAAGAGGAAAATATACACTGAACTCTATTGACTTTAAATTTGGGTTAAAAAATTCAGCAAAATCAGAGTAGCAGATTAATAGCAAAAAAAAAAAAGCCCACAATCTGTTGCTCACAAGAAGCACACATAAAAAGTAAAGCTATACACAGAATAAAAATTATACCTGAAACAAACTTTACCATTGGTCAGATGAGTCTATAAAAGCAAAGTTGCAATCCTGCTGTCAAATAAAGCCAAAAAAGAAATCACAAGATAATAAGATAATAAAAGATAGACAAGGAAATCACATTATGCTAAAGGGAAACCATAGTTTAAAAAAGGTGATACTAATATAAAACTTACAAGCTCCAAGTATCATAGCATCTAAATTCATAAAGGAAAAAGTTTACTAAATTTCAAGAAGATATAAATAGTAACCAAAAATAATAAGATATTTTAATGTCCCTTTCTCAGAGTTGGGAAAATCTAATGAAAGTTAAACAACAGGAGACTATGCAATTGAGCAAATTTCTAGAAAAAAAATAAAGTGAAAGGACTTATAGCATCTTCTGAATGTGATCACTAAAGAGTATTTGTATTTCTTAACACGTATGGGGTTAAAAAAAAAAAAACGACCTTACATTAGGGTACAAGAGTACTATAAATTACTGGAAAAAGGCAGAACTAATAAAAATGTAATTTACAGACCATAATGCATTAAAAATAGTAAGCAATTTAGGGAACACAAACAAAATAAACAGATCTAACTGAACACTTAATGAAATTCTCAGTTACATATGGCTCAATGATATATAATTACCTAAAAGACCAATGAAGCCAAATTCCTGGGATTCAGCTAAAACTATCCTCTGGTGAAAAGTTATATCCCTAAGAACACACATTATCAAAATGTAAAAGGAGAGTATTAATAAACTGAATATGCATTTAGAGAATAGAAATCCAACAAATAAACAAGGGCAAAATAAGTACAAAAGAGATATTGAAAATAGAAGAGAAGTAGTTATATCTGAAACCAAAATGTTCATGAACATGTTAACCAAAAAGAAGAAAATTTGGAAAGATTAATATAATTGATAAACATTTAGTGCTCTAAGTTTTTAACTGATTTTCTTTTTTGTGATAGCAGTGGTATTTTTACCCATTGGTTTTTATATAGCCCTGTTACTCACTTTCAGATTCTTCTTCATCCTTGAATAATAAGTTTATTCCTGTGTCCAGTCTATAAGCTATTATCAGTTTTGTCCAATATTTAGGAATGTATTTTTTTTTGCAGGCCTTAGACTCTTTGTAGAGTAGTTTCTGGAAGGATGAGATTATCCTCAACTGGCTTCCAGTTACTTTTACCATCCAGTCATACATCCTGTTTCCCCTCCCTTCATTCTTTACTATTCTGACAGAGTTGAATAAGGTCTTGCACTTTTTCCCAAGTTGAGGAAGGTGAGATGATAGTTTTGGGAAGATTGTCTTTGGACTTGAGGTTCCCTAGGCTAGGAGATGTCCAAGACAAAGGGATGTCTTATCCCTATTAGCCTCCCAGTATCTTTCCCATTTCTTTGAATGTTTGGGCAGAATTGTTGTCTTCTATTACACCATGATGATGGAGAAAGAACAGAAATAAAGTGTGCCAAATATCTCAGCAGCAGAGGTAAATCCCTGAGTTAGTTTCACAGCACAAGCCTGTGGATTGAATTGTTTGCCCTGCTAGAATGTGGAAACTAGTAGGGAGGGACTCTATTACATGATGCCCAATGGAATGACTGATAGCAACCAGCAGCAATCATAGACCAGCCAAGCACTATCTAGCAACGGGCACATAAGAGAAAAGAATCCAGGATGTATTAAGTGCCAGGCATTGTACAAAGTACTTTACAAATTTCATGTCAGTTGATCCTCATAATATCCCTGGGTAACAGGTGCTATTATTATCCTCATTTTACATTTGAAGTAATCAAGTCAAACAGGGGTTAAATTACTTGCCCAGAGTCACAGAGGTAGTATCTGAGTCAGCATTTGAATTCATGTCTTTCTGTCCTATTCCTAGCTGCTTCTAGGGGATAGTGTGATAATGTCAACAGAAATCTTCAGCAGTCCTCTAGCAATGGAGTCATGAATCACCACTCCACAAGTATATCCTGGCCCTACTCACATCTTTCCTACGAGTGGGTCCTTCCCACAGATCCACATTTTTCCTTTCCACATATGTTAGACAAGTAGGTTGATTTTTTTTCCGCCAAGAATGTGTGTTGAAGAATATACTGCAGTTTTATGGGGGGAGCTTTTCCTTTGCTATTCTTTTTCATTAAATGTTGACTCTGACCAATTGGAATGAAAGTCATCATACCCATGAGACTTGTGAGCTGCGGTGTTGAGTGCATGTGGACCCATAGAGTACTTACCTTAAGTCTGAAACAACTTGTCTTGTAGTCCCATATGTGAGAGACATATATTCCAGGTGCATTAACTATTGTGAGTGGAAAAGAAAATAGATTCCCTGAGATTTACTGCAAACAGACACCCAGAGAAGGAAAATAAAAAGAAGAGACAAAGTGTGTCAGAAAAAAGAAATTAATATAAAAAAGTGGAACACATGGAGGAGAGGAATAGAATCTCTGTTTCTCTCTTCCATTCCTGATTAGTTTTGAAGTTCCAAATTTCTATGCCTGCAAGCACCAAAGACATAAGGGTAAATAAAAATGATATAATCTAGCTCCACAACAACCAGAGTCTTGGATTTGTTTACTTATCTGCTCTGGACACAGATCAAAATGAACCATATTGGGTACCTTCATATATTTATGAGGAAAAAAATATCCAAAGTATGATAGGATAGGAGGCAGGGGATTAGATTATTTGCCCTTAAAAATCTGAACAGTTTAGTAATGCAAACCACTTACCTGGCTTTGAAACAAAATCCTAGAGGAATTTCCCATGTGGCTTCAGCAGGAGTTTGGCTTAAGTGAGGGAATGAAGCCTCTTTTTAGCTATACGATGCATTTTGTAGAGCTATCAAGGTTTAACATTTTTTGTGCTTCTCGTCACTTTAATTCTAAAATTATTACACTGCCAATAGAGATACAATGGGATCACACATGTCATTCTCAGCTCCACTTCCAGTACATTCTCTGTACATCACTCTGCCTTTGTCACTATAATCCAACTGCCAATTTTGCTTACCATTCTGTCCCCTAATGTACCATCAGAAAAAAAAATACTCTAGCTGCTTAAGCATTGCTTGTTTTGTTGGTTTCTGGAGTGCATGTTATGGGCTAATGCTACAGCAGGGTATTTGATCCAGTGTTTCATAATAATATAAGGAATTATGTCCTTTACAAACTATTCAGACCAAATTTTCTCATTGCATACTGGGTAGCTGTAACAAGATATCTTGTTGGCACCTCAAATTCAATATGTATTCAACTAAACTCATCACCTTCCACCATAAACCTTCCCCCTTCCACTAAATGCTCTATTTTTTAATGCCATTACCATTTGTTCAGCCACTCAGGCCTCTGACTTTGTCTTTCTTCTTTGTGGGACCTTATAATCCTTGTATGAGACCTTTTATAAGACAGAAAGATTGAATATACTTGGGGAGATTTCTCACTTTTGTGGCTTATTACCCACACCAAAAATGAAAGTGAGAAATTCATAATTTGAGCAATGTATTGTCACCTCCTTGCCAATACACTAGTCTTAGAGAAGAAAACAATTATTTATAATTCTAACTAAACAAGCAGAACACGTGGAAAATATCACCTACCACCACCAATAAGTCACCTTTCTCCAGCAACCAATGTAACCTTAGTTCATTATAGTAATAAATATAGTAGATGATGACTTCTCTGGTCCCTGTTATCTGACCTTGCCACCATAATAGATTGAGACAAATATGCTGTATTAAGACGTGGTGACTGCAGTTTGATGTCTAGTTTTTTCCAGGTACTTGTATGATACATTCCCCAAACATACCAATACTTCCATGGTTGTAGAGGCTTTATGTTGTTGTTCAACTATTCAGTCATGTCTGACTCTTGATGATACCATGATATGATAAACTCTTCTATCCTCCACTGTCTCTTGAAGTCTGTTCAGGTTCATGTTCAATGTTTCTATGATACTGTCTATCCATCTTATCCCTGGCCATTCCCTTTTGCTTTTGCCTTCAATCTTTTTTAACGTCAGTACCTTTTCCAATGTGTCCTATCTTCTCATCATGTGGCCAAAGTATTTAAGTTTTAGCTTCAGTATTTGACCTACCAATTAATAGCCTGAATTATTTTAAGTATTGCCTGATTTGATTTCTTTGATGTCCAAGAGATTCTCAAAAATTTTCTCCAGCACCATAATTCAAAAGTTCCAATTCTGTGGTACTCAGCATTCTTTATAGTCCAACTCTCATAGCAATACATTGCTACTGGAAAAAACAAAAACAAAAACATAGCTTTGACTACATAGACCTTTGTTAGCAAAATGATGTCTCTGCCTTTTTGTATACTGTCCAGATTTAGCATAACTTTTCTTCCAAGAAACAACCATCTTTTTAATTTCATGGTTGTAGTTGCTGTCTGAAGTAATCTTTGAGCCCAAGCATATAAAATATGACACTGTTTCTATTTCTTCTCTATCTATTTGCCAGGAAGTGATGGTACCAGTTGCCAAGATCTTAATTTTTGATGTTAAGCTTTAAGACACCTTTTACACTCTCTGGTTTCACCCTCCTCAAGAGGATTTTTAATTCCTCTTCACTTTCTGCCATTAGAGTGGTATTGTCTGCATATCTGAGATTGTTGATATTTTCCCCAGCAATTCCAGATTTTGACTCACCCAGCCTTGCATTTCACATGATGTACTCTGAATATAGTTAAATAAGCAAGGTGACAATAGGCAGTCTTGCCATACTCCTTTTCCAATCTTAAACCAATCAGTTGTTCCATGTTCAGTTCTAACTGTTGCTTCTTGGCCTACATGCAGGTTCCTCAGGTAACAACTAAGATGATTTGGTACTCTCATCTCTTTGAGGATTTCCCACATTTTATTGTGATCCACACAGTCAAAGGCTTTAGTGTAGTCAATGAAATAGAAGTATATGCTTGTTTGTTTTTTCTTTTTTTTTCTGGAACTCTCTTCCTCTCTCCATAATCCAGTGAATATTGGCAATTCGGTCTCTAGTTCCTCTGCTTCTTTGAAAACCATCCTCCTCTCCTGGAAATTCTTGATTCACGTATTATTGAAATCTAGCTTACAGAATCTTAAGCATAAGCTTGCTAGGATGTGAAATGAACACAATTGGCCTATCGAGTGCAGCTCTTTAACGGTATTGTCTTTTAAGGTTTTAAATGGCTCAGCTGGAATTATATCGCCTTCACTAGCCTTGTTAGCAATGCTTCCTAAGGCCCACTTGACTTCATTTTTCAGGATGTCTGGCTCTAGATAAATAACTACACCATTGTAGTCATCAATGATGTTAAGATCTCTTTTATATAATTATTTTGTATATTCTTACTACCTCTTCTTATGTCTTCTGCTTCTGTCAAACCTCAACCATTTTTGTCTCCTATCATGCCCATTTTTGCATGAAACATTCCCTTAATATTTCTAATTTTCCTGAAGAGATCTCTTGTCTTTCCCATTCTGTTGTTTTCTTCTATTTCTTTCCATTGCTCATTTAAGAAAACTTTGTAAGACACATCAAATCTCTCTGCAACTATCATTTGGGCCACAGTAGTCCTTGTTTACAGTGGGTTAGAGTTTCATTTTCTTGGGTCTTCTTCTTACAATCTCCTAGATAGGGTTGGGGATCAGGGGCTTAGCAGCATCAAAAGGAAAAAAAATGTTAATAGGGAAAATAGCAAAACATTCATCAGCACTCCTTTTAAAAAAACAACTAATACTTCATTATTCTGAACTTGACAAACACTAATAAATATGGTAATTTATCGACATAGAACAACAAAGGATCACTTTTTAAACTGTTAATCTGTTATTCAGAGCTTATTTTCACTAGCATAAAATAAATCCAGCATATTAGTTGCAAAGCTCTCCTGCTTGTCTGTGTTGCCTTCTGAACTTCTCCCTTTATAAATCTTCTTTCCCTCAACCACAGATAGAATATGTTAAAACTCCTGTCATATCTACCCCCATAATACCTATTGTATCTGGTCCCTACATTTCATTCCTCCTGGAATTCTATTTTAGGCCCTCCTCACACTTTGCCTAGACTATCACAATCGCTCTTTAACTGATCTCCCTGTCCTTACCCTAGCCCTTTTTGAGCCTATCCTCCCCATTGCTGCCTAAGTAATTCTCCTAACGCAGTGCCATTACCATGCCAGTTTCTGATTCAAAGACTTTGTCTTTTCTGATTTTCTACTGAATAAAATATAAACCTTCTGTCATTCAAGGCCTTCCAAATTGTGGCTTCAAGCTACTTGTCCAGTCTTTCCTCAAGCTACTTTCCACATATTCCACATTCTAGCCAAAAAATAATTTATCTCAATTCACTGTCCTATTATTGTTTTCTCCTGTCCCAGCCTTTTCTTATGGTGTCCACATACCTAGATGGGATGCTTTTTTAACTTCTTTCTGTTGAAATTCCTCCTTAATGTCAAGGCCAAATGCAAGTGTTCTTTTCTCCATATAACTTCCCTGATTCTCAACATATGAAACTTATCTCTCTCTTATCAAATTCTTTAAAGAGCTTTGCATAGCCTTCTTATTTATGTTTATTCCATTTCCTTTTATATCATAGATAACTGTATTGTTGTCTCTTTGTTTTATTTTAAGTTATGAAGGAGAGCCTATATTTATTATCACAGGGTCTAGAATGGAGTTTTAAACATACGGATTAAGTCCTGGACCTGTAATTTTCTTTGGTGTGAAGAACTTCTGGGTGTGGAAACTCCCTTAATGTAAGTCAGTACCTTTTCTGAAATTTATAGCCTTTGGGCATTGCCTAGATTACTGAGACGTTATATAGCTTTCTAAAGCATACATAGAACTTGAACCCAGATCTTCCTAGCACTGAGGATAGCTCTTTGTTTTTCATACTACCCACATGAGGTGTTTAATGAATGTTTGTTGAAGTAAGTCTGGACACTGAATTAAATAGAGAATATGATTTATTGGACTGGCCGTTGTCCAACCCAACAGAGATTAATAAGATTCAAGTGGCAGATACCAAAATGGCAATGTGCCCTCCTGTTTCTGTTGGTATTTTCATTTAGCAATACTTCTATTTTTAGTTTTGATTTTTTTAGATGAAGTATGTCTAAAAGAAGCAATTTATATGAGCATTCACATACTATGAAAGCCAACACAGGATCAAATTTTACCACAACTCAGGAGACGGATTTTATATATGCTCATTATTTTACAGGAGGGCCAGCATGCTGTGATAGAAAGAGGGCCAACCTTGGAGTCAAGAAGACTTGGGTTCAAATCCTAGATCTGCCATATATTAGCTGTAGTAATGTGGATACATCACTTAATCTCTCAGAACCCCAGGCAAATTGTGAACCTGCCTTGTTGAAGGGCTTTTCAAGAGTGGGAATTCCATATTTATGAAGTAAAATGTCCCCCCAAAAAACACCTTTTATCTACATGCTTGTTACTATGTTAAACAATGATTTTATAAAGCCAAAGTGAAAGTTATTGCTTACTTTATCATCACATCTGAATATTTTATATTTAATTATTTATACATACACATAGAAAGAACTCAAATTCATCCTTCACAGCATCATGACTTAATTGTCTATGACTCATTTCTTGGCTTTTTTTTTCCATTTCAAACAATAAGTATTGATTTAGCAATAGGTATCATCTGCTTATTGTATCATGATACAGTAAGTACCATGTGTTCAGCACTGTGGTAGTCACAATAGGAGCATAGCATATGTGTTGATAACATCAGGTTGCTAACATGGCATCATCCATGTGAGAGATCCTAGGTAGGTGCTGCTGGGAGAATTGAGAGGAGTAGAGGATGAATGGGCATTCTACACTGGTCTACCACAAAGTTGGGGGAAACTTTTTCCTTTAAATAAATAGATGGAAGTATCAGTATCTTCAAATAGCCTGAGTGAGTGATGGGGAAAGCTTTACTGTATGAGGGAATGGGATGGCTCCTGCGTTCATTGGCCAATTTGATATTGAGACAAGAGGGGAGGCCCTTAGTACCTCCTTCTTTCCTCAATGCTGAGGCAATACGGCCCATGAGAAACAATCCTGAATCTTTGACTTTTTCATTTGTTGTTTTCTATATTAAATGCTGGGAGTGGTATTTAATATTGGACCAGGATTTCAAACCATGAGAACATGAGAGTCCCGGAATCCTGGCCATATAACTCTGCCAGCCCAGCAATGAAACTCTGAGAAGCAGTGGTATGGGATGCCAGAAGAACCAGAACCATAAATAGTGCCAACTTTGAATGTCAACCTCTCTAAGTTATAAATCAAATCCCTCCTACTCCAAACCAAAGTTTTGGTGGGGGCAGGTTAGGCTCCATATATTTTGGAGAGTTTTTTTTTTTACTTTGTTTTGACTATATCTTTGAAGTAAATATTCCTTGTAAAAAGTTATGCGATGTTAAATAGTAAAAAAGAACTGCATGGTAGTTTTTGTTTTAATTGTTTTAATCTTGTCTGACTCCTTGTGACCCCATTTTGTGGGTTTTCTTGGCAAAGATACCACTTGGCAAAGATACCACTCTCTTCTCCAATGCTAGCTATTAGGCTGCTAAAATGGGGAAACATAGTTGATGGGTGCTGGAGCTGATGGCAGAAAAAGAGATACTCCAGTTCCCCCTCCCTTAAAAAACTGAAAACTCACAGAAGGGAGATATAACAGCCCTGACAGTGAAAGAATGATAGAGTTTACCATGTTACATAGATATAAAGGAATATGAGTCTTACCCTCACAGAGCTAGTGATTTTACCCTCCAAGAACTAGTGATTTGGTTGTGAAGCTGAAGCAGACTCAAGGGAGCAAAGAAGAAAAAAAAAAGACAAGAGTAAACAATGTCAGGTTTAATTCAAGGCTAGGTTGTGCTATATGAGTCCTGGAAAAATTCAGAAGACATATCAGTCTGAGAGCAATTAGTCAAAGGAAGCTTCATGAAAGAGGCAAAACTGAAGTGGACCTCATAAAACAGGAAGGATTTGGAGCATAATAAAAATTCCCATTTGCATATTACTTTACAGTCTTTCAGCCAAAGGACTATCTTCCATATGAAAGTCTTTTCTGAACCTCTCAACTTGTACTGCCTCCTTTCCAAAATTATCTTATATTTAACTATTTTGTATATATTTATATTTATTCATTTAATATTTATACTGTATATTTTACTTGTTTTTTTGTCTTCCCCCATTAAAATGTAAGCTTTCTTCAAGTAAGATTGCTTTATGATTAGGACTTGTATCCCCAGGACACTTATCAACCTTCTGAGTTAGGCAGTACAAGATTTATTATCTTCATTTTGCAGATGAAGAAACTGAAGCTCAGAGAGAGGTTAAATGATTTGCAAAGGGTTACATAAGTGGCTAAACAGAATTCAAACTCAGATCTTCCTGATTCCAAATTCAGCAGTCTATATTACCTATGCCACACTGCCTTTTGGTAAGCAGAGGAAACAGGGGAAGGCATTCCAAGGAAGAGCAACATAAACAAAGGTGGATTTGAAAGTGAGAGTTTTAGGCTCATGTGCCATTGATGTGACCAGTTAATTAAAGAAAAAAGATTATTTTAGAGGAGGAGTAACTACCTCTTCTATCCATTTTATAACTCATTGGAACTATTTCCAGTCTTAGCCAGCAAGTCCCTGAAGCAAAACATGGAAGTAGTTGGGAAGACTTCTCCCTTTGTAGAGATGATGCAAATATTAGAATCTGTATAGATTTATTGCGTAACATGGGTTACAAAAAACAAAGCACAGATGTCTTCAGCCTCCTCTCTCAATCAGCCAGTGCACATTTGCCAAAAGCCATGGCTACCAGAGGCACATATTACAAGTTAACCCTGCCAGTGTGGTGTAAACTATGCTACTGACTTGGTACAGTATAATGGGCATATTCTGTGGGCTTGATGTGATACAGAGAACAATTTGGATCAAGAGACTCTTGGAGTTTGACAGCAAAGGCTTTGGAATTTGAAAATATGGACAGGTAGCAGTTAAGGAAATAAAGCACAGTATTGTGCAGTGGTGTCAAACTCAAACAGAAACGGGAACCATCGAACTATATCTAAGAAGTAGACATTAATCTTAAATGTATTATTATCATCTTTGTTTACTTGTATTTTTGTTTTCATTTTAAATGTATTATTATCTTTATTTAGTTATATTTTTATTAATTATATTAACAAGTTCCCAATTTTATTTTAATGTGGTCTGGGGAATATTTGAAAGTGTTTTGGAGTACATGCAGTCTGTGTTACCTCTGATGCAATGTGTAGCCTTGGAATCAGAAAAACATGGATTCGAGTCCTGACTTGGACACATACTAGCTGTGTGACCCCAAGCAAATCATTTATAATCTCAGTGTAGCAGCCACCTTTCTCAGATTTTAAATTAGAGATGAGTTGCTGACCTGTTGTGACAGGTAGAATATATATCCTATATGGGATAGGCTAGTTTTGTTTTTCTCCCTAAAAACCAGGGGTGTTATCCCCAAAACTTGATTGATCCAGGGAACTAGGGCCACAGTAGTTGAGGAAGCTTTTTAGTCTCATAAAACATAAAAGGAACAGTATATAAGTAACCAGTGTACCCTAGATGTGAAAGTTTGTTCTGTCACTACACCTAATCCATATGATGCAACACACCCTGCTTATTTCCACATGTAGAGAAGGTTAACATTTAACTGCAGCAGTGCTCTATCCACCCTAAATGTCCATACTATGACTAAATAGGCACTTTGGTTAAGTGCTAGATAGTCTGAGTGCCACTTTTCATTTTATTCTCAGAATCTGAACTACTGGACTGGCCCAAGGCAGACAATGAGGCAGACAATGAAAGTACATTAGACAATGAAGTTTCCGTACCAGGAAATGCCCCACACTGATAAAAAGCAGAATAATCTCCCTCCTCCAAAAAAAAAAAGTTAAAAGTGAAATGAGTGTCTGTTTAATTATTTCAATCAATGCTACATAGACCAGGTGATTGTGAAATCTAAAAAAAATATTGTTAAAGGTCAGAGAGGGCAGTCTTAGCAGCTTTACTTTTATCTGCTAAGGGAAAGAATACAGATAATGAGGTAAATTTAAGTGATAAGTAACTGTTCTATATGCCATTTATAACTGTACTGTGTTGAACAAGAGTTGCTAATTGAGAGAAGGAACGCCAATTAGCTGTAGTGTAAAGGAAAAAATGATGTAATAGAAAGGCCACTATAATGCCCTTATTATTTTATTAATCACTCATTTTGGTAATCACTCATTATCTGTGAGGCTTTACGCAATATGCTTACCCTCTCTGGACTTCAGTTTATGTATAAAATGAAAAAAAAAACTTGGACTGCGTAATCTCTATGACTTCTAGTGATAAATTCTATGATCCTAATTCTCCTTTGTGGAATACTTGGTGGGGATAGATTTCAAGACTTCTGCTGCCACCAAGAAGTTTAACCTGGAAACAATCCTAGGCTTCTGTAGGAAATATCTATTGCACCAGTTCATGTCAGGAAATGGGCAGTCAGGTACAATTTGCCCATCCAAGTTATAACATATAACTTTTCTGTAAATAAAATGTGTATTTTAATTGAATTGAATGAAAAAGTCTTTTTTTTTCCTTTTGCCTATCCTGAAACAACCAACAAAATAATCATGTCTCACACCCTAACAGAATAGATGACTCTTTGTTATCTAAGGTATTCATTTCCACCTTTCAAATTTGATGAAATTTCTAGGATGACAGGATAAGTAACTAAACAAGGATAGGTCGGACAAAACGGTATCTCTTTCTGTGAGCTTTGTCACCAATTTCCTCTGGTTTTATTGCCCCTAAAATGAAAATCGCTTCATTGCTAGAGACTATTGACAAGAATGTCAATAGAGTAGTGGAGACAACGTTATGGCAAACATATGATATGCTCAACTAATAGCTGAGACCTATAAAATTATGCAGGTGTTTCTTTCCTCTATGAAGCCTGTGACTAGGCTGAGTAGGTGTGACAGATGTATTTCTGAATAGCTTTTGTTCATGCATGGCTTTGTAATTGATCATGGGTTATGTAACCTATGTAAACCATCTCCATGCCAAATTTCTGGAGGGAAGGAACTGTATCATCTTTCATGTTTTCATAGGTGGAGTGCCAGACTTGGATCAGGACCAGCTGGGTTCAAATTTTATCAGAAATATCTCATAAATAGTAAAATACAAATTTTTCATTAGCAATGAAAGATTTTAAAGTACTGATTTTCTCTCCTGTCCTTACTAGCTATGTTAGAAGGAGTAACACATTTCACCTTTCTAAGCCTCAAATTTCACATCTTTAAAATGCACATAACAATAATTTCAGTGCTTTATCTCAGAGAGTTACAGTGAGATTTAAACGAGAGCATTTGTAAAATATTTTGCAAAGTTTTTAGTGCCCTGTAAATACCAGTTACTTTATTGTATCCCCAAACACTTAGGATAGTACTTGGAACACAGCTGTCATTCAGTCAATATGTGTTGATTGACTGAATGATAATAATAATAGATGGTAGTCAGAGAGTGTTCTAAGATTTGCAAAAGTCTGTACATGTGTTGTATTTTTGGTTCCTCAAAACAACTCTGGGAGGTAGGTGCTAATATTATCTTCATTTTACAAATGAGGCTGAGGAAGGCTAAATGACTTGTCTAGAGTCACACAGTCAGCAAATGTGTAAGGCTGGATTTGAATTCAGGTCGTCTGCATTCCAGTTCCAACACTTTTGCCACTGTGCCATCTTGGAATCTGGGTGAATGAATAAATTAATGGGCATAGTTTCTCATGATAAATGAATCACGAAGATTTGTTGGTAAGAGGGAGGTAAAGTCCAATGAGGATTGCTTAATGAGCATCCTCAAAAGTGGCTTTCCAATAAGTAACTTCAGACCCTGGTGGGAAACAAGCTGTTCCCATTGCATAATGTCAGGGACAGCTACCCAGCTGGAAACTCTTTGCTAGTCAGTTCCCGCTTCTCACAATGCCCTTTTTATAAGGCCGAGGCAAGCAACAGAGAATTCTGACAACAAAACACTCTGACCTAATTATAACACTTGCAGCTGTTCCAAAACATGGAAGTACTGGACCCAAGAAAATGCAACTTGTGCCTATGGAAAACAGAGTTTCACCAGACTTCCAAGGTTTTTGTGCTGCCAGCAGAAGACTATCCTACATACTACTTAATGTCTGGGGTCTAAAATCCCTTTTCCTTTGGACTCAGAACCCCTGTCTCTTTTGCCTATCACACTAATGCTGCATATTTTTATTAATTTTCACAATGCTCATTAGCCCTTCCAACCAGAAACTGTTGACAGTGGTTCCCTTTCAATCTCTCATCAACTAAGTGCATACGTGGCCTGAATAGAGCTAGTAATTTGTATGCCAACTTGCCAGTGTGCAGCTGTTACCATTTTCCTGACTATACATAATTATTTTAAAACACAGGTTCTTTTATCAGGACACAAGAATCCACAGGATAGAAAATGGCCACTTGTCCCAATGTTCCTGTCTCCCTAGTAATAAATTAGTTTCACATGCTTTCTTACCACTGTCTTCTTTAATCAGATCTTACCACTCTTTCCTCTTGCCATAAAGATGTCTCATTTGCTCTTAAGCTCATTTATGCCATTTGCTTCAATTGCCATATGCTACTCCTTATTCCCAATATTTATTACTCTTTGAGAAAAGTCTCATTCAGACTGAACTAAAAAAAAATGCATGAGATAAAAATATGTATTCATTGTTCCTTCATCACTTATCTGTCTCCCACCACCACCCCTCTCCTAAACCCCTCCTAAAGAGAGCACCTGGCAGACAAAGGAATGGTAGAGAAATAAAGGGCAGTTTGCCCAGCTTGGCCAGTCACTCACCAGATAACTTTTGGTCAGAAAAAAGCACTAAAGTTAATCACACCTAAAGTTTTTGTTTTTGTTTTTGTTTTTGCTTTCTGGATAATGTATTAAATCAACTCATAGTCTGTGAAGAAAACTCACAAGATCATCTAATTTCAGCTTCCAAGAATAGGGGAGGGAGGGAAAGAGACAGACAGACAGACAGAGACAGAGAGAGAAACAGAGAGACAAAGACAGAGACAGAAAAACAGACAGAGAGTAGGAGAAGGGGATACAGCAATCATTTATTCAGAACTTATATACCAGGAACTGTGTAAGTACCGAAGATATAAATAAAAGCTAGTTAAGTAATCTTTGCCCTGAAAGAGCTTAAATTTTAATGATGGAAGGCACCACATAAGACAGCTGAAAAGGTGAGGAGGGAAGCTCTTATTATGCTATCATGCTTTAAAGATGGCAAAGAAGTGGTGTAGTGGGCAAGATAAAGCAAAAGCTCACCAATCGAGAGTATAGCACCCAGAAGCTGAGTCGGAGGGTGCAAAGGAATATGAGGGTAGAGATGAGGATGATGGATGGGGAAGACATGGCATTATAGGGGAGTGGCTAGGAGAAGACATGGAGGCTTAGTTCCAATAGGGGGGGAAAACTACCCTTTCATCAAAATAATTAGAGAGAGAAAACTTTGAAAGTCTTCTAATAGCAACAAAGTTTGCTAAATTAAAATAATTAAATACCACATGTACACACGTGAGGGGAATGCTTACATAAAAATCCCAAATCACAATTAGTTTTTAATCATGGTGGCATATCTCTCTTTAGACAAACAGGATAATTTCATCTCTCAAAGTTGAGAATTTTGGAGTTAAATCAATAAGAGTAGTCATGCAATGACAACCCAGTAGCCTTTAGAGCAGGCTATATTTCATCTTTTCATGTAGATTCCACCAATTTATCTATTCTAGGTAAATTTGAATCTTTTTCAAAACATAAAATTGAGTGCTTTCCTGACATAACACTATTTGAGACAGATGATCAGACATGTTAATAATACAGTGGGAATTTTGATATGCTGGACTGTCAGCATTTAAAAAAATACTTCAGAAGAATAGCACAAAGTTTTCTAAATCAGGCTTAACAAATTATTAAAGGCCATTCTGGTGATAGGAAATAATTAATAGGCATTGAACAAATTCATGGAATAATCAATATTGGAAAAGTTCTGGAAAGACAGACACTCCAGCACCCTGTTGGTAGGTGTGAATAGACCCAAACCTTTTGGAAAGAAACTTGAAATTATGTAAGAAAATGATGAAAAAGTTCTATATCCATTATCTCAGAGCTCCTATCTCTAGACATAAACTCCAAAATTTCAAAGGAATTAAAAAATAAAGACTCTACATGAACCAAAACATTTATAGAAAGATTGCTATTTATCTATTTATCTATGTTTCAGTAGGGAAGAAATGGAAACAAAGAAGGTTCCTGTTTAATAGGACAGCTAGCTGGTGTGGTGTATAGAGACCCAGGCCTGAAGTCAGGAAGACATCTTCTTGAATTCAAATCTGACCTTGGACACTTGCTAGCTGTGCAATCCTGCATAAATCATTTAATCCTGCTTGCCTCAGTTTCCCTAACTATAAAATGAACTTGAGAAGGAAGTGGCAAATTATTCAAATATCTTTACCAAGAAAACCCCAAATGGGGTGATGAAGAATCAGACATAACTGAAAACAGGAATTTCTTTATAGTGTTTTAAAGTTTGCAAAGTATTTTGCATGTATTATCTATATGTCTTCAAAACACACTTCTCAACTAGGTGCTGTTATTAACCCCATTTTATAGATGAAGAAATTGACACTAATGACAGTTAAATAGCTTTCTCAGAGTCGCACAGCCAGTAGAAGTTTTTTTAATAATGAATTTATTTATTTTTAGTTTTCAATAATCACTTCTATAAGATTTTTAGTTTTAAATCTTATTCCCCCTTCCACTCCTCCCTACTCCCCAAGATAAGCTCTACTTATACATTAATATTAAACATATTTGCAAATTACTCATCATGTGAAGAAGAATTAGAACTAATGGGAGGAAACATGAGAAAGAAGAAAAAAAACCAAAACAACAAAAGAAAAGGAGAATAAATAATATGTTTCAATCTGCATTCACACACTCCTAAGTTCTTTCTTTGGATGTGGATAGCATTTTCCATTGTGAGTCTTTTGGAGATGTCTTAGAGCCTTGTGTTGCTGAGAAGAGCTAAGTCTACCAAAGTTAGTCATTGTCCAATGTGGCTGTTACTGTGTACAATGTTCTGATGGTTCTGCTCATTTCACTCAGCTTCAGTTAATATGAGTATTTTGGGGTTTTTCTGAAGTTCACATACTTATCATTTCTTATAGTACAATAGTATCCCATTGCATTCATATACCACAAGTTATTCAGCCATTCCCTGATTGATAGGCATCCCCTCAATTTCCAATTCTTTGCCACAAAAAGATCTGCTATAAATATTTTTGTATATGTGGGTCCTTTTCCCATTTTTATGACCTCTTTGGGTTACAGACTTAGAAGCGGTATCATTGGATCAAAGGGTATGCACAGTTTTATAGCCCTTTGGGCATAGTTCCAAACTGGTCTCCAGATTGATTGGATCAGTTCACAATTCCACAAACAATGTATTAGTGTTCCTATTTTCCCACATTTTCTTCAACATTTCTCTTTTTCCTGTTTTGTAATGTTAAAGCTAATGACTTTATGAGAAATCAAGAATCAATAAAACAAAACCAAAGGAATGAAAAAAAAAGTAGAAAATATGGAATATCTCATTGGAAAAATAATTGACCTGGAAAATAGATCCAGGAGAGATAATTTAAAAATTATTGGACTACCTGAAAGTCATTATCAAAAAAAGAGCCTAGAAATCATCTTTCAAGAAATTTTAAAGCAAAACTCCCCTGATATTTTAGAACTAGAGATAGGGTAAAATAGGAATTAAAATAATACCCAGTCACCTCCTGAAAGAGATTCCAAAATGAAAACTCCCAAGAATATTATAGCCAAATTCTGGAGTTCCCAGGTCAAGGAGAAAAATATTGCAAGCAGCCAGAAAGAAACAAAACTCTGGAGCCATAGTCATGATAACACAAGATTTAGTAGCTTCCATATTAAAGGATCAGAGAGCTTGGAATATGATAATCTGAAGGTCAAAGGAGCTAGGATTACAACCAAGAGTTATCTAGCCAGCACGACTGAGTATAATCCTTCAGGAGGAAAAAAGTATACTCAATGAGATAGAAGACTTTCAAGCATTCTTAATGAAAAAAACTAGTGCTGAATAGAAAATCTGATTTTCAAATAGAAGATTCAAAAGAAGCGTAAAACAGTAAATAGGAAAGGGAAATCATAAGGGGCTTAATGAGTTTAAACTGTTTACATTCCTATATGGGAAGATGACATTTGTAACTCATAAGACCTTTCTCATTATTAAGATAATTAGAAGGAGTATGTATAGATAGAGGGTACAGGTATGAGTTGAACATGAAGGGATGACATAAAAATAAAATTATGGGGTAAGAGAGGAATGTAGTAAGAGAAAGGGAAAGGGAGAGGTAAAATGGGGCAAATTATCTCACTTAAAAAGAAGCAAGAAAAAGCTGTCACCATCAAGGGGAAAGTGGGAGGGGCAGGGAAGTGAGTGAACCTTATTCTCATCAGAATTGGCTCAAAGAGGGAAAAACGTACACAGTAAATTGGATATAGAAATCTATCTTACTCTATAGGAAAGTAGGAAGGAAAGGGAATAAGAAAAAGGTATGTGTGTGATACAAGGGAGGGCAAATTTAGAGAGAAAGTAGTCAGAAGCAAAACACTTCTGAGGAGGGACAGGGTGAAAGGAGAGAGAGTAAACAATAAATGATGGGTAGGATGGAGGGAAATATAGTTAGCAATAGTAATTGTGAAAAAAATGAAGCAAGTTTCTATGATAAAGCCTCATTTCTCTGACATATAGAAAACTGAATCAAATTTATAAAAATCAGAGCCATTCCCAAATTGATATACGAGCAATTTTCAGATAAAGTAATCAAGCTATCTATATGCATATGAAAAAATACTCTAACTCATTATTGGTTGGAGAAATGCACATTAAAATAATTCTGAGGTATTATCTCATACCTATTAAATTGGAGAATTTGACAAAAATGGCAAATGACTAATGTTGTAGGGGATGTGAGAAACATAAGACAGTAATGCACTGTTGGTGGAATTGTGAGCTGATTCAACCATTCTGTAAAGCAATTTGGAACCATGCCCAAAGGGCTATAAAACATATCCTTTGTCCTAGCAATATCACCACTAGGTATGTATCCTAAAAAAGATAAAAAACAAAAAGGAAAAGGATCTATATATACAAAAATATTTATAGCATTTCATTTCTTGGGGCAAAGAATTAGAAATTGAAGGCATACCCTTAACTTTGGGAATGGCTAAACAAGTTGTGGCATGTGATTATGATAGAATACTATTGTAGTATAAGAAATGATGAGCAAGATGTTCTCAGAAAAATCTGGTAAGACTTGCATGGGTTGATGCAAAGTGAAATGTGCTGTGTGTAAAGAAACAGCAATATTGTAAGATAATCAGCTGTGAATGACTTAGCTATTCTCAGTAACAAAACAATCCAAGACAACTCTGAAGCAGTTATTATGAAAAATGCTATCCATCCGCAGAAAAAGAACTGATGGTGTCTGAATACAGATTGAAGCATTTTTTTTAACTTTATTTTTCGTGGAATTTTTTTTTTGTCTATGTTTTCTTTCACAACATGATTTATTATGGGTATGTTTTGCTTGACTTCACACGCCTTCTCAATAAGGAGGGGTAAAGAGCAATGAAGGGACAAAATCTGGAACTCAAAGTTTTAAAAACTTTTAAAAATGTTAGTAATTGTTTTTACATGTAACTGGTAGAAAATGAAAATAAAATACTATTTTTTAAATGACTATGCTTCATCCTAAAGAAGAGATAAGAACTGGTTTTACTTTCTTCTTTGCATGAGTGAAATATTGTGGAGGTGGAAAGTAACAGATACTGTCAGAATTAGTTGACTGGTTTGTTTGGCTTCATTTTTTTTCTTTTTTTATATTTGTTGTCAGATGATTATCTGGGTGGGAGATAGGAGAAGGATATATTATGAAATAAAGCTAAACAAAAACCAAACAAACAAACAAACAAGAAATAAAGCTCATTAAAAAAAGAAATATAGCCATAGACTAAAAAGAAAACTGAAACCAAAACTTAGGAAGGTTTATTCCAGGGACCAGGGAAATAACTTTAGTCCAAATCTTCCAAGTTAACATGAATCATCTGTATCTCTCTCTCTCTCTCTCTCTCTCTTCTCTCTCTCTCTCTGTCTCTCTCTCTCTCTTTCTCTCTCTCTCTCCCCACTTTCTTGTCTCACCTCTTTCCTTCCCACTCTCTTTCTTTTCCTCTCATATTGTCTTTTACCTCCCCTTCATCTCTCCTTTTTAATTTAGTTTTTCTCCCCTTCTCTACACTCTCCATTTCTCTACTGCCTCTTCCTTCCCTTTCTCTCCCATATCCCTCCTTCTCTCTTTCTTGTTCTTCCCCACTCTCCTCCCTTCCTCCAATATCCTGTTTCTCTATGCCTCACTAACTTTCTATCTTTGTTTCTGTCTCCTTATCTGCTTCTGTCTCCCTTGTTCCCTCCTCTTTATCCATCCCCAACCACAAGCCTAGCAATGACAGTTCTAGTAGCAGCAAGGGACTTACAATGTTCACTCCCAAGTAAAAATATGACTATTTTGACCTCGCAATGGCCAAATAAAAACTATGCAGAAATAATTGGATAATTAGGGAAAAGTTGGGCTTTCTGTCAAAATCATTAAGGAGATTACTTCAACTGCCACTTCAGGTGTAGCAATAGATTCCAATAGTGGGAATTAGAGAGATTCAGAATTAACTTTTCTACTTCTACCACCCCAAAACTCTCATTCTGTATCTCAATTAGGCTCTGAAATTCAAATCATTTTTTATTTGATTTCTTCAAAGTTTCCTTTTTCTTTAATAGAAACATGGAAAAATAATTGTTTTTACTTTAAGTTCAGTATTGAAATTAAAGCAAAATATCAGCTCCAAAAGATGATAGGTAAAAATTTCAGGTCTTTCATAGAGAACCAAGTTCTGGCATTCAACAAAGCAGACTTCTATTATTTCAAATAAAATTTTGAGTTTTTAAATTTATTTTAAACTTAAATACAAAATAGGAAAAGAAAAACATTGTCATGTACATAGCAGAACATGAGAGGATTCAATATAAAACAATAAATTTCCATTTCAAGAAAACCTGTATAATGAATACTACACATTATTTTTAAAGCTGTCCATCTTTTCTTTGCTTCCTTATAGGTTTTCTTTTGTCCTGTGCTGTGCATTTGTTACTTTATTTTTCCTCTTCCTTCCCAGAAGCCCCCCCCAGAAGGCTGCAATGAAGCTAGGCTACACACACACACACACACACACACACACAGATACACACCCCACATCATACCCATATATAAATATAAACATACATATATATTCTCAAATTCATTTACATAAGACTGTGTGATGCTTTTTTTCCATTGTTATCTGTTTCCCTGAAGGTAGATAGCATCTTTCTGTACAAGTCCAAGTCTTTCCATATTTTTCTAAATTCACCAGATCATCATTTCCTACACCACAATAATATTCTAACCCAATCACATTCTATCTGGAAGATTGTCTATGAGAGTTTTTCCCCCAAATTTTCTGCATTCTCTCTATTCTTGGCTACATAAGTGTAATTTATAAAGGAAAATTTTAATTTAAAATCATCAAAATTATCCATTTTACATGTCAACACTGCTCTCACTTTGTAATATGGTTTAAGGTTTGATACTACTGAATCTAGTTCCTTCACATCTTTTCCTCTTGGTTTCATTGAAGTTGTTTTCCAAATGTACCCTGTTATTTTTTTTCTGACTCAGTAAAATTTTTTTTAGCAATTTAATTCAGATGGCATTATATAAATAGAATAATTAAGCAAAATAGTCATTTTTAAACTTATGCTAGCTTTACCTACCCATAAAAAATTAATATTACTTCAATTATTTAGATCTAACTTTGTATAAAAGGTATTCTGTGTTTATATTCATATAGTTCCTTTGTTTTGGCAGGCATATTCTTATATTTTTTTAATATGATCTAATTATTTTATGTGGTCTAAAACAATATTGAAAAATATTGGTGACATATTGGTGTAGTTTTCCACATGCTGTTTTTCTCTTTAATTAAATCTATTTTAGGTTTAACTTTGAGATCATGATTACTACCCCCTTTTTTTTTACATAATAAATTCTACTCTAGCCCTTTATTTTATCTTTGTATATATCTCTCATTTTATTATGTTTTCTGAAATCAATATGTTGAATTCAAATTTTTACTAGATCAGTTTCCATTGTACAAGTAAATTCATTCCATTCACATTCTAAACTATTACTTCTGTATTTTCCCCCTTCCTATTTTCTTCACTATCCTCCTCAACCAATTCCTATCCCTCCTCATTCCCCTGCTTCACTTCTACCCACTACCTTGCCCTCCTATTTCTTAACTCACCCCCTCCAATAATCCCTTTTTATCCTTTTCCTTCAACCTATACCCTTATCCTCTTATATATTTTTGAATTTAGAAGATTTCAAACTTTCTAAATATATATTATTTCCTCTTTGTCTTATTTCCATTAATCTACATACCCTTCTATACCCTCCACTTATCCTACCCCCATCTGTCCCTCATCCTCTCCCCCTTCCTTACCCCTTTACCCTCTTATTTCTTTTTGAATTTAGAAGACTTTTACACTTTTCCAGATATATGTGTTGTTCCATCTTTAATCCATTTCTGATGATAGTAGGGCTCCAGAACTACCCTCCCTCCTCCCTCATCTATTTCCTCTATAACACTTCTTCATCTCACACTTCATTCATATGAGCTGATTACTCTTTCTATTATTAGATCAAGATTCTTTTTATGATCATAGCTTTTAGGTGGTATTATCATTCTTATGTTTTCTCTTCTTGATTTGTTCTCCATGTCAGTTGTTTTTCTCATAAGATATTTCACTTTCTCTTCTATTTTTTCCATTCTTTATATTTCATTTTATTATTTCTTGGTCTCTTATAACTTCACTGGCTTCCTGTTGCCCAATTCAAATTTTCAAGGAGTCATGTTCTTCCTTAAAATTCTGGATCTCCTTTTCTAGTTGGTTTGCATTCTTTTTTCTTCATAATCTTGTTTTTCTTGGATTGTTCTAACTTTAAGTAAAAATTTCTCAATATCTCCTACTTAATTTTTGAAGTCTTTCTTGAGTTCTTCTATGATTTTTTTTGGGGGGCAAGTGACTATTTGACATTATTCTTCAGGGTTGGAGAGGTGTTTTCTTTGTTGTTTTTGTTTGTTTGTTTGTTTGTTTGTTTTGCTTCAGTATATGTCTCTGAAGATGAACCCTAGTATTCTCTATTCCCATAGTAACTGTCTAGGGTTGGGTTTTCCCCTTTGCTTGCACATTTTTTTTTAATTTTTAGCATCTTGTCATTATAATCACCTCTAATCCTGAGGTGAAGGGGATGGTGCCTCTGACCTCAAGTCCTTCTTGCTGTTATTTTTTTAACTTTGTCCTGGGCCCAACCTCTTCAGTCCTTTTCCCCTCCAAGCCATTGCTGGGGCCCCCTGGCACACTACACTGGAAGCTCTTGCTTCCTAAGAACACTCCAGTGGCTATGACTTTCCAGTTCTCTCTTCTAGCCTGGAACCAAGACCAAGAACTCAGCTATCCTAAAAGAGAACACAGCCAGCAGTGTCCTCACCCCATTACTTCTGCACTTACTGAGTATGTACTGGTTCTCTCCCAGGACCACATCTCCCCAGCACAGCTGGGCCTGGCATCCTTTGTCAGCAGAGGCTCCCTCAATCTTCCCCAACTCAGATGCCTGGCTCCCCACACTGTCCAGGAGGTTAAAATTCTTGTGGCTGAGGTCACAGCTAAATCCCAACCCAGCTGCCATCAGGTCTTGCTGCTTGCAGTTTCAGCAGAGCTAGCCTGTAGATGTTCATCTTCACTGTGGCTGAAGATCACTCCTGAAATCTTTCTTTGAATCCTCTCCAGTTGTCCCAGGAGGACTACTATTCTGCCCCAACTCTTGTTTACTTTTCCCACTCTATGTTCACTCTGAGGTAGTATTTTGTTTTGTTTATAGAGGAAATCTTACTTACTTCATCATCTTCCCAGAATCCTCCCAAACAATTTTTTTATTATTATATTTAGTTTTAGTTTTCAACATTCACTTCCATAAGCTTTTGCGTTCTAAGTTTTCTCCCCCTCCCTCCTTTCCTCCCTCCCCAAGACAACATGCAATCTGATATAGCCTCTATATGTACATTCCTATTAAGCATATTTTCACATTAGTCATATTGTAAAGAAGAATTAGAACCTATAGGAGGAACCATGAGGAAGAAGTAACAAAACAAAACAGAAGAAGAAAAAGAACAAATAGAATGCTTCAATCTGTATTCAGATTCCATAGATCTTTCTCTGGATATGGATATCATCTTCCATCATGATTCTTTTGGAGATGTCTTAGATTCCTGTGTTGCTTAGAAGAGCTAAGTCTATCAAAATTAGTTGCAGCAATGTGGCTGTTACTGTGTACAATGTTCTCCTGGTTCTGCTCACTCCACATCATTCCATACAAGCCTTTTCAGATTTTTCTGAAGTCTGCCTGTTCATCATTTCTTACAGCACAATAGTATTCTATTCATATACCAAAACTTGTTCAGCCATTCCCCAAATGATGGTCATCCCCTCAATCTCCAATTTTTGGGTACCACAAAAAGAGCTGCTATAAATATTTTTGAACATGTGGGTCCTTTTCCCCTTTTTGTGCTCTCTTTGGGATACAGACCTACAAGGGGTATTTCTAGGTAAAAGGGTATACACATTTTTATAGTCCTTTTGGCATAATTTCAAATTGCTCTCCAAAATGATTGGATCAGTTCATAACTCCAGCAAGAATGCATTGGTGTTCCAATTTTCCCACATCTTATCCAACATTTATCATTTTCCTGTTTTGTCATGTTGGCCAATCTGATATGTGTGATGTGGTACCTCAGAGTCATTTTGATTTGCATTCCAATTTTCAAAAGAAACATTGATAATTAAAACAATTGAGGCAGTTTTATTTATCTATTTGACTAATTGTTTTAAAGTTAGAGGTCATAATTTATTTTTTGTTGTTTTTTCTCCCTGACATATTTAGAATATTGAAACTGTAGATTTGGTTTATGATCCAAAAATGAGAAAAATAAAAAGGGAGGGGAGTAGAAATTCTAGTAGACCTATGTCAATAACATTCCTAGTACCTAACTTCGCAGGATTTTTGTGAGGATCAAAAGACATGCACATAGAATATTTTATGATCATAATAAACTCTGTAAACATAGTATCAATATTGCTTTGGGTTTTGTTTAGTTTTTACCATTCAGAATAAGAGCTAGAAGGGATCTGAGAAAGCATATAATATGGTTGTATTTCATTTTTTTCATATGAGGAACCATGCCCCCAATAGAGTGGCTAAGGTCACAAAAGTATTAATAGACAGAACCATGATTTGAGCATAGATGCTCTGATTTCAAATATACCCTTTCTATGAGGTCTCTAATTGAGACTATTTCTTAAAACTGCAATGAGTTCAAAATTCCATGAAAGTCATACTTTATTTAAGCATAGTTGAATACAATATATAGAAGACATTGGTAATCACATTAACCTACAATATAATTTTTCATTGGCTGAAATTTCTATATTAGATTTTCTATTGGACTAGCTTATAATAATGGAAACATTGCTTCCAGAAAATTATTATTATAGAGTATTTTTCATTAACATTTTTTCTGTGCCTTCTAAGCAAATTATAGTCTTACAGAGTTGCCTGGGACATTGAGAGTTTAAGTCACTTGCCTAGGTTCACATAACCAATCTATATTAGAGACAGACTATACAGTATTGATGCCATCATCATAGAATCTTCAGAGCTGGAAGAAAGCTCAAAGGCCCTCTAGGCCAAGCCTTCATTTAACATTCATTTATTTGAGACTCAGAGACATGTAGTAACTTGACTTAGGTCAAATAGGTAGTAAAAATAAGATGTAGGATTTTAATCAAAGCCAGTGCTTTTCCCATTATATCAAGTTTCCTCCTTCATTGCTTCAACAGATAGATCTAGAAAGATCATCAAATGCAAAAGCTGCATTTCATATATAAAGAAACTGAAACCCAGAGAGGCAAAGTGTTTTCTGCCAGATCACACAGGTAGATTGTGGGGCTGGGATTCAGTTCTTCTGACTCCAAATCTACAACTCTTTCAACAGTATCAACATACCTTTTATATTAATTAACCAAATGAGTTACTACTTGACTAATATTAGCTAATTGTCATTTAGGGCTTTATGAAAGGATAAGCCCAGACAGGACAGAACATTTTAATTAAAGAGAAAATTTGGCAAATCCTGAGGCATATGATAGAGGCCTCTGTGCTAAGCCAGAAATATAGGCCTGACATGTAAAAATATGAAAGGTTGCCTTGCAGGGTAGAAAAGCGATATTAAAAAAGAAAGTGTCAGGGACACAGAAGACAAATTGACCAGCTATATGATATTGTTTGGGGTTTCTGCTTTACTCAATTATCACATAGTGTGAAAATGGACAAAGGAAAAAATAAATTAATATGAATTGCCCTTCTTTACAGATGTCATAGAATATTTTTTATGTCTCCAATGCATATTGTAATATTTTGTACTACAGTTATCTCTGTTTGTGCTATACAACACTATAGGACTATCATCTGCTTGAGGGTAGGAACTTTCTCTTAATTACATTTGTTGTCTCCCTTATTGTCCTGCACAATGTTTTACATAAATTCAATGCAATTTTCTTGATTGAATGGATGAATAAAAAGAGATAATTGGGGAAAGATTTTAATGTCGAAGCTGAGAAGTAAATTAGAGAGAAAGAAATCATGTTATTACATTTGGTCAATCCCATTTCCCATGTCAACTAATTTACTACTAGGAATAAATTGGGGAAATATTAATTATTTTATATATGTATATAATTACATAGAACAGTGCTTCAAAAATTTGTCCTATGGTAACCAATGTGCCTGAAGAAATTTTTGTTCCTTCGAAGGGTCTGCATTACTGCAGGGTCTGCAGAATAATTTATGCACTGAATTTAATCTAACATTCCGGTTTTTATGACTGGCAATTTATATGGGCAAAAGTCATGTTCTCATGGAATGATATAGGAAAGTCTCATTTACCTGGAAGAATTGAGAAATAGGGAGTCAAGATTAATTGATTATTCTCTTTAAGAGTTAGCATATATGGATCATCAATTTTCAAGGAATGAAAATATAATAAAACATTTAACATTGAAATTATATAGATCATACATTAATCTTGTAGGATTCAGAAGTCACCTCAGTATCTTTCAGTGCCTTCGATACATCATTCTAACCATCAATGACATTAAACCTACTAAACATTTGAGGTATAGGAAACTCAAATGAATCTATACCTACTGCTGGATATCATCCTGGAAGTTTTTTTTTTTAATTTTTAAAAAATAAAGCCATGACATCAGCTACTTTGCTTCTAATTCACATATTTCTCATAAAATTCTGCAGTTTTTTAAAAAATTTGTCTACATGAAGAATATGGTCATTTGGATTCTATATGTATGAGAGTTTACTATATCTCAAAATAATTGCCCTTTCCCATAGTATTTTTCTCATGGAAGTAATGATATTGGCAATATGAATAGCAATTTATAACAAAGACTAAACAAAGAAAAGTGAGAAAAGGCTTTTTTTTTTAATTTTATTTTTTAACTGTTCCAGATAAGATACTAAGGCAGGAGATAATTATGCTACCTGGAATGATAATTTGAAATTGTAGCTCAGGTGACTCTAGTATCTAAGATTTTAAATCTGGGTCAAGAAATAGCCTGAAAATTGGACTATTTAACCTTATGGTAAGGAAGCAATTGGTTAAATGAAGGCATCAAAGTCAAAATAGCATTTCTATATTGTATGTGTATTACATATGGCAGCTCATTAGCACAAGGGCATTTAGATAATCCAGTGGATAAAGTGTCAATCCTGGAGTCAGGAAAACTTGAATTTAAATCTGGTCTCAGACATGCATTAGCTGCATGACCACTGGCAAATCACTTTAGCCTGTTTGCCTCAGTTCCTCATCTTAAAATGACCTGGAGAAGGAGATGACAAATCATTCCAGTATCTTTGTTAAGAAAATCCCAAATGGGGTAACAAAGAGTTGGACATAATTGAAAAAACAAATGTATATCACAAATAGAGATATTGGAGATTATATTTGAGTATCCACTTCCTCAAATCTCTTGGATTGACTAAGTGAGGCTAGTTTGGTTGCCAAGAATCTATGTGGATAATGATCATTGGAGAGGGTTTAGGAGAAATATACATCTATAAATATTAATATAGATATAGAAATATATATATATATATATATATATAGAGAGAGAGAGAGATGTATGCACATATATGTATATTTAGTTATATATAATGTTGCATGCATACAAGCACATACCAACTATATATAGTAATATATAATATAATAACATATATTATATTGCATATATATTAATACATTATAAATACATATTTTTCTCCTCTACATTTGCTGCATTAGTATGAGTATTACTAGAAATGCTGTTTTTTCCTGCCCAATTTTTTCTGCCCTCATCCAACACTTCTGTTGATCTTTTTTCTGAATCTCTAACCATAACACTCATGTGTTACTATAGTAGAATGGGGGGAAAAGAGGATGAGTTTGTCAACCTTATTTTATATAATCCCAAGCCTCAAAAAGGTCTTGAGTGACCATCTAGTTCTCCACTTCTTTGAATTCAGATGAGACTATACCTGAATCACTGTGCTTACAAGAGTCTCTTCTGATTAGAAAAATCTCCATAGGGGCAAGATGACAAAACAGATGTTTACTCTATACCTTTCCAGCCTAAAAATCTCAATAAAAGAAAATATGCACCAAATATAGGATAATCAAATCAACTATATGAGAAAAATATAGAAATGCTACAAAGATAAAAGTTTCATAAAATAAAATCAGAGATCTTACATACTTAAAGTATACGCAAATAATCAACACCATTGTATCTGGTATAGCCAAGAAAAAATAAAAAATAAAAAAAAAAACTCCTAAGGCTTAACTTTCATATATTAGGTACTGCTATGAAAAACCTTGTTTGATTTGGCAGAAGAGAATCAAAAGAAATAACTGAAAATGTTACATCTACACATAGCAAAAGGAAATGGATATGAAGAAAGGATGTTCAACATATATAAACAATAAATTTATTTTTCAGAACAATTTGAAATTTAAAAAAAAAGAAACCTTAATACTATAGACCTAACAAGAGAAAATCTGAAGAAAAGAGGTCTCATATATTAAGGAATTATCTTCCCTATTAATTTTACTTAATTTTCTTCATTACTTATTTTTCCTTTTATTTGAGCACTCCAAAAATACTGCTTTTGAGTCCAATGTAGGTGATTTATTTTTTAAACTGATTTTCTCTTCTTACAGCATCACTGCAACATCTGATTGAATCCTTTAATTATAGATAGACCTCCTCCTTCAAAACAAAGAAATATTGTTAAGTTGTCTCTCCTGCCAAGAATCACTTCACTGATTTGAAAATGCATGACTCATCCTGCTTCTATATTCTACAGCTTCTTTACCTAGAGACAGAAGGCATGCCTTTTGGTTTGTTCTGTGAAGTAACGATTGCTTACTGCATTGATCAGAGTTGTAAAATCTTTCTATGTTGTTCATTGTGATCTTGGTGCAAAGGGGTCTTTGTTTAGGCCCTGATTGCTCAGAGTGAATGTAAATACTAATTGTTTCTGTTTTGGCTAGAAACGCTGAGTGTCTTCCCCTCCCAGACTGAAGAGATCATTCTTCGCTTCGTTTCTTACCTAGCCTTAATAACTGCAGGGCCATTGCCTTAGTCAAACTCAGACCTGGGAAAGATCTTAGCTTAAAAAGGCCATGGTCTCCTACTGAATCCAGAGCCATTTCCAGTCATTCTGATCTACATTTTGCCACTGGACCCAGATGATTTCAGAGGAGAACATGATGCTGGTGACTTTGCACATCTTTCCTTCACTTAAATCCAATTCACTTACAGGTCATGGCATCACCTTCCTGATGTCATGGTTCTCTTTGAGAATGAAAGACAAACAATGTGGTGCAAATCACTCTGGCTTTTGCTTACTTCAGTCTGCATCAGTTCATGAAGTCTTCCCAAGTTTCTTTAATTTTTATATCCATTATTTCTCTTAAGATAATATTTTTATTATGCTTTGTGCCAAAATTTGACTATTTCCCAATATAAAGACTCCCATTTAATTTTTAGTTCATTGCTACCATAAAAGTGATATCGTAATATTGTGCATATGTGGGAATTTTTCTTCTATCTTTGATTTTCTTGGAGCATATGCTAGTAGAAGTATTACTGGGTCAAAGGTAATACCCCGAAATCTTTATTTGCAAGCCAGTTTGTACATTTTTCCACTTCTTGCTTCCTCTCCCTATTGTTCAAGTTTCAGATGCTGTTTTCTTTCTTGCCACTTTTCTGGTTCAGTATTCTCATATTTTCTAATATCTGCTCAGTGGGATGGATAAAAATTAGCCACAACATTTCAGCATGAGGGCCATCCATGAAGTTTTTAAAGTACATTTGAAATTCATTGTTTCATCCAGGTGAATTTCCATACTCACAATCCAAAAATATATCCTTGTTCAAGTGACATGAATTCAAATCCTAGATACATCATTAGCTAGCTGGGTGAATTTGTAGAAGTCATTTAATCTGACTTTCATTATTAACATATGATTAATATCCAATTAGATGATTTCTATGATCCCTCTTTTACATACGTGCACACACACATATGCACATGCACACACATGATACAGATAGATAGAAAGACAATGGCATGAATGTAAGAAATGTTATTATATTTATTTATTCAAGAGCATTTTACCTAAAAGGCTCAGATAGTTAAATAGAATTTACACTTTCTTCCTTCTTGGAATTCCTTATCAAATCAGTTAATTTCGGGGCTGAGGGGAAATCTTTCAAGCTGTTTGTTTATTTTCATGAGGAAAAAACACTTACCAAACTGACTAGAATTTAAAAATATTCTGCCATTTGTGCTCATTTATTTTGGCATATATTGAAAAATCTTGAATGTTTTCTATGTGTTTCTTAGCACATGAGTAAATTTTTAAAAAATCATCAATATAAAGAAATATCACAAAATACCCAATATTTTTCAGGTCTTACAAAAAAATGGTGCTGGATGTTTCTATAGATAACATTCTTTCACTTTGCCAGTGCCATTATAGTTCTCATTATTCTCTAGAAATCATTTTCTTCTGGGTACCTCTGATTCTATCTCTATACCTAGAGCTTCTTGCAGTGATACTTGACAACCACTTTGAACAACACAAAAAGTAATTCTTGACAAATCCAAATAAAATGTATCCAGCTTCTTTAAAGTTATCAGAGGCTTATCTTTTTTATGAATATAGTTTGCTCTCAATTGTTTTGGATCACACATTTATTTCTAGCTATAAGCTCCTTTTTCCTCCGGTAAAATCTTAATGCTAGATGTATGAGACAATTATGACATAAGCTGTTCAGGGATAATATATTCTGAACTTTGGGATAGGATTTGAGAATACAATTTCAAGACAGATCCAGAAAAAGTCAATAGCCAAAGCAGTCAAGGACAGGTGAAAAAATATTTCTTTATTATTTTTACAAGTAGACCATAGTGAATGCATTAGTTGAATCAGTCACCAAAAATGCCAGTCACTGTGCTAAACACTGGTAATATAAAAGAAAGCTGAAGATAGTCTCTACTCTACAAAAGACCAGAGTCCAATGGAAAAAAAAATACTGAGTAATAGTGATAGAAGGAGAATCTGAAAAGTGGTCATAGGGAGTGAATATTATTTTAACTCCTTCACCTTGACCAGTAAGTCAGGGGGAATGAATGAAAATTCAGGCAGTTCTGGAAAAGGAGAACAGGGAAGTCGGTGCCTTCAGGAGAAAGTCAGGTCTCAGTGACAGCCAAAAGGTGGAAGGTGTGGGATAGGGAAAGAGTTAAGATGAAAGCAAGTTTGTTACTTAGGGAATGAACATTTAATAGAATATAAGTTCTTCTAGGATGGGAACTGTTTCATTTTTTTTTGGTCTTTTTTATACCTAGCACCTAGAATAATATCTGACACACAAAATAAACTTAATAAAGTATTATTGAATGAATGAATAATAGAATCTAAATACATATTTCATATTTAAGCTATTAAATATTTATGCCAATAAGGTTTAAATATGAACTAAGACTTTTGGGACATCCACAACTTCTTTTTCCTCTGTCGTAGAAGCTTATTTTTAAAACCATGTTTTTACAAAAGGATGGTAATATATGCTAAAAAAAAAAAGAGATGGCAATAAAATCTAGTACTTTAGGTTCTACTTGTTTTGTGTCACAGAATCAAAGAATAGAAGAGTTTTGGATTTGGATGGAACCTCAGAGGCCTAACCTGAACAAGAATCCTGTAGTTTGATCATTTCACTTCTTGGCCACCAGATCCAAACTATGAACACTGAATTCTAGTCACTATCTTTGTCTCTTCCCAACAGGACCTTGGACTCAATCCCTGAACCTGGAATCATCCTGGGGTGTGATGTGACCTTTTATTTTGCCTCTCCTAGAACAAGGTCTTCATCTCTTTTGCACACTATCAGCTCCAAAACCATGCAATGACTAAAGGAAAGCCCTTTTTCCACTTTCCTGTCTGTGTTATCTTCTCTCATTAGAAGAATATGAGCTCTGTGATGGCAAGGACTAGTACTGCTTGTATTTGTTTCCCCATTATTTAGACCAGTGTCTTCCATGTAGGGAGCGCTTACTAAATGATGTCTTACGTGTTTTTCTGTGGTACACATTACTTGGTGTATGTAATCAGAGAATAAATATAAAGGCTATCTAATTATAAAATCCCAGAGATGGAAGAGGACATCAAAGGCCAGGCAGCCCAAACCATAGCTAAACAAGAACTTCGCCAAGAATACACCAACAAGTGGGCTTTCAGACTTTACTTGAAGAATATTAGTGAAGTGGAAGCTCCCACCTCCTGAAATAGTCTATTTCAATTTTGAAGAGTTCTTATTGTTAGATAAATTTTCACCTAACATTCATCTGTTTGCAAATTTTGAATATTGCCCCAGGTTGTGCCTCCCAAATAGAGTAGAATGTGTCTAATCTTTTTAACAGCCATTTAAGTAACTAAGGATAGGTTTCATATTTCCAATATGTTTCCAAATGCATCAGTGGGTCCTTATTATGGTATGACCTAACGACTCTTAACCACTCTGGTTGTCTTCCTCTAGGCACTCTTCATTTTATCAACGTCATTTCTAAAATGTATTTTCCATATTGAACATACTAATATGAAATCTCATCATCTTCCCAGCCCTATATGTTATATGTCTCTTAATGCAGCTCAAAATTTATTTTCTTGGCTGTTATATGATAATGCTGAGTCCGAGTTGAGATTATATTTCACTAAAACCTTCAGAGTTTTTTTAGATGAGCTGCTATGCAGTCATTTAGTACATGTAAAGCTGTTTTTTTTTTCTGAACTCAAACAAAAGACTTCATACATATCTCTAGCAACTTTTATCTAATTTGATTCAGTTCAACATTACACTCTGCCAAGCTCATCATGTATTCTAACACTGTCATTCAGTTTGTTAGCTGAACTTGCCAGCTTTGTGTCATTTATGAATTTGATAAGTATCCACCAAGGTCTTTATCTCAGTCATTGACAAACATTTTAAAAAGCTAAAGGCCAAGCGCAGCTCCCTGGAACACTCCTTCTAATCTGACAAGAAACCATTAATCATTACTTCTTGAATTCCACCATTCAATCACTTCTAAATTAACAAAAGTTAACTATTGCCTGGCCTGAATCTCTCCATGTATTCCAAAGCAATAATGTGAAAAACTTTATCTAAGGCTTTGCTAAAATCTAGATAAATTCTATCAGTAACATTTCATTGATTTCTATTTGAATATGCAAATGGATCTTTGATTTCATCAATGCTGAAATTATATCCACTACCCTCTCACAAAAAGAAATGAGGCTGGTTTGGTAGGACATGTTCTTGAAGTTTCTTTTCGATCATTCCTTCAGTTACTTGCTGTTCACTAACCATTTTTCTAAACAAAACATTCTAATACATGTATAAGTGCCATGTAGCCAACATGCATTTGTTAAGAACTTAAAATGTGCCAGGCATTGTACTTAACACTGGGGATGCAAAAAAAGAAGACAACACAGTCCTTTCACTCAAATAGCTCACATTCTAGTAAGCAAGATAACAGCTAAGTAAGGGTACTTTGAAAATATCTACATTTTGCATCTCTATATGACCTACCATAGTGTTGTTCACATATTAAATGATTAATTAAATTTTTTAACCAAGTAACTAAATAGCTCATAAAACTTGAAATAGTTTGCAAGTTCATTGATTTACAGCTAGAAGTGAATTTTAAGCTTATCTTGGCACTTTATTGACGAGAAAATTGAAACCAAACAAGGTTAATTTATTTGCCCACGTTAGTAGGTGGAACAAAAGAGATTCAAAGGAAGAAAGGAAACAAGCATTTATTAAGCATCTTCCATGTGCCAGACACTATGCAAGCACCACACAAATATCTCATTTGAACCTCAAAACAGGCAGGTAAATTAGAAAGCAAATATTACCATTTCCATATAACATTTGGGAAAACTGAGACAGACCAATGTTAAGTGTCTGAGGGCAGATTTGAACTTAGGTCTTCCTGACCAAACCTTTTGATATCTAGTTGCCTTTTCAAGGTTAGGTCTTCTCAGAGACAGACTCTGCTAGAGTTTCTCTAAGACCAAAAAGACGTAATAATTATAAAGATGGTAGTGATGATAGTTTGCATTTATGGTGTGTTGTTATCACAAAGCACTTTCGCGCATAAACTCATTTGATTCTCAGAACAAGCCTGCGAGTTAGGTGGTGTTGGTATAATGATCTCCATTTTACAGAAGAACCAATGGATTCTCAGAGAGAATAAATAACTTGGTCACATAGTAAGTGGCAGGACTAAGGCATGACCCCCAATCTTCTGATTTTATATCTAGTCAACCTTTCATTGCACTACATTGATTTCTAAGACTTTGCTTATACCTTTTCTCTTACTAGTAACATACATATTGATGACCATTACAGGAGGTTATCCATCCTTTTTAAGTGACAACAAATTTGTCCATTTGATTTTTAAGTGTCTTAGTAACTATTGCATTCATTCACTTACGAATTAATATGGAATTCTAGCTTCTGGGACACAAGATAAAAACAAAATGTAACTGAAGAGAAAGTAAATTTTTCATGCTCAGTATAATTTAAGTAACTTCCTAGGAGAAAAGTGTGAACTACTTTTTTTTTTTAATATCAAGAGAAGATTTTTGTACAGAGTTTTAATTTAATATTTATAGTCTAGAATTCTCACAGCTTGTGATGTTAAAAATAATCTAATAGGCACTATTTAAAATATATGCTTGCATAAAACATAGGACTCATGCACCAAGAAACACTGAGAAATTGAGTTTGATTATTCTGAAAATCAATGCTAACATTTTATGAAGCTACAAACTATTTAACTATGTGGGGTATGTTCATTTCTTATAGGTAGTAGCATTCCATTATGTTGATGTACCACAATTTGTTTAACCATTCCCCAATTAATGAAAATGTGTATTGTTTCCAGTTCTTTGCTAACAAAATAATAACAATAACAATAATAATAAAATAGCTCCCAGTACTTTGTTGTATCAGAAGGCTTTCTCTTTTTCACTGACTTCTTAAGAAACCTGTGAAGAGAGAAAGGAGGAAAGGAGTAAAAATGGTGTTGAAATGAAAACAACATTTTGTAAATATGGCTATATTAATTGAAATAAAAATAAGAGAATTAACTATATTGAGGGTAGGGACAAAATGGATTAAGTGGAATACTTTATTTAGGAAAATCTAGAGTAAAACACAGAGAGAGAGAGAGAGAGAGGGGGAGAGAGAGAGAGAGAGAGAGAGAGAGAGAGAGAGAGAGAGAGAGAGAGTGTGTACCAGAGAGAATTTTTTAAAAAGGTCAATTTTGGCAGCTAGGTGCAGTGGATAGAGCATAGGCCCTGGAGTCAGAAGGACGTAACTTCAAATCCAGCCTCAGACATATAACACTCACTAGCTGTATGACTCTGGGCAAGTCACTTAACCCTAACTGCCATATGTACACACACACACACACACACAAGTCAATTCCAATTCTTTTAAATAAGCATTTAGGTTATATGGTTTATTTTGCTTACACTAATATGATTACGGTGATTTCCTTTTATTTCTGCCTAACCTCATGCAATTCCAACACAATTTTCTAAATAAAGAGTTAGATGGATAGAGCTATGTAGGTAGATAGAAAGATTAATTGCTAGATAGATATGAATATACACATATATGACATTTAATGAGACAAAATGCAAATTACTAATAAAAAACAAAGATTAAATTTCCAAAGGAAATTAAATGAACATTAAAATTGTTTTTAAATTCCCCAATAATTGAAAAGTTTTTGCACAAACAAAGCCAATGCAACTAAGATTAGAAGGAAGGTAGAAAATTGGGAAAGAATTTTTACATCCAATCTCTCTGATAAAGGCCTCATTTCTAAAATATATAGAGAATTAATACAAATTTATAAGAACACAAGCCATTCCCCAACTGATAAATGGTCAAAGGATATGAACAGACAGTTCTCAGATGAAGAAATTAAAGCCATCTATAGTCATATGAAAAAATGCTCTAAATCATTATTGATTAGAGAAATGCAAATCAAAACAACTCTGAGGTACCACTTCACACCTATCAGATTGGCCAACATGACAAAACAGGAAAATGATAAATGTGGGAGAGGATGTGGGAAAATTGGAATGCTAATACATTGTTGGTGGAGTTGTGAAATGATCCAACCATTTTGGAGAACAATTTGGAACTATGCCCAAAAGACTACAAAAATGTGTATACCCTTTGATCCAACAATAGCACTTCTAGGGCTATATACCAAAAAGATCAAACAAATGGGAAAAGGACCCACATATCCAAAAATATACATAGCAGCTCTTTTTGTGGTGGCAAAGAATTAGAAATTGAGAGAATGCCCATCAATTGGGGAATGGCTGAACAAGTTGTGGTATATGAATGTAATGGAATAGTATTGTTCTGTAAGAAATGATGAACAGGCTGACTTCAGAAAAACCTGGAAAGACTTATATGGTCTGATGCTGAGTGAAGTGAGCAGAACCAAGAGGATTTTGTACACAATAGCAGCCAAGTTATGAAATGAATAAAAATGTTAAACTGAATCCTTCTCAGTATTATGAGGATCTAAGACATCTCCAGAGGCCTCAGGATGGAAAATGCTGTCCACATCCAAAGAAAGAACTATGGAAGTCGAATCGCTCTCACTTATTTTTACCTTCAGTTGAGCTTTGTTTCATCTTTCTGATGGTTCCTCTTATTGGTTTTAATTTTTACTTACAACTTCACTAATGTGAAAATATGTTTAATGGGTATGTAAATGTAAAGCCTGTGTCAGATTGTGTGCCATCTTGGGGAGGGTGAGGGGGAGAAAAAGGGAGAAAAATTTTCAACTCAAAAGCATATGGAAAAAAAAAATTTAAAAAAATTCCCCAATAAAAATAAGCAGAATAACATATGAAAAACCCAATAATTTGCAAAATATAAGAAATGTAATTAAAACACACATACACATATATAGATAAATAGATATAGATATAGATTGAAAATTAAGAAGTAGAGAAAGATTTTTGTTTCAGACAACTGCTTGTTCTGTCAAAAATATTGTGTTTACAAACATGATTTCAGATTAAAATGTCATGATTTCATTAAAAATGAATAATATCAAGTACAACAAATTGATAATTTGATTAGGCTTGAAGACATCTCAGAAATCACATACATATGTATGTTTCCAAATAATAGTGTAGAAAATCTAAAATATGAAATTAGAGAAAATGAAAAAAGTTATTGATAGTTTAAAAAGTAGAATAAAGCATTTTAATATTTATTCTTCAGTGATGAGTAAATGTAACTGAAAGATAAATAAAAGGAAATATATGTGGCTGAACAATTTTTAAAAAAAATATATGTGCATATAAAATTTGCCCTATTGGCAATTTCTGAATGGAAATATTTAAGAATACACACATTCTCAGAATCCCATAGTACATTCACCAAAAATAAAAAATGGTCTAGGTCATGGTAGAATCATGCACAATATAAAAAGACATAAAGAATAAATGCATTTTAATCACATTAAAAAAAATAGAGATTAAGTAATATGGAGAAAAAAATTAAAAATGAAGCATTACATTAAATATAACGAGGAGACTGTTCACCAAAACTTATCAGATACATAGAAAATATTCCTCAGAGGAAATTTGTCTGAAAATTTGTTAAAATTGGAAGAGGATAACTTGAATATACAATTAAAAAGACTCAAAAATATCTCTTTATAAAGCACAAATGAAGAATTCTTGAAAATTAGAGAAAAAGAGAATATTAAAGATAAGGAATGTAGAAATTAAAAGCAAAACTAGGAGTCTTTTGAAAGACATGTAAAACTATACACTTTTAGATTGTACACATTTACATAGTCCTTGACTCATTACAAGGAATTTCCTCACAGTAATCTTATTCCTGATCAAGACAGAGAAATAAGAAAAACAAATTACTAAAATTAAAAATGAGCAAGGTAAATTCTCAGCAGAGGGGAAAAGAAGAGATTTATCAGAAAAAACAATAAAATATGCATTCAGGTGAAATACAGGTATAAGAGGAAATATATCTAAAAATGTAAAATAAATTAACAAAATAATAATCAGATATTAACAACTCAATCTTCAGAATTTTGTTTTTTACTAAGGATAAAACATGCAGGCTAGAGAGATTCACTCCATCTTCCAACCTAACATTTAAAACAATTAATGACCATGCTGCAATAATTATTCTAAAAATAGAAAGAAAATGTACTCCACAGCATTATTTTATGAATTAAATATAGTTTGCTACCCCCAAATGGGCTAGAAAACCAAAGAAAGAACTATGAACCAATTTTGCTATTAAATATTGATGTGAAAATTTTTAAATAAAATCTTTTGGACACTATAGCAACATATTCAGAAAGTAATTCATTAGGTCTTAGATGAATTCATACCAAAGATGCCCAAAAATTAGCAAAATATTTAGCAAAATTCATCACATATGTGACAAAATAACATATAATATAATCTTTGCATCATTATTAAGTAAAGAGTTGTCTTTAATTTCCTTTCTTTGCTTCGTCTTTCTCTGGTTTGAGTATGAAGTCTATATTTCAGAGGACTTTGTTATTGTTTGATGTTGTTATTTGTCCTTTGTTCTCAAAGAGAAGCAATGATATCCTGAGTGTGATGTCTTGACTTGTAAGTGAATTGGGTGTAAGTGAGGAAGAGTTGCACAAAACAATCAGCCCCTCACTTTCTCCTCCAGACTCATCAGAGTTCAGTGGTAAGACAAAAGTCAAGATGACTGGCCAAACCCCAGGATGCAGTGGATGACCTTAGCCTTTTTAAATTAAGGTCTTTCCCAAGTCTCAGTTTGTCTGAGGCAACGCCCATACTAAGGACTAGGCAAGAATTGAGTCAAATGATGGTCTAGTTTGCCATCACAAAAGTATCAATACAGAGGGGAAACCCTTCAGAGTTTCTTGCCAGAACACAAAACAATTGCTATTTTCACTCACTCTAAGCCATCAAAACCCAAACAATGAGCAATAAAGGTTTAGGCCTGAGACCTGTTATGAGCCATTCAATCAAAGCCAAAGTGATTTGGGTTTAAAAGCATAGTAAAGTAGCTTTAAATCATAATGGGCTTTCTTAAAGCCTATTTTTTTAGAACTATGCTTCAGGAAATCATAAATGAAAACTGTGCAAGACAAGAAGTAAATTGTATCAGCTTTTAAAAAAATATAATAATAGAATAGAAAATTTAAAAAAAATAGCCTTCAAACCACAAGATGTTTTACAGGAAAAACGCAACCAAAATTATGTTCTTTGGGCAAAAGAACCACATGTAAGGGTACAACATCTCAAATGGAGAGAAAATCACATGTGAGAATGGAGAAGGAGGAGGAGGAGAAGAAGGAGAAGGATGAGGAGGAGGAGGAGAAGGGAAGAAGAAGAAGAAGAAGAAGAAGAAGAAGAAGAAGAAGAAGAAGAAGAAGAAGAAGAAGAAGAAGAAGAAGAAGAAGAAGAAACAGTAGCATTCTCTGATTTGAACAGGCAGGTTGGGTCAACACAGCTGCTATGTTCATCTTTTGTCCTTGAAAAGGGGCAGTGACATTACAAGATTGATGTTTTCATTTGAGAGTGAATTGGGTTTAAGTGAGGTGTAGATGCACAAAGTCATCAGCTTCACTGTCTCCTCTAGAGTCATTGTTTGTTATTGTATTTACGCATGTATGCATAATATACAAACATTTTATGTGTATATATATAAATACATGTTTGTGTATATGTGTGTATAGACACACATTGTCTTAATAGAATGTTATCTCCTTAAAACAAAAGCTCTATTATATTGTTCTTTCTTAATACTGAATAGAGCATAGCAAATAAGAACTCAATGATTGCTTCTTAAGTGACTTCACTTCAAATTACCAAGAGCATACTTTATAGAATTAAATAATACAATTGAAAAATTCATCTGGAGGAAGAATAGGTCTTAAATACCAGAGGAAATTATAAGAAAAAGTGCAAATGAAGGGAATAAATCATGGCCAGACCCCAAATAGTATTATATTGCTGGAGTAGTACAAAACTATTAGAAATTAATTATAAAAAAGAAAAGTAATTTAGTGGAACAAAATAGATAAGCAAGACATAGAAGCAATAAAACAGCAACCTAGAGTTTGAAATATCCAACAACTTAATTTTCTGGGAAAGGAACTCTTTTTATGATAAAAATCAGTGAGAAATTTTATTCATTATCTATATTCTCTACTGTATTCTTCCCCAACTGCAATGAGAGAGAGAGAGAGAGAGAGAGAGAGAGAGAGAGAGAGAGAGAGAGAGAGAGAGAGAGAAAATCTATATAACTAAACATATAAAAAAGTGTGACATTATATGATGCATCACAAACACATAGTTCCTTGCTTGTGCAAAATAATGTGGTTGAGGTCTTCTCAAATTTCTTATTCAAGGATAAGAGGTCTAATTATAATTTCACAACATTGAGATTTGATTGTTTTGTTGTTGTTGCTTACATTTCATCACTTTAAGCCTTGTGTATATTGTTTTCTTAATTCTGTTTATTTTACTTGGCATCAGTTTATATGTATACGTACCTTGATGTAGATTATTTCTTACAACACAGTAATAATCATCATATTCACATACCATGGCCTGTTTATCCATTTTCTGATAAATGAGGATCTAATTTATTTTCATCAATTTGGTTCGTTTGCTTGTTTGCTTTTTTTCCAAAAAAAGAAAAGCTGCTATAAACATGCAGTCTATATGGCACTCTAGTTTTGTCTTTTACCTCTTTGGGTTGCATGCCTAGCATTTGAATATCAGATTGACATTGAATAAACATTTTAGTTATTTTCTTTGCATAATTTCCGAAATGTTTTACAAAATGATTGTACCAATTCACAGCTCCATGAAAAATACTTTAATGTACCCATATGTTCACAATCCCTCTAACACTGACTATTCCCATTCTTAGTCATTTTTGCCAATTTGCTGAATGTAAGGTGAACTCTCATGGATGTTTTTAATCACATTTTTTAATTGTAAGTGAATTTGAGAATTTTTTCATATGCTTGCTTTTTTGGTCACTTTCAATTTTATTAGTGTGCTTATTTTTTTATATTACCTACAATCATTTATAAATTATGTTCAGTTCATGAGAGGTCTCCTATAACATGGTAAAATAGTTAAGTGTAATTAATAAGAATGACCTTATCTGAAAGTCTATAAAACATTTCACATCTGTATTAATTCCTATCCTTTTTCAAAAACATAACAGAAATCTGTTTTCCCTCACATGCAACCCCATTTGAAAAAAAAAATCAAATATCATGTAACAAATATTCAATGTTAAATTAAGATTCCAGATCAGAGAACCACCACATGCTTCAGTACAACCCCAGGCAAACAGGCATCATCCAGAAGCTAGTCCTCCAAGTGCTTCAGTGTAGCCCAGTGGAAATGCAAAAACACCGCATTGAACCTTAATGCCAAACACCACAGCTCAGCACCAGCTAAGCTTCCAGACCCCTACAGCCTCCAGGAGCATCAGCCACCCCCCACTCAAGCCACACAGCACAGCACCAGACATGAGGGTGCCCTAATGACCTCAGGAACACAGTAGCACAACACTAGGTAAACAGCCAAGGTATGCAACCACTGGTGCAAGAGGGCTGAGACAGGGCCCCTTCAATCTTGGATGCAGAGCTCAAATTTAAAAGAAAAGAATCCCTCCCAAAAATTAGATGGGCAAAAAAGAAATCTGACCATAGAAAGTTAGTATGGTGATAGGGAAGGTTAAAATACAAATTCAAAAGAGAACAACAATGTCAAAACACCTATGGGCAAAACCCCAAAGAAAAATGGGAAGTGGTCTCAAGCCCTGGAGGACTCATGGAAGAGCTCAAAAAGGAGCTTAAAATCATATAACAGAGATAGAAGAAAAATGGGAAAACAAATGAGTGATGAAATAGAATTACGAAAGAAAGAATCAAGACCTTGGAAAACTGCTTAAGAAGTTGAATTGGCCAAATGAAAAAGGAGATACAAAAATCCACTGAAGAAAACAACTCCTTAAAGAGTAAAATGGGCCAAATGGAAAAGAAAGTACAAAAGCTGATTGAGGAAAACAGTGCCTTAAAAGTTAGAATTGGACAAATGGAAGCTTATGACTCTATGAGGCATCAAGGATCAATCAAACAAATTCAAAAGAATGAAAAAAAATGAAAGAAAATATAAAATACCTCATGGGTAAAACAACCAACCTGAAAAATAGACCCAGGAGAGACCTAGACTACCTGAAAGCCATAATCAAAAGGAGAACCTGGACAGCATCTTTCCAGAAATTATCAAAGAAAACTGCCCTGATGTCCTTGAACCAGAGGGCAAAATAGGCACTGAAAGGATCCACCCAGTCACCTCAGGAAAGAGAGTCCCAAATAAATACTCCAAGCAATATTATAGCCAAGGTTCAGAACTATAAGATCAAGGAAAAAAGTACTCCATGTGGCCAGAAAGAATGTCAGGGAGTCACAATCAGGATTACACAAGACTTGAAAGCTGAAACATTAAAGGATCGGAGGTAATGAAACATGATATTCTGGAAGGCAAAGGAGTTAAGACTACAACAAAGAATCACTTACCTGACAAAATTAAGCATAAGATATCAAGGTAAAAATGCTCATTCAATGAAATGGAAGGATTTCAAGCTTTCATAAGGAAAAGACCATAACTAAATGAAAAATTTGACCCCCAGTATCAAGAACCAGGGGAAGCATATACAGGTAATGGGAAAAGAAAACAAGTGCATCAATAGAGCTAAACTATCTAAATTGCTACATAGGAAGATTACACTTGAAATTCTTTTTTTTTTTAGTGTTTTATTTTGTTTGTAATTTATGGAATAAAACAAGCATTTTCATAATAGCACAATAAAAAGGTGATTGTATATGAGCTATAAATGCACAATTTGTAGGTCCTTTTTAAATATACAGCAAAATGATCATGTGATTTACTTTTATTTTTTTTCTTCCCTCCTCCCACACTAGAAATGGCTACCATTAGACACAAATGGGTATGTTGGTGTATATGTGTGTGTGTGTATGTGTGTATAATTGTTCTATACACATTTCTATTTATAAGTTCTTTTTCTAGATGCGACAGAATCTTTGTTCATATATCCTTTATACTTAATTTGGGTGTATTTATAGACAAAATAACTTATTCACTCAAAGTCATTCTTAAAGCAATATTGCTGTTACTGTGTACAGTGTTATCTGGATCCTGATCATTTCACTCTTCATTATTTTGTGCAACTGTTTCATGTTTTTCTGAGAGCATCTTGTTCCTCATTTCTTATAGTGCAGTAGTATTCAATCACAATCACATTGTTCAGCCATTCCCCAATTGATGGGCATCTCTGCAATTTTTTTCCTTGCCACCACAAAGAGAGCTGCTATAAATATTTTAGAACATATAGCTTCTTTTTTCCCTACTCATGTTTGGAAATAGACCAAAGTATTGGTATGCCCAAATGATGTAAATCCAAATTGCTCTCCAAAATATTTGGATCACTTTATAATTCCACCAATAATGAATTAGTGTCCCAATTTTTCCATGTTCTTCAACATTTACCACATTCACTTTCATTATTTTAGCAAATTTGGTAGGTTTGAAATGGATGTCAAGGAAAATAGTGAGTAAAAATAAGATTGAGGGAAATTCACGAACAGTAATTAGACCTTTGTAAAATCTATAAGAAGATGAGTCATTCCTCAATTGATAAATCAATAAAAGATATGAACAGGTATCTCATCTGGGATCCCAAAGCCCCCTTTGCCTCTTGGGTCTCTACAGAATGATGGGGAGAGGAGACAGGCAGAAGAGGAGTAAGACAGGGAGGAAAGTAGGGCTCCTGTTCAGACCATCTTCATTTCCAAGCCTGACCCTCCCTGCTTCCTTGCTCCCTCTTGTAGGTTAGAGTATTTCTATTGAAACTTGTAAATCTTTTTTTTTTGCTTTTTTGATGAGGCAATTGGGGTTAAGTGACTTGCCCAGGGTCACACAGCTAGTAAAGTGTCAAGTGTCTGAGGCCAGATTTGAACTCAGATCCTCCTGACTCCAAGGCTGGGGCTCTATCTACTGCACCACCTACCTGCCCCAACACTTGTATTTCTTAAAAATTGTATCACTAGCAGTACAGGTAGAAGGAATATACATATGGGTATAAGGCAAATTTGAGGGAATGACATAAAAAATTAAGGTAAGAGAAAGAGGAGTATATTGGGTGCAGAAGGAAAGAAGAGGCAGAATGGGGTAAATTATTTTACATGAAGAGATGGTAAAGAGCTATTATGATGGAAGGGAAGATGGGAGGGTGACAGGCAAGCATCACTGGCACATTAGTCAGTATTGACATGAAGAGGGAATAATATACACAATCAGTTGAATAGAAATCCACTTTACCTGACAGTAGGAGGGAAGGAGATCTAGTAAAGGAGGATGGGGACTGACAGAAGGGAGGGCACATCAGGGGCAGTGGTAGACAGAAGCAAAACACTGGTGAAGAGAGAAATGGTGAAAGGAGGGAGAGGACAGAGAGGAGGAAGTATAGGATAGAGGGAAATACACAGGTAGTATTCATAACTGTAATGAAAATGAGATGAACTCTCCCATCAAATGGAAGTGGATAGTAGAGTGGATCAAAAACCAGAATCCTACAATACATTTTTTACAAGAAACGTGCTTGAAGCAGAAAGACACACACACACACATATAAGGGGCTGGAGCTGATTTTATTATGCTTCAGTTGAAGAAAAAAAAAACAGGGGTAGCAATCCTGATCTCAGACAAAGTAAAAGCAAAAGTAAGCCTAACTAAAAGAGATTGGGAAGGAAATTTCATTTTGCTAAAAATCTACCACAGACAATGAAGTAATATTAATACTAAACACTAAACACATATGTACCAAGTGGTATAGTATCCAGATTTCTGAGTTACATAGACAGCAAAACTATTCTAGTAGGCAACTTCAACTGCTCCCTCTCAGAACTCAATAAATCCAAGTGAAAAATAAACAAGAAAGGGGCAGCTAGGTGGCAGAGTAGATAGAACACTGGCCCTGAAGTCAGGAGGACCTGAGTTCAAATCTTGCCTCAGACCAAATACTTGACACCTACTAGCTGTGTGACTCTGGGCAAGTCACTTAACCCCCATTGCCTAAAAATTAAAAAAAAAATTAAAAATAAGCAAGAAAGAAGCTAATGAGGTAAATAGAATAGTAATTGTAACAGACCATTGGCATGATTTACATATAAAGGGTGACATCTTAAGTAAATCAGAAGAGCAAGGAATAGTTTTCCTGTCAGATCTATGGGGAGGGTAATAATTCATGACCAAACAAGAGATAGAGAACATTACAAAATGCAAAATAGATAATTTTGGTTGTATTAAATTAAAAAGCTTTTATACAAACAAAACCAATGAAACCAATATTAGAAAGAGAGCAGAAAGATGGGAAACAATCTTTACAGCTAGTATCTCTGATAAAGGCTTCATATCTCAAATATTTCAAGAACTAAGTCAAATTTATAAAAATACAAGTAATTTCCCAAGTGATAAATGGTGAAATGATATGAACAAGTAGTTTTCAGATAAAGAAATCAAAGTTCTTTCTAGGCATATGAAGAAGTGCTTTAAGTCACTTTCGAGTAGATAAGTTCAAATTAATACAACTCTGAGGTACCACCCACCTCACACCTATCAGATTGGCTATTACAACAGAAAAGGAAAATAATAAATGCTAGAGAAGATGTGAGAAAATTGGAACACTAATGCATTGTTGGTAGTGTTGTGAACTAAGCCACTGTTCTGGAGAGCAAGTTGGAACTATGCTCAAATGACAACCAAACTCTAACTACCCTTTGATCCAGCAATAGCACTACTATGTTTGTATCCCAAGGAGACCATAAAAAAGAGAAAAGGATCTACATGTGCAAAAATATTTATAGTGGACCTTTTTGTGGTGGCAAAATATTGAAAAGAGGGGATTACTATAGACAGCTTTAATTTTTTCATCTGAAAACTCCCTAATAATATCCTTTGACCGTTTATAAATTGGAGAATGGTTTGTATTCCTTTAAATTTGACTCATTTATCTACATATTTGAAAAATGAAGCCTTTATCAGAAATACTTGCTGTAAAGATTGTTTCCTAGCTTTCCGTGTTCCTTCTTCTCTTGGTTGCACTGGTTTTGTTTGTGAAAAAAAAAAAACAACTTTTTTTTAAATTTAAAATAATAAAAATGATTAATTTTATATTTTATAATGCTCTCTATCTCTTGTTTAGTCATAAATTCTTCCCTTCTCTATAGATCAGACAGGTAAACTATTCCTTGCTCCTCTAATATGCCTGTGGTATCATCTTTTATGTCTGAATCATGTACCAAATTTGACCTTATCTTGGTATACAGTGTAAGATGCTGGTCTATTACTAGTTTGTACCTTATTGTTTTCTAGTTTTCCTAGCAGTTTTGGTCAAATACTGAGTTCTTATCCCAGAGGCCAGGGTCTTTGGGTTTATAAAAACCTAGGTTAGTATAATCATTTACCACTGTATCTTGTGTACCCAACCTATTCACTGATCCACTACTCTATTTCCTAGTCAGTACCAGATAGTTTTGATGTTTATTACTTTATAACATAGTTTGAGTTCAGGCACTGCTGGACCACTTTCCTTTGCATTTTCCCATTAATTCCTTTGATATTCTCTACCCTTTATTCTTCCAGATGAATCTTATTGTTATTTTTTCTAGCTTTATAAAATAATATTTTGGTAGTTTTGGTTGATATGATCCTGAATAAGTAAATTAGCTTAAGCAGAATTGTCATTTTATTTATTGGCTTGGTCTACCCAAAAGCAATTGATATTTTTCCAACTTTTTGGATCTAACTTTATTTCTGTGAAAGGTGTTTTTTAATTGTGTTCATACAGCTTCTGGGTTTGTTTTGCCAGGTAGACTCCCAAATATGTTATATTATATTATAAAATAATTTACAATTATTTTAAATGGAATTTCTATCTCTTGCTGTTGGGCTTTGTTGGTCAAATATAGAAATGCTGACAATTTATGTAAGTTTATTTTATATACTACAACTATACTAAAGTTCTTCATTATTTCAAGTAGTTTTTTAGTTGGTTCTCTAAGTATGCTATTATATCATCTGCAAAAAGTAGTAACTTTGTTTACTCATTGACTAGTCTAATTCTTTCATTTTTTTCTTTTCTTATTGCTATAGCTAACATTTCTAATACAACATTGAAATAATAGCGGTGATAATGGACATCCTTGCTTCACTTCTGATCTTATTAGGAAGGCTCCTAACTTATACTTATTATAAATAATGTTTGCTGATGATTTTAGATAGATAGCACTTATGATTTTAAGGGAAGGTCTGTTTATTCCTAGGCTCTTTAGTTTCTTTTTCTTTTTTTAAGAAGAATGGATTCTGTATTTTTTTTAAAGGCTTTTTCATAATTTTCTGAGATAATCATATGATTTCTATTGTTTTTGCTATCGATACAGTCAATTATTCTGATAGTTTTCCTAATATTGAACCAACCTTGCATTTCTGGTATAATAGGGAAATTGGTCTACAGTCTTCTATTTTTGCTTTAACTCTTCCTGGTTCAGGTTATCAAAATTATATTCATGTCATAAAAGGAATTTTTTAGGATTCCTTTGCCTATTTTTCCAATAATTTATATAGTATTGAAATTGTGTTCTTTTTTAAATACTTGTCAGAATTTACTTGTGAACCCATCTGATCCTGGGGGCTTTTTATTAGGGAATTCATTAATGGCTTGTTCATTAAAAAAATGAGGTAATTTAGGCATTCTATTTCCTGATTTGTTAATCTGTGTAATTAATATTTTCATATATATTCAATGATGTCATTCAGATTGTCAGATTTATTGGCATGTAATTTAGCAAAATATTTCCTAATGATTGATTTAATTTCTTTTTTCATTAGTAGTGATTTCTATTTTTGCATTTTAGATACTGGATTTTTTGTTCTATTTTTATCCTTTTATATCAAATTAATCATTGGCTTATCTATCTTATGTGTTTTTTTAAATAAAACCAGCTGCTATTTTTTATTAGCTCAATAGTTTTCTTATTTCAACGATATTAACCTCATCTTTGGTTTTCATGATAACCAATTTGGTGCTCAATTGGGTATTTTTTATTTGTTCTTTTTCTAGTGTTTTTTTAGTTGCATTCCCAATTCATTGATCTGTTCTTTCTCTATTTTGTTGATATAAGAATTCAGACAAAAAAATTTAACTCTAAGTATTGCTTTGGATGCATCCTACACATTTTAGTGTGTTGTCTCATTGTCATTCTCTTTAATGAAATTATTGATTGTTTCTAATATTTGTTCTTTGCCACGTTTATTGTTTAGGATTAGATAATTTAATTTCCAATTCTTTTTTTAATATATCTTTCTGCTGAACTTTATTGAATGTAATTTTATTGCATTTTGATTTCAAAATGATGAATTTAATATTTCTGCCTATCTTCATTTGTGGTTTTATACCCTATACATGCTTAATTTTTGTGTAGGCATCAGGTAATACTGAGAAAAATAGCATATTCTTTTCTATTCCCATTCAGTTTTTCTCCAAAGGTTTTTCATATCTGACATTTCTAAGATTTTATTCACCTTCTTAGTTTCTTTCTTGTTTACTTTTTGGTTGTATTTATAAAGTACTGAGAAGGAACAATTGAGATCCCCTCACTAATATAGTTTTAATGTCTACTTCTTCCCATAACTCACTTAACAGGTCCTTTAAAAATTTAGATGCTATACCACTTCATCCATATATATTAAGTATTGACATTTTTTTTTATTTAAGTTCAAAGAAAAGAAATTTACTGAAGTAACATGGTAAGAAAGGGAGCAATAAATTATTTTCTACCTCTTGACAAGTAACAATGCTATAAAGTATACAACTTATCAAGATCAAGAATAAAGTAAAAGTATCCATATGTTCAATTAATGAATCAATCAATCAATATTTATTAAGCATCAGCTATGTGTTAGGCATTGTGCTGCATGGTGAGGATATATTTTTTCAGTTTGGTTAAATCATTTCTTTTATTTTTTTTTAACTTAATAGCATTTTTTTTTCTCCAAATATATATAAAGACAATTTTCAACAATAATTTTTATTAGATTTCAAGTGCCAATTTTTTTCTTGCCCTCCTTTCTCTCCCTGCTCCCCATGACAGCAAGTACTCTAATAGAAGTTATACATGTAAAATCATGTTAAATATATTTCCATATTGGTCATGTTATGAAAGAAGACTCAGAATAAAAGGGAAAAACTATGAGAAAAATTAAAAACAAAAAAGTGAAAATAGTATGCTTTGATCTGCATTCAAACTCCATCGTTCTTTCTCTGGATGTGGTCAGCATTTTTCATCACTAGTCCCTTGGAACTCTCTTAGATCATTGCGTTCCTGAGAAGAGCTAAGTCTAAGATAGTTGATAGTCACACAAAGTTGCTGTTACTGTGTACAATCATCACCTGGTCCTACTCACTTCGCTCTGTATCAATTTGTGTAAATCTTTGCAGGTTTTTCTGACATCTGCCTGTTAATTATTTCTTACAGAACAATAGTATTCAATTATATTCATATACCACAACTTGTTCAGACATTCCACAATTGATAGGCATCTCTTCAGTTTCCAATTCTTGGCCACCACAAAAAGAGCTGCTATAGTTATTTTTGTACATGTGGGTCCTTCCCCTTTTTTATGATCTCTTTGGGATACAGATCTAGTAGTGGTATTGATGGATCAAAAGGTATGCACAGTTTTATAGCACTTTAAGCAAAGTTCCAAATTGCTCTCCAGAATGGTTGGTTTAGCACACAAGTCCACTAACATTCATTAGTGTCCCAATTTTCCCACATGTTCTCCAACATTTATAATTTTCACTTTCTGTCATATTGGCCATTCTGATAGGCATAAGGTAGTATCTCAGAGTTGTTTAATTTGAATTTCTCTAATCAATAGTAATTTAGAACATTTTTATGTGGCTATGTATAGCTTTAACTTCTTCATCTGAAAACTACCTGTTCATATCATCTGACAATTTATCCATTGGGGGAATGACTTGTATTGTTATAACTTTGACTTGGTTCTCTATATATTTGAGAAATGAGACCTTTATCAGAGACACTGGCTGTAAAAATTGTTTCCCAGCTTTCTGCTTTCCATCTAATCTTGGTTACATTGCTTTCTTTCGGGAAAAAAAAATCTTTTTAATGTGATGTAATCAAAGTTATTCATTTTGCATTATATAATGTTTTCTATCTCTTGTTTGGTCATAAATTCTTCCCTTCTCTATACAGATGACTGGTAAACTATTCCTTGCTCTGCAAATTTGCTTATGGTATTGCCCTTTATGCCAAAATCTTGTGCTATTTTGACCTTATCTTAGTGTACGGTGTGATATGTTGTACCATGTCTCATTTCTACTATACTGTTTTTCAGTTTTCCCAGCAGTTTTTGTGAAATAGTGAATTCTTATCCTAAAAAATGAAGTCTTTGTGTTTATCAAACACTAGCTTACTATGACCATTTGCTACTGAGTCTTGTGTACATAACATTCCACCACTCTATTTCTTAGCCAGTGCCAAATAGTTTCAATGATTGCTGCTTTATACTATAGTTTTGGATCTGATATAGCTAGGCCATCTTCCTTTGCATTTTTTCATTAATTACTTGATAATCTTGACTTTTCATTCCTCCAGATTAATTTGTTATGATTTTTTCTAGCTCTGTAAAACAATTTTTGGCATTTTTATTGGTATGGTAATCAATGAATTAATTCAGGTAGAATTGCCCTTGTTATCATATTAGCTCTTCCCACCCATGAGCATTCGATATTTTTCCAATTGTTTAGATCTGACGTTTTTGTGTGAAAAAATGTTTTGTAATTGTGTTTGTATAGTTCCTAAGCTTTTCTTGGCAGGCAGACTCTCAAATATTTTGTATTGTCTACAGTTATTTTAAATGGAATTTTTATTTCTAGCTCTTGTTACTGGGCTTTGTTGGTAATATCTAGAAATGTTGATGATTTACATGGGTTTATTTCATGTCCTGCAATTTTGCTAAAGTTATTAGGTGTTTCAAATAGCTTTTTAATTGATTCTGTAGGATTTTCAAAGTATGCTGTCATACTTTGCAAATATGCAAAGAAGAATAATTTTCTTTTCTCATTGCCTATTCTAATTCATTCAATTTCTTTTTCTTCTCTTATTGCAAAAGCTGACATTTCTAGTACAACATTGAATAATAGTGGTGATAATGGGAATCCTTGTTTCACCCCTGATCCTATTGGGAATGTTTCTAGTTTATTCCCCGTTATATTTCATGCTGCTTATGGTTTTAGATAGATACTTCTTATCATTATTCTTTTATTTATTTATTTTTATCATTTACATTTTTAATTTAATTTTAGTTTTCAATATTAACTCTTATGAGATATTGAATTGCAAATTTCCACCCCTCCTTCATTCCCCTCTCCTTAAGATGGCTTGCAATCTGATATAGGCTATACATGTACAATTGTATTAAACATATTTCCAGATTCATCATGTTGTGAAGGAGAAATTAAAATAAATGGGGCAAACCACAGGAAAGAGAAAAAAGAGAAAATAACATGCTTCAATCCACATTCAGACTCCATAGTTCTTGCACTTTTCCATCACAAATTTTTTTTTGTCAATGTCTCAAATCATTGTATTGTTAAGAAGAGCTAAGTCTATTAAAGCTGATCCTCCCACAACATTGCTATTATCTATCATGTTTTCCTGGTTCTGCTCACTTCACTCAGCATCAGTTCACAGAAGTTTTTCTAGGTTTTCTTGAAATCCACCTGCTCAACCTTTTTTTTTATAGAACATTAATTTCCCATTAGATTCATATACCTTAACTTGCTCAGCCATTCCCCAATTGATGGGCATCCCCTCAATTCCCAATTCTTTGCCACCACAAAAAAAGGTTTCTATAAATGTTTTTGTACGTGTGCATTCTTTTCATTTTTAATGACCTTTTTGGGATACAGACCTAATAGGGGTATTGCTAGATCAAATACTATGCACAGTTTTATAGCCTGTTGAGCATAGTTCCAAATTGTTGTCCAGAATGTTGCATCAGTTGTATTACAATGCCACAGACAATGCATTAGTGTTCCAATTTTCTCACATCTCCAAAATTTATCATTTTCCTTTTTTGTCATATTAGCCAATCTAATAGTTATGAGGAGGTATCTCAGAGTTGTTTTAATTTGAATTTTTCTAATCAATAGTGATGTAGAGTTTTTTTTTCCATATGACTCTAGATAGCTTTGATTTATTCATCGGAAAATTGCCTGTTCATATACTTTTGTATTCTTATAAATTTGATTCAGTTCTCTATATATTTTAGAAATTAGGCCCTTATCAGAAACACTAGTTGTAAAATACTGCTTATCATTTCAAGGAAAACTCTGTTTATTCCAATGCTTCCTCTCATTATTAACAGGAATGGGTGCTGTATTTTGACAAAAGCTTTTTCTACATCTACTCAAATAATCGTATAACTTTTGTTATTAATATGGTCATGCATGATGATAGTTATACTAATATTGAACCAGTCCTGTATTTCTGGTACAAGGTCCACCTGGTTATAGCATATGATCCTTGTGAAATATCACTGGCATCTCTTTGCTAATATTTTATTTAATTTTTTTTTGCATCAATATTCATTAGAGAAGTTGGTCTATATTTTTTTTCCCTCGGTTTTGGCTCTCCCTGGTTTAGTATCAGCATCATATATGCATCACAAAGGGGATTTGGTAGCACTCATTCTTCATATATTTTTCCAAATAGGTTATATATTACTGTAATTAATAGTTCTCAAAAGATTTGATGGAATTCACTTGTAAATCCATCTGGCACTGGAGATTTTTTCTTAGGAAGTCCATTGATGGCTTGAGCATTTCTTTTTCCTAAAGTGGGGTTATTTACATAGCTTTTTGTTCCCTCTCCTGTTATTCTGGGAAATTCATATTGTTAGATTTATTGGCATACAGTTGGGCAAAATAGCTTCTAATTATTGCATTAATTTCCCTTTCATTGGTGGTAAATTCACCCTTTTCATTTTTGATACCGGTAATTTCATTTTCTTCTTTCTTTTTTTAATCAAATTAACCAAAGGTTTATCTATTTTATTGTTTTTTTTCCAAATAAAACCAGCCCTTAGTTTTATTTATTAGTTCAATATTTTTCTTACTTTGAGTTTTATTAATCTCTCCTTTGATTTTCACAATTTCTAATTTGGTATTTATTTAGGGATGTTTAATTTGATTTTTTTTTGTAACTTTTTCAGTTGCATGCCCAATCCATTGCTCTCCTCTTTATTTTATTCAGATAAGCATTTAGAGATGTAAGATTTCTCCTAAGAACTGCTTTGCCTGCATCTGACAAGTTTCAGTATGTTTTCTCATTACTGTCATTTTCTTTGATGAAATTATTGGTTGTTTCTATGATTTGTTATTTGATCCACTCATTCTTTAGTATTAGGTTATTTTGTTTCCAATTAGTTTTTAGTCTATCTTTTCATGATGCTCTATTACACATATATTTTTTTCATCCTATTCTGAAAAGGATGCATTTCTGCTTTTCTGCATTGGATTGTGAGGTTTTTGTGCCCTGATATATGGCCAATTGTTGTGTAGGTGCCACGTACAGCTGAGAAAAAGGTACATTATTCTCTATCCTTATTCAATTTTCTCCAGAGGTTTATCATTACTAACTTTTGTAAAATTCTATTTATTTCTTAAACTTTTCTTGTTGTTAGATTAATCGTATTCCGAGAGGGAGGTTCCATATCCCCTACTAGTATAGTTTTCCCATCTATTTCTTCTTGTAACTCACTTGACTTCTCCTCTAAGCATTTGGATGCTATACCATGTGGCACATGTATGTTTAGAATTGATATAACTTCATTGTCTACGGGACCTTTTAGCAAGATGTAATGTCCTTCCTTATTTCTTTTAATTAAATCTTATTTTGTTGTTGGTTTATCTGAGATCAGGATTGTAACTCCTGCTTTTTTAAAAAAAAATTAGCTGAAGAATAATATATTCTGCTCCAGCCTTTTACCTTTACTCTGTGTGTAAGTCTCTGCTTCAAATGTGTTTCTTGTAAACAACATATTATATGATTCTGGTTTTTAATCCAATCTGCTATCTGATTGTGTTTTATGGAAGAGTTCATCCCATTTCCACTCACAGTTATAATTACTGTGTATTTCTCTCCATCCTACTCTCCCCTTTTATACTTTCTCTCTCCTTTCACCCTGTTTCTCCTCACCCTTCTGACCACTACCTTCCTCAATCTGCCCTTCCTTCTATTAGCACCCCCTTTTCTCTCCCCTTTTCCCTCCTACTTCTGCCCTCCCTTCTATCAGCTTCCCTTTCCCTTTCATTTCTCTTTTTTTTCTCCTGCTTCCAAATAGGGTAAGATAAATATCTATATCCAACTGCATGTATATGTTATTCCTTCTTTGAGCCAAATCTGATGAGAGTGAGATTCAAACTGTTCATCTCCTCTCTTCTTTCCCTCTACTGCAATAGGTCTTTTGTGCCTCTTCATATGATATAATTTACCTTATTCTGCCTCCCCCTTTTCTCTTCTCCCGGTACAATCCTTTTTTTTTCACCTCTTAATGTTTTGTATCATCACATCAAAGTCCTCTTACACCCACACCCATGCATATGTATACTCCTTCTAACTGCCCTAATAGAGACACAGTCTTCAAGATTTACAAGTATCATCTTCCCATATAGAGATGTGAACAGTTTAATCTTATTGAATAACTTGTTTTTTCTCTATTTCTTGTTGTTTTTTTTATGATTCTCCTGACTCTTGTATTTGAAGATCAAATTTTCTGTTCAGTGTTGGTCTTTTCATCAGGAAATGATTGAAAGTTTCCTATTTTATTGAATGTTCATCTTCTCCTTTGAAATATTATGCTTAATTTTTCTATGTAGTTTAATTCTTGGTTGTAATCCAAGCTCCTTTGCCTTCTGGAATATCACATTCAAGCCCTCCAATCCCTTCATGTAGAAGTTGCCAAGTCCTGTGTAATCCTGATTGTGGCTCCTTAATATTTGACTTCTTTCTTTATGGCCTCTTGCAGTATTTCCTCCTTGCCCCAGTAATTATGTAATTTGGCTACCATATTGTTTGGAGTTTTCATTTAAGGATCTCTTTCGGAAGGTGATGGGTGGATTCTTTCAATGACTATTTTACCCTCTGGTTCCAGGATGTCAGGACAATTTTCCCTAATAATTTCTTGAAAGATGCTGTCCAGGTTCTTTTTTTGGTCATGTTTTTCACATAGTCCAATCATTTTTCAATTATCTCTTCTGTGTCTTTTTTTCAGGTCATTTGTTTTCCCTATGAGGTATTTTACATTTTCTTTATTTTTCATCTTTTAAAAATTTCTTGGACTGATTCTTGATGTCTCATAGAATCATTAGCTTCCACTTGCCCAATTCTAATTTGTAAGGAATTCTTTTCTTCACTTAGCTTTTATTCCACCTTTTCCATTTGGCCAATTCTCCTTTTAAAAGAGTTGTTTTATTGTGTGGATTTTTTTCCCCATTTGGTCAATTCTATTTTTTAAGGAGTTGTTTTCTTTAGTCAGTTTTTGTGCTTTCTTTTCCATGATGTTGACTCTTTTTTTCATAATTCTCCTGTATAACTCATTTCTTTTCTCAATTTTCTTCTATCTCTCTTACTTGATTTTTTTTAAAATTGAGCTCTTCCCAAGAAGACTTTGTGGGCTTGAAGCCAATTCATATTCCCCTTTGAGGCTTCACATGTAGGCACTTTTACTAGGGGAGAGCTCAGGAAACTTCTTGGCTTCTTTCTACCATCTTGTCTCTGCCCACTCCTTATCCCTTTTAATTAACTCTTTTTGTTTACTTTTGTTTTATCTGAGATCTGGCTTATTACCCCTGCTTCTTTCTTTCTTTCTTTCTTTCTTTCTTTCTTTCTTTCTTTCTTTCTTTCTTTCTTTCTTTCTTTCTTTCTTTCTTTCTTTCTTTCTTTCTTTCTTCTTTCCTATAATTGAAGCATAATAGATACTTCTCCTGCCTCTTACCTTTATTTTTTGTGTTTCTCTCTGCTTCAAGTGTTTTTCTTTCAAAAAACATGTTGAAGGATTCTGGTTTTTAATCCACTCTGCCATCAGCTTCTGTTTTATGGCAGAGTTCATTCCATTCACATTCACAGTTATGATTAATAACTGCATATTTCCCTCCATATTATTTTCCCCCATTTGTCCTCGCTTTTCACCCTTACCCTCCTCATCAGGGTTTGGCTTCTGTACATCTTCTCCCCCAATCTGCCCCACCTCCTATCAGTACTGCCCCCTTACTTAATCTCCTTCCCTCCTACTTTCTTGTAGGGTAAGATAGATTTCTATATTCAGCTGATTTTGTATATGATTCCTTCTTTGATCCAATCCTGTTGAGAGTCATTTTCAAGTGATGCTTACTGCCCACTATCTCATCTTCCCCTCCACTATAATGTCTTTTGCACTTCTTCATCTGAAATTTACCCCATTCTACCTCTCCCTTCCTTCTGCACCCAATATATTGCTCTTTATTGTCCCTTAATTAATTTTCATGTCATTAATTCAAATTCACCTTATACTCATACCTTCTGTCTATTTATATTCCTTCTAACTACACTGTTAGTCATGCAGTTCTTTTTTTAACTTTTTTTTTTCATGAGGCAATCAGGGTTAAGTGACTTGCCCAGGGTCACACACCTAGTAAGTGTCAAGTGTCTGAGGTCAGATTTGAACTCAGGTCCTCCTGACCTCAAGGTTGGAGCTCTATGCACTGTGCCATCTAGCTGTCCCAGTCACACAGTTCTTAAAAATTACAAATAAACTTCCCATGTAGTGATGTGAACAGTTTAGCCCTATTGAGTCCCTTATGTTTTCTCTTCGCTTTTTATGCTTCTCTTAAGTCTTGATAGTGAAAATCAGATTTTTGTTCAGCTCTAGTTGTCTCCCCATGAAAGCTTGAAAGCCTTCTATTTAATTGAGTGACCATTTTTTCCCTTGAATGATTATGTTCAATTTCACCACATAGGTGATTCTTGGCTGCAGTCCTACTGTCTTTGCTTTCTGGAATATCATGTTCCATGACCACAAATTCTTTAATGTTGCAGCTGCTAAGTACTGTATAATCCTGATGTTGCTCCATGATATTTGAATTATTTTCTGGCTGCTTGCAATATTTTCTCCTTGACCTTGGAGATCTGGAACTTGCTATAATATTCCTGGAAGTTTTGCTTTGGGTATGTCTTCCTGGGGATGATCAGTGGATTCTTTCAATGTCTATTGTGCCTTCTGGTTCTAGGATATCAGAGCAATTTTCTTCAATAATTTCTTGAAGGATGATAACCAGGTCCTCCTTTTGATTATGTTTTTCAGGTAGCCCAATGATTCTTAAATTACCTATTCAACTGGCCCCACACTGGGGCTCAGGGCCTTCCACTTGCTTGCTGAGGCATGGCCTACTAGTGGCTTGCCAAGAAGCTTCTTGTTCTGGACTGTTCTCCTTTTTTACCTGAATGAGACTGATCTTTCCTGCCACCTTCCAATTTTCTTAGGCTTGAAGACTTTCATCCTGTCTTATTGCTGGTTCTGCCATTCTACAATTTGTTTTGGGGTGGTATTTTATAGTTGTTTGGAATTGAATATGGGATAATTCAGGTGATTTCTTGCTTGCTTACTCACTTGCATCTTAGCTCCTGGAAGTCCTATAATTCCAGCATATTCCTTTACTTTTAACTTTACATTAAAGTTGGGCTCTGCTTCCAGGTTGGAGAGGGCAATGTCCCAAGCTTCAGGATTTTTGTGTGTGTGTGTGTGTGTGTGTGTGTGTGTGTGTGGTGTGTGTGTGTGTGTGTAAGTGAGATGCTGTTTTCATAACTAGTTCTGAGAGTCTTTATATTTTCTATTCTTCCAAGGTGCTACAATCTAAGGAGAGGTGTGATCACTGCTCTCCTAATCTTTGCTCCATAGCCTTTGCTACAAACACTCTTTTCCACCCTGGAACTGTGACCATGGTCTCTGCTCCCCTGTGGCTGCATTCTCTAGCATACTAGTGCTCCTTTTCACCCTGTGTCGGTTGCCCAGAACAGTGTAAGAGCAATGCAACAGAGGCCTGTATCCAGTGCCAACAAAGGGCTCCCTTTAATCTCCTTATAAGTTGTTCAACTCCCTTACTTTCTGTGGACTAAGATCTCTGGATGCCACTACTTTTCATTCAGTCATCCCTGAAGCCTGCTGATGATTTGCCAAGTCATGGTCAGTGCTGGACTTTGTTCCCCTCTCTCCCTGATGAGACAGATCTTCCCTGTCATCCTTCTAAGCTATCTTGGGCTGGAAAACTGTTTCACTCTTCCCTTTTGTTATTTCCAAAACTTCAGAATTCATTTTGAAGCATTATTTTAAAGTTGTTTGGAGGGAACTTTGGGTGAGTTCAGGCAAGTCTCTGCCTTTTCTCTGCCATCTTGGCTTTGGCTCCAGTATTGTAATTTTATTACATTGGCTTAAACTACCCATAAGCAATTAATGTACCTCCAATTATTCAGATATGCCTTTATTTCTGTAAAGAGTGTTTATAGTTTTACTTCTATAGTCCCTGGGTGAATCTTGGTAGATAAACCCTCAAGCATTTTGTCCTTTCTATAGTCATTTTGAATGAATTTTCTCTTTTTACTTCTTCCTGCTAAATTTTGCTGGCTATATAAGGAAATGTTGATAATTTGTAGAGATATATTACATCCTACAATTTAATTACTTGAATTAACTTTAGTTGACCTCTGGGGTTTTCTAAGTGCATCGTTATACTGCTTGCTAAAAAGAGATAATTTTCTTTTCTTTTTATGATTATTTTCTCAATTTCTTCTTTTTACCACGTTTATAAATCTAACACTTTTATGACTGTGTTAAATAATAGTGATTACAATGGACACTCATGATTTTTCCCTGATTTTGTTTGAAAGGCCTCTTACTTTTTTCATTAAAAATGCTCTTGGATTTAGGTATTATTTTCTACATCAGGGAAAGCTCCATTTATTACAATTTTCTTAGAGTTTCAAAAAATATATTTTGTCAAAAGCCTTTTTTTTCCCTCATCCATTGATAAAATTACAACATCTATTAGCCACATAGTTCTTCTCTGTAAAATGATAATAACATAGCATCTACTCCACAGGTTTGTTACAAGTATCAAATGAGATAAAACAGATGAAGTACACAGCAACCTTAAGTTGTTATATAAATGCTAGATGATAATATTTAAATTTTGCATCAATGTTCACTTAGGACATTTATCAGTATTTTTCTTTTTTTGTCAATGTGTGAGTTATATTTTTAGATCTTATTTATATTGTAGAAATAAATTGAAAAAGTCTCTTGTATTTTTATTGCTGAACATACTTCATATAGAATTGGAATTAATTGTTCTTTGAATGGTTCATAGAATTCATTTATAAATCCATGTGGTCTTGAATTTTTTGTTTGTTTGTTTAGTTTGGTTTAGCTTTGGGAATTCATTATTTAGGGCTTGTTCCATTTCCCCCCTGATATTGATTGGGCTATTTAAATAATCCATAAGGCACAACAAAACCACCCACAAAACCCTTTAAATTGGAATGCGGTAGAAAGAAAATACAGACACAATAATAAAACAAGTATCATCAAAACAAGTCAAAATAAAGGGAAAACAATAAATATAAAATAAAACACAGAAGACAGCATTATTTTAACCTTTTACCAGGATCATAAATATATTATGGTTCTGAAATGTTTGTTTATTCCCATATTAACATATACATTATTTTCCTCCACCTATTCCTTTACAGTTAAACAAATATAGGTACTTTGGATACTTCTCATGGTACTAGCATTTCCATTTCAAAATGTCTACTTAGTTCTGGCCTTTTCATCAGGGATGCTTGAAAATATTCTGTTACATTAAAGGCTGATTTTTTTCTTTTTTTGCTAGATAGAATATCTTTTGTTATAATCTTTATCTCCTGCGCTATTACATTCCAAGCTCTCAGCTCCTTTCTTAGCAACTGCTATGAATTTTGTTCTCTGTATTGGGGCTCTTGGTACTTGAGATCCTTCTTTTTGGCTACTAGTCATTTTTTCCCCTCTCACCTGGAAGCTCTGGATTTTGGCTATGATTAATGTTCCTAAAGATTTCCATTTTTTATTTCAGGAGGAGACCAGTGGATTCTTTTAATTTTCACTTCACCTTCTGCTTCTCAGAGTTCTAGACAGTTTTTATTTATAATTTCAAGAAGGGAGTGCTGGACCCACCCAAACCTTGGGGGACCACTTGTTCTTTACCCTTTTTGTTCCAGCCTCAACCTATCCATGCTCATTTACCCCAGATCTATTAATAACACCTGGGACCTTCTCTGTGGATTCTTGGTTTGGGGGAAGGAGTCTAGGGATATTTCTGTCTTATTAAAGTAGTGATCTCTAAGCCCAAATATATTATTCGATAGGGATCTAAGATTAATTGTGTCCTAGCATGACGTAATTTCCCCACAATCTTCTAGCTCCCTCCCCCAAAGTGATTTCACTAAACCTCAATTCTGTCCTTTTTATGATGATATCAACCACTACCATCACCCAATTTCAATAAACTCTTGGATCAAATACAAATTCATTTCTTTGGCATTTTAATCTATTTACAATGTGCGCCATTTTTTCTTTTCCTGTCTTCTTATGTTTTATTCCCTTTCTCATAGCCTGCAATAGAGCCATACTGATTTTCTTATTGTTATGCACACAAGATTCTCCATATATGTTTTCACATCTTTGCATTACCTAAACCTATACCTGGAATGCACTTATTAATTATTTTCACCTCTTGAAATCCAAAATTTCCAACAAGACAGCTCAAGTGGGGCTATCAAAAGAATCAAAGTAGAAAATAAAATAATACAGCATATTTATCGCCCAAAACTAATCCCTGATGATCATAAAAAATGACTAAACCCAAGTTATGATAAGGAAATGCAAATAAAAATCAGAGTGAATCATTATTTCTAGCCTAGTTCAACACAGGGAGATGGGCAAAGATGTCTGGGGATGCTAGAAACTAGGACTGGTCAAGGTTACATATGCAGAATCTTTCAATGTGGGCTGAATAAGGGACATTGGATATACCCCAAGACAATAAGATATCCCACAACAAACAGAGGGTTCTGATAATGTTCAGGGAGCAGAAACAGATGCTGATTGGAAGCTCTGTTACTCATGGCTTAGAACTGGGTCACAGATTGAGTATGGACTGAGAGAGGACCTGCGTCCAGAAATAAAGGACTATAGCAAGGATAGGTCAGGGTGCGTTGGGATAATGGTCCATGATAAGACTGAGCAGTAGCCTTACAATGTGAACTAATTAAGGAACAATACAGACAAGTAGCTCTTACCCTGGAGTGGATCAGGGGCTCAGATGTAGCCTTTTTCCCAGGTTGAAGTATGCAATGCAAAGAACAAGGAAGAGGGGCAGCTAGATGGCACAGTGGATACAGCTCCAGCCTTGGGGTCAGGAGGACCTGAGTTCAGATCTGGCCTCAGACACATGACACTTACTAGCTATGTGACCCTGGGCAAGTCACTTAACCCTGATTGCCTCACCAAAAGTTAGAAAAAAACAAATAAACAACAACAACAACAACCACAAAAACATAACCATGGAAGAAGGAGGAGAATTAACAAGAAGCCCGTAGTTTAGCAGTCTTGTGGAACTTCTCCCAACCAGGGAGAAGCCCATAGAACTGTTGCACCAACCCACAAACAAATCAGGGAAGGGTCTTTGCTTGAGGCTCTGATCATGAGGGCAGTGCTCAGACTTTGCCTTGGATTAAATTACTTGGGCTTTATTGAATGCTTCCAGGTCCTCATAATTAACTGTTCCTGAAATCCTTGAATATCTAATACTGAATAGCCCAAGAAAGAATCAACAGAAGCAAAGTAGATATAAAACAGAAATATTTATAGCCCAGACATTCAATCTAAATATTTTAAGAAATTGGACCTAATGTAAAGTCTGAAGTCAAAAAGTAAGGCTTAAAGGAGGAGTAACCAAAAAAGAAAAAAAAATCCAAACACAAACAGCTTTTATGGTAACAAAGACCATCAAGACAAACTAAAAGAAGAAGTTGACTCCCAAACATTTACAAGCAAAGGGTCAAAGGAAAAAATATATTTTGTCCACAAATTCAAATAAATTCTTGGAAGAAATTAAGTAAAAGTGTTTTTATTATTAAAAAGTTTAATTTTTTTTTTATAAATGGAATAAGAATGCTAGAGAAAAAGAAGTGGAAAAGAAATTATGTATAAAGGGCCAGAACCAAGATGGCAGAGTAAACACAGGACCTCACCCACATTTTCCCAAATTCACCTGCAAACAACTTTAAAATAATGCTTCAAAATGAATTCTGAAACAGAAGAATAAACAAAAGGATGAGGCGAAACAATTTTTCTACCCCAAGCCAACTTAGAAGGTTGGCAGGAAAGGTCTTTCTCACTGGAATGAGAATGAAGCACAATCTAGTGCATGCAATGACCAGACAACTCAGAAGCAGGCTGTGGGAATGACTGAATCTGCAGCTGTAGCTCCTAGAGCTCTCAGCACAGTTAGGTTACCGGTTAGGGGGTTAGACAACTTGCCAAAAGGAGATTACATGGGACCCTTTGATGGCGCTGGGAGCAAGCCACTGTTGCATTGCCCCTACCTGCTTCTGATTATAAATCTCAGGGCAAGGAGGAGCACTAGAAGGAGCAGAAACCCTGGACAGAATTCCAGGATGGAAAAGAGTGTTTGTGGTCACTCACAGACCAGAACACAGCCTAGAAGAGCAGTGAGCACTTCTCTTCTTCGATCATAGCCCCTAGGAAGACCTGAAAATTTACATACCCCCCACAACTAACTCTGAAAATGGAACCACAAAATGCACCGCCACCTGGGAACAGAGCCCAAATTTAACATGAAATTAAAAGAAAAGAAATAGAATGGGAAGTGAGCAAACAAAAAAATCACCTCACCATAGAAAGTTACCATGGTGAGAGGGAAGATCAAAATACAAGCTCAGAAAACAACAATGTGAAAACAGCTATATGCAAATTTACAAAGACAAATGTAAATTGGTCTGAGGCTTAAAAGACTTTCCTAGAAAGGCTCAGAAAAGGTTTTTAAAATAAAATAAGAGAGGTTGAGGATAAATTCAGAAAATAAATGGGAGTAATTCAAGAGAATTTTGAAAAAGTCAACAGCTTTGTAAAGGAAGTATGAAAAATATTGAAGAAAATAACGTCTTAAAAAATAATCCAAATTCTAAAAGAGGCACAAAAATCCACTGAATACAAAAACTTTCTAAAAATTGAATTGGAAAAATGGAAAAAGAGGTATAAAAGCTCACTGAAAAAAATAATTCCTTAAAATTTAGAACTGGGCAAGTGGAAGCTAATAATTCTGCAAGACAACAAGAAACATTAAAAGAAAGTCAAAAGAATGAAAAATAGGAGAAATGTGAAATATCTCATTGAAAAATCAGCTGACTTCAAAAAAATGGAGGAGAGATAAGTTAAAATATATTGAACTACCAGAAAGCCATTTTTCCAAAAATAATGAGCCTAATCATCTTTGAAGAAATTATCAAAGAAAACTACCCTGGTATCCCAGAACCAGAAGGTAAAATTGTAATTGAATGTATCCTCTAATCATCTTGTGTAAGAGATCCCAAAATGAAAACTCTCATGAATATTATAGACAAATTCCAGACCTCTCAGGTCAAGGAGAAAATATTGCAAGCATCCAGAAAGAAATATTTCAAACATCATGGAGTCACATTCAGGATAACATAAGATTTAGCATCATTTACATTAAAGAGCTTGGTGTATGATATTCTGAGGGCAAACAAACTAGCATTGCAACCAAGAATCTTCTACCAAGAAAACTGAGTATAATCCTTTGACAGGGGTGTGTGTGTGTGGGGGGGAATGCACATTTAATGGAATATAAGTTTCTCATAAATTCCTGCTGAAAAGGGCAAAGCTGAATAGACAACTTGACAAACACAAGACTCATGAGAAGCATAAAAAGTTAAATATGAAAGAGAAATTATAAGGGATTCAATAAAATTAAACTGTTCCTATTCCTACATGGCAAGATAATGCTTGTAACTCCTAAGAACTTTTTCATTATTAGGGCAGTTAGAAGGAGTATAGACAGAGGACATGAGTGTGAGTTGACTATGATGTGATGATATCCAAATAAATAGAATTAATAGGTGAAAAAGAGGGATTCAGCTGGAGAAAGAAGTAAGAGGAAGAAGGAGGCAAATTATCTCATGTAAAAGAAATATGAAAGAGCTTTTATAGTGGAGTGGAATTTCAGGGTATTAAGAAATACTTGAACCTTACTTTCATTGGAATTGACTCAAAGAAGGGATAACATACACAATCAATTGGGTATCGAAATATATCTTACATTACAGAGAATTAGGAGGGGAGAGGGATAAGAGAAGACTGGAGGGGAAGAATAGATGATAGGCTTATTGCAGGAGGCAGTGGTGAAAAGAAAAACAGTTGTAAGGAGGGACAGGGTAAAGGGGGAAAGAGAGAGAGAGAGAGAGAGAGAGAGAGAGAGAGAGAGAGAGAGAGAGAGAGAGAGAGAGAGAGAGAGAGAGATGAGGGCAGCAGGAAGGAAGGAAAGAAGTACACAGTAATCAAAACTGTGAATGCGAATGGAATGAACTCACCCATAAAACAGAAGTAGATAGCAAGACGGATTATGTGATTTAGACAAAGAGCATGGTATCATGGGCAAATTAGGAACCATGGAATAGTTTAACTGTTACATCCATGGATAAGGGAAGAATTCATGAATGACCAAATGAGAAATACAGAATGTTATGAGATGTAAAATTAATAATTCTAATTACACTTAATTAAAAGCTTTTGCACAAACAAAACTATTGCAGCCATCATTAGAAGGAAAATAAAAAAAACTGGGAGAAAATTTTTACAGCAAGTTTCTCTGATAAAAACCACTTTTCTCAAATATATAGAGAAGTGAATCAAATGCATAAGAACACAAGTCATTTCTTAATTATTAAATGGTTAAAGGATATGAAGAGGTAGCTTTCAGATAAAGAAATCAAGGCTATCTATAGTCATATGAAAACAATGCTCTAAATCACTGTTGTTTAGAGAAATGCAAACTAAAACAATTCTGAAATTAGATTGGCTCTAATAGGATGAAAAGGAAAATTATAAATCTTGGAGAGGTGTGGAAAAATTGGGAAATTAATGCACTACTGGTGGGATTGTAAACTGATTCAACCATTCTGGAGAGCAATTGGTAATGATGCCTAAACAGTTAAAACTGTGCATACCCTTTTACCCAGGATTACCACTACTAAGTCTTTATCACAAAGAAATCACAAAAGGGAAAAGGGACTAGTTATACAAAAATATTTATAGCAGCTCTTTTTGTTGTGGCAAAGAATTGCAAATAGAAGAGATTTCCATCAATTGGGAAATGTCTGAAAAAGTTGCATTATATGATTGTGTTGCATTATTATTGTGATATGGGAAATGATGGGCAAGATGCTCTCAGAAAAATATGAAAAGACTTTCATTATTTGATGCCAAGTGAAATAACAGAACCATGAAAACATTGTACACAGTAACAGTAACATTATGATGATCAATTCTGAATGACTTAGCTGTTCTTAGAAATACTATGATCCAAGACAAATCCAAAGGACTTATGATGGAAAAATGCCATTCACCTCCAGAAAAGAAAAAAAAAACTAATGGAGTTTGAATGAACATCAGAGCACACTTTTTTTTTTAAACTCTGTTTTTCTTGGGGTTTTTGTCTCTGCTTACTTTCACAACATGACTCATGTGGAAATATATTTTGCATGACTGCACATGAATAATCTATATCAAATTGCTTTCCTTCTTAATGGAGGGTAAGGTAAGGAAGGAAAGAAGAGATATTAGAACTCAATTTAAAAATAATTTCAAACTTGTTTTTATGTATAATTGGAAAATGTAAATTTTTTGAAGTTAAAAATTAAATTAAAATAAGGAAAGAATAAAAAATGATATAAAAAAAGAAGTGAAAAGAGAATTAACAGTTTTTCACAGGAGTTACAATACCTTACTCAATCAAGACTATTTGAAGATTTGAATTGCCAAGTGAAAATAATAACTAAATGAGACCTCAAAGAATGTTTAAATAAAATAAAAAGACTAAAAGAAAGAAGCAAATGTAAAGTAACCATTAGAAAAACAATTGAACTGAAAAACAACTTGAGGAGATATAATTTAAGAGCCAATGGACTACTTGAAATGAGAGAGAGAGAGAGAGAGAGAGAGAGAGAGAGAGAGAGAGAGAGAGAGAGAGTTCAAGTACTGAGAAGACCCAATTTGGATCACATGAGATTTAGATTTTACTACTATAAAGGAGTAAAGGATTTGCAATGTAATATTACACAAGGCAAAAATATAGGCATACAACTAAGAATAGGTTGCCCCAGCAAAACTGAATCTACCACTACTATTTTACAGAAGAGAGTAAAATAGAAATTTTGAAATACAAATAGAAGAGTAAACACACACAGGCAAATAAAAATGGGTAGTAATAAAAGGAATAAAGAAGGATGCACTTTTAAATTTTAATATGGGAATTCTATGCATGTATCCCCTAAGAACCACATTATCATCATTTATCATAGAGGGATTCTAGTAAGACAGTGTGCCTGGGCATGGTTAGGTTACATACTGGTAATCCTAAAAGAAGAAAGGGGGGAAAAAGAGGGGAAAAGTTATCCATTGTTGGGGAAATGAAAGGAAATGGAGAAATTATCACACATCATTGGGACATACAAGTAGAAGGAGGAAGAGGTATGGATATGCATTACTTGAACTTCTATCTGAAATGTTTGAAGAAGGGAATGATACACAAACACATTTTGGTGCAGAAATGCATATTGCACAACAGAGAAACAAGAGGAACAAGGGAGTGGGAAGAAGAGAGAATGAGAGGGACATAGTAAAGGAGGATTCCTTTTAAGAAAGATGGATTCCAACAGTAGAAGATAAATCAGAGGTCACTAAGTGTCTTAGTGAATAAAGCGCTGGGCCTGGAATCTAGAAGACCTGAGTTCTAAATCCAATTTCAGAGACTCACTAGTTATGTGACCCTGGGCAAGTCAATTAACTTCTGTTTGTCTTAATCCACTGGAGAAGGAAATGGCAAACCACTCCAGTATCTTTGCTAAGAACACCCAAGATGAGGTCATGAAGAGGCAGACATGACTGGACAACTCAACAACAACAACAACAACAACAAGAGGGTTCACAAAGGAAAAAAGAAGGAAAGGATCAGAATCTGTGATGCAGTTCTGGGCAAGGGAAAGAGAAGAGGGGCACTGTACAGAAGCAGTTTGTATCAAACTTAAAGCAGTGGTGCTATGGAAATTCCTCCATCACCACCCTCAACTTTATTAAGAAAGGGTGGCAAAGATAAGGAAAAGTATCAAAGAATAGGATAGAAGGAAAGACATAATGATTTATTATTAGGATAGGTAGAATCGAATTAACATACTCATAAATAGAAAATAGTAACAGACTAGATCAGAAACCAGAATCCAACAAGATAATATTTACAAAGAACACACTTGAAACAAAAATGTTCCCAAAGATTTAAAATAAAGAGATGGAACAAAATGTATTACACCTCAGATAAATTACAAAGGTAGAGGTAATGCAAAATAGAGTTACCTAAGAGGGATAAATAGAGAAGCTACATTTTGATGAAAGGAACCATTTTTGTCAGATCTGATTCTTCAGGACCCAATTTGGAGTTTTCTTGGCACAGATACTAGAATGTTTTGCCATTTCTTTCTCCAGCCCATTTTACAGATAAGAAGCTGAGGCAAACAGGGTTAAATTACTTGCCCAGGGTCACACAGCTAGTCACTGTGTGAGGCCAGGCTTGAACTCAGGTCCTCCTAACTCCAGGGCTAGTGCTTTATCCACTATAGATAATGAATTAATGTTAATGCCACCACAACACATACACACACATAGACATACAGAGAATGTCATAGTAAATAAAAATTAAATGAAAAATTAAATAATTGCAGGGAGAAATAGGCAGCAAAATTATAAAAACATTAATTGAATTTTAGAGAAGCTAGATAAAATAAATATCTGGTGATTGCATAATGGAAATAGAAAGGAATATACACATGCATATGCTGTACATGTCATATTTACAAAAATTAACCATTACAAGAAGAACACCTTAAAAACAAACGAAGAAAAGCAGAAATGTTAAAATTGCAGTTTATAAATTTTATAAATTTATAGTCAATAAAAGGCCACCAAACACACAATAAAATTTAATTGAGACTAAATCACTTCATCCTAAAAAAAGTCAGGTTGAAGAACAAGTAATAGAAACAATCCATAATTTATTAAAGATAATCACAGCAATGAGATAACATAATGAAAAATTTCGGGCTGCAGTAAAAGCAGGCCTTAGGGGGAAATTTATATAACTAGAATAACTGAAATCCATTCTTAGCTTGAGGGGGACAAAAAAAGCAAGCAGCAGGCCAAATTTAGTCCTCAGGCTGTAGTTTGTAATCTGCTGTATAGAGAATAGAACATGAAATTTGGAGTATTTCTTCCTCCTCAGTTAAGAGATTGGGAAATAGATTCAGGGGTGTTATGAAGTCAACTTCAACCAGCCTGTGAGAACGGATCATTAAATTTTCAGTATGAGGATTTGTTCCTGGAAGGCACTACAAATCAGGACTTGGCTTATTTTTTTTTTTTTTTGCTTTTTTGGTGAGGCAATCAGGGTAAAGTGACTTGCACAGGGTCACACAGCTAGTAAGTATAAAATGTCTGAGGTCAGATTTGAACTCAGGTCCTCCTGACTACAAAGTTGTAGCTCCTCTATCCACTGTGCCACCTAGCTGCCCCTATTGGCTTATTATTTTGTTGATTGTATAGATATAAGAAAGTGATGGAGAAAAGACTTAATAATTTAGATTAAACATAAAAGAATATGTCATATATATGTATGTATGTGTGTGTGTGTGTGTTCATATATATATATATATATATATATATATATATATATATATATATATATATATATATAAAATTTTTTTTTCAGAGCATGCTGTTGAACAACTACCAGCACATTGCTGGAACTTGTCAAGTCTAGTCAATTTGACGAGTCTTTATTGTTTACTATGTTCCAGGTACTATACTAAGAATGAAGATACAAAGGACAGGCAAAAATAAAATCCCCATTATCAAAGACTTTTTTTTTTTGGTAAATAGTATTTTTTTATTTTTTTCAATTACATGTAAAGATACCTTTCAACATTCATTTTTATAAGATTTTGAGTTCCAAATATTTCTCCCTCCCTTCTTTCCCTCCCTGCTCCCCAAGAAAGCAAGCAATAATATGCTTTGATCTGTATTCATACTCTATAATTCTTTCTCTCGGTGTGGATGGAATTTTCCATCATGAGTTTTTTTGGAATTAAGACTATATTTAAATGTAAGGCACAGTATATAAACAACTAGTTAGATACAAGTTATATACAGAGTTGATGGAAGCTATTCTTAGAAGGGAAGGCAGTAGCAGTTGAGAGAGGGGTGAAAACTGGAGGACGCTCCTGGAGAAGGTTTGAACTTAGCCTAGAAGGAAGCAAGGAAAATTAAGAGGCAAAGGTGATAGGACAGAAAATTCTGGAAATGGGAGACAGCAAATTTAAAGGAAATTAGATGGGAGAGAGAGTGTTGTGTTTGAGGAACTTCAAATAGGCCAATGTTGTTGGAACATAAAATGTATAGGGAGAATAAAGAGTAAGAAAAGTGGAAGAGTGTGAAGGAACCAGGCTACATGGAGTTTTAATTGCAAAAAATAAGCAAGTAAGCAAACAAATAAATCAGTGGGTTAAATGAATGAATGAATGAAGAGAGTAGATGTTTAAAGTTAGGGGGGGAAAGGAGCCACTGAGACTCTTAAGCAGAGAGCTAACATGGGCAGACAGGTTTTGGAAAAATCACCTTGGCTGGTTAGTGTAGGATAGATTAGAGTGAGAAAAGATTTGATGCAAAAATATTGATTAGAAGGTTTTTGCCATAGTATAAAGGAGAAGTAATGAGAGCCTGAACCAGTGCTGTGGTTGTGTAAATTAGGAAAACATGACATAAATGGGAGGTGTGAAAGTTGAAATGACAAGATTTGGCAATGCCTGGAAAAGCTGAGTGAGTGGCAGTCATTTTCCATCATGCGCCCTTTGGAAATGTCTTAGATACTTGCATTGCTGAGAAAGGCTAAGTCTGTTAATATTAGTCCTTGCAGAACGTGGCTGTTACTGTGTACAATGTTCTTGTTGTGCTCATTGGAAGAACATCATTTGCTCATGAGTAGGCTGAGCTAATATAATAAAAATGACAATTCTAACTAGGCTATTTTACTTATTCAGTGCCATACCAATCAAACTACCAAAAATTTAGTTTATATAGATAGAAAAAATAATAACAAGATTTGTTAGGAATAACAAAAAGTCCAGAATATCAAGGGAAATAACGAAATGAAATACAGTGGAAGGTGGCCTATTCATTTCAGATTTTAAACTGTTTTATAAAGCAGCAATCATCAAAACTGCTTTCTACCGGCTAAGAAATAGAGTGGGGAATCAGTGGAATAGGTTAGATATGCAAGACACAGTAGTCAATGACTATTTATCAAATACTAATCTACTACCCCAGCTTCTGGGATAAGAACTCACAATTTGACAAAAACCACTGGGAAACTGGAAAAGAGTATGGCAGAAACTAGTCATAGACCAAAATTTCTCACCATATGCCAAAATGAAGTCAAAATGGGTTTATGATTTAAATATAAAAGCTGATACTGTAAGCAAACTGGGAGAACAAGGAATAGTTTACCTATCAGATTTATGGAAAACAGAAGAATTCATGACCAAATAGGAGATAGAGAACATTACGAAATCCAAAATGGATAACTTTCATTACAGTAAATTGAAAAGTTTTTGCACAAGCAAAGCCAATGAAACTAAGATTAGAAGGAAAGTAGAAAATTGGGAAAGAATTTTTAAAACCAGTGTCTCTGATGAGGCCCTCATTTCTAAAATATATAGAGAATCAAGTCCAATTCATAAGAATACAAGTCATTCCCCAGTTGACAAATGGTCAAAGGATATGAACAGACAGTTCTCAGATGAAAAAATTAAAGCCACCTATAGTCATATGAAAAATTCTCTAAGTCACTATTGATTAGAGAAATGCAAATCAAAACAACTCTGAGGTAACACATCACACCTATCAGACTGGCCAACATAACAAAACAAGAAAATGATAAATGTTGGAGAAGATGTGGGGAAATTGGAACACTAATGCATTGTTGTTTGAGTTGTGAAATGATCCAACCATTTTGGAGAGCAATTTGGAAGTATGCCCCCAGGACTATCAAACTGTGCATACCCTTTGACTCAGCAATACAATTTCTAGGTCTGTATCCCAAAGAGATCATAAAAATGGGAAAAGGACCCATATGTATACAAATATTTATGGCAGCTTTTTTTTTGTTGTGGCAAAGAATTGGAAATTGAGGTGATGCCCATCAACTGGAGAATGCCTGGGCAAGCTGTGGTATATAAATGTAATGCAATACTATCGTGCTATAAGAAATGATGAGCAGGCAGATTTCAGAAAAACCTGAAAAGACTTGTATGATCTGATGCTGAGTGAAGTAGTTTGATCTGACTTTATTTGTATGAAAAGTGTTTTGTAATTGTGTTCATATAGTTCCTGTGTTTGTTTTGGTAGTTAAACTCCTAAATATTTTATAATGTCTACAATAACTTTAAATGGAATTTCTCTATCTCTTGCTGTTGGGCTTTGTTGGTAATATATAGAAGTGCCAATGATTTATGTGGTTTTATTTTATAGCCTGCAACTTTGCTAAAGTTGTTTATTATTTCAAGTAGTTTTTTACTTGATTCTATCAGATTCTCTAAGTATATCATCATATCATCTGCAAAGAGTGATGGCTTTTTTTCTTCTTTGCCTATTTTAATACTTTTAATTTCTTTTTTCTTTTCTTATTGCTAAAGCTAACATTTCCAGTATGATATTGAACAACAGTGGTGACAATGTGCATCCTTGTTTTACTCCCAATCTCATTGGAAATGCTTCTAACTTGTCCTTATTACATATGATGCTTTCTGAGGGGTTTAGGTAGATGCTGCTTATTATTTTAAGGAAGATTACATTTATTCCTATTCTCTCTAGTGTTTTTAATAAAAATGTGCATTGTATTTTGTCAAAAGCTTTTTGCACATATATTGAGATGATATGTGGTTTCCATTAGTTTTGGTGTTGACATGATCAGTTATTTGATAGTTTTCCTAATATTGAATAAGCCCGCATTCCTGATATAAATCCTACCTGATCATATTATTATTCTTGTGATAAATTACTGTAATCTCTTTCCTAATATTTTATTTAAAATTTTGGCATAAATATTCATTAGGGAAATTGGTCCATAATTTTCTTTCTCTGTTTTGATTCTTCCTGGTTTAGGTATCAGCACCATATTTGTATCATAAAAAAAATTTGGTAAGACTCCTTCATCTGTTTTCCCAAATAGTCTCTATAGTATTGGAATTAATTGTGCTTTAAATGCTTGATGGAATTCACTTGTAAATCCATCTGGCCCTGTAGATTTTTTCTAGGGAGTTCATCCATGGCTTCTTCAATTTCTTTTTCTGAGATACGGTTATTTAAGTATTTTACTTCCTCTTCCATTAATCTGGGCAATTTATATTTTTGTAAATATTCCTCTATTTCACTAATACTGCCAAATTTATTGGCATACAATTGGGCAAAATAGTTCCTAATTATTGTTTTAATTGACTCTTCCTTGCTGGTGGATTCACCCTTTTCATTTTTGATACTGGTAATTTGGTTTTCTCCTTTCTTTTTTTTATCTGTTTTCATAAATCCAGCTCTTAGCTTTATTTATTAGTTCAATAGTTTTCTTAACTTCAATTTTCTTAACTTCTCTTTTGGTTTTTAGTATTTCTAACTTGGTGTTTAATTGAGGATTTTTAATTTGTTCTTTTCTAGTTTTTTTCAGTTGTATACCCAATTCATTATCTCCTCTTTTTCAATTTTATTCATATAAGCGTTGAGAGATATAAAACTTCCTCCAAGAACTGCTTTCATTGCATCACATATGTTTAGGTATGTTGTCTCGTTATTGTCATTCTCTTGATTGTTTCTATGACTTGGTGTTCGACCCATTCATTTTTTATAAGATTAGATTATTTTGTTTCCAATTATTTTTTAGTCTGTCTTTCCATGGCCCTTTATTACATACAATTTTTATTGCATCATGATCTGAAAAGGATGCATTTAATATTTCTGCCTTTCTGAATTGGGTTGTGAGGTTTTCATGCCCTAGTACATGGTCAATTTTGTATATGTGCCATGGACCACTGAGAAAAAAAAGGGTAATCCTTTCTATCCCCATTCAATTTTCGCCAAAGGTCTATCATACCTAACTTTTCTAATAATCTCTTCACCTCCTTAACTTCTTTCTTGTTTGTTTTGTGGTTAGATTTATTTTGTTCAGAGAGGGGGAGGTTGAGGTCCCCCCAGAAGTATAATTTTATTGTCTCTTTCTTCCTGTAACACCCTGAACTTCTCTCTAAGAATTTGGATGATATACCATTTGGTGCTCATGTGTTTAGTAATGATATTACTTCGTTATCTATGGTACCTTTCAGCAAAATGTAGTTTCTTTCCTCATCTCTTTTGATAAGATCTATTTTTGCTCTTGTTTTCTCTGAGATCAGGATTGCTACCTTTCTTTTTTTTGCTTCAGCTGTAGCATAATATATTCTACTCTAGCCCTTTATCTTTACCCTGTGTGTGTCCCTCTGTTTGAAATGTGTTTCCAGTAAACAACGTATTATAGGATTATAGTTTTTAATTCGTTCTGCTATCCATTTCTGTTTTATGGGAGAGTTCATCCCACTCACAATCACAGTTATGATTACTATCTGTGTCTTTTTCTCCATCCTATTTCCCCCCTCTTTTTGAGTTTCTTTCTCCTTTCTCCCTTTCCTTCTTTACTAGTGTTTTGCTTTTGATCACCCCCTCCTTCAGCACTGCTTCCCTTTTATTAGCCCCTTCCCTTTTCTTTTCCCTTTTCCCTCCTACTGCCTATAGAGCAAGTTAGATTTCTGTGCCTTCAGTGATTATGTTATTCCCTTCTTGAGCCAAATCTGATTTGAATCTGAGGTTCAAACAATGCTCATCTCTCTCCCTTCTTTCCCTCTGCTGTAATAATTTTTTGTGCCTTTTCCTGTAATGTAGCTTGCCCCTTGTCTCCCTCCTCCTTTCCTTTTCTTTCAGTACATTTTCTTACATCAGATTAATCCACTTATTTGGATTCATTTAACCCACTTGATTAGATTTTTTTTATCATTACATCAAAGCCAACTTATATCCATCCCCTTTATGTTTACTCTTGGAACATGGTGTAATAACAACATGGTTCTCAAGAGTTACAAATGTCATCTTCCCTTGTAGGGATGTAAACAGTTTGCCCTTATTAACAACATGTTGTATTTGTCTGTCCTGTTTACCTTTTTATGTTTCTTCTGAGTCTTGTATCTGAAGATCAAATTTTCTGTTGAACTCTGGTCTTTTTATCAGGAAGGTTTGGAAGACAGCCATTACACTGAATATCCATCTCCTCCCCTGAAAGATCATGCTCGTTTTCACTGGGTAGTTGATCCTTGGCTGTACTCCAAGCTCCTTTGCCTTACAGAATATCATATTCCACACCCTACAGTGTTTTAATGTAAAAGCTTGAAAATCCTGTGTAATCCTGACTGTGGTTCCATGATATTTAAATTGTTTCTTTCTGGCTGCTTGCAGTATTTTCTCTTTGATTTGGTAATTTTGGAATTTGGCTACTATATTCCTTGTTGTTTTCAATTTGGGATATCTTTCAGAAGGTGATTGGTGGATTCTTTCTATGGCTATTTTACTCTCTGGTTCAAGGACCTCAAGGCAGTTTTCCTTTATGATTTCCTAAAAGATACTGCCCAGGCTTTTTTTTTTATCATGATTTTCAGGTAGACCAATAATTTTTGAATTGTCTCTCCTGGATGGATTCTCCAGGTCAGTTGTTTTACTAATGAGATATTTTATGTTTTCTTCTATTTTTTCATTATTTTGTTTCTGTTTGACTGATTCTTGCTGTCTCATAGACTCATTAGCTTCCTTTGCCCAATTCTAATTTTTAACAAATTGTTTTCTTCTATTAGATTTTGTACCTCCTTCCTCATTTGGCCAATTTTATTTTTTAGGGACTAGTTTTCTTCAGTGTATTTCTTTCTCAGTTGGCCAATTGTATTTTTTAAGGACTAGTTCTCTACAGTTAATTTTTGCCCTTCCTTTTCCAAGCTATTGACTCTCTCTTGCATACCTCTCATTTCTTTTTCCCAATTTTTCTTCTTCCTCTCTCACTTGATTTTTAAAATCCTTCTTGAGCTCTTCCAAGAAGGCTTTTTGGTCTTCAGGCCAGTTCATATTCTCTTTTGAGGTTCCAGATGTGGGTTTGTTGACAATGCTGTCCTCTTCAGAATTTCTCCCTTGATCTTCACTGTTCTCATGATAAGAATCTATTGTAAATTTCTTTTTGCTCATTGTGTTTGCTTATTTCTTGGCCTTTAAAGAGATTGAGCTCACCTGCTGGGGAGCAGGGGGCACTGACCCAAGCTTCTTATGTTGGGAGCCTAGGGCCTGGTCACTGGCTTTGTGTGCTGGGGCCTCAACAGCTGGCAGTTGAAGGCTGTAGGGTTCTGGCAGCTTACTTGGTGTTGAGCTGGAATCAGCAAGACTGGAACTCTAGGGGTAGGATTGGGTAGTCTGTCCCCTGGAGGTTGCCTGCTCACCTGGGCCTTTCCTTCTTTTCACTTTCTTCAGCTTCTTTCAGATGGATGTTGCAGGATGTTTCTTTGTTTGAGGTCCCTTGGAGTGCTTCCCAGAGTTTTGCTGAGGCTCTGTCAGATTTGTTTGCTGTAGAATACTGAGGCACATCATGGTTTTATTGAGCTGGTTTTCAGCAGGTCCCCTGCCTTTACAGAGGCACTTGGGAGTCATGTGTTGGTGTTTGCCTGCTCCACCACATAGGTTTCAGGATCTCTCCCTGGTATGCTGAGGTGGGGCTTTCTGCTAGTTTCCTGGGATGTCTCCTGTTCAGTACTGCTCCCCTTCCCACATGGCAAGAGGGGCCTTTCCAATTAATCCCTCTAGCTCCCTGGGCTCCTGGACTGCTGCACTCCATCTTTCTTCTGGTTCAGCTCTTCCAGGGTTTTTCCTGGGGTGATATTTTCTGGGCTTTCAGAGGTTAATAAGGGATGGTAAGAGTAACTAACTTCTTACTCCACCATTTTGGCTCCTCAAACTTTCTCATTATTAAGGCAGTTAGAAGGAGTATACATAGATGAAAAGCAGAGGTACGAGTTGAATCTGATAGTATGATTATCTAAAATAATAAAATCAATTGATAAGAAAGAAAAATACACTGGGAGAAGGGGAAAGGGAGAGGTAGAAAGGGATAAATTATCTGACATAAAAGAGGCCTGAAAGAGATTTTACAGTGGAGGGGGAAATGGGGCTAGTATGGAGGGGAGCACATGAACCTTACTGTCATTGGAATTGTCTCAAAGAAGGAATAATGCAAACACTTGGTTTGGTGTAGAAATCTATCTTACCATACAGGAAAGTAGGAAGGAAAGAGGACAAGAGAAATGGTGGGGAGGGGACTTATAGAAGTAATGACAGTTTGTGGGAGGTAAAAGCCAGAAGCAAAACACTTTTGAGAATGGGCAGGGTAAGAGGAGACAGAGAGGAGAGAGAGAGAGAGAGAGAGAGAGAGAGAGAGAGAGAGAGAGAGAGAGAGAGAGAGAGAGAGAGAGAGAGAAAGAGAGAGATGGATGAATGGGGAAAATAGGATGGAGAGAAATACACAGTAATTATTACTGTGAAAAAATATATAGTGAGTTTCTCTGATAAAATCTTTATTTATAGAAATAAAGGCCATTCCGCAACTGTTAAATGCTCAAAAGATAGGAACAGACAACTTTCAGAGTAATCAAAGTGATCTATAGTCACATGAAAAATGGTTCAAAATCCCTATTAATGAGAGAAATGTAAATTAAAACAACTCTGAGGTACTACCTCACTTCTGTAAGATTAGCCAATATAACAGAAAAGGAAAATGACAAATGTTACAGGGGATGTGGGAAAATTAAAACACTAGTGTTTTATTATTGAAGTTGTATACTGATTCAACCATTCTGGACAATAATTTGGGACTATGCCTAAAGGCCTATAAAAGTATGCACACATTTTGATCAACCAATACCACTACTAGTTCTGTATGCTAAAGAAATTTTTTAAAAAAAGGACCTATGTGCACAAAAATATTTATAGAAACTCTTTTCTGGTCTCAAAGAATTGGAAATTGAGGGGATGTCCATTAATTTTGGAATAAGTGAACAAGCTGTTGTATGTGATTGTGATGGAATACTATTACGCTTTAAGAAATGATTATCAAGATGTCCTCAGAAAAATGTGGAAAGACTTAAATGAACTGATGCAAAGTGAAATGAGCAGAACCACAAGAACATTGTACACAGAACTGTATAATTCATGCACATAATAGCAATATCATTCGATGATCTGCTATAACTCAGCTATTCTCAGCAATGCAGTAATCCAAGACAACTCTGTAGGACTTACAAGGAAATGTGCTATCCCTCTCCAGAAAAAGAACTGGTAGAGCCTGAATGCAGATCAAATATATTTTTTCTTTATTTTTTAATTTTTCATTTTTTTTTTGTCTATGTTTTCTTTCACAGAATGATTTACATGGAAATGTGTTTTGCATGACTACACATGTATAACCTATGTCAAATTGCTTATCTTCTTAATGGAGAAGGGCAAAGGAGGGAAAGAATTTCAAACTCAAAATTTGAAAAAAAAAAGAATGTTAATATTGTTTTTACATGTAATTGGGAAAAATAAAATATTAAATAAGGGGAAAATAAGGAAGGGAGATGGAGAATGATTATGATGCTTATTTTTATGTGTAGAGTTAAAAACATATAGAGGGACTCTAATTCTGTCCAAAAGATTCATATAGCACTAGTGCTCTGGAGAGATACCAAGGCTAGATATATAGATATAGCAATCATGTATAAAGATGATAATTGAATCTGTAATGGCTGATAAATATCATCAAGCAAAATAATATAGAATGAGAAGAAACCCCAGGACAGGACCTTGGGGAATACACAGTTAATAGATCTTGAATACATGACAAATCAGCAAGAAACAAGTATTGGTCAGATAAGAAGGAAACTAGGAAGCAGTGGTATTTTCAAAATCTAATGGATAGATAATTTCCAGAAGATGATGATCAAAATATCAAGCACTGCAGAAAGGTAGAGCAACTTAAAAGATTTATAACCAGCAAGGTGGGGGAAGGATGGAAGGAGGGGATGCTGCAGAAGGTCTGAGGTGGAATAAAAATATTTTGAAGAGTTGCTCAAGGGAACAGGATAGTGGATCAGGCATGAATAAAATGTTGAGGGCATAATATTATATATAGATTGTTAGATGTGACCACTTTATAAGATATTTTTATTTCAACAGTCAGTTAGTCAACAACTATTGAACTGTGTACCATGTGCCAGACACTTATTAAAGTTCTGGAAATACAAAAGTAAATGCAAAAGTAAAAGCAAAACCTAAGAAGCTTGTATTCTAGTGGATTTGACATCATGTACATATGTAGGTGTGTATAAGTCATACAAAGACACAAAGTGACTTAGGGCAGGCACTAGCTGCTGGAGAAAACAATTAGTCCTCTTGCAGAAAATAGTTTAAGCTAGTCTGAATATAATACTAAGGTAACCAGTGATTCTAATAGGCAAATATAAGGAAAGAGTGTTCCAGGAGTCTAAGTGCAGGTGGGGTGAGAAGCTAGTACAAAGGCACAAGGTGGGAAATAGAGCATAATATGTTATAAATACCAGATAGGTCATTACAATCAGATCTAAGAGTGAATGGAGACTAGGAAGGATGAGAGCTTTAAATGGCAATAAATAAATTTATATTTCATCCTGGAAGTACTAGTGAACTATTGAAGCTTATTGAATAACATGGTGACATGGTCAGACAAGTACTTAAGGAAAATCATTTCTATGGAATAAAGTTAGATATTATAGTTGTTCTTCCTTTGTTTTAGAAGAGGACCAGTGACACCATGGGTGATGTCTTGACTTGTGCATGAATCAGATTTAAGTGAGACAGAGTTGTGCAATGTTGTCAGCTTCATTCTCCCAGAGTTAACAAAGTCAAGTGATAGGACAAAAAAAAAAAACTGGTGATGGTCTGGGATGCAGTGGATGACCTTGGCATTTTCAGTGTCTGACCAAGCTTTAAGTGCTCCTTAGCATCTGATTTAGGCTCCATCATGGACCTTGGAACAAACTGTTCTCATCTGCCCATTCTTCCGGGTGAGTAAACGTGGTTAGTAAACCTCTTCATGGTTAGAGTAAACCTCACCTAACTGATGGGTTTGAGGCCTGTTGGTTAACTTCAACCTGGTTTAGCCCCTCTTCCAAGATTGTTTTACTGGGGTGTGGCTGTTGCGCATGCTACAGTTTACTGGAGCCACAGATGAGAGTTGGGTGATAGGTATTAAACCAAAGGTGGATGAATAGCCCTGCAAAGTGCTTGACAAGCCCTCATGGCAGAGGTGCTAGTCCTCTCTGAACCTCCCAGTGACAAATGTCCAAATACAAATGATGATGGCTTGTACAGTGGCTGTGTGAAAAGAAAGAAGGGAGTATATGCTAAATATACTGAAGAGGTAGTGTCAGAGGCACAACTCTACTACAATCATTCTCTTGTTTCAAGTTTGATGTTGACATGAAATTTGGCTTTCTAACATCATTGAACATTTAGCAAAAGGAGGTTTCCTTTGTTGTAACATAGAAAGAATATGCAACAAGCATACAGCAGTACTTAGCTTCTACAGACTTACTCCCCATGTCTCTATGGGAATATATCTGGTTATCAGGGCAGGATATAGTGAAGCACATAATAGACCACATGTTCTTCAAAAATCTGCCAAGTCTGAGGACTTATGTGGTTGTTTCTTTTTATGCCCTTTAGAGCACTAGGAAACTGAATCAGAAAAGCCAAGACCAATAAGATCACAGGGGCAGCATTGTACTCTTTTAGGTAAAATTTCATCATGTGAATGAGAGGAAAGAAGCTAAATTAGGGCAATGCTGGTCCTTTCACAGTAGAAATGAAAAGATTTGGTAATGATTAGATATGAGAAAAAAGAATGAGGAGGTGAGGATGGCGCCACAACTACAATTCTAAATAATGAATGGATGAGGTCACCCTCAGTAGTAATAAGGGCTAGTCATGGTGGCATACAATCTTTACTACCAGGGAGGCCAAGGCTGGTGGATTATTGGTGCTTAGGAGTTCTGAGCTAGAGTATGCTAAAGTTATTGAAGAGCTTATACTAAGTTGGCACCAACATGATAAGCACTTCAAACCTTGGGGGTAACTAGGCTGCCTCTGAAGGGTCAAAAGAACTCATGTTGCAACAAGAGGTTGAAAATTTTGTGCCAACCAAAAGTGATAGTGAGCCCAGGAATGGCCACAAGATTTGTCAATTTGGGTGAGAGGGGGAGACTCATTATCAATGATGACAATGGTGGTGGAGGTAGTAATTCAAAAGAGAGGTAGACTTGAGTTCAAATATACAATGGAAGTGGGAAGACCTAGAAATGACTGTGTCATATAACAACAAAAAAGTAAAAACAAAATGTTTTCAAAATACAAATAAGTAAATGAAGAAACAAATAAACCTCAGAATAATGCAGGTGTCTACAACTAATGATTCAACTTAAAAGCAAGTGTGTGTCTATATGTATAACAAGGGTAACCTCGTGAATAATTAATTTTTAGAGAATTATGGGGAACATAGACTCTTAAGGATTCAATCTGAATACTCTAATCTCATACTAAAGTTTCAATACAGATCAGATTACAGTAAATTTTAATGGGCTTTCTAAAGTTTTCGTTGTACTCAAGTTGTCCTGTAATGAATATATTCAAAAAATATCCAAATACTTTGTAACTGAGATTTACTCTTCATTGAAATAACTCATCAACTCTTTCTTCTGGTGCACAAGCAGCAGAAAATACTAACAAGAACATACATAATACAAAGGAGAGTGATGTCAGATTTCTTTTCACTACTTCCCTCTCCCCTTCTTGGCTTTGGTTATTTGCACTACTTTCATATAGATGCTAGATATGTAATCAAGAAACTTAAATTCAAATAATGTCTCTGCTACATATTACTTGTGTGATATTGGGCAAAATCATTTAACCTTGGTGGACATCAGTACCCTCTTACAGCAGACTGTAGTGTCCTTGAGGCTATGTAGTATTTCATTTATGTTCTTATGTCCAAATGTTTGGTACAGAGACTAGTACAGATTAGACATTTGACAAATGCTTTTTGAATTGAAATGAATCATTAAAATGAGGCTATTGGACTACATAATAACTAATCTTTTCAAATAGAAAACCCCTGATAGTATGATTTTTTTCCCCTTAAACCTTGCAAATAGAGTGGAGGAAATTGGTGTGGACGTTTCATAATCAATTAATCCCTTATCCCAACTCAGTTTGTATAATCATAACAACTGAGCAGCAGATAACGATGGGAAAAAAAGCTGTCAATATGTTGAACTAAGTGTAAAAAAAAGTCTGTGCTTATTATCCCTTTATGAAGAATGGAAAAGTTTCCCTGATCAAATGTAGAAGTGAAGTTTGGTACTGGCCGATCTACTCCCGTGGTGGCCCTTCAAGGGAGTAAGCTTGCCAGGACTCTTTCAGTGTGGAGAAGGAACTCATATCTCAATGAGGCACATAGAAGATACAAGGAGCAAAAGGTGGAGAGGCCTCAAGAAGCCCTCCAGAACTGGAAGAACAGAAGAAGTATGGAAACAGATGCAATAAGAAGTGAGCACTAGAATTCCAGGAGTGAGGTTGTACAAATCAATCCAGCTGAAAGTTGGTCACTGAATTCTTCTCCCCCTATTGTAGATTCCCAAAGCAGTAATTCTGGCTTTGCTTTTTCACTTTGGACTTCCTCATGTGAATCTAAAAGGAAAGTCTGCTTCTTAAAATTGTCTTTACCTTCCTTTGTTTTAAATGTTAATTTCATCTTTTAGTTCTGCAGTAATGATAGCCAGTGTTAACCTCAGGCATTTGTTAAGAGGGTTATACTAACCGGGAATAATGACTGAGAGGAGCATCATGGAGAAGAGATTAGAAACTGTTGTTCTGTCTGTGCCTGTGGGCTTGGAGCTGGGGAAAAATTATGGATTCATTTCTTGCAACTTCTAAGCAGAGAGAATTTTTATGTCTGGAAACTTGTTTAAGCAATCAATCAGTAAACTAAATGGGGAATGGGGCTGCGTTAATGAGAATGGTTGAATGACCTTGTTGCACAATGAAAACTGCTTGGTTATCTTGTTTCTCTTGTAAGATGCAGCTACAAGTGTCTCAAAGCTAGCAAGTACAATCCTGTTTCTTGTACATACATTTTAGCAATTTTTTTTTATCCAAATTTAGGTTTAAATGAGACAGATCAACAAAGCATGTTTTATACTGGGTCAAGGCATGGGAATATGGTCATTGCAGTTACCTGTTTTGAAATGGTACTTTTTTCTTCCTCATAAATCAATTTAATTGGTGTAAAACACAGTCTGCATTAATGATAAATGTAAAAAGGAATTGCAACATTTTATGGAGACATTGACATTGACACAAAACTACTCATAGGTCTCAGTTTCTTTATCTGTAAAATGAAGCAATTGAACTATGTGACCTCTGTTCTGCTCTGAACCTAATTCAAGCCAGTCCCCTGGTGGTTCAGGTATGTTGCAACAAAATGAAATACTAATAGGTCATTCAACAAGTAATAAAAGGAAACTTACTTAGCCATACCAAGAGGATATTCAACAGTGATAAGAATTGAGATCCTATTGAAAATTTAGAGGTTCTCAATGCCAGTCCAATATTTTTATTTCAGAGATGAAGAAATGGAGGCTCAGAGGCTTTATGTGACTGGTCCGAAGACACACAGGTAAAGATTTCACAAATTGATGGCTACATTATATCGATTACAGTGTCTTCAGAGAATGAGTTGTAAAATTTATTTTAAAATATACAACTTCCGGCACAAAAATTATAGGTGCTTACAAATTGCATTTTTAAAAAATTGCAAATTGATATTATATATAGCCTGCTTTTGTGTTATAGTAACAAACTCCTCTACAATACAAATACATACTTTTAACTATAAACCAAATTGAACCAGTAGTTATCAAAACTATCTCACTTGTTTATTCTTTCTGGCATACTTCCAGTGACTTTGCAAACTTTTCATTTTCAATATGAAGTTATTTATCATTATTAAGTAACTTCAGCCAGGTCAATTCATCTTTACATCAGAACTCTAATTTTGATTAGATGAGCTCCTGCAGGTTGAGAGGAATGACCGCTATTATTATTAACCCTTTAGGAAGCGTGGAAAAGTTTCCCTGATTAGAGGTGGAGTAGTGCTGCAGACTCAAGAAGCTTTCTATATTTGCAATATAAATTAATGTTATTTTAAATTATTCTTTCTTTTTCATTAAAAACTATTAGTGATGATGACTTCTATTTGATAATATTTTGCTAAACTTGTTAACCTTGTTATTGAATGGTGTTGCTAAAAATAGTATTGAATTGAATGAACGTGCCAAACATATGCACACACACACACACATACACACACACACACATACACACACAAATAATCAATTATAGGATAATGGTATTTTCCCTAGATAAATTGTATTTTATCATATAACTTAAAATACAAATAATTATACAAATACTATTATTATCATTATTTTAATATCATTAGCATCACTCAGCATCACTATGCTTCTAAGTTCTATGCTGCCAAGGTCAAAATTCCTTTGTTCAATAATAAATACTCTCTATCCTATCATGTCCATGAGGCATGTTAGCTTTATTTCTTTATTTCTTTCTTTATTTTTATCCTTTTCCCATTCTTCTTTACCTATTTAATGTATTCTCTGGAACCCCTTATCTATTTTTAATAATCTGTCCTTCATATTCAACCTGTGGTCTCTCGCCACAAATTCCTCTTTGTAATTACTAATATGTATATGTGTTATTTCCCCCAACAGAATGTCAGTTCCTTGAAGGATTGGAATATTTTGTTTTGTCTTTGCATTCTCCTCTCCTAACACAATGTTTGGGGCATAGTAGATACCCTATAAATGCTAGTTGAATTAAATTACATTGTTCAATCAAATTCCCAGCTGCTTTCTGGACATCTCTAGTTGAATGTTTAATGTAACAAAACAATTCTTCCTATTACTTAGATTCAAGATCTTGGAGTCTTTGTTTATTCTTTCCTCTCTCATCCCCTACACTTAGCTAGTCAACAAATCCTAATGGTTATTCATTTATAATTCTTTCGATATTAATGACTACCACTTAGTTCAAAGCCTCCTTACCTATTTTGTAACTATTATGGTTGTTTCTTAACCACTCTCCCTTCTTCTAATCTCTCTCTAATCCAGTTTATCCTACACATGGCTATTAGATCATCGTCCCCGAAATGTGATGTTAATCACATTATTCCTCTAGTTGAGGAGCTTCTTTTGCTCCCCAATGCTTATTTAAAAAAAACAAGTATAAAGTAGTCTTAATGATCCTCTGTTCTATGGCACAATCATGGCCTATAGGTGCCCCTGGTTCTCAGATGCTGTACTAACAGGCCACAAACTCTGGTAAGCATTACTGGTATGGAAAGGCTTTGATATAGGTCCAAAAGCAGATTATACATACCTGTTGTCTGCAGACCAACCTAAGAAAGTTCAGCAAAAGTTATTTCCAATTGCTGATATCCTCATGATGTCACTGGTCCACTTTGACCACCAACAACAAACAACAAAAAAATCATTATTTTTTTCACTACAGTAACTTTTGAATGTTTCTCACAAGTTGCAGAGGAGCAGTGATTTCCATCTGTGCATGGATTACACATACTGAATGGCATCTCCTACAACTTTCTTCATACTTGAAGATTCAACCAAACTGGACTCCTCACTGCTGCCTGAACATGCCCTTTGTTGTTTCCATGTTGTTTTTTTCCCTTCCAATTCCTTTCAGATAGAATTCCCTTCCTACTCTTATCCCCACTTACTGAATATTTCCCCTACATATAATTTCATCTGAATATCCCATCTGAAAGATATCTCTCCTCATCTGAGCTCCTCTAATACTTGATGGGGGGGAGGGAACAAGTATTATTATCCCTATGTTACAATTGAGGAAACTGAGGCAAACAGAGGTTAAATGACTTGCCTTGGGTGACACAACTAATAAGTATGTGAGGCCGGATTACAAGTCAAATATTCCTGACTCCAGTGCTCTATCATGTGCACCACTAATTGGTTCATTCTTGGGTCACTTTTTCCTTAATACTTCTGGTAGTTTTGTATACATGTCTTCTTTTTCCCTGCTAAACTGTGAAGTACAGTAGGGTGAGGATTGTGTACCTTTGCACCTCACAGAGAACTGAAGAGTTTGTTACAGGCAGTAGGCAGCAAAGACCTTTGATGAATTAATGGAAACAGTGTAGAAAACAAAAGGAATATTGCTCTATTGGTAGCTTTGAGAGAGGGGCCACAAGATGGGAGATAGGAGACTTCATTTAGATCAACATGGTCAAGTTCTAAATAGGAAACAACTAAAAAAAATTCCTGGAAAACCATTGCCCCTGATGTATAGTACCACACCCTGACACTTTTCAGACACTATTCTTTACATATCTGATAAAATATGAGTTTCAAATAACTTCTGTATTGCAATATATCCTTGAAAATGTTCCAGTAAATTGAAACCGGCTGTCATGTGTGTTATCTCTGGTACAGGTAGTTTATTTTAACAAAAGCCAGGGCTCTGTAAGGAGGCCAGTGGGTGGGGATGAATTGATATTCAGCTGCATGCATTGCATGGAACAGCCCAGATGTCAACCACTTAAAGGAATTACAGTTATTTTTTTTCTCTCTTTAGTGCCATCTGGTGACTTTTGGCATGATAACCAGGTAACATTAAACTTGGGGAGGAAGAAAGGGAACACATTTGGAGTTCATGTCAAGGGATTTCATCAGCCAGATCCTGAAACTTAAATTATCATTCCAAATTTGTCTTTGTTCTGCATTTCAATAATGTTTAAATGAAATCCAATGTAATAAATTACTGAATAATTGCACAAAAATTATAACGACAATGACCCTAGAAAAGATGGATGACTTGAAGGGAGGTCCCTGGGATGATTCAGTAAGATTTATTTCATACTTTCAATGTTCATTGAGTATAAATATTGATGTTGATGTTCAAGTTGATAATAAGTATATCTTTCTGATGGAATCTTAATAAAGCTGCCCCCAGCCCTAATATTCTAACTTCCTTATAGGCCCTACTGAACAGCAAGCCCACTGCCCCTACCTAGCCACTGCCCCCTCCCCCGATAATATCCTAACTTCTTCATATATGCCTCATTGCTCACTAAAAAAAAATTGTCCATTAACTCATATTTCCAACAGAAACATCAATGTGTCCATGCACTCAACCACAACCACATACATCTAGTTTTAGACAGGACTGCAATACTCAGCCAATCAGAAAGCAGCACTGCCAAGATGCCCAAGCAGGATGTGGACCCCAAAACAATAGAAAGGACTTTCCCTAAGTAGGCACCAGTGCAGTAATAGCAAAAGCTGTACTTTGGTTAACTTATGACATAGAGAGGCTTATTATAATATCATTATATGCTGGGACCCCTCCTCTATTATTTCATCCGTTAACAAACTCCTCCTGCCTTTTTAATATTCATAATTTCTGTTATGTAATTGCATCTCTACCCTACAAAAATCAATCTTGCTTTCACTAAAGTTGCTGGTTTCTCTTGGAACTTAGCCCACTTCATGAGAGTTGTCAATCTCAGTAAATGCCTATACTTGGAGTAGAGGTGACCTGACTCTGAATTCTTTGAGAAGGTTCCACCACAAACATCATGAAACTGAAAGAATAGCTCTGTTGACACCTTTCTTCTCCAACTTAATTTTTTTTGGCTTAGCAATCTTCATTTGAAAGGCACCAAAAATGTTTGCAAAAAGAAAAAAAAAAGCGATCTTGGAAGCCAAAGAGTCAGCATCCATTCAGTTGCATGAAGTATTATGGTAACATGGACAGTGTGGTAGGCTTTGAACCGGGACGACCTGGGCTGAAAATTCCTGCCTTTTACACATCCTACTTGTGTGACTCTGGGCAAGTCACTTAATTTCTCTTTGTTTGGGATACTTCTCTAGAATTTTTCTGCTAAATCATGGATTAATTGCTGTTTGGGCTAGTGGGGGAGGGGATAGCAATGGAGGGAGTTCCTATACTCTCTGAATCACCATGGTGATTCAGATTCCATGGTGAAGATGGATTAATAAAAACTAGAAATTAAAAGATCTGACTGAACCTAAATTGCTGTGTCAATTCAGTCAAATCACTTAACTTCTCTGATCTTGAGTTGCCTAAAACCTAGGACTTCTGACTTGAGACCAATTTTCTTTCTACCATGCTGTATTTGTTACAATTCACATTTCTGTGGAAGAGTATGTAAGCTTCAAATCAGCAGAGAAACTCAAGTTGTTCATCATGGCATTAAGATGATTCTGTATTCTCAAAGCCTATGCAAACAGAATATTCACCAGGAGGTGATAGGACAATATGTATTTTAACTTGAAGGGATCTTTGGAAATATTGAGTACAATTCTCTAATTTTATGGATGTAGGACTGAGACCATAAGTTAAATGACTTATCCCGGATCACACAGCTAGTAAATTAATATTTGAATCAAGGTCTTCCTGACTTTAACTCCAGTGCTCCACCCACTTTATTATGTTGCCTCTATATAATTTGTTGTAAGCCTATTCTGTTGTTTCTATTTTTTTTAATTCTCCCATAATTAGATAATAAAAAAGAATAGTTTGAAGAAAGGGGTCTTTACACACACACACATATATATATATATACACATATATATATATGTATACATATATATGTATACATATATATGTATACATATATATATATGTATACATATATATGTATACATATATATATGTATATAGGGACACAGAGGGAGAGAAGGGCATAGAAAAGATGGATGGAAAAGTACTAAAGATGAAATTTTCATATATGTAGATTTTATTCAATACCTGCTCTGCAATTGCTCATGCTTGAATTTTAGCAATCTGGAGCTGGAAATCAATTTTGAAATTAAAAATAAGTGTGGAAACTGAAGTAAAATTACTTGCCTGGGTTTTGCAACAAGTAAGAGGGCAGAATTAGCCTACAACCCAGGGCTTCTCATTTCTAATCATAATCTTTTTCCATTCCATCATAAGGCAGTAGGTGAAAAGGTAGGCAGACTGCTCTTCTTATCATACTTTCTAAGGTACATTTCACTTGTAATAACTGCAGCTTGATATTTCTACTATGATATCACTTACACTGGAGCTCCCTCATTCACAGAGGTTACAACCCCTCCATGCATTAGTAGCCAGTACCATGAGTTACTATGGTTAAAAAGCTTAATAACCCTATGGCAAACTGACGATGGGAATAGCTAGCACAGCCCTCAAACAATAATCAGTGCTAGTTGCTTCAAACACTTTGGTAGCACTCGTCAAAGTTGCAAACAGCTGAACAGCCTTTGAAAACCCAAAATACCTGTGTACATGATGAAGTCTTTGGAATACAGTTTTATTAAAGAGAATATCTTTCACACTCATGCCAAATTGCTATTGTTACTAACTCAATGTCCTTATAAACTAAATGAATCTTGTATTTTCTTTAAAAGACTATAATTTTTTAGATCTTATTATGTTTTTTTGAAATACATACTCTTTTTACAGAGATGGCTAAAAATGCTCTTTTCTGCATGCAGTTCTTTGTCACAAAACATTCATTCTGATAATATGCACTTTACTTAACAGAGTAACCATGAAATAACCCATAAAATGCAGTACACAAAATAAAATTGGTAACATGAAAAACATTTTTCTCAGTAACCTTTTGTGCTATTATCTCAATCAAAAAACTATTAATTTCAGAAAATATTCACTTTTCATAATGCACGAAATCTATAGTACCATAAATTCTATACAGCAAATGAAGTTCTTTTTTAACCCAAATCCTACCTTTCACTGTCAGATGGCAGTGTGAGGGTACTGTACTGTATACTATGCTGCTGAAAAGCCCCTCTTACCTTGATTCCCCTCTGAAAGACAAGGGAGAGGTTGCTGGTATTTTAGTCACTGCTGTAAGAAGAAACTGAGATGAGCAAGGCCTCTGACACCTTGTCCTTCTTGGCTGGTGGATGGCAAAGGAGATTGTAAAGGATGTACCAGCTTGAAATAATCCATTAGCAATGTGTGCTTCAGGGGCTGTTTGAAATCCTTAACAGTTTCAGACTATGAGAGCATAGAGAGGTGAGTAATGTTGAACAATGAAACAAAAATGGACGATGGGATCAGCAGCCTCCATGTCTCTAGCCAGCTTGTGGATTAGGTTGTTTTATCACTAAGTCACCTTACTGACTTTGCACACTTGGGCTTACAGCCCAAAGGATTTAATTATGCTTTGAGAGCATAATTGCAACAAAAATGGGAGTTTTAAAGACAACTAAAATATGCAATCAATGCATGAGGAGCTCTATACTCTATAATGGTAGGGTGAATAAGACCAGTGAAAACCCTAGTAGGATACCAGTCATTCCACAAACTTGCATGCATTGTGCTTCTCATTTTTTTTCTCTACTGTGCATAACCATGAATGTGCCCTGCTGCCAATATGAAAGTGAAAATAAGGCTGTTGATAAAATCACCTGAATGCTTTAAGTGGGGAAAGTTAAATGGGTAAATGATAAAGTTTGACTCTATTTGTCCAAAAGTGAACACAAAAATAAAATACCAGTTGTGACACTTTATGCATGTATATGCATGAACATATGCAAATATAATACACACATATATGTAATAAAGTCCATAAATTCTTTGATTTTATTGCACTTCTTCATGTCTTCATTCTTGCCCCCATGCCAATTTTATTTTTTCTTTAGACCATTTAATATTATTCTTTTTCTTTTTTATTAATTTATTTATTTTTACTTTTCAACATTCACTTCCACAAGATTTTGAGTTCCAAATTTTCTCCTCATCTTGTCCCTCCTCCATCCCAAGATGGCATGTATTCTGAATACCCTTTCCCCTAATCTGCCTTCCCTTCTATCTCTCCCCCCTTCTCTTATCCCCTTCCCCTTTAATTTTACTGCAGGGAAGGATAGATTTTTATACCCCATTTCCTGTATATCTTATTTCCTAGTTGCATGTGGAAACAATTTTTTTTAACATTTGTTCTTAAAACTTTGGGTTCCAAATTTTCTCCCTTCCTCCCTCCCCAGCCACCCTCATTGAGAAGGCAAGCAACTTGACACCAGTTATACATGTGTAGTCATGCAAAACACTTCCATAGTAGTCATGTTGTGACAAACTACGTATATTTCCCTTAATTGTATCCCAGCCTCCATTTATTCTATTCTGTCTTTTGACTCTGTCCCTCCTTAGAAGTATTTGCTTCTGATGACCCCTTTCCCCAATTTTTCCCTCCCCTCTATCATCTCCCTGCTCTCTTATGCCCTCCTCCCCCGCTCCATTTTCCTGTAGAGTAAGATGGACTTCCATACCCAATTGAGTGTGTATGTTATTCCCTCCATAAGCCAAATCCAATGAGAATAAGATTACTCATTCCCTCTCACCTTCCCTCATTTCCCCTCCACTGTAAAAGCCTTTTCTTGTTGTTTTTTGAGATAATTTATGCCATTCTGCCTTTCCCTTTCTCCTTCTCCCAGTACAATCTTCTCTCACCCCTTAATTTTGTTCTCCAGATATCACCCCTTCATCTTCAACTCACCCTGTGCCCTCTCTATATATCTATATCTATATTTATATCTATATCTATATCTGTATCTATGTCTATATCTACATCTATATCTCTGTCTGTCTATCTAACTATCTATCTATCTATCTATCTATCTATCTATCTATCTACATAACATATAATTTTTCCCTCCAACTACCCTAATACTGACAAAGGTCTCTTGAGTTACAAATATAATCATTCCATGCAGGAATGTAAATAGTTCAACCTTAATAAGTCCCTTATGATTTCTCTTTCCTGTTTACCTCTTCATGTTCCTCCTGAGTCAAATTTTCTATTCAGCTCTGGTTTTTTCATCATGGATGCTTGGAAGTCCTCTATTTCATTGAATATCCATTTTTCCCCCTGAAGGATTATACTCAGTTTTGCTAGGTAGGTGATTCTTGGTTGTAATCCTGTCTCCTTTGACCTTCAGAATATCATATTCCAAGTCCTGTAGTCCCTCAATGGAGAAGCTGCTAAATCTTGTGTTGTCCTGATTGTGTTTTCAAAACACTTGAATTGGTTCCTTCTGGCAGCTTGTAATGTTTTCTCCTTGACCTGAGAACTCTGGAATTTGGTTATAATATTCCCAGGAGTTTTCCACTGGGGGTCTCTTTCAGGATGTGACTGGTGGATTCTTTGAATTTCTATTTTGCCTTTTGGTTCTAGAATATCAGGGCAGTTTTCCTTGATAATTTTTTGAAATTATCTTTTTTGCCTCTTTTTTGCTCATAGTTTCAGATGGTCCAATAATTTTTTAATTATCTCTCCTGAATCTATTTTCCAGGTTAGTTGTTTTTCCAAAGAGATAGTTCACATCATTTTTTATTATTTCATTATTTTGGTTTTGTTTTACAATGTCTTGGTTTCTCATGAAGTCATTAGTTTCTGTTTGCTCCATTCTAATTTTTAACAAAGTGTTTTCTTTAGTAAGCTTTTGGAATTCCTTTTCCATTTGACCAGATTGGCTTTTTAAAGCATTCCTCTTCTCATTGGCTTTTTTGACTTCCTTTGCCATTTGGGTTAGGCTATTTTTAAGGTATTTTTTCTTGAGTATGTTTTTGGGTCTCCTTTAGCAAGCTGTTGACTTATTTTTCATGATTTTCTTGCATCACACTCATTTCTCTTCCCAGTTTTTCCTCTACTTCTCTTACCTGCTTCTCAAAATCCTCTTTGAGCTCTTTCATGGTGTGGGACCAATTAATATTTTTTTTCTTGGGGGCTTTGGATGTAGGAGATTTGACTTTGTTGTTTTCTTCTGGTTGTATGTTTTGATCTTCTTTATCACCAAAGAGAGATTCTATGGTTTCATTTTGCACTGTTTGCTCATGTTCCCAGCCAATTACTTGAGTTTTAAACTCTTTGTTAAGGTAGGGGTCTGCTTCCAGTGTGAAGAATGTACTGTCCCAAGCTTCAGGGTTTTTGTGCAGCTGTTTTCAGAGATACTTCTAGTGACCCATAAAATCTTCAGTTCTTCCAAAGTGATATGAAAAGGGGCTAGGTGTTTATTCCTTTCCTGGCCTGTGATCTGGTGTATAAGTGACCAAAAGCACTCTTTTCTCCCTTGGAACTATGAGGAACATTCCCTCTCCACCACTGCCACAAGCTCCATCATCCCAACACTCCTCCTCACCCCAGGACTGCCACCTAGTACTGCAACCCAATCTAAGAATAGGCAAAGCAAGAGAACATTGCATCAGCACCAGCACCAGCAAAGATATCTCTGCAATCCCCCTCTGATCAGCCTCTTGATCCCCCCACCATCTGTGTGCTGAGAGTTCTGGAAGCAGCCCATACCTTGTGGCTCTTCCAGGACTGGAACTGGACCACACTGCTCTTTCACTCAGGTCCAACAGACATTTCCTACTCACCTTTGAAGTTGTCTTTGGCATTTGTGCATTGAGAAGTCTGGAAACCAACACAGGTGTCTGTGATTCAGTCCCCTGAGTCCTGCTCCAGTTTTGCAGACATCCAGTCTTTTCCTGTGTGGGCCATGCTGACCTGTGCTCCTCTCCCAGTCCAGAACAACAGACCTTTCCAATCAGCTATCCAGGTTGCCTTGGGCTGGAAATTTGTTTTACTCTGTCTTTTAGTGGGTTCTGCCGCTCTAGAATTTTTTTAGAGCCATTTTTACAGGTATTTGGAGGGGTTTAGGGGAGCGCTCAAGCAAGTCACTGCTTTTACTCTGCCATCTTGGCTCTGCTCCTTTTTTGCATTTTTAAAAATTCCTGTCATAGGTATACAGGGAAGTCTTAGGAAAATGGTGACAAAGACATGATGTATTCCCTTCTTGCTAGGTTTTTTCTGCCTCCTATTGATTTTAAACTTTTACCTTTCATTCTTCCCTGATTTTAAAAGAAAAATTACTGCTTAAAAATTCCTAATTTTTATTGTTTTTAATATTATAATTTACTAGCAGCACATGATACCACTATTATCCCACATTCCTTTGCCTATTAACTTTCTTATCTATTATTTACCCATCTCTCCCTGTACTTACTCCCCACTGGTTCCCTTTCTAGCCCATTTTCCTTCTCTGTGATTCATGGCTCTTTACTCCATTGACTCTCCTTTGACTCTCCCCTTTTATCTGTATCTCTTTGACTCTTCACTTCCTCCTTGTTCCTCCTCTTGATTTGATATCTATCTTTTATACTTAATTCTGTCTATTCCCTCTCTCTTCTATTCCTTAAGTTCATGCCCTTACTCTTTTCTCACTTGGGAGCACAAAGATTGGCTCCAAACAATCCAGACATGATCTGAACACAGTAAAACAGAACTATGAAGAAGGTACTTGTCACTCCTTTTTAAAGATCCATTGAAACAGCTCTTCCTGCTCAGCCTCTAACAAGAAAATTTTCTCATCATCTTAAAACACTGAGACCATGCAGTGCTGAATGTGCATGTGTATGATTGGCCAAAAGCAGGCTGGATATCTCTGTGCATTCTCTAACTGCACAGAAATGGAAGACAGGCAGTGCACAGGTACAGAAAAGGGACTGAAGATCACCTTGTCAGGGGAATAGCAAGTAGCTCAGCATTTTTTGTGTCATTGAATGCATTGAAAGGAATGTAAGAGAACAAGTTATAAATGAGGGACAGGTAGTGAGACTTCAGCAAAACTTAAGGGTTTGCAGAACCTAAAAAATATGAAATTTGAAAAATAAAGGGAAAAGGCTTTAAATGCAAAATAGTTTTAGTGCCTTAATTACTACTGGAGAGGTGTTAGATTGATAATTCTGCCTCCGTATCTTAAGACTATATACAAATGGTTGTCTCTAGCTATTCATCTTCATAAGATTCCATAAGGAGAGTAGGGTGAAAATGAACGAACTCCAACTAACTATCTGAAAACAACATAAAATGTATTCTGGAAGGAGGGAAGTTCTATGAAAGAAAGAAGGTAATAACCTCAGAGATGAGCCTGTGCATATCTTCAGTTTTTGCTGACAGGAGAAGCTTCTACTTATTCTAAGCTGATTCAGTGCCTTAGATGAAAAAAAAAAGTTTGTAGCACTCTAGCTAAAAATAAACTTGTTAACACTCTAGGTGGAAAGAAGAAAATATTCTTCTTTTAGCCAGTGACTAAGGGTGGAAAAACTTGGTAGCTGTCCATTGAAGAGCAAGCACAGAAGGTCTGCTGATCAACCTGTTCAACAGAGACACAACACCTTGAGAATAGCTGAAAAATAGCTGAAAAATGTGACTTTTCCAGCCTAACAGTAGCTGCCCAGTAGAAGAGAAGCCTACTAGTTATTTTGGCAGTCATAGCCCAGTAGCAAAGCGACCTGTTCAATCTTGAAATGCAGCTAATGCACATTGCCATTCAGAATCCACAGAACATGCTAAGAAGCTACTACAGTCACTGAGTGAATTACATCAGATCCAGCAGCAAATCATCTCATCCAGCCGAAACATCATACTTTACAAGGAGCAAGCTCAGTTGAGCCACAAGTATGGTAGAGACACCAGGACCTACAAAAAGCTAAACCATATGAACAGTAGATTGGCCTGTGTTAACAGAACTGGAATGACTTGTGGAAAAGGGAGGGCTTTACGAGGCAATTGCAATAGTCCAACTAAGAGGTGATGAGATGCTGAATTAAAATGGCCACTTTATGAATGAATAAAATAGTGCTTCTTAACTTAGGGGTCTATGAAGTTGTTATACATACATATTGTACACATATACATATGTGCATATATGAATATATTCATGTGCATTTGTATGTGTGTCCATATATATGTATATATATATATATATATATATGTACATATATATATACATATATATGGATAAATATAGATACAGTGATATGTATGTGTTATTTATAACTATGTATTTAATATATTTGGTCTGCTTTGTAATCCTATGCATTTTATTTTATGACGTATAAAATATTACTCTTAAAAGAGGTCTATGGGCTTCAGCAGATTGCCACAAACATCCAAGAAACAAAAAAGTTTAAGAATTTCTGGTGTAGAAGGAATTACAGTTTTAGCGTTAAGCATAAAAGTGACAATACTTGATATACACACACACACACAAAATATATATATACATATACATATATATATGTATATATATATATGTATATATATATACGTATATATATGTATATGTACACGTATATATATACGTATATATATATATATACGGAATTTCAAACTTTTATGGAAATTTTATTATCCTTGCTCTGCTCTATTCTCATGGAAAGAAACCCCTAATCTAAGCTGGGATTTTTCTTTATCATAGAATTCCTCTCCTTAATCCTATACTGGGGTGGGGAATCTGTGGTCTTCTAGGTGCTTCAGTGCAGCCTTTTGATTGAGTCCAGGTTTTACAGAGCAAATTATTTTACTAAGAGGTTTTGTTCTGTGAAGTTTGGATTCAGTCAAAGGTCCACCCTTGAGGGCCACATGTGGCCTTGAGGATGCAGGTTCACCACCCCATGCCCTGTATCCTTTCTTTTGCTATAGGAAAGAATACATTCTTCATAGATCTGTCTAGAATATCTACATGTTTCTGTCGATGTACTATTTTTCCCCAGGAAAAGAAAATTAGAAACCTCATACTGTTGTTTATATGGTTTTGAAGTTTAGCCCCGGAATAAGGAGGAAACCGTAGGAAAAGTTGAGGAAGTAGCCTAAGTTGTACTCTTGCTTCTTTCCTTGATAGCTTCTTTTTTTAAAACAATGTTAAAGTCTTTGGGATTTGGTTTTACTTAACAAAAAATTATTTTCTCTCCCTCCTATATAACTACGACTGCAGAAAAATGCAACAGAAACAATAACCTTCTAGCAATTATGCATATTCAAGCAAAACTAATTCTTATATTGGCCATGTCCAAAAATATATTTCATTCTGCTTTTTGAATCCATCAGTTATTTGTCAGGAAATGGATAACAATCTTACCATGAGTCCTCTGCAATCATGGTTGGTCATTAAATCAATCATTCTCCTTCCTTTTTGGTAGTCCTCTGACGGTCACTGACTGTAATGGATCCCTATCAAAACACATCACACTGACTATCATGAATGTCCAGATACTCCATTGTTGTACTGCAACTAGTCTTGCTGTTTGTATTGGGCCACAAGCTGCCATATTTTCCTTCTATCCCATCAATATATCCCAGCATAGGGCTTAAAGCCAAGACTAAACATGGAATGGGTAGAAACAAAGTTTAGGAGTCATATAATGGGGACAATTCAAACTGAAAAAGTATATTAAAGTCATGATTCAAGACTTCTGGGTCATATCACCAATAAGATAGAGGTCTAAACACTTTCTCTGATCTGCACAAACTTTTAAACCTGTCCAAAATAGCAATTATGTATGTGATAAAGCATTTTACTTGTCTCCACAGTATAAAACTCAAAGAAACCTTAATGAGGTAGAAATCTGGTGAACTAACAACAGAAAATATTCATCTTTGATCCATGATAAGCTTGTTTAATATCCTCTATCCCATCAATGACCATGCTTTTGGAGGGCTGCACAAGCTGAGCCAGAGGCTTGCAACAGAACTCAACTCTTCCGCACATCTGCTTCCTACACCACAGAAAACAAAAAGGCAGAAGTTTATCTTGACTGAAACTGTAGCATGAAAGTACTCAGCCGAAGGGACTGAAGAACCAAAGTAACTGGGGCAGTATGACCTCATGTATAGCACTAAAATAAGCTTGAGGGAAAGGGACCACCATCCATCTTGGGCTAGCTCTATCTCCATTGCCAGAAGTACTTGAGGCAGAGATTGAGGCTAGGGAAATGTGAATTACCTAGTAGTGGAGGAGGTTGAGATAGCTCTGAGATCTAGTCCATATGGTAACTGTCACCAAATGGGAAGAAATTAGAAAGTAAATTATAGAGGAAGATTAGCAGGGAAAGACTAAACAAAGATTCAAGAGAAATAAAATCACTACAGATCTTGAGCAAAACGAAAACCATGAAGATATTAATAATAGATGGGAATATGACATACAGATTATCTTAAGAATTCAAAGTATCTATTAATAAGTATTGCAAACCAAAGAATACTTAACAAATACCTGATGAGGCAAAAGAGTCTGTGGTTTCATAAGAGATGATGAAATACAACAGAATGTTTCCAAATGGTTAAAAAAATTTAGAATTGTGAAAGCAGACTATATGGCCTGACTAGTAAGTAGAACAAATTGGCAGAATTGAAAAACTTGAATCAACAGTGCTGATTGGAAATGCAAATACATAGAAGTGAGAGACAATATGGAAGAATAGGAAAAAAAAAATAACATTAATATTCAAGATAAAGAGCTAGATCTGGCATCAGTACAAAAATATGGACCTGAAAAATTAGTATGAAGAATGCATCTGTCAAAGCAGAATGATATGCCCAAAGCCAAAAAAGAATAAAGTAGAATTCAGTTATGAGAATTCAAGACGCAATCATGGTCCCAAAGCTCAAAAGTCAATTTTGGTTATGAAGGGTTTTAACAGGGGGCCACAACAATAATCAGGAAGATAGAGGATGAAGTAGTCTGGATCTCTCTCTAAGTTTCTTCATCAATCTGAGGCTGTTGGGTGACATAGTGGATAAAGTGCTAGAAAGAAAAAAATCCTGTATTGAAATCTTACTTCAGACAAGTACTAACTGGGTGACTCTGTGTAAGTCACTTAACCTCTTTCAAATTCATTTTTTCTCTTTTATAAAGTGGAGATTAATAACGATGCCTATGTCACAAGGTTGTTATGAGGGTCAAATGAGAAAATATGTGTGAAACACCTCAGAAACATTCAACCACTTTGCAAATGTTAGCTGTTATTATCAGCCTGTAGAAGTGTCATAATGTACTAGTCCTTCCTTATTATTATTATTATTATTATTATTACTAATTATTCCTGTCATAGTATACTGACAGTGACAATATCTGATAATAGAAAATCATGATCCTTTGTATTCAGAGAGATTTATAAAATAATTAAAGCTGAGCTACACCAGATCAGAAAAAGGTATTAAGATCTCTCCTGCACCTATTTTAGCAACCACTAAATAGACCTCTCTGCTAGTATAAATGCATGGTCCAGAGAGTTCTGCTAAATAGTCAAGTCCCTACATATTATATTGACTTTGACTTTCAGGCTAAGGACTAGATTTCTTTACCCCTGCTCTATTTAGGAAGATGGTGGTGAAGTAGGTAGAGTGCTGAACTTCAAATAAGAAAGACCTGAGCTCAAATCCAGCCTCAGATACTTAGTTGTGTGATGATAGAAAGGTCCCATTACCTCTCAACATCAGTTTCCTCATTTATGAATTTAGATGGAAATAGAATCCAACTTCCAGGGTAATTGTGATGATAAAATAAGAAATTTGCCAAACTTACGATGTTGTATGAATGCTATTATTATTGTCCATTCCACTCTACCATACTATTGTTTTTTCCACTTAGTATTTAACCCTTCAAGACTCAGGTCAATGACCTTGAGGTTGTGTTATTATCATGTAGCACTACTGTTTAATTTTACCAGTCATAATATAGGGAAACCCATAATTCAGGGAACCTTGACTTATGCAAAAGTCAGAGGTCAAGGCAAAGTAATGGGTCAAAATCTAAGGGGGGGAATGAGACACTAGATCATGAGTATACAGACAACAGATTCCATGGGGTCAAAAAATGGAGCAGCAGTCAATAAGTAGTCCCATAGGACATAAGAACCAAGCTTTAAGACCAGACAATGGATGAAAACAAGCTTGGCCTTCTGGAGAGCAAAAGCAGATATATTATGCCTAATACAAGTATATACTAAAATTGAGGAAAGTCATATTTCTGAGAGGAAGACAAAATTGTCTTTCCAAGGGACAGTGTGGGAACAGATGAGTCACATTGGTAAATAGGCTAGCCCAGCTAGAAGGAAAGAAAAGAAATAAGTAAAGATTCTGAAACCATCTTACAATTCTGCACTGAAATCTTCAGCACCCTATATTCTACCTTCTTAGCATGCTTTTAGATGACTGGCTAATCTGAAATATTAACTTGAACTGAAAGTGCTAAAAAATCATAATAAGTTTTTTTAAAAAGTCTTTTTAATATCATACTGGCATTTTACCAGGGGCCTTTGATGATTTAGCCCAAAAGATTACATGATGAAAAATTTAAAGGGACTAGCCTGCTGAGTGCCTATCTTTGGCATGTGGGATGTCTGTGGAGAGTGAAATGTGTGTCTTTACTGCCTCCGGAGTAAGCATGTGGCCTACAAACACAGGAATAAAAAGGACCTTTTGGAAGCTGTGAAGTACTTATTTATTTTCCACTCCTGTTATCACTAATGTTTTGTACTTTGGTTTCAGTGGAGTACACTGGGAACTGTCTGTGGTCCTGCTTTTGTCAACATGCTTAGTGTGAATTCAATATGTTAATAGAACAATGATCTTGTTCTTGCAATGCTTTACCCTATGACTGTGTTTTCTAGTATGTTAGTGAACAAGCAAAGCGCCATTTCCCGTTCCAGATTTACCATAAAGTGGTTCCCAAGTGGCAAATTTTTACAATGCAAGACGAACATTTTTGTTTTGGAATAATGACAGATTTTCCTCCTGTGGATATTTTCTATTTCATAATAGCCAAGCCACTTAATTTAATGCAGAACTACCTTCTTTGAGTGAATGCTTGGGTTTGAGGGTTGTGTGCCATAACAGCAGGTGCCAATCCTTTTTGCTTTGCAGTTTTTGTAGACTTTTGGTCTTGATATTTAACACCTAAAATTTTCAGCATTTCTCAGCCATGAAAGAGCATTTGATTTCAACCCAAAATGTGAGGAATACCTTTTAAAACAGTAAACCAGTACTTGGTCCTGCCATGTACTGGTTAACAAAAATGTGTTATTTGAAACTATAAACATAGCTGTTACTATGAAGCAAGCATTTAAGGAATAGGTTAGGAGTTACAGAATATTTTAGCACCTAATTTTCCTGGAGATATACCATTTTCTATGTGGTGGCATCCTACAATTCAAAAAAGGAAGATCTTGAGATTAGGCTGACATGCACAGTTCCAAGTTCCACTAAGGAATAATGACATATTCCTTTATAAAGTAGAGAAATTATGATGTCAAGTCATCATGTGAAACTAGAATAGAAAAAAGATGGCCCTCAAAATGAAATTGTATTAAGTATAAGAGTAATAAATCAACAGAACAGAAGGGTACCTAGGGAGATGGTAGCTAAAGAGGCTCTACTTAGATTCTAGAAAGACAGCACTAGAGTACAAATAACCACAAAAATTGATGCAGTCACAGTAGCCAGAATTTAACTTATACTTGCTCTGAAGTGTTCACACTCAGAGGCAAAATTAGCATGAAATGAACCTGAGTTTGACCAACATGCTGACATCTTGTAGGAAAACTCCCTCACTCTTTTTTTAGTATGCAATTTTGCTTTCATCTTTAATAAATGGTAAAATTATATGTATACCAAAGAATTATTTTAAAATATATTTTTTATGATTTATTATCAGTAAATGTTTGATTTGTATATCTAGTTTATATATCTATATACCCAGGTTCTTGTAAAAATTTCTTGGGCAAAAAGGGGTTGTGAGTGCAAAAAGTTTAAGAAGCCCTGTCCTAATACATGGTCAGTTTTTGTGTAGGTGCCATGTACTTCTGAGAAAGAGATATCTTTGTTCCTATTCCCATTCAATTTTCTTTTTTTTTTCCCTCTCCAATTTATTTATTTATTTTTAGTTTTCAACATTCACTTCCACAAGGTTTTGAGTTTCAATTTTTCCCCATTCCTCCCCTCCTCTCACCCCATGACAAGTTGCATTCTGATTCCTCCTTCATCCAATCTATTCTTCCTTCTACCCCACCCCATCCCCTTCCAGTACTGTTTTCCTGTATGGTAAGATAGATTTTTATACTGCTTTGCTTATGTATCTTATTTCACAGTTGCATGCAGAAACAATTTCTAACATTCTTATCTATATCTTTGAGTTCAGAATTTTCCCCATTCCTCCCTCCCCACGTACCCTCATTGAAAAGGCAAGAAATTCAACATAGGCCATATATGTGTAGTTATGCAAAACACTTCCATAATAGTCCTGATGTGAAAGACTGACTATATTTCCCTCCATTCTATCCAAGTCCCCATTATTGTATTCTCTCTTTTGTCCCTGTCCCTCCTCAAGAGTGTCTACTTCTGATTGCCCCCTTCTCCAATCTTCCTTCCCTTCTATTACCCCTTCCTCTCTTATCCCCTTCCTCCCTACTTGCCTGTAGAGTAAGATAGATTTTCATACCCAATTGGGTGTGCATGTTATTCCTTCCTTAAGCCAAATTTGATGAGAGTACAGTTCATTCATTGCTTCTCACCTCCCCCATCTTCCCCTCCACTCACCTCCCCTCTTTTATGTGAGATAATTTACCCAGTTCTACCTCTCCCTTTCTCCTTCCTCCAGTACATTCCTCCCTCACCCCTTAATTTTCTTTTTTAGATATTGTCCCTTTGTATTAAATTCACCCTGTGCCTTCTGTCAATATATATTCCCTCCAATCAGTCTAATAATGAGAAAGGTCTCATGAGTTGCAAATATTATCTTTCCACATAGGAATATAAGTCCCTTATGATTCCTCTTTCCTGTTTACCTTTTCATTTTTCTCTTGAGTCTTGTATTTGAAAGTTTTTTTTTTCTATTTAGCTGTGGCTTCTCAAGAATGTGTTAAATTCCTCTACATCATTGAATATCAATTTTCCCCCTCATTGATTACACTCAGTTTTGCTAGGCAGGTGATGCTTGGTTTTAATCCTAGCTCCTTTGACCTCTGGAATATCATATTCCAAGCCCTTTGATCCCTCAATGTAGAAGGTGCTAAATCTCGTGCTATCCTGATTGCAGTTCCACAATGCTTGAATTGTTTCTTTCAGACTGCTTGCAATATTTTCTCCTTGACCTGGAAACTCCAGAATTTGGCCATAATATTCCTAGGAGTTTTCCTTTGGGGATCTCTTTCAGGAGGTGATTGGTGGATTCTTTACATTTCTATTTTACCTTCTTGTTCTATAATATCAGGGCAGTTTTCCTTGATAATTTCTTGAAAGATTATATCTAGGCTCTTTTTTGATCATGGCTCCCAAATAGACCATTCATTTTTAAATTATCTCTCCTGGATATATTTTCCAGGTCAGCTGTTTTTCCAATGGGATATTTCACATTGTCTTCTATTTTTTTTTTCAGTCTTTTGGTTTTGTTTTATATTTTCTCATAGAGTCATTAGCTTCCATTTGCTCCATTTTAATTTTTAATGAATTATTTCCCTCAGTGAACTTTTGGACCTCCTTTTCCATTTGCCCGATTCTTTTTAAGGCATTTCTTTCCTCATTGGCTTTTTGGACTTCTTTTGCCCTTTGGCCTATTCTATTTTTTAAGGTATTATTTTTTTCAACATTTTTTGGGGGTCTCCTTTAGCAAGTTGTTGACTCATTTTTCACTGTTTTCTTACATCACTGTCATTTCTCTTCCCAATTTTTCCTGTACTTCCCTTACTTGATTTTCAAAATTCTTTTTAAGCTCTTCTATGGTTTGAGAACAATTCATATTTTTCTTGAGGGCTCTGGACATAGGAGCTTTGACTTTGTTGTGTTCTTCTGGTTGTATGTTTTGATTTTCTTTGTCACCAAAGAAAGATTCTATAGTCTGAATTTTTCCCTCTGTTTACTAATCTTCCCAGCCAGTTCCTTTACTTTTTAACTCTTTGTTAAGGTAGGGTTTTCTTCCAATGTGAAGGGTGTACTGTCCCAAACTTCAGGGGTTTTGTGTATCTGTTTTCAGAGATACTTTTAGAGACCTGTAAGTTTTCAGTTCTTCTAAGGTGGTATGATCTAAAAAGTGGTGTTTAATCTTTCCTGGCCTGTGCTATGGTCTATGAGTGACCACAAGCAATATTTTCTGCCCTGGAAATGAGAGGAAGGTTCCCTCTTTACTGCTGTCACAAGCTCTACCATGCCAGTATTCCTCCTTGCCCCAGGACTGCTACCCTGGACTGGACCCAGATCCAAGCATGGCAAAGCAAGATAATCCTGCCTCAGCACCAGCAAAGAGATCCCCGCAACCCCCTCTCTGATCAGCAGCTTAATCTCCCCACCATCTGTTGGCCAAAAGCTCTGGAAGCAGCCACAGCTATGGCCACCACTCTGGGGCTACACTAGGGCCAGGGCTGACCCATGCTGCTCTATGACCCAGGTCCAACAGACCTTTACCACTGACCTTCTAAGTTTTCTTTGGCATTTGTGGGTTGAAGAGTCTGGAAACCACCACAGCTTCCCTTGATTCAGTCCACTGAGACATGCTCCAGGTTGGCTGAGGACTGGCCTTTGTGTGTGGCCCACTGTGTGACAGTGATGTAAGAAAATACACTCCTCTCCTAGTCCAGAGCAACAGATTTTTTCCCATCTACCATACGGGTTTTCTTGGGCTGGACATTTGTTTCACTCTGTTTTTCTGTGGGTTCTACAACTCTAGAATTTGTTCAAAGTCATTTTACAAGTATTGGGAGGGCCTTGGGGGAGGGCTTAAGTGAGTCCCTGCTTTTACTGTGCCATCTTGGCTCTGCCCTCCCATCACTCTTTTTTAAGAGGCAATCAGGGTTAAGTGACTTAGCCAGGGTCACACAGTTGGTAAGTGTCTGAGGCTGGATTTGAGCTCACATCCCTCCTTATTCCAGGGCTGATGTTGAATCCACTGTACCACCTAGCTGCCCCAAATTACTCACTCTTTTTTAAATAGTATTTTTATTTTTTTTCCAATTGCATGTAAAGATACTTTTCAACATTCATTTTTATAACATTTTGAGTTTCAAATTTTTTCTCCCTCTGTCTGTCCCCCCTCCCCAATATGGCAAGCAATCTGATATAGGTTATACATATACAATCATATAAACATTTGGACATTAGTCATGTTGTAAAAGAAGAAACAGAAGAAAAGGGAACAGCCACAAAAAAAGTGAAAATAGTATACTTCAATCTGCATTCAGACTCCATAGATTGTTCTCTGGATGTCGGTGGCATTTTGCGCCATGAGTCTTTTGGAATTGTCTTGGATCATTGTATTGCTGAGAAGAGCTAAGTCAAACATACTGATAATCTCATAATGTGGTTGCTATTGTACATAATGTTCTTCTGGGTCTGCTCACTTCACTCTGTATCAGTTAATGTAAGTTTTCCCAGGCTTTTCTAAAATTCACTTGCTCATCATTTCTTACAGCACAATAGTATTCCATTACATTCAAATACCACAACTTGTTCAGCCATTCCCCAATTCATAGGCATCCTCTTGAGTTCCAATTCTTTGCTACAAAGAAAAAAACTACTATAAATATTTTTGGACATGTAGGTCTTTTCCCTTTTCTAGGAAGCAGACCCCTACCTTAACAAAAAGTTTGAGCAAGCAGTGCAAAAAGAGTCAGACCACAGAATCTCACTTTGGTGACAAAGAAAATCAAAATATACAACCAGAAGAAGACGACAAAGTCAAAACTCCTATATCCAAAGCCTCCAAGAAAAAATATGAATTGGTCCCAGGCCATGGAAGAGCTCAAAAAGCATTTTGAGAAGCAAAAATGTAGAGGAAAAACTGAGAGTGATGCAAGAAAATCATGAAAAACAAGTCAAAAGCTTGCTAAAGGAGACCCCAAAAATACTGAAGAAAATACTGAAGAAAATAAACCAAATGGCAAAAGAAGTCCAAAAAGCCAATGAAGAGAAGAATGACTTCAAAAGCCAAATTGGCCAAATAGAAAAGGAAGTTCAAAAGGTTACTAAAGAAAAAACTTTCTTAAAAATTAGAATGGAGCAATTGGAAGTTAGTGACTTTATGAGAAATCAAGACACTATAAAACAAATTCAAAAGAATAAAAAAAATAGAAAACAATGTGCAATATCTCATTGGAAAAATAACTGACCTGGAGAAAAAATCCAGCAGAGATAATTTAAAAAAATATTATTGGACCATCTGAAAGCCATGAGCAAAAAAAAAAAAAAGAGCCTATATATCACCTTTCAAGAAATTATCAAGGAAAACTGTCCTGATATTATAGAACCAGAGGGCAAAATAGAAATTGAAAGAATCCACCAATCACCTCCTGAAAGAGATCTCCAAAACTCCTAAGAATATTGTAGCCAAATTCCAGAGTTCCCAGGTCAAGGGAAAATATTGCAAGCAGCCAGAAAGAAACAATTCAAGTATTGTGGAACCACCATCAGGATAGCATGAAATTTAGTAGCTTATACATTAGGGTACCGCAGGTACTGAAGGGGAAAAGAGATAGCATTACAACCAAGAATCACCTACCCAGCAAAACAGAGCATAATCCTTCCGGAGGAAAATGGTCATTCAGTGAAATAGAGGACTTTCGAGCATTTTTGATGAAAAGACCAGAGCTGAATAGAAAATTTTGCTTTTAAATATAAGACTCAGGAGGAACATGAAGAAGTAAATAGGAAAGAGAAATCATAAGGGCTTGTGAAGGTTGAACTGTTTACATTCCTACATGGAAAGATGATATTTGCAACTCATGAGACCTTTGTCGGTAGTAGGGTAGTTGGAGGGAAAAATTATATGCTATGTATAGATAGATAGATAGATAGATAGATAGATAGATAGATAGATAGACATAGAGGGTATAGGGTGAGTTGAAGATGAAGGGGTGATGTCTGGAAAATAAAATTAAGGTTCTCTATCTTTTTTCAGTAATAAATTCTTCCCTTCTCCATTGATCTGACAGGTAAACTATTCCTTGTTCTTCTACTTTGCTTATGGTATCACTCTCTGTCTAAATCATGCACACATTTTGAACTTATCTTGGTATATGGTGTGAAATGTTGGTCTGTAACTAGATTCTGAGTTTCCCCAGCAGTTTTTTTTTTTGCTCAAATAGTGATTTCTTACCCCAGAAGCTGGAGTCTTTGTATTTATCAAACAATAGATAACTGCAGTCCTTTACTACTTTTTTGTGTATTTAACCTGTTCCATCGATCCACCACTTTATTTCTTAGCCAGTACCAAGTAGTTGTGATGAGTGACACTTTGTTTATAGTTGTAGCACTTACATGGGCCCACCACTTTGCTTTAAATATTTTTCATTAATTCCCTTGATAGTCTTAATCTTTTGTTCTTCAAGGTGAATTTTATTATTATTTTTCTAGCTACTCTGTCTCTTGCTGCTGAGCATTGTTGGTAATATGTAGAAATGTTGATGATTTATGTGGATTTCTTTTATATTCTGTGACTCTGATAAAGCTGAAGATTATTTCAAGTAGGATTTTTTTAGTTAATTCTCTAGGATTCTCTAATTATACGTCATATCATCTGAAAAGAATGATAGTTTTGCTTCTTAGTTGCATATTCTAGTTGCTTCAATTTATTTTTCTTCTCTTATTACATAGCTAACATTTCTAGAACAATATTGAATAATAATGGTGATAATGGGCATCCTTGTTTCTTATTGGGAAGACTTCTAGCTTATCCCTATTACACATAATGCTTGTGGATGGATTTAGATAGATACTACTTATCATTTTAAGTAAAACTCCATTTATTTCCATTCTCGCTAGTGTTTTTAAAAGGAATGGGTTTTGTATTTTGTTGAAACCTTTTTCTGCATCTATTGAGATAATCATATGATTTCTGTTTATTTTGTTCTTGATATGATTAATTATGCTAACAGTTTCCTAAATATTGAACCAGCTCTGCATTTCTGGTAAAAAAAAAAATGTCACCTGGTTGTAGTATATTCTCCTCATGATAAATTGCTTCAATGTCTTTTTTAACATTTTATTTTAAAATTTTGCATCAGCATTCTTAAGAAAAAATTGTTTATAATTTTCTTTCGCTGTTTTGTTTCTTCCTCATTTAGGTATCAGCACCACATATGTGTCATAAAAGGAAGTTGGTAGGACTTCGGCTATTTTTCCGAATAGTTTATATTGTATTGGAATTAATTGTTGTTTAAAGGTTTGGTAGAATTCACTTGTAAATCCTTGTGGGCATGGAGATTTCTTAGGGAGTTCTTTGATGGCTTGCCCAATTTCTTTTTTCTGAAATGGGGTTATTTAAATATTTTATTTCCTCTTCTGTTAATCTGGAAAATTTATATTTTTGTAAATGTTCATCCATTTCACTTAGACTGCCAGATTTATTGGTATACACTTGTGCAAAATAACTCCTAATTATGGCTCAATTTTTCCCTTCATTGGTGGTGCATTCACCCTTTTCATTTTTGACACTGGTGATTTGGTTGTCTTCTTTTTTTTGTAATTAAATTAACCAAAGGTTTATTAGTTTTGTTGGTTTTTTCATAAACTGGATCTTAGTTTTATTTACTTAGTTCAACAGCTTTCTCACTTTCAATTTCATTAATCTCTCCTTTAATTTTCAGAATTTCTAATTTGTTGTTTAATTAAAGATACTTAATTTGTTTATTTTCTAACTTTTTTTAGTTGTGTGTCCAATTCAATTATCTCCTCCTCTATTTTGTTCATGCAACCATTTATACATATATGCATACATACATATACATATGCATATGTGTATACATATATATGTATATGTATATATGTATGTATGTTTGTGTAAACCTAAATACCGCTTTGGCTGCTTCCCACTAGTTTTGGTATGTTGTCTCATTACTGTCATTCTTTTTGATGAAATTACTGACTGTTTCTATGATTTGTTATTTGACCCACTCATGCTTTAGATTGGATTATTTAGTTTCCAATTAGTTTTTAGTATATCTTTTCATGACTTTTTATTACATGTGATTTTTAATAAATCATGATCCGTAAAGGATTCATTTAATGCTTCTGCCTTTCTGCATTGCATTGTGAAGTTTTTATGCACTAATGCATGGACAAATTTTTGTAGGTGCCACTTACTGCTGAGGAAAAAAAAGTACTTTCCTTTCTAACCCCCTTCAATTGTCTCCAGAGGTCTATTATATCTCACTTTTCTAAAATTCTTTATACCCCTTTAACTTCTTTCTCGTTTATTTTGTGGTTAGAATTATTGAGTTCTGATAGGCGGAGGTTGAAGTCTCCAACTAGTCTAATTTTGCTATTTCTCCCTGTAACTCACTTAACTTCTAAGAATCTGTATGTAAAACCATGTGGTGCATATATGTTTAGAATTGATATTACTTCATTGTCTATGGTACCTTTTAGCAAGATGTAGTTTCTTTCCTTATCTCTTTTAATTAGAACTATTTTTGCTTTTGCTTTGTCTGAGATCAGGACTGATATCCCTCCTCCTCCTCCTCCTCCTCCTCCTCCTTCTCCTCCTCCTCCTCCTCCTCCTCCTCCTCTTCTTCTTCTCTTCTCTTCTCTCTTCTTCTTCTTCTTTCTTCTTTTTCTTCTTCTTCTTCTTCTTCTTCTTCTTCTTCTTCTTCTTCTTCTTCTTCTTCTTCTTCTTCTTCTTCGTTACTTCAGGTGAACTATAATATATTCTACTCCAGCCTTTTACCTTTACTTTGTGTGTATCTCTCTGTCTCAGGTATATTTCTTGTAAGCAACATATTGTAGGATTCTAGTCTTTAATCCTCTATGCTAAATACTTCAATTTTAAGAGAGAGTTCATCCCATTCCCATTCACAGTTATGATTACTGTGTATTTCTGTATTTCCTATTTTTAACCTGTTTATACTTCTCTCTCTCTCTCTCTCTCTCTCTCTCTCTCTCTCTCTCTCTCTCTCTCTCTCTCTCTCTCTCTCTCTCTCCCCACTCTGTCTCTTCTCACTAGAATTTTACTTCTGACTACTACCTCTCTCAACAGTCCTCCCCTGTTTTCCTTTCCCCTTCTTCTCCAAATTCCCTGTAGGGTAACATAGATTTCTTTATGCAACTGAGTATATTTTATTCCTTCTTTGGGCTAAAGGCAGAGAGAGTAACATTCAAACAATGGTCACCCCTCCCTTCTTTCCCTCTATTGTAATAGATATATCTTGCCTCTGCATGTGATATAATTTACCTCATTCTGCCAGTCTTTTCTCTTTTCTCAGTACAATGCTTTTTTCACCCCTTAATTTTTTTTATCATTACATCAAAGTGAACTTATACCTACCCATTCTGTCTAAGCATACTCCTTCTAATTATCTTAATAAAGATACAGTTCTTAAGGGTTACAAGTATCATCTACCCCTGTAGGCACGTAAACAATTGAACTTTATCAAATAACATGTTGTTGTTGCTGTTGTTTTTCTTTCCTGTTTACCTTTTTATGCTTCCCTTGAGTCTTGTATTTGAAGATCAAATTTTCTGTTCAGCTCTCATTATTTCATCAGGGAAGTCTGAAAGTCCCCTGTTTCATTGAATGTCCACTTTTCACCTGAAAAATTATGCTCAGTTTTGTTGGATAGTTGATTCTTGGTTGTAATCCAAGCTCCTTTGCCTTCCAGAATATCATATTCCAAACCCTCCAATCCTTTAACATAGAAGCTACTAAGTCCTGCGTAATCCTGACTCTGACTTCTTGATCTTTGAATTGCCTTTTTCTGACTGCTTGCAGTATTTTCTCCTTGACCTGATAGTTCTGAAATTTGGTTATGATATTCCTTGGAGTTTTCATCTTGGGATCTCTTTCAGGAGGTGATCAGTGGAGTCTTTCAAAGACTATCATACCCTTTTGTTATAAGATATCAAGGCAGTTTCTTTTTTTCCTTGATAACTTCTTGAAAAATACTGTCCAGGCTCTTTAGTCATTCATGGTTTTCACATAGTCCAATAATTGTTAAATTGCATCTCCTGAATCTATTTTCCACATCAGTCATTTTTCCAATGAGTTATTTTACATTTTCTTCTATTTTTTTCATTCTTTTGATTTTGTTTGATTAATTCTTGATGTCTCATATAGTCATTAGCTTCCACTTGACCAATTCTGATTTTTATGGAATTATTTTCTTCAATTAGCTTTTATACCTCCTATTCCATTTGGCCAATTATCCTTTTGAAAGAGTTGTTTTCAGGGGAATTAGCCAAGATGATGAAGTAAAGACAGGGACTCACCTGAGCTCTCCCCCAAACTTTTCCAAATACTTTTAAGAAAGACTCTCAACAAATTCTAAAGCAGCAGAACCCACAAAAGACAGAGTGAAACAAATTTCCAGCCCAAAACAACTAGGAAGATCAACCAGAAAGGTCTGTTGCACCAGGCTGACAGAGGAGCACAGTCCAGCACAGGCCACAGCAGCACAGACCTGGCCCCAGCAAACCTGGAGCAGAGTTAAAGGGACTGGCAGCTGTGGCAGTTTCCTGACTTCTCAGCCCATAGATGCCAAAGACAACTTAGAAGGTCAGCAGGAAAGAGCTGTAGGATCTGGGTGAGAGAAAAGCACAGTCTATCACAGACTATGCCAATTCAGCCCCAGACCCAGCAAACCAGGAGCAGGCCTTGGGAGTGTCTGCATCAGCAGAGGCAATGGCAGTGGCTGCTTCTGGAGCTCTCAGTCTATAGATGGTGAAGGTATCAAATAACTGGTCAGAAGGAGATTACAGGGATCTTTTTTCTAGCACAGAGGCAGGAATTTGTTACTTTGCCCATACTCAGATTTGTGTCATAGTCCTGGGTGACAATCTTGGGTTGAGGAGGACCACTTGCATAGCAGAGCTTGTGGCAGCAGTACAGAGGTAACCCTCCTCATATTTCCAGGGCAGAAAAGAGTGCTTGTTGTCACTCATAGACAAGAGCACAGGCCAGGAGAATAGTAAACACCTCTCCTTAACTTACAGGTTCTTAGTAGTATCTCTGAAAACAGTTACACAAACCTCTGAAGCTTGGGACAGTTTGCCTTCCACACTTGAAGCAGAGCCCTCTGTTAACAAAGAGGTAAAAAGTAAAATAATGGGCTGGAAAAATGAGCAAACAACAGAAAAAAAAATCTGACTATAGAAACTTACTTTTGGTGACAATGTAGATGAAAACATGCACTCAGAAGAAAACAAAGTCAAAGTTCCTACATCCAAAGCCTCCAAGAAAAATATGAATTGGTCTAAGGCAACAGAAGAGGTCAGAATGGATTTTGAAAATCAAGTAAGAGAAGTAGAGGAAAAATGAGGAAGAAAAATGAGAGTGATGCAAGAAAATAATGAAATTTAGTTATCAGCTTGCTAAAAGAGACCCCCCCCCAAAATACTGAAGAAAATAACAACTTAAAAAATAGACTAAACCAAATGGCAAAAAACATCCAAAAAACCAATGAGGAAAAGAATGCCATAAAAAGCAGACCTAGCCAAATGGAAAAGGAAGTCCAAAACTTCACTGAAGAAAATAATTCCTTCAAAATTAGAATTGAGCAAATGGAAGCTAATGACTCCATCAGAAATCAAGAAATTATAAAACAAATCCAAAAGAATGAAAAAATAGAAGACAATGTGAAATATCTCAATGGAAAAACAAATGACCTGGAAAATAGATGCAGGAGAGATAATGTAAAATTTATTGTACTACATCAAAGCTGTGATAAAAAAGAGCCTATACATCATCTTTCAAGAAATTACCAAGGAAAATTGCCCTGATATTCTAGAACCATATGGAGGGTACATAGAAATTGAAAGAATGCACTGATCATCTCCTGAAAGAGATCCCAAAATGAAAACTCCCAGGTTATTATAGCCAAATTCCAGAGTTCCCAGGTGAATAAGAAAATATTGCAAGCAGCCAGAAAGAAACAATTCAAGTATTGTGGAACCACAATCAAGATAACATGAGATTTAGCAGCTTCTATAATAAAGTATTGAAGGGTTTCAAATATGATATTCCAGAAGTCAAATGATCTAGGATTAAAAACAAGAATCACCTACCCAGCAAAACTGAGTTTAATACATGAGCTAAGGGGGGAAAGTGACATTCAATGAGATAGAGGAATTTAACGCATTCTTGAGAAAAGACCAGTGCTAAATAGAAAATTTGGCTTTCAAATATAAGACTCAAGAGAAACATGAAAAAGTAAACAGTTAAAGTTACTTATAAGTCCCTTATTAATTTGTTAAACTGTTTACATTCCTACATGGGAATATGATATTTTTAAATCATAAGACCTTTCTCATTATTAGCATAGCTAGGAGTATATATAGACAGAGAGCACAGGTGTAAGTTGAATATGAAGGGATGATATCAAAAAAATTAAATTAAGGGGAGAGAGAGAAATGTACTGGGAGAAGGAGAAAGGGAGGGTAGAAGGGGTAAATTATCTCACATAAAAAAGTCAAGAAAAAGCTTTTACAGCGGAAAGGAAGAGGGGGGATGTGAGAAGGAATGAGTGAACCTTACTCTCATCAGAATTGGCTTAAAGAAGGAATAACATACACATTTAATTGGGTATAGAAATTTATCTTATGACACAGGAAAGTAGGAGGAAGAGAATAAGAGAAAGGAGGGCAATGGAAGTGAGGGCAGATTGGGGGATGGGGTAATCAGAAGCAAACACTTCTGAGGAGGGACAGGGTGAAAGGAAAGAACAGAATAATTGGGGAGGTGGGATAGGGTGGAGAGAAATATAGTTAGTGTTTCACAACATGACTATTATGGACACTTGTATAACCTATATCAAATTGCTTTCCTTCTCAGTGAGGGTGAGTGGGGAGGGAAGAAGGGAGAGAATTTGGAACTCAAAGTGTTAAAAATCAATGTTAAAAATTGTTTTTTACATGTAACTGGGAAAAAAAATAAAATGCCAAATAAAGGAGTTGTTTTCATCAGTGGATTTTTCCCCATTTGGCCAATTCTATTTTTTAAGGAGTTGTTTTCTTCATTCAGTTTTTGTGCTTCCTTTTCTAAGCTATTCATTCTGTTTTCATGATTCCTTTGCATAACTCTCATTCATTTTCCCAATTTTTCTTTTACCTCTCCTACTTGAGTTTTAAGATCCTTTTTGAGTTCTTCCAACAAGATCTTTTTGGGCTTGAAACCAATTCATCTTCCCCTTTGAGGCTTCACACATCGACACTTTGACGTTGCTGTCCCGTTCTGAGTTTGTTTTTTTATCTTCTTTGTCACAATAGTACCTTTCTCTGGACAGGACTCTTTTTTTTTTTTGGCTTTTTGCTCATTTTGTTTTTTAAAGATAAGTTCTGTTCCTGGGACCCAGGGGTCAAGGTCCTAAGCTTCTTGCACTGGAGTTCAGGGTCACTAGCCTTCTATGTTGGAAACTCTGGGGCTAGCAGCTAGCCCACTATGCTAGGGTTGCCCAACCTAGTTGTTCCTGTTGTGCTTTGAGACCTGAAGCTGGCAGTTTGCCTGCTGCACTGGGGCTGGAAGTGAGACAGCTATCCTGCTGTTCACTATTCCCCTGGGCTAGGACTGTGGGGCCTTGGTTGCTGTGGCTAAGAGCCTCCCACTGGTTTAACTGGACACTGCCTATGCTAGTCTTGACTCCCTTTTTACCCAATGAGACAGATGTTTCATGAAGTCTTTTTGAATTATCTTAGTCAGAAAAATTATTTCACTCTGTCTTTTTTGTAGATTCTGATCCTTCAGGACTCTTTTAGAGGCTTAATTTAACGTTGTTTCTGAGAGAAACTGGGGAGAGCTCAGGAAACTTCCTGGCTTCTCTCCACAATCTTGGCTCCCCAATTTCCTCACTTTTGATGATGTACCCTCCTCACACACAATTCAATGAATTTATTGAAAGCACCAGGATTTCTAATTATGACTGCTCCTGCTACTTGAAGAAAATCAAAGTAAGATCATTTTCATTACCTTGTGCAGTGACTGATATTTGTCACAAGTATAGACGTTTGGCACATAACAAAGAAAGACTGAAAGAAGTTTAAGCTAACTACATCCTTAGTTGTACCCATGAAGATGTATTAGAAATGAAAATTCTATAATAGCATTGTTGCCCAAAGTAGTAATATATGTATGAATTTTGTATTTATGTGCAAACATACACATATATCCATAACATATATATTCATATATATGGAAAGAGAATAGAGCAAGAAAGGGAGTAAAGAAGAGAAAGGAAAGAAAGAGAGGAGAGAGAGAAAAAGAGAGAGAGAGAGAGAGAGAGAGAGAAAATAGCATGGCATAGTGATCAAATGATATAATGTTTATGTAAAGCACTTAAAACATATAAATGCTTATTCCCTACCCCCTTCCTTTCACTCCATACCAATCAGAGCCAACCTTAAAGCCAGAAAAACTATGTTCAAATCCTGCCTCCTTCACATGCTGACTATATGACACTGGGTAAGTTGTTTGAACTCTCGATGCCTTAAGCAGCACTCTATGACAATAAGTTGCAGATAAAGTTCCATTTTGCATTGGTAGAGGTTGTTTCCCCAACTGGAAATGTTTTTTCTCAATGAAAGAACATATATAGGTCCTGTCCTTGTCACATTATACACACATGCTCGATCATACATATGTATACACATGCAAATAATCTTACATGCATAATATATGTGTATAAATATAATACATGTGTGTGCTCATGTATATGTATATGCATATAATATATACCATATATGTGTGTATATACATAAAACCCTTATGTTTTGTATACTATACATATTTGTAATATATACTCTTCCTTCTCTCTCACATACAAGTATTAATTATGTGCTTATTATACATGCATATACCTAGGATGAGAACCTACTATATGAGTACCTAAAGCATATATTTGAAGTCATTGTTTGTATATTTATGTGCATACATATGTATGAATATGTAAATGTGTATATACATAAATGTGTACTGAAAGAATACATAAAATATACATCTACAATTTCCATGTTGTGTGTTTGTATGGAGTTGGGAGACGTTATACTGAAAACCAATCTGACCCAAATTAGTGTTTAAAAACTGTTAGGGTTTCCAAAATGTAACCCTGGGTAAGCAGTAAAAAAAAAAAAAAAACTTTTTTTCACCTGCTTCAAAAATGTTTGGGAGTGAGAAAGAGAAAGGAATAGGAGCAGAAAGAAATTGAAGAGTATGAGTTTATTATAGAGCAATGTGCTTATAGAAAGGATCAGTAAAAGTACAAAATAAGAGGTTAGAGAGCTAAATCTCATTTAGTGAAATTATTTTATTTTAGATATAAATAAACTGAGGCCCAGTGAGGGAAAAAATGCATATATTTAGACTTATTGTGAGAAACTAAGGATATTTGGGGCAAACCTCACTTTTGGAGGTAACATCATGAATGGATGATAATATTTTCTCTCACAAAAGACCTGTTAGTACCACTCTTAGAGAATATTGAGTTAAATGGAGTCAGTCTAGAATTTTCATCTTCTCTATGCCTGCTGTTAATTGTCACTATAAAAATATCTTGACAGGATTAATAAGAAGATTAATATCAGTTTGATAAAACAGCAAATTAAGTTGTGTGGTTTTAAATTTTTATACTCTAAATGCATTATCTTCCTGTGATAGAAATACAAAGATGCATATAATCATATTGTAGATCCCAATACAACAGAAAAATATACTGGGACTATAGAATGGCCTTCAGCAGACTACTAGTATTACTGGACCATAATTTTATGACCCTAAGAAAGAATTAAACTAAATCTCACTCTGAGTGAAGAGTCTGTCCCTGGAAAGCAAAACACCTTCCTCTTAATGTTCTAGGGATATACCTCAAGGGCCTAGATTGGAAATATTTTCTAATGCTATTGGCTCAAACCAATTGCTTTCTGTTATTCCTAATGCCACTTGCAAGTAATAGTTAATATATCCATTATATCACCAATATCTCCCAGTGATTAGTGCCCAAATACCATTTAATGAATCAACATCAACTGGCTTTTATAAATATATATTTGATGAGAGGATATAACAAGAACAGAAGTATATAAAAATTTCCCCACCACCTGAGGCAAAACTCTACCCTATACCACCTTCATCCCTGGGGATGGTGGGTTCAAACTTAAGGCCCTTTCTATGTTGCATTTAATCTATCAAGTGTACTTCTAAATTTGGCCTAACAGTGATGGATGAGTTGTTTTCTCTTGTAGAATAGGGCATATTGTCTCTAGGGTAAATCCACTGTTGAGCTAGATCCCAGATGCTCCTTGGGGCTATGCTAGTAGACCATAAACTCTAGTCAAAAAGTTAGACCATGTGCTCCAAGTCCCTCAATTGCTTTCAGCAATTGCCAACAAAATGCAGCCAGTCAGGAAAAGAAAAAAGTTAATGTTATTTGAATGCATTCTCATTTTGTCTCAGAAGTCAAATAAAAGGTATTCTAGCTTCCTATTCTTCAGATGATAAGGGGGTTAGAAATAATCAGAATTCAGGTGAATATTTTGAATTGGGAAACATAGACCTTTATCAGGTCATCATACCTTTATGGAAGCAGATTCCTTATTCTTTTCCACTTAAGTTGGCAGCAGGTAGAGTATACTATGCATGCACTGAGGATGGAGCTCCAAGGATTCCCTCCTTTGTTTACTATCTTCTTAACTATTTAGATGGATCAATTGGAAAATTTTCCTCTGTGAATAGAGTAGTTCAAAATTTGATCTGAATAAGAGCTAGGGATGAGTTTTCTAGTTCCACCTTTCAGTATTTACTATCTCTGGGAAGTTTGAGAGATCCATTGAATGTTATAAGATCTTAGAGATTATCCGATCCAATGATTTTATTTTATAGATGAAAAAATTTCTCAGGTCTCATTTATTCTTAAAAAAATCTATCATAGAGAATTTAAATGGATGTGTGTGTATGTGTGGCTGTGGATATTAATAATATGCATGTGTGAAAATATAGTCAAGGAGAGTTAAAATGGAGGGTACTATGAAGGAATCCATCACCTAGCTTATTTCAGTTCTGGTGAGCTTTATGGGAAAATAAATGCTTTTCCTGTTTTGTTTCATTTTCCTTAATCTGAAAATTAGGGAACTGGACTAGATTATCCCTTTGGTTCCTTCTAGCCTTAACCTGTCTTATTCTATGTCTAATTGTAACAGTCCCTTTCTGCTGTCAAAGTCATCCACTCCTCATGTAAGACAATCTGTTGTTCCTAATGTCCTCACATAAAAATTCCACTTCCCAGAAAGGGCAATAGAAAGAAGAGGCACAATCTATAGAACTTCTTTTAGGTATGTTTCTTAAGTTAATTTAGGTCCTAGTAGGACCATATGTCACTGCTTTTTTCATGGTCAGAAAATATTTGATGCCTGGGAGAACCTAGGATGTTATATGTCAAACCTACATGCCCTTTTCTAGGTGTCATTGAATGTCTTAAGTAATATTCTAATGACCTTTGAATAATTACTATATTTTAAAAAATAAATCACTCAAAATATACTTACTATTAAAGACTAGGCAACATGAGGGGAATCTAAGATACTTCTCTCTCTCTCTCTCTCTCTCTCTCTCTCTCTCTCTCTCTCTGTCTCTCTCTTCTCTACTCTTCTCTTTTCTTCTCTTTTCCTCTCCCTCTCATTTTCTCTCTCTCACAGACACATACCCCCCCCAAATATTAGAGAGCTTTTAAGTACTAAACTGTATGTTCTCACTACAAATAAAAGAGGAGCAGTCGCTATAAGATGGAATAGATTGCAAAAGATTCTTAAAAGGGGGTGGAATTGAATCAGGCCTCAAATTTGGCTAAGATTTAGATAAGTTGATTCATAATGAACAGATTTTGCTATATAATCTCATTGGGTCAGAATCTGTCCCACAGTAAATTCTCAGTACCCAATAGATGACATGTCTCTGAATTCTTTGTATATCCTATTCTTTGATATGGTCTCTGGGAGAAAATTAGTTTGTATGTGGTGCGATATCTTTTTCATCACTTGCCTTGAGCTTCTCCATAGAAATGTACTATAAAATAGAAATTATTCCTATTCTTCTTCGTCTTACCTCAGGTTTCCTATTTCTTTTTCTGTTCAACTTGTCATTGGATCTGTCAAGCTGAGGTTTAGCTAGTTCATGATCTGTGGCTGGTTTCTTAGGAATGCTACATTAAGTGAGCCTGTTGAAATGTATAGGCATACTCATTTTTAACTTCACTTTACTTGACTTCTGTTGCATTCATGTGATCTAAAGGATAATTTTCAGTAGGAAATGGACCTTCCTGAAAATGTGAAATGTGTTTCTGACTATTCTACAACACGCTGAAGAGATCTCTCTTAATAGCTCTAAAAAACTTCTTATTTCTGTAAGATATGGAGCCCCTTTTCCTCAAGGTCACAGAGACATTCAATTTTTTTACCTGGTTAAAGGTATTGCATGAGTTCCTACCAAGAAGACACATTTATTACATTTCCCACATCAGCAATAGTAGAGATAAATATACTTATTATTATAGAAGTTACTGTCAGTGATCATAAAATACTGAACAAATATTAATTACTTTCCAAATCACTCCTATGGCCGGGAGCCAAGATGGCGGAGTGAAAAGGTAGTTGCTCTCACTCTCCCCTATCAACCTCTGCAAACCCAGAAAATATCAGCCCAGAAAAAAAAAAAACCCTGGAACACCTGAACTAGAAGAAAGACAAGGAGCAACAGTGCAGTAGCCCAGCAAAGGGATCTCCCAGTGCCTCAGCAAAAACAAGGGGCTCCAGGCAGATAAGTACCCTGCGGCATTCATCTGAAAGGAGGTGAAGAAAACAACCTAAAGGCTTCCTAAAGCACCCCGTCTTGCTGATTCCAAACCAACACCAGGTGAGCTGTAGGAGCCCAATTGTGAAGAAATCCTGAAGCCCAGGTGGTAGAGCAGGCAAACACCAACACCTGGACCTCCAGTGCCTCAGTGAGGGCGGGGGAACCAGTGGAAACCAGCTCAGAAAACCACCAGGAGCCTCGGCACTCCACTGCAAAGGAATCTAGTGCATTAGCAGAACAGGGAGACAACACTGCAGGGGGCCCCAGGCAGATAAACATCCTGCAGCAGCCATCTAAAAGGAGTGGAAGAAAGCTAAAGGAAAGGAAAAGCAGGCAACCTAGAATTGCCTGAAAGTTCCAGCCTTGCTGATTCCAGCCCAACACAAGGTAAGCTGCCAGAAACCTACAGCCTCCAATCCCAGTAAGAGGCCCCAGAAGCAAAGCCAGTGACCAAGACCTAGGCTCCCAACACAAGAAGCTTGGGTCAGTACCCTCTGTTCCCCAGCAGGAGAGCTCAATCTCTTTAAAGGCCAGGGAATAAAGAAACACCATGAGTAAAAAGAAACATACCATAGATTCATATTATGAGAAGAGTGAAGATCAAGACAGAAATTCTGAAGAGGACAACATTGTCAACAAACCCACATCTGCAACAACAAAAGGGAATATGAACTGGTCTGAAGCCCAAAAAGCCTTCTTAGAAGAGCTCAAGAAGGATTTTAATAGTCAAATGAGAGAGGTAAAAGAGTCCTTCAAAAATACAATTGGCCAGTTGGAAAAAAAATGCACTGAAGAAAACAATTCCCTAAAAAACAAAATTGGCCAATTGAAGAAGGAAGGACAAAAACTAACAGAAGAGTACACTGAAGAAAACAAGTCCCTAAAAAACACAATTGGCCAGTTGAAGAAGGAAGTACAAAAACTAACAGAAGAAAACAATCTGTTAAAAACTAGAATTGGACAAATGAAACTAATGTCTCTATGAGAGCAAGAATCAGTCAAACAGAAACAAAAAAAAATGAAAAAATGATGAAAATGTAAAATACCTCATCAGTAAAACAACCGACCTGGAAAATCGACTCAGGAGAGACAATTTAAAAATTATTGGACTACCTGAAAATCATGATGAAAAAAAGAGCCTGGACAGTATCTTTCAGGAAATCATAAAGGAAAACTGCCCAGAAGTCCTAGAACCAGAAGGGAAAATAACCATAGAAAGAATCCACATCACCACCTGAAAGAGATCCCAAATTGACAACCAAGAAATATAATAGCAAAATTCCAAAATTACCAGATGAAAGAGAAGGTGCTGCAAGCAGCCAGAAAGAAAGAATTTAAATATCATGGAACCACAGTCAGGATTACACAGGACCTTGCAGCTTCTACATTAAAAGACCGCAGGGCATGGAACATGATATTCTAAGGCAAAGGAGCTTGGAATGCAGCCAAGGATCAATTACCCAGCAAAAATGAGCATCATTTTTCAAGGGAGGAGGTGGATATTCAATGAAATAGGAGACTTCCAAACTTTCCTGATAAAAAGACCAGAGCTCAACAAAAAATTTGATCTTCAAGTACAGGACTCAAGAAGGACTTAAAAAGGTAAATGGGACAGAAGGATACAATATGTGTTAATAAGGGGGGGGGCTGTTTAAACCCCTACAAGGGAATATGAGACTTGCAACCCTTGAGAACTGTATTGTTATTACACCTTGTTAAAGGAGTATACATAAAGAGGGTGGATATTAGTTGACTTTGATGTAATGATAAAAAAAAATCTAATCAAGTGGGTTAAATGGATCCAAATAAGTGGATCAATCTGATCTTAGAAAAGTACTGAGAAAGGAGGAGGCAGACAAGGGTAAATTACATTACAGGAAAAGACACAAAATCCTATTACAGCAGAGGGAAAGGGGGGGAGCATTGTTTGAACCTTACTCTCATCAGATTAGGCTCAAGAAGGGCATAATATAATCAGTTAGGTATAGAAATCTAACTTGCCCTATAGGCAGTAGGAGGGAAAAGGGGAAAGAAAAGGGAGGGGGAAAGAAGGGAGGGAAGCAGCAGTAAGAATAAAGGGGAAGAAAAGGGAAAGGGATAATAAAAGGGGGAAGGGACTGAAGGAGGCAGTGGTCAAAAGCAAAACACTAGTGAAGGGGGAAAGGAAAAAGGAGAAAGAAAAGCATAAATGGGGAGGAAAAGGATGGAGAAAAAGACACAGATAGTAATCATAACTGTGAATGTGAATGGGATGAACTCTCCCATAAAACGGAAACGGATTGCAGAATGGATTAAAAACCATAATCCTACAATATGTTGTTTACAGGAAACACATTTGAAAAAGAGTGACACATACAGGGTAAAGGTAAAAGGCTGGAGCAGAATATATTATGCTCAGCTGAAGTAAAAAAAGCACGGGTAGCAATCCTGATCTCAGACAAAGCAAAAGCAAAAATAGATCTAATCAAAAGAGATAAGGAAGGAAACTACATCCTGCTAAAAGGCACCATAGACAATGAAGTAATATCATTACTAAATATATATACAAATGGTATAGCATCCAAATTCTTACAGGAGAAGTTCAGGGAGTTACAGGAAGAAATAGACAGCAAAACTATACTAGTGGGGACCTGAACCTCCCCCTCTCGCACTAGATAAGTCTAACCACAAAATAAACAAGAAAGAAGTTAAGGAGGTGAATAGAACATTAGAAAAGTTAGGTATGATAGACCTCTGGAGAAAACTGAATGGGGATAGAAAGGAATATACTTTTTTCTCAGTACATGGCACATACACAAAAATTGACCATGTACTAGGGCATAAAAACCTCACAATCCAATGCAGAAAGGCAGAAATATTAAATGCATCCTTTTCAGATCATGATGCAATAAAAATTATATGTAATATGTAAAGGGCCATGGAAAGATAGACTAAAAAATAATTGGAAACTAAATAATCTAATCCTAAAAAATGATTGGGTCAAACAACAAATCATAGAAACAATCAATAATTTCATTCAAGAGAATGACAATAATGAGACAACATACCAAAACCTATGGGATGCAGTGAAAGCAGTTCTTAGGGGAAGTTTTATATCTCTAAATGCTTACATAAATAAAATAGAAAAAGAGGAGATTAATGAATTGGGCATACAACTAAAAAAACTAGAAAAAGAACAAATTAAAAATCCTCAACTAAACACCAAATTACAAATATTGAAAACCAAAGGAAAAATTAATAAAATTGAAATTAAGAAAACTATTGAACTAATAAATAAAACTAAGAGCTGGTTTTATGAAAAAAAATAAAAAGATAAGCCTTTGGTTAATTTAATTAAAAAAAGAAAGAAGAAAACCAAATTACTAGTATCAAGAATGAAAAGGGAAGAACTACCAAAGAAGAGAGAAATTAAAACAATAATTAGGAATTATTTTGCCCAACTATATGCCAACAAATTTGACAATCTTAGTGAAATGGATACATATTTACAAAAATATAAATTGCCCAGATTAACCGAAGAGGAAGTAAAATACTTAAATAACCCCATCTCAGAAAAAGAAATTGAACAAGCCATTGATGAACTCCCTAGGAAAAAATCTCCAGGGCCAGATGGATTTACATGTGAATTCTATCAAACATTTAAAGAACAATTAATTCCAATACTATATAGACCAATTGGGAAAACAGGTGAAGAAGGAGTCTTACCAAATTCTTTCTATGATACAAATATGGTGTTGATACCTAAACCAGGAAGAGTCAAAATAGAGATAGAAAATTGTAGACCAATTTCTCTAATGAATATAGATGCAAAAATTTTAAACAAAATATAGCAAGTAGATTGCAGCAACTTATCACAAGAATAATACACTATGACCAGGTAGGATTTATACCAGGAATGCAGGGTTGGTTCAATATTAGGAAAACTATCAGCATCATTGAGCATATCAACAACAAAACCAACAGAAACCACATGATCATCTCAATAGATGCAGAAAAAGCTTTTGATAAAATACAACACCCATTCCTATTAAAAACACTAGAAAGCATAGGTATAAATGGAGTCTTCCTTAAAATAATAAATAGCATATATCTAAAACCTTCAGCAAGCATTATATGTAATGGGGACAGGCTAGAAGCATTTCCAATAAGATCGGGGTGAAACAAGGATGTCCATTATCACCACTGTTATTCAATATTGTACTGGAAACCTTAGCTTTAGCAATAAGAGAAGAAAAAGAAATTGAAGGCATTAGAATAGGCAAAGAAGAAACAAAGCTATCACTCTTTGCAGATGACATGATGATATACTTAGAGAATCCTAGAGAATCAAGTAAAAAACTACTTGAAATAATAAACAACTTTAGCAAAGTTGCAGGCTATAAAATAAACCCACATAAATCATCAGCATTTCTATATATTACCAACAAAGCCCAACAGCAAGAGATAGAAAGAGAAATCCCATTTAAACTTACTGTAGACATTATAAAATATTTAGGAGTCTACCTCCCGAAACAAACCCAGGAACTCTATGAACACAATTACAAAACACTTTTCACACAAATAAAATCAGATCTAAATAATTGGAAAAACATCAGTTGCTCATGGGTAGGCCGAGCTAATATAATAAAAATGACAATCCTACCTAAGCTAATTTACTTATTCAGTGCCATACCAATCAAACTACCAAAAAATTATTTTATAGAGTTAGAAAAAATAATAACAAGATTCATTTGGAAAAACAAAAGGTCCAGAATATCAAAGGAACTAATGAAAAGAAATGCAGGGGAAGGTGGCCTAGCAATTCCAGATCTTAAATTGTATTATAAAGCAGCAATCATCAAAACTGCTTGGTACTGGCCAAGAAATAGGGAGGTGGATCAGTGGAATAGGTTAAATATGCAAGACACAGTAGTCAATGACTATAGTAATCTATTATTTGATAAACCCAAAGACCCCAGCTTCTGGGATAAGAACCCACTCTTTGAAAAAAACTGCTGGGAAAACTGGAAAAGAGTATGGCAGAAACTAGGCATAGACCCAAATCTCACACCATATACCAAAATAAAGTCAAAATGGGTTCAGGACTTAGATATAAAGGCTGATACCATAAGTAAACTGGGAGAACAAGGAATAGTTTACCTATCAGATCTATGGAGAACAGAAGAATTCATGACCAAACAGGAGATAGAGAACATTATGAAAAGCAAAATGGATAATTTTGATTACATTAAATTGAAAAAGTTTTTGCACAAACAAAGCCAATGCAACTAAGATTAGAAGGAAGGTAGAAAATTGGGAAAGAATTTTTACAACCAGTCTTCTGATAAAGGCCTCATTTCTAAAATATATAGAGAATTCAAATTTATAAGAACACAAGCCATTCCCCAATTGATAAATGGTCAAAGGATATGAGACACTTCTCAGATGAAGAAATTAAAGCCATCTATAGTCATATGAAAAAATGCTCTAAATCATTATTGATTAGAGAAATGCAAATCAAAACAACTCTGAGGTACCACATCACACCTATCAGATTGGCCAACATGACAAAACAGGAAAATGATAAATGTTGGAGAAGATGTGGGAAAATTGGAACTAATACATTGTTGGTGGAGTTGTGAAATGATCCAACCATTTTGGAGAATTTGGAACTATGCCCAAAGGGCTACAAAAATGTGCATACCCTTTGATCCAGCAATAGCACTTCTAGGGCTATATCCCAAAAGATCAAACAAATGGGAAAAGGACCCACATGTACAAAAATATTCATAGCAGCTCTTTTTGTGGTGGCAAAGAATTGGAAATTGAGAGGATCCATCAATTGGGGAATGGCTGAGCAAGTTGTGGTATATGAATGTAATGGAATACTATTGTGCTATAAGAAATGATGAACAGGCTGACTTCAGAAAAACCTGGAAAGACTCTGATGGTGAAGTGAGCAGAACCAAGAGGACTTTGTATACAATAGCAGCCACGTTATGAAATGACTAAGAATGTTAAACTGAACCCTTCCCAGCATTATGAGGATCTAAGACATCTCCAGAGGCCTCGGGATGGAAAATGCTGTCCACATCCAAAGAAAGAACTATGGAAGTCGAATCGCTCTCACTTATTTTTACCTTCAGTTTTGTTTCATCTTTCTGATTCTCCTATTGGTTTTAATTTTTACTTACAACTTCTCTAATGTGAAAATATGTTTAATTGGTATGTAAATGTAAAGCCTATGCCAGATTGTGCACCATCTTGGGGGGGGGAAGGGAGAAAAAATTTTCGACTGAAAAGCATATGGAAAAAAAAATTTTAAAAAGACTAATATAATACATATTTTAATTTAAAAAAAAATGGCTCTAAACAAATTCTGAAGCAGCAGAACCCACAAAAAGACAGAGTGAAACAAATTTCCAGCCCAAGACAACCTGGATGATTGATAAGAAAGGTGTATCGCGCTGGATCTCAGCGCAATGCAGAGTGGGCGCGCAGGCCGCAGCAAACCTGGAGCAGGCCTCAGAGGACTGAATTGCAGGCAGCTGTGGAAGTTTCCAGACTCCTCAATCCACAAATGCCAAAGACAACTTAGAAAGTCAGTGGGAAAAGTCTGTTTCTGTCGGTGGTCACAGAGGAAGGTGGGGTTTCAGCTCCATTCCCCAAAAGCGTAGCCCTGGGGGGGGGCAGCTGCTTCCTGAGCTTCAGGCCCACAGACTGAGGGGAAATCCAGTGTCTAATCAGAGAGGGACTGCACGGATATGTTTGCCAGTGCTGAGGCAGGAATCTCTTGCCTTGCCCGTGTATGGATCTGGGTCACAGTTCTGGGCAGCAGTGCTGGGGTGAGGAAGAGCGTTGGTGTGGTGGAGCTTGTAGTAGCTATAAAGAGGAACCCCTCCTCACAGTTATGGGACAGAAAGGAATACTTGTGCTCACAGGCCAGGAAAGAAGTAAACACCTTGCCCCTTATCATACCATCTTGGAAAAACTGAAAATTTACAGGTCCCTACAAGTATCTCTGAAAACAGCTACACAAACCCCTGAAGCTTGGGACAGTACATTCTCCACACTGGAAGCAGACTCTTACCTTAACAAAGAGTTTAAAAATCAAGTAATTGGTTGGCGTCATGAGCAAGCAGTGCAAAAAGAGTCAGACTATATTATCTTCCTTTGGTGAAAAAGAAGATCAAAATATACAATCAGAAGAAGACAACAAAATCAAAGCTCCTCCATCCAAAGCCTCCAAGAAAAATATGAATCAGTCCCAGGCCTTGGAAGAGCTCAAAAGGGATTTTGAGAAGCAAGTAAGAGAAGTAGAGGAAAAACTGAAAAGGGAAATGAGAGTGATGCAAGAAAATCATGAAAAACAAGTCAACAGCTTGCTAAAGGAGACCCAAAAAATAATGGAGAAAATAACACCTTAAAAAATTGCGTAACCCAAATGGCAAAAGAGGTCCAAAAAGCCAATGAGGAGAAAAATGCCCTAAAAAGAAAAATTGGCCAAATGGAAAAGGAAGTCCAAAAGATTACTGAAGAAAATACTTCCTTAAAAATTAGGATAGAGCAATTGGAAGATAGTGACTTTATGAGAAATCAAGACATTGTAAAACAAATCCAAAAGAATGAAAAATTAGAAAACAATGTGAAGTATCTCATTGGAAAAACAGCTGACCTGTAAAATAGATCCAGGAGAGTGAATTTAAAAATTATTGGACTATCTGAAAGCCATGATCAAAAAAAGAGCCTAGACATCATCTTTCAAGAAATATAAGGAAACTGCCCTGATATATTAGAACTAGAGGGCAAATAGAAATGGAAAAAATCCACCGATCTCCCCTGAAAGAAATCCCCAAGGAAACTCCTAGGAATACATCCAGAGTTCCAGGTCAAGGAGAAAATATTACAAGCTGCCAGAAGGAAACAATTCAAGTACTGTGGAAACAAAATCAGGATAACACAAGATTTAGCAGCTTCTACATTAAAGGACCTCAGGGCATGGAATATAATATTCTAGAGGGCAAAGCAGATAGGATTACAACCAAGAATCACCTACCCAGCAAAACTGAGTATAATCTTCAGGGGAAAAAATGGTCATTCAGTGAAATAGAGGGCTTTCAAGCATTTTTGACGAAAAGACCAGAGCTGAATAGAAAATTTGACTTTCAAATACAGGACTCAAGTGGAACATGCAGAGGTAAACATGAAAGAGAAATCATAGACTTATTAAATTGAACTGTTTACATTCCTGCATGGAAAGATGATATTTGTAACTCATGAGACCTTTGTCAGTATTAGGGTAGTTGGAGGGAAAAAAATTATATGTATGTATGTATGTATGTATGTATAGATAGATAGATTGATAGATAGATAGATAGATAGAGGGCGAGTGAGTTGAAGATGAAGGGGTCATATCTTGAGAATAAAATGAAGGGATGAGAGAGGATTATACTAGAAGAAGAAGAAAGGGAGAGGTAGAATGGGGTAAATTATCTCACAAACAAAAAAAAAACAGAAAAGAAAAGTCTCTCACAGTGGAGGGGAAACAGGGGAAGGAGAGTGGAAATAAGGGAATCTTATTCTCATAGGATTTGGCTTATGGAGGGAATAACATACACATTCAATTGGGTATAGAAATCTGTCTTACCCTACAGGAAAATAGGGGGAGAAGGGGACAAGAGAGCACGGGGGTGATAGAGATGAGGGCAGATTGGGAAAGGGGGTAATCAGAAATAAGTACTTCTGAGGAGGGACAGGGTCAAAAGAAAGAATAGAATAGATGGGAGGGCAGGATATGATTAAGGGAAATAGAGTTAGTTTTTCCAGCATGTCTACTATGGAAGTCTTTTGCATAACTGCACATGTGTAACCTATATTGAGTTGCTTGCCTTTTCAATGAGGGTGGGTGGGGAGGGAGGAAGGGAGAAAATTTGGAACTCAAAGTTTTAAAAACACATGTTTAAAAAAAAATGTTTTCACATCCAACTGGGAAATAAGAAATACAGGAAATGGGAGTACAGAAGTCTATCCTGTTCTACAGGAAAATAGAAGGAGAAGAGGATAAGAAAAGGGAGGGGGGAGAGATAGAAGAGAAGGCAGACCAGGGGAAGGGGTATTCAGAATGCATGCCATCTTGGGGTGGGGGAGGGGTGAGAAATTTGGAACTCAAAAACTTGCGGAAGTGAAAAAAATAAAAACAAAAAAAGAAAAAAAATAGAATCTTGTTAATTAAAAAATAGAATATGTATATGTAAAAGAGAACTTTAAGATAATATCAGGCACTTCATTTTTATGGAGTAGGAAACTAAGGCGTATTAGTTTGCATTTACTTGATAGCAAAACTAGGGAATAGATCCCCAAATGTCCCGACTTAGAACTTAGACTTTTCTCCACTGTAAAACATAGGCATGAACAAAGTATTGCTATAGGAAGATTTTAAATATCCCAATCTCAATATAAAGAGAATATTTTTTTATACTCCCTTATCCCTGTTATCCTGTCTCTTATCACACCCAATTAAACAAAGAGTTTCATATGTGTATTACCTTTGAGGCACATTATAGAAATGTGTTCTAGTTCCTGTTTTAAATAGTAAACATTTGTTAATGGCACTTCTTAAAATCCATCTCTGCTGTGCATCCTTCCCTTGATAAGAATGACCTTCTCTAGTGCAGGCAATTCAGTTCAAAGGCTGTGCTTTTTTTTCATTTTGAGAAATTGAAAAAAAACCACTTATCTATTTCTCTCAGGTGGAAGAAGGAACAATTCATGGGACAGCTAAGTGGTGCAGTGGATAGAGCACTGGCCTTGGAGTCAGGAAGACCTGTTCAAATACAGCCTCAGACACATAACACTTACTAGCTGTGTGACTCTGGGCAAGTTACTTAACCCCTTTGCCTAGCCAAAAAAAGGGGGGGCAATTCTACGGGAGAGAAAGCCTATTTTAGCTGGGACTAGACATGACATGCAGAATTGTTACTAAGAAATCATTATATAGCACAATTTCAAGAGTTAATTCTGATTCTAGAAATTTCCTAATTCAGAGCTTTGCTGAGAGAATAAGGTAGCAAAGCATATTACACCAATTCTCATTCATTTTCCTGGGTAACTTATTCCAATGGCTATTTCACTCCTGCTGACACAAGTTCCTAACATGTTGTTAAATTCACTTACTTAATGAACCTGCAGAATTGCTATCCCATATCATGATTCCTGTACCAACCACCATCAAGTAGGTAGGCAGGGAAAACTTGTGAGATTGTACCCAATTTGAGGGTGACATTGAGATAAAGCATTTTCCTTACAAAAGTAACAAAACTACCTTGGTGTGAGGGATATCTACAGTCATGTAATATCAATCTGTTAGGCTACATTTATACTGGAAAAAAAAATTTGAAAGCACAACTGCCAAGGTTGGAGGTTGTTGTGTGTATGTGTGTGTGTGTGTGTGTGTGGACTTGTAAGGTCAATCAGTCAATAAACATTTATTAAATGCTTATAATATGCTAGGTACTGTTCTAAGAAATGGAGTTACATTACTAATGTGAAAATATATTTAATAGGAATGCGTTATGTATAGCCTATATCAGATTGTGTGCCATCTAGAGGAGGGAGGTGGGGAGGGAGGAGGAGAAAAATTTAAAACTCAAAAGCTTATGGAAGTGATTGTTGGTAATTCAAAATAAATTAATTTTTACAAAATCCCTTCCAGGTCTAAAAAAAAAAAGAAAAGAAAAAGAAAAAAGAAATGGGATTACAAAGAGACAAAAACCTATTCCTAGCCTCAATGAGTTTACAATTGTTGCCCAAAATATATGCCCTTCAAAAGATAGTTTTACTTCAATGAAGTTAGATGCAACACATCTCCCCCCATACACACTTTTTCTGATATAGATGTATATTCACAGACCTTTTAAAAATAAATGCTGCAGACATGCAATATGAATAACAACAAATACGATTAACAATACTATTTTTAAATGTTAGTTCCTGCTTCTACCCTCTAGCTAATTTGACTATAAAAAAAATCTGTATTTACTAAAAGATGATTAGGAATACTTGCTGTCTGCAAAATTTATCTTTTAACCAAATCCTGAAACTTCTAGCATTGAGCTTAAAACATTCCTTACCTTCTTTATTTTTACCCTCTTAAAATATTTTAAAATGCTTAGCATGGTAGAAAAAACTGAACAATGGGAGACCAATTTAAAAAATTCTACATTAGTAACTTTTTTTCAGACTAAGCTTTGTTTCCAGACAAGAATTTAGAATCTCCTGCAAACATAGATATAATTCAAATTATAATACCGCTGTTGTTTGTGTTTTAATAATCAAGAAAAAATGGAAAAAGAGAAGAATTTCTTGAAGACAACAAGAGGATATTTTCCCCTAAGCAACAGAATAACTATTACAGTAGGGTGAATAAATGATATTCATCATTTTCTTACATATGTAATTTCTCATACAGCAGAATATTAATGGGACTTCAAAAGATGGGAGATCTGAGGTTTAAGGAAAAATGAGATGATAAATTTACTTTCTTTTCTTCTTCATCATCAAATGTCAGTGCAATTCTACATCACACTACAACACACTGTAAAAAACTTTCAAATCATATTTTGGAGTGGGAAAAGGGGAAAGGAAAGAGAAAGACTTTTTACTACTAAGAATGAATATCATTAACCTTTTAAAATCCTGTTATTAGGCTAGGAGCAGGGGAAAGCCCAAATTAAGTATAAACATACAGCCTTTTTCTTTAATTTTCTATCTAGATGAAAAGAATAATATGAATATTTTATATTTATTTGTACATTACTTTATATTTTCCCCAAATATCTCACATACATTAATGTATTTTTATCAGCAGAATAACTGAATAAGGCAGATAGATCAATTATTTTTCCTTATTTGACAGATAACATAAAGGTATGATTTAACATAATGCTGAATTACTTATCTTTTGACCAAAAAGGTTGAAAGTGGGAGTTCCTTTCTAGATATGATTCAAAGAATTGAGGGACATTGTTTTGGGTCATTACACTCAATTTTTGCCTGAATCTTCCAAAGGGAATTGGTTTCAGTCACTGGCTAGAATATATCCTGCTCGCAATATCACCCATATAAAATTGGACTTCTAACCTTGGCTAGAAATCCTTGAATAATGGGGTCCTGAATATGTTTGGAAATATCCAATTTTGCTCTTGGACAGCACTAATGGGTTAGGAAGTATTTTCTTGCTTTTAAGCTGAAATCTGTTTCCCTGTAAAATCTATCCATAGTGGCTAATTTTGTCCTTCAAAGTTAAGCAGAAAAAGTTCATCTTCTTCAAATATATAAGGACAATGATCATGCTTCTTCCTTCCACTAAACAACTTCCTCCACTACCAACAAACAAAAAAAAATGTTATTTTTTTCTTTTTCCAATAAGAAAAAAAATCTCTGGTTCCTTCAATAGATTTTCACAAAACATGGACTTAAGTTCTTTCACCATCCTGGTTGTCTTTCTGTGGACTTGATTCAGATTGTAAGTATTCTCTCAAGATATGGTTTATGAAATTGGAAACTGTACTCCTGATGCAGTCTGATCAAGGTCAGCTGTATAGCAGGACTCTCATGTTCCTCAATCTGGACACTTTATTTCCATTAATGAAGTCTAAGCTTGAAATGATTGTTTTGGTAGCCACTTAACACCTGTTAAGCTTTTAGTCTACTAAAATCCCCAGTTTTTTTGTTTGTCCTATGAATTTCTGTCCATCTGTATCTCTCCTATCTTTACTTGTCCATTTATTATTTCAATCAAATACAAGACCTCAAATTTATCATTCTATATCTTGTCTAATTATACACGTTATTATTCAAATGTATATTTTTAGTTTAAAATCCTCTAATCTATTTGCTAAGAAGTAGACCTTACTTAGTAGATGATATACTTGGAGTTAGGAAGATCTGCCTGATTCAAAATCCTCCTTTAGATCCCTACAAGCTTTGTGACTGTGGAAAAATCATTATGCCTCATTTCCTGAGGGAGTTGTGTTCTGAGGGAATTGGCCTCTAAGGTCCTTTATAATTTGAATCTATGATTCTTTAATGTTAACTATCCTTCCTGACTTCATATTGTTTGACAACTTGATAAGCATGCCACCTATGCATTTATGCAAATCTTGGCTAAAACTGACTGTTAAACAGAACAGGCCCAAAGACTGAAGTGCCGACAGCTTGACCTCACTTGGTTCATTTATCACAATTCATTGGGTTGTGCTGGACAACCAATCCCAAATATGATTGACTATACCATCATCTTGTTCATATGTCTGCATCCAGTTCACAGAATGTAGTGAAAAAGTTCGTAAAATGGTATTCTATATTTAAGATATTACCTTGATCTAAAACTCTAATAAAGCTGGCAAATAGAAATGAGATAAGACTAGCATTATTTGTTCTTCAAGAACACAAGATGACTTTTAGTGATCTTCCTTTCCAATTGCTCCAAATTCCTTCTTATTAATGTATCCTATAATTTTTGCAGTAACCTAGCCTGCAAGTAGAGTTGGATGTGCAAGTCCATTTTGTCAGCTGCAATTGAGGCAAGAGTTTATAAGCAACCAGGGGAAGTAAAATTAGGTAAAGCAACAGACTTTTAAATTTTGTGCCCTTTGATAGAGAATTCATTCCACTAACGTAGCTTCTTCTTCCAATGATATATCTACACCACCTCAACCTATTTGCTTCTTATTCACATCTTCATGTTAAATATTCCTTAGAGCAAAACCTTCTTTAAATATTTCCACTACCCACTAGCTACAACACTTGTCAAGAGGCTAAAATCATATTAAAATTAGGAAATATTTAACAATATAAATAAAAATACAGTGCAACATAGATCATTGTTAATTTACACTTTTCCAAGTCAATACTATGATGTTCTTTATGTATGACTCGGTTTCCTCTGTTGTTATATGAGTTTAAAACCATTGCCTTAGAGTATCCAGTAAACATGACCTGTTGCACAGATATTAATAGGATATGTAGGATGTAAATTACTCATCCGTCTGTCTCTAACTGCTTAAACAATATTTTTTTTCTCTAGTCATAAGTTTCACTGTTGGTATTGTTTTTGCTGTTTCTTTTATGCAAATCTTGATTAGTAACATATTGCAGCTTACTTATGCCAACCGTTTGCTTCTCCATTGCTCTTTGGGTGACCCACAAATATAATTCTTCAGAAATGTTATATTCTATGACTGCATCCATATCATCAAAAACCTATTTCTTATTTCTGAGAAAAAAGCCTAGGTAAATATAGAAAGGTGTCCATGGCCATTTGGTAAACTCTAGGACCAGAAGTTACTCAAAGAAAATTTTTTCTGAAGTATAAGAAATTAACTTTTTAGAAAGTCAAACATTATGTCATAGAGTCAACTATATTCTGGTAAATTTAACAAAACTACCAAGTTTTCAGAAGTTATTCATTTATGTATTCATATGTTCAGTAAATATTTACTAAACTTTTTTTTGTCAAATTGGAAAACTCATTAGCCAGTCCATACAATTTTCTGGAAAATTTTCTTTATTAGATTATGGAAAATAGAATCAACCAGGAAAAAAAATCAATTTGCTACCTCCTTTTTTGAATAGGATAAACATTATGATAATTGTGAAGATTATATAATGAAAGTCTCACATATCATTAAATGACTCAGAAGTCTGTGATAAGTGACTATAACAAACTTATTAAAACTCATAAATCAAAATTAGAGTGTTCTCTTCGATGTAGTCTCTTTGGGAGGTTATAAACATATACCAATGATACTTTTATTGCTCAAGCCATTCTTGGAGTCCTGTAATGACTGTTTTCAGAAACTGTGGTATCAGTTTTTTAAAAATCCTCAAGTGTTAAAAGTGTGCCTACTTAGGCATGTTAGGCTGGCTCTTAATTAAGAGTAGACAAAAAGGCCATGGCCTTTGGTGAATATACTTGCACCTTAAAATCAATGAAGTCTTACACTACTGATATGGTACAAGGAATTTTATCAAGGACATGCATGATAAAAAATGGAAAGGATCCAGTCATGAGCAAGAAAATGGATAACACATGCTCAACTCAGTTATTGCCCTGAAATCTACAGAATGTTAAAAGATTTAGAGAAATTCTTTCCAAGTTTGTAGTTCATCATCAATTCAAGACTGATGGGTTGGTTGTTTTTTTTGCACCAGCAATGGATCCACGGATTGCTGTTGAGTTATGTCCAGCTATTTGTGACACGATTTTGATGTTTTCTTGACAGAGATACTGGGATGAATTGCTATTGCTTTCTCCAGTTTATTTTTACAAATGAAGAAACTGAGATAAACAGGGTTAAGTGTCTTGCCCAGGGTCACACAGCTAGTAAATGTCTGAGGCCAGATTTGAACACATGAAGAAGACTCCACTTGATTCCAAGCTTAATGTCGTCTCTACCACACTACCTAGCTGCCCTTGATGATTTCAGGATTAATTCTAAATATGGAGACATTTAGATAAGATAGGGAATTATTTTCATTTGAGATCTTATCTTGATTTCCCTTATGAAAATAACCAACATTTGTGTCATACTTCAGTTTTTATAAAAACTTTTCCATGGCAACACTTTTCATGAGATAGATAATGCAAATATTATTATCCCAGTTTTATATATAAGAAGATTAAGAGTCAGAGAGAATTAGATTATTCATCCTATGCATATATTTATTAAGCATTTCATTGACGACAAGGCTACAAAGACCAAAAAATGGCACTTGCTATTAAATTGCATACAACCTCCTGGGTGGAAAGTAAGTAAACATATTGAATGAATACAGATAAGTAGGAAGAGATGATGGTGGAAGGAAATATATTCAAACATAGTTTCCTGGGAAATAGGGAAAAGATTCTTTGAGTTGGAGGTGTGTGAGCTGAAAGAGGGGGGATTGGAAAGGCCGAGAGGAAAAGGGAGTATTTTCTAGACATATACAAAGTTCCAAAAGTGGACAAGAACATTTTGGGTTCAGTCAACAACTAGTAGTCCAGTTTGATTGGAACATAAAGTGAACAATGAGAATAATCTAAAATGAAGCTGGTTTAAGTCAAATTATGGAGGACTTTAAACACTTTAAACACTATGGAGGGCTAAAATGCTTGTCATTTGTCCTAGAGGCAATTAGAAGCCATTGAACATTTTTGAGCATGATCAAACATTGACCTGAAGAAAATTATTTTGGCAGCTGTGGTATAAATGGATTGTCATGTCATGAAAGTGGGACAGAATAGAGGCCAGGGGACTAGTTCAGAGAGTATTGCAAAAGTTTGAGATGATGAGCATCTGCAATAGAATAGGAACCACATGAGAGGAGGGAAGGAGGCAGAAGTAAGAGAAGGAGCAGAATAACTTCCTGGAAGCCACATTAGTAGCAGATGCCAAAGCCTGGATTTGACCCAGTTTTCCTAACTTGAGGTGAAATGCCTTTTCATTTCATGTTTGCAATATCTCTTCAATGTATCTCTTTCTCTCCTCTGATGCTATCACTGCTTTACTGCAGGCCCCCATCATCTCATACATAGATTATTACAATAGCCTACTGGTGGACTTGGCTGCCTCAAGCCTCTCCCCACTGAAATCTGTCATCCATTAAGTCACTAAAGAGATTTTCCTAAAGCATAAATCCAATCATATCACAACCCCCCCACACACACTCAATAAACTTCAGTGGCTCCCAATTAATTTTAGCATCAACTACAAAATGCAATCTTTGGCATTTAAAACCTTCATAATCTAGCCTTACTCACCACCACATACTCTTTGATTCAACAGCACTGTTTGTTCCCAAACAAGGCACTCTATCTTTCAGTTCTGGTCATTGTCTTGGGCTGTTCCCCCATGCCTGGAATGCTCTCCCTCCTCTGCTCTGCCTACTGACTTCCATGGCTTGCTTTAAGTCCCAACTAAAATCTTTTCTTTTACTGGAAGCTTTCCCCAACCCCTAATTCTAGTGCCTTCCTATGTTAATTATTTCTTATTTCTCCTGTACATATTTTGCTTTGCATATGTGTATGTGTGTATGTGTGTACATATGCACGCATGTATATATGTAATGTATATATGTATATTTCATGTGGTCTCCCCTCTCATATAGTGAGTGTCTTAATGGCAGGGACTGCCTTTTGCCTCTTTTTATATCTCTAACGCATAGGACAGTGCCTGGCACATAGTAGGCACCTAGTAGATATTTATTGATTAACAGAAATAAGATAATGGGCAGGAAAAATATCCTGCAACTGTGAAATGCAATATAATTGGCTATTGTAATTATTGGGAAGACCTCTTTCTGCAGTTCCCTGCTAGTGAATGACACTGTGAAATGTGCAGGGTTTGCAGCCAAATCCAGAGAGGTAGCAAAGGAGGAAGGAGGAGATGAAGGAGGACAGAGAGAAAGATAATTGGCCCACATACTGCAGTGCAGTGTTTATAGGAATATCATTCCAATGATCTACATCTACATCGTTTAGGAGTGTGAGCTCAATTCTGCCCTTGAAGCACAGATCAAGCAATTCTGCCAATCCATATTCTTCCCTGTCAAACATTTCACTGCTTCTGGAGTTTGTGAACAGCTTAAAAGCTATGTCCTTTGCCAGGGTTACTAGAGAGCTGTCTTCTTCTGCCATCCCATTTGGTTAACAGTTAAAAATTTATTTCTGAGTGAGGGCTAATGAAAAGATACCTGTTGTAATGGTTGCTGCTATTTAATGTCACACAATATATTTTTCCTTTTTTTTTATTGTTCTTATTGAAGAGGGGGAATTTTGATAGGAGATACCATCAATTCCTATCACCTCTGGATATTATTACCACATGATTGTAACAGCTAAGATGACCAATTAGAGGACTTAGAGACTATTTCATCACTGAATAAACTGGTGAAAATCTGTGTGGATACTTTTCCTTGAAGAAAAGTTTCTATTCTTTTATCTTGACTCATTTCTAGTAACCTGTTTCTTTTGCAAGGGGAAATTTATTAGCCCCAAACTTTCAGGTTGGTTTTCTTCCACTGAATTGCCTTGCACTTTAAGCTACATAGATTTTGTCATGTTTATTATTTACTCATGTTTATATGTTGTTTACCCCCATGCTCCTTGGGAGCAGAGGTTTCCTCAGAGGTTCTAATAGCAGAACAATGATTATGTTGAATTGAGTTGAATTGTGTCCATCTTTCTTTTCTTTTTTTAATCAAGTAACATTATTCTTGTTTTTCAGTTATTTCAGTCATGACCAATTCTTCCTGACCTCATTTGACATCTTCTTGGCAAATACACTGGAATGGTTTGCCATTTTCTTCTCCATATACTTTTACAGATTAGGAACTGAGGCAAATAGAAATAAGTGACTTGCTCAGTGTCACAAGGCTAGTTTAAGTGTGTGAGGCCAGATTAGAACTTGGGAAGATGAGTCTTCCAGACTACAGGCCCTGTGCTCTATTCATTGCACTACTTAGCTGTCCAAGGAATAGTATGATATAAGACAAAAACAATACTGGTTAGGGAAGCATCAAGGTCTAGTAAAATCTCCTATCTCTCCCAATTAACTAACTATGTGATCTTGGCAAATTATTTAGCTTCTCTCAACCTTCCTTTTATTATCTTTATAATGAAAAGATTGGGCTAGATATTTAATCCTGTTGTGTTAAAATAGCAGTATTGCTCATTGGAAAGATTGCTCAAAAGAGTGTGCTGAAAAGTTAAAGTTCCAACTCTGTAACTAACTAGTAAGGTAATATTGCATAAGTCACAACCTCTCTGAGACTCTTTTCTCAGATTTTCAATGTGAATAATCAAGTTTATTTCACAAAGCTATTAGGATAGCCTTGCTCAGTAGGAGAGAAGACTCCAAGTTCTGACCTTCCTCCTTAAGGGCAAAATGATTTAGAAGAATTACAGGCAGGTCCTGGGGGCATGCATAAATTAGACTTTAATAAGAAGCACAGCCTGAATTGGAATATTTGTGATTTGAATAATCCTCCCTGCCTGAGGGGAGTAAATTGGAGTACAAGTGGCAATGCTTAAACCAGTAAAGTAAGGAGTTCCAACTTTAATTTTGGGAGATAACAAAGAATTCAAGGCTGGGTTGACTTTTCAATCACCCTAAAGGAAAATAGTTAGCTCTACTAGTTTGCATACCTCCCCAGCAGCAGTTGAGACCCAAAGTCAACACTATAACTACATAATTTGGTGCTTAAGGCAAGAATATAGAATTTCGCATTCTCCACATTCCAACTTAAAACCATAGTCTGTTCAATGTAATTCATTTATTCCTTCTACAGACGTTAATTAAGTATCTAATCTACTATAGTAGAAGCACATCTCTATGTTGTCTAGACTCCTCAGGTTTGTATGTCCCTTCTTCCCACTCAATACAAAGAAAACCTATCATTTTTCAGGCATAACAAAGTTCCTGAAAATGATCTCATGGAGAATGAAACTATGTAGAAGATCTAAATAGATGATATGACTAGAAGATATAAAAACAGAGGGGAAAAGGAGGCTAAGGGGAAATCCCTGATGTAAGGCCAGGATTGAGGTCTCTGAAGGGGATGATATGTAACATTACTAGGATGGGAACCATTCTTCTTTTTGGGTACTCAGAGAGAATAATAGATCTCCAGAAGAGCTAAAAGAAGGCATTGACTAGCTGCAGTAAACAATAAAGGACACATAGCATAGCAGGCTCCTAGGACAACAAACTGAATTTTATGAGAGTAGATTGATAGGATCACAGAATTCAGATGAGGAGGGGACCTTAAAATTATCCTGTTAAGTCTTTTCATTTTATAGACAAACTCAGCCCCAAGAAAGTGACTTGATCAAGATCATACAACAAAATTGAGATTTAAAATCTCCTCATATTATAAACTCAATGTTCTTTAAACTACAGCAGATTGCTAGCAGACCAGGATTCATAAATCTAGATTTAGCGTGCCAAACTGTGACTAAGCAGACACAGAGTCCATAGGACCGACTTAAAAGACCAGATTTTCTGAAGTGGCATTTAAAGAACTTCATTATAAGGGACTCCTCTTTGCCAATATTATACCTATGATAAGAAATACTTAAAGTGATATTTTGTGGAACTTTGTGTTACTGGTAATTTACAAGTTGAAGAATAAATACTATCAGTAATGCTGTATAAATCAAAGCATGAATTGTGAAGAGTTAAAATCAAGGGAAACCCGAAGAACAGTAGAAAGGAACAGAGCAAACACTATAAAAACATTAAGGATGATTTAAAAAAATTTGTATTAATTTATTTATTTTTAGTTTTTAACATTCATTTCCATAAGATTTTGAGTTCCAAATTTTCTCCTCATCTTGTCCCTCCCCCCACCCCAAGATGGCATGCATTCTAAATACCAGTTCCCTAATCTGTCCTCCCTTCTACCTTCACCCTCCCCTTCTCTTATCCCCTTCCCTTTTTATTTTCCTGTAGGGCAGGATAGATTTCTGCACCCCATTGCCTGTATATCTTATTTCTCAGTTACTCATGAAAACAATTTTTAACATTTGTTTTTAAAAATTTGGGTTCCAAATTTTCTCCCTTCCTTGAACCCCAGCCACCCTCATTGAGAAAGCAAGCAACTTGATACAGGTTATACATGTGTAGTCATGCAAAACCCTTCCATAATATTCATGTTGTGAAAAACTAACTATATTTCCCTTCATACTATCCCACCCCATATTTATTCTATTCTCTCTTTTGACTCTGTCCCTCCTCAGAAGTATTTGCTTCTGATTACCCCCTGCCCCTATCTGCCCTCTCCTTTATCATCCCCCCATTCTCTTATCCCCTTGCCCCCTATTTTCAGGTAGGGTAAGATAGATTTCCGTACAAATTGAGTGTGTATGGTATTCCCTCCTTAAGTCAAATCCAATGAGAATAATATTCACTCATACCCTCTCACCTTCCCCCACTTCCTTTCATGAGAAATAATTTACCCTATTCTACCTCTCACTTTCTCCTTCTCCCAGTATAATCCTCTCTCACCCCTTAATTTTATTCTCCAGATATCACCCCTTCATCTTCAACTCACCCTGTGCCATCTATCTATCTATCTATCTATGGTTTTTTTTCCCCTCCAACTACCTTAATACTAACAAAGGTCTAATGAGTTACAAATATCATCATTCTAATTAGGAATATAAACAGTTCAACTTTAATAAGTCCCTTTGCAATTTTAGGCTGCTACAAAAGAAACCATTATAAATACTTTTGCACATATAAGCCATTTTCCTTTTTATGGTATAGGCTTATTAGTGGTAAAGCTGGGTCAAATGTATACAGAGTTTAGTAACTTTCTGGACTTGGTTCACAATTGCTTTCCACAATGGCTGGGCCAATTAATACCTCTAGTAATTGTGCACTAGTATGCTGCTTTTCACATAGCTCCTTCAATGTTTATAATTTTTCTTATTTTGTCAGCTTTACCAAAATACAGGGTGAGGTAGTACCTCAAAGTTGCTTTACTTGCATTTCTCTAATTATTAGCTTTTTAGAGCATTTTCATGATATTTGCTATAGGGAAATATTAGGCCAGAACTCCTTTGATACTTGTTACAAGGAGGAGAGTCCATAACTCTACTAACTATTTTCATTATTATATGTATAGGGCAGAAGTTCTTGTCTTTTTTTTTTTTCATGTCATGGATGTCTTTGGTAGACTGCTGCAGCCTATGGACTCCTTCTCAGAAGAATGTTTTTAAATGCACAAAACAGAAAAAAGTAGGATTATCAAATAAATCAATTATTTTGAAATCCAATTACCAAAATGTTTTTAATACATGAATCTCAGGTTAAATAATCTTGGATTAGAGGAAGGAGAGAGAAGGTGATGCCTATTAGAATACTTGAGGAATGGAGAAAAGGGGCTATAGAAACTCACACAGGATCAATCAGTCAGGTATTTATTAAGCATCTACTATGTGCCAGCTATGCTTTGTGCTAGGTTTTCAATGATATAAATTAAATGGTTCTTGGGATCAAGTATCTTACATTCTTGGTCTTCTTCTTACTTCTACACTCTCTCCCTTCAAAATCTCTTTTGTTCTTTAGTAGTTCTATATGGAATCAGTTAAGTGCAATTCTACAAACATTTTTAAACATCTACTATACTCAAGATATTGTACTGGTGATACAAACACAATTCTGTAAAATGTAAAATTCTGTTGAAGGATACAACATGTACAGAAGGGTAATTTGTTGGAGGAAGATTGCTGAACTATGGAGGCAGAGATTACTAAAAATAGGGGGAATAGGAAAGTTGTTAGGTAGGAAACCAAGTCTTAGTTTAGCTTTGAAGCAAGATAATATGTAAGGAGGTAGTTTATTGGAGTCTTGGGAGTGGAAGGGCTTTGTAAAGGCAGAGTAATAGGGAAAAAATTTCTGCTATGAGAAAGTTTACACTACAGACAGCTCATAGCTAATGATCTGGTTTTCTATTTGTGTTTTCACCGAAGCTGATGTCAGCGTATATCTTTCTTACAGGTTTTGCTTATTTAATCTTGAAACATGATGTAACCTTAAAGCTACAGTACCACCATGCACACATACATATATGCACATACAAACATACATATATGTGTCTATATATACTTATATATTCACTAACATTTAGTTTCCTTTGTATTGCTATGAATTTTATTTCATTAATTTAAAAATGGTTTTCTAATAAAAGATAAATAGGTTTCATTAGATTATAAGAGGAGGTACATATCACACACAAACACAGGTATTAAGCACTCCTCCTCTAGAGACTCAACTCACCAACAAGGAAGTGACATGAGGAAAGCAAAACAAGGATAAGTGGCTAGAAAACATTAAAATACCAAGAAAGACAATCAAAGGAGGTACGGAACTCTAAAGGGCCACAGGAATGTAGTGGTTGGTTAGTATTATTGTAGCCAACAAGCTACACTAGGATAGGACACATGCCTCTTGGTGAAATATTTTGTATTCACTATCTTTTTAGACAATGATTCTAGGATCTTTCAGACAGTCAAAGGGAAGCTAATAGTAGGAAATTTATGTGTGTGTGTGTGTGTGTATGTGTGTGTGTATTTTGCTTTGTTAACTAGACTTTAAAGCTGGAAGGCAGTCATTGTCTCACTTCTTTTGAAAGGAAAAAAAGAGAGGTATAGTAAATAGAGTACTGAAATTGGCAACAGGAATCTTGGATAAAGTTTTGCCTCAGAAACGTATTTACTACATTATCATAGACCACTTAATTAACTTCTTTTTTCTCATCTGTGATATGGGAATAATAACACTTGTGTTACTGAGCAAACAGGGGTGTTAGGGAAAAGAACTAAAATATTACACAAATATGATTTTTTTAGTGGTTCACAATTCTAATATTATTCATTTCATAGTAGACATTTAATAAATGGCTATTATTCTGACCTGGAAAACTCCCTTTTACAAGAAGCACTCAGAACTAGTGTGTGCCTATGTTCAAAACTATGTTTTGAGTTTTCTCTGGATTCAATTCATGCATAAAGTATCTTTGCAATTCAATTCAATAAGAATTTATTAATTGCCTACTATGTGTCAGGTGTTGTCCTACATTTTGAGGATATAAAGATTAAAAAATATAAATTATCCTTACTCTAAAGGAATTCACATTCTTTCAGTCAATTGATAGGGTGATGAATGAGCATTTACTAAGCGCTTACGATGTGCCAGGTACTATACTAGGCATTAAGGATATGAAGAAAAAAAATGAAACAGTCCCTGTCCTCAAGTACTTTACTCATTATACATGTCAGTTATACCTAGAGAAGAATAACAAAATAAGTGCATAGAAAATAAATGGCATTAAATGATGGGGCAACAGCATCTGAAAAACAAACCAGAAAAGGCTTTACATAAGAAGTGATATTACAGCTGAGCTTTAAAGGAAAGTAGAGATTCTAAGAGCTGGAGGTATGGAGGGAAACAATACATAGATAGAGTAGAAAATTTTAAAAAAAGAATTGTAAGGGGTAAGGGAACACTAATAACTAGGGAAATCTGGAAAGGTTTCTTGTAGTAGAATTTGATTGACCTGAATCTGACCATAGATGAATCAAATTAAAAGGCATTTTGACCAATACTTCAAGGATGTATTGACCTTTGTCATTGTGGTCACCCCCTCCACTAATGTCAATCCAAGACCCTCTATCACCTTAGCAGATGGTGTTCAAGGACTTCCAGGGCTAAACTATTCACCAGCCAGTGACCAACTTGCTGCTGAGCATCTCCAAACTCAAGATAGGCTGTTATAGTCCTTGATCAAAAATATGTAATGCCTCCAAAGGGTCTATTCCCCAAATCTTTCCAGTGTGATAGAACATACTAGAGTTTACATTCTGCTGACATAGGCTTGAGAACCTAGGAGCACTTGCATTCTACCAGGTGTTGTTGGCAAAATGCATCATGCAAAAATCAAGCCAACAATCCCATCAGCAGGAACCTATTCTTTTGGAAAGGTATTGCAACTAGATGTCATAGTGGATATAGAACTAAGCCTGGAGTCAGGAAGATATGAGTTCAGATATTTGCTAGCTATGTGACTCTGGGTTAGTCACTTCACCTCTATTTTCTTCAGTTTCCTAATCTGTAAAATGGAGATGTTAATAGTACCTACCTACTAGTGTTGTTGTGAGGATCTAATGAGGTAATAATTACCAATTACTTAACACGGTGCTAAGTATACTATGCAAATACCATGTGTATACTATGTAAATGTTAGATGATGTTGCTATTGTTGTTGTTATTATCATCATTACTATTATTTTTGTTGTTAAGTAGAGACAAATGAACTTTCCAGGTGTATCTAAAATACAGAGAGGGTTACTGAATCCTTCAGTATTTATTTTTTTAGCCAAGCACACTTGAAAGGTATGCTGAAAGACTTGATTTTCTATGAGGTTTTGTTTGTAAGTTTGTTTACCTATAAACCATTTCTATTACCGTCTTTACTTATGATGTTCATTTTCACAGGGAAGTATGAAAAGAGCCAGGACCATAAAATAACAGGCAGAAGAGTGACAGCAACTACACCAGAGGTGGTATTAAAAAAATGCTCTCAATAGTCTTCTTAAAGCTCACTGATGGGTGTTTAGAGCAGGAACAAACAACAGATTGATGGCAAGATTTTTTACATGTGTTGTTGGCCAATGATTTCTTGCTTTTATTTATCGTGTTTCCTACTGAGATCTGGATGCCAACTTAAGCTGTGACAGTGGTCTTGAGAAATCTGCTTTCTAGACATGGGGAAAAAAGAAGGAAATAAAAAAGACATGTTTATTGCCTTTTAAGAACTACAGATTTGTTTCTGCTATGGCTGAATGGAAAGCCAACAGCCCTCTTTCAAATGAGAGATGAAAATTGGACTAAACATACATAACATTATTTCTTCTTTTTGAGCCATAAAGAGGTATCCTTTCTATACACTATACCTTGGTGTTGCTACAGTACAGACAGACTGTCAATCCTTAAGACAAAGGTAGAGGAAACATCTGCCACATTCAATGAGCCAATAAAAGCAACCTTTTAAAGAAAAAAAAAGGAAATGGAAAACAATGATTTATGATGATTATTTTCTCTTTTTATTATTTTTTTTTAATTTCCATTTAGGTTCAGGTAGGTTGTCAACACCATGATGACCTTCTAGTCCATCAGACTATAGTGATGAACCTGCCAGACACACCAACATCTCCATTGTACATCATCTGTTCTCTGAAGGATAAAACATCCTCATTATTCAATGTGAGACCTGCCTGGCAAAAAAAGCAGTGGTTATGTAACCATGATTGAATAAGCTGTGCCAGTGTATAGAATGGAAATAGTGCAAAGAGAAGTGAGAAACAACAGGGTATAATGACTAAAAAGTAAGCCTTGGAATAAAGAAACATGAGTTTAAGACCTGCATCTGACACATACTGGCTGTGTAACCCAGGGCAAGTTATATAATTTCTCAGTGTCCTTGGGCAACTCTCTAATGCTTTAAGGTAGGAAAAGATGTTGTAGTGAGTGAGATAGTGAATCAATTAAGGAAATGTAAAAGGATTGCCTTGACATAATGAGGGCTCAACTGATATTATGTCACACAAATTTGTACTGGATGCAGATCACACAGCTTGTAATTTCCCATTAGCTTCCTTAAGTAGCATGTGAATAGGAGTGAAGGTAGGTTGATGGAAATAACCCAAGGAAGATGCTTATAAGGGCAAGATCAGCAAAAAAGTCAAGATGGGAAAGGAAGAAGAGTATATCCAGCACAGGGGCAATGAACTAGGAAGGACCTGAAGGATGGAGGTATTAGAGGTCATAGTGTGTCCAAAGAACAGTGTTAAGGGTTGCAAGTAAGAGAGAAGATGAACTGACAACAAATTAGGAATAGATAACAGATTTTCAGAGTTCATGATCCTAGAATCTGAGTGATGGCAAGGTCATATATATGACTCTTCTTTTTCTTCAATGAGTTCATTGCTTGCCCCATAGTCTTTCTGTCCTCCTGAACTCTTGCCCTTATATTAGCAAACTGCACTATTCATATTGATACTCCCTCCAAAATTCAAACCTTAGTTCCTTAATTTATTCATTTCCCATCACACACTCCTCCACTTCTCAGTTAAACACAGAAAGAGTTATATCTTTGATCTTGTCTTGACTCACCCCTGCCCCAATCAATCCTCAACACATGACACAACACAGATATTCCTCTTATGGAAAAGATTTACAATGTCACAATCCTAATCATATCAAGCTCCCTTTTGTCTCAGGAGTAAAATACAAATCTCTTTGGCATTAAAAGACATTTTCAATCTAGCTACCACCAACCTTACTAGGTTTATTAAGCTTTTCTTCATTAATTCTACAATACAGTCAAACTGCCATACTTGCTATTTTTTGTACACAATTTTCCTTACCATTTTTTCCATACCTTTGAACAGACTTCACATGCTTGGAATGTTCTCCTCACTTTGGGGTCTTAAAATTCCTAAGTGCTTTCCAAACTCATCACAGGCATCATATCTTACATGAGACCTTCCCTGAATTCTTTACACTGTATTATAGTACTCTCACCACAGAAACTGATGTTTTATTGATTGAGAATATATTTGTACTAACTTAAATTTGGATATATTGGTTCTCCTAATAGGATGTAAAATTCTTCAGGGTAAGACTGCAGGGTTTTTGTCTTTGAGTACCCAGCACAGTCTGCCCTATAGTAAGCTTAATTAATAATTTATTGTTGTTGTCATAGACACTTAATGTTAATTACACAGAAGGTGCATCGTCTCCATACAGGGTACATATGTCATAGACCTACATATAAAGTTCTAGAAAGAGTCAAGATCAAAGATGAGTTTGCAACCTTCTTAATGTAACAATTACAATTAGAACTTCTACTCAGTCAAGAGAGACTAAGGTGACTTACACACCAACTGACCTCTTTATCTAGAAATGAACATTTGGTGATTGAGTTTAATACTGGAGCAGCCTGTGTCTAATGAGAGAAATCTTTTCTCCCGTTGTTTAGCTCTTTACACCCTTTACCTCAGCACCATGGAAAATCATTTATAGTTTAAGATTGATTCAAGTGTATGCCTTTTTAAAAGGGGGAGTAAAAAGTATCTGATGTACAATGTAAATTAGGTATGGAGAAGATATTTCCTTTACAGAAAATAAACATATATGTAATGCATATATGACATGCCTCTGGCTGAATTTCCATACTTCCTTTCTGGTCTGGCTTACTTACAAGCAGGAGGTGGCATGCCATAGTGGTTAGACTACTGGACTTGGAATCAAAGAAAATTGATTTCAAGTCTTGCCATAGACATTAATTAGCTTTGTGACACTAAGAAAATAACTTGACCTCTCTAAGCCTCAGTTTTCTCATCTGTAAAATGAACAGTGAAGAAAAATCATGTGCTCAAGTTGACTAACAACTCAGGATTGTAGACTTCAGAGTCATTGCAATAGACACAGATGCTTCTCTGCTAAGTGCTCTTCTGATCCTAATTACTCTAGGCTAGACAAGTCTTCTACTCTTGAACTGAAGAAACAATTACAAGTTCTTTTAACTTTGATCACCCATAAAATGTAAGCTGAGGAAACATTATATCATTAAATTAGCTGGCAATTTCCTTTAGGCCAGAGATTATCAAAGATTGTTATCTTTCTGGAGAATGTAGAAAAAACCAGCCCACTCTTCATTCAGAAGGATTTTATATCATTCAATTACATCTTACCATCTCTTCCTACACAGTAAAGCAGGTACAAAGCCTGTCTTTAGCCTTCAGCTTTTCCCTATCAAACCAAGGAGGTCATCAGAGAGTAATAGACTCTTTGGAAAGACTTTGCCTATCTCAAGCTGTAGATGATGCTGAGGAGCCAAAACTAGAAATCCAGATATTCTAATATTCACTGAAGCGATGAAATTTATGGGTGGAATGACAGAATGGAAGAAAAATTGAGATAAAGTAAGTCAAGGTAAGATTGGTCATTTTTACTGCAAACTTATGTGTGAGTTTAAAGCTAAAGAATTGAGGTAAAACCTCCCTCTCATATTTAGGAAGGACAGTTATGCAACTTTTTTTTTTTTGCATAACATTGGAAAATTAGTTTTAAAATCAAGGGATCTTGAAACTGTCAAGGACCTCAGAAATCATTCACAGTGCAACTCATGCCTAAGATCAATTGAAACAAAATAAACAAGGGACTCAAGCAATCTCCAAACTAAGCCATACCTCATGTATTATGTTTAGTTCTGGGATCATACATTGGAAGAATACTGACAAATAAAAGTGCATACAGATGAAATTGATAATGATGGTGAGGATTCTGGAAATCATATAATGGAGGAATAGTTGAATAAACCAAGGATATTTGTCTTAGAAAAACAAATGTATATGTATGTATATATATATATATGTAAACATACATTAATAACTATTAATATACTTCAAGGGCATCTAGGTGGCTCAGTGGATAGAGCACTGGACCTGAAGTCAGGAGGACCTGAGCTCAAATCCAGCCTCAAACCAAACACTTGATATTTGCTAGCTACGTGACCCTGGGCAAGTCACTTAACCCCAATTGCCTGAAAAAAAATCAATATACGTATACATATATATATATATATATGTATATATATATATATATATATATATATATATATACATATATATATATATATATATGTATATATATGCATATATATACGTATATATATGTGTATATATACGTATATATATATTACCCCAATTGCCTGAAAAAAAAATCAATATCCATATATATGTTACTATAGTATATACATGGTATATGTATATATATATATATATATATATATATATATATATATATATATATTCATTTTTCTAAATTCTCTATATAAATGTTTGTGATCTCCCAAAAGTTTTAAAGGTTAAACTAGATATATATGTATTTATGTGTGTATATATCCTTATCAGATGTATACATATATACACATACCCATGTACACATAATATAGATGCATAGGTATGATATACACCTTGATGTAGACCTAAAATCAAAATTTAGATCTGGATTTATATAGGTTTGGATTATTTGACCTTTAAGGTCACTAACAAGATTGCATTATTCTATGACCTTACATTTTCTTGAGAGCCTCTAAAGTGAATCCTTAGAAGGACACAATCTGTTTCTTCACAGGCCCCTAATTCCCCTCTATACTCTCATATTGCCTTACCCCTATTTTTAATTTTTCTACTAAAGTGATAACTTTGTATTTTTTCAAGTATTACTTTTAATTCTGCCTAGCTTCAATTGTTGTATCCTGGAGTGTTCTTCCTATAGTTTTTTTTTTCTTTTCTGTCAAAGGGAACAGCCCTGATCATTGGAACTGACTATAAATGACAGCCTGAAGGAAAGCCCTGGGTGTTTTTTTTTTAATCTTCTGAAACCTACCTACATGACCATTAATAGGGTGAAAATACCTGCTTGTCATATATGATGCATATTCAGGGTTCAATATTGACAAAGCTTAAAATTTGATCTCAATGTTTACTGCCCCCAAACTGAGATATAGGAAAGGACATTTTTGGGAATATCTGGAATTAATTGTTAGCTGCTGTTTCAAATAATCTTGTTCCTGGACAGACAGCTTTTCTCCAAGGTTGCTGTGTTTCATGGATTATTTGTGTCAACACCACTAAGCCCCTTTCTGCTTTCATAGCATCCCTCCTTTAGAATATCATGTACTTTTCCAAATCCTCATCTCTTTCCTGTCCATACTCTTTCCTTTAGTCTCTCAGAATCCATTTCTTTTCCATTCAGAAATAAAAATAATTGCCAGGTTATCAGAAAGAACAGAAGGTAGTAAACTTATCATCTTACCCTATAATCCAAACTCTAATACAAGCAATAAACACCATCCAAGTCCCCTGCATTGATCCTCTAGGAAATCTGAAATTCAAAAAGGTCTGGGGTCTGGTTGATTTATTTTTTAATTTGGCAAACTTATACAATTCGGATTTCTCATCCTCTAGTGAAGTCATCATGCCAATTGGGTTCTCTAAGATAAAGTTCTCAAATTTGTTTAACTTAATCCTCATCATGTCAATATTGTTCCAGATAAAGAAAAGCACAATATTTTGTCATTTATCTATGCCTGTGTAGCAACTTGCAATCAGAGTTGAGTGAATTGTGGCTTCCCTGACTAATTTACCCTGACAATTGCTCACCAAGTTCATAAAGGTCTCACATTGGAAAAAGCCAATGCATGTCTCATTCCTGATATGTGGTGATATGCATGTGCAGGTCAGGAAATAATCCCTTCCCCTTCTTTTTGTGGTACACAGAAAATACTGTGTCTGGCCTTAATGAAACTCCTTACAGTAGTGTGATTTCTAATTATATCATCAGAGTTGATGAATGTTCCCTTTCCTTGCTTCATCATTCCAGGTGGGTGACTGGGATGCAAAAAACCAAAAAAATAAAAAAATAAAAAACAAAAGAACAAAAACAACCCCCCCCTTTTTTTTTTTCACAAATGTTGCCAAGAGTTCTAAGGATTGCACCAACCTTCTTCTCTTCTTAGGACTTTTATGAAGTCAGCATAAATGTGCAAAGGGAAGGAAGCAGGTCCAGGCTTTGGTTTGTAAGGGTAGCCCATTACATTGTTGTTGCTGGAGTGATTCTTCCCATAGAGGTAAACGATATGTTGCCCAAGCCCAGTTATGCCAGAGGATGGCTCATCTTGGGTTATTTTCCCACATTTCTGTTTCACCCTGGTTTGGGTATGTCTCTGAGTAAATTCCCTGCCCAGGTCCCTGTTGTTAGCTGATGGAGGTTTTGGGCACAGAGAACACATGTATATGATGATGACATATTCATCATTGAAATGATATCTGTGTCTTTGACATCTTCTGAGCCTTTTGTTACTCTATTGGATGTACTTGTGTCAGAAGTCACAAGTTTCTAGTAATCAGAGTTCACAGGGCCCTGCTATACCTCCCTTCCAGTGGAGGCAAGGGACATTGCCAGGAAAATAATGTATTAGGCAAAATTTATCACCCTTCTAGTTTTAGGGGGTTTTTAGGGCTCTTGCTCTGGTTCCACCTCTTCCCTATTTTCCAGAAATCTAGTGCTTTCAAATTTTTCTCCAGAAATTCAAAAGCTTCCCAATTGTGGCACACCACTCACGTAAACTGTCTCTGGAAAGGTCCTATATTCCCAAATTAATTCTCTTTTGTTTTCATCTACTCCAATACATTCTTATTTTCTTATTGAATTTCTCTCTCTCTCTCTCTCTCTCTCTCTGTGGAGGGGTGGTTATTAAATGACTTGCCCAGGGTCACATAGCTAGTAAGTGTCTGAGTCTGGATTTGAACTCAGGTCCTTCTGACTCCTTGGCTGGTGCTCTATCCATTATGCCACATAGCTCCTCCTCTTACTGCATTTTAAATGCCGAAGTATTTTTGAGTTTCCCAGTCTGAGTTCCATGAGAGCCCAGGAGGAATCTGACCCACTATCAGATCTGTAAGGGACACCTGGTCTTCATAGATAAGAATGTGAAATGCTTCCTTCTTAGTCTTTTGAGGGTCAAAAACTAAGTAGAGGAGTGGAAATAAAAAGGAATGTATCAGCACACTACTAAAGGCTATTCAGGTTTATAAGAGCTTCAGATTTTTAGCTCCAGATTGGGTTTGTATAGCTTTTTAGAATGTCTTAGAATTCGCAGCTAATCAGAGATATTCCTAGGCAGAAAATAAATGGCCAGCTATGCAGGCATTGGGGTCATCAGAGTTGCTGAAGGTCAAGATTGTTCCTTTGGGAAATGAATTCCTTTGTGATTGGTTTTATCAGAATTCCATGTATTGGGAGGAAATTTCTAAGGTGGTAAAGGTTCCTTTTAAAATAAAATCATTGTTATTCATTCTGTTGTCACCAATAGGGAGGCAAGTAAAATACAAACTCCATAGTATTGTTTCTTCAGTCTCATAGGTTTCTTGATCTAGAAAGAATGTTTCTTCAAAACTCACAGTATTCAAGTTCATCCATCTTCACTACAAAAGAGAGCTTATCAAATTTTTCTGTACTAAAATTTGAAAGATTAATTTCTACCCAGTGAAATTTCAGGAAGTATAAAGATTATTGTTTGTTTTAATTTGTCGGGAAGCTACCTGTAGTGGGAGGGGTGTGCTGGTAAATGTTTAGCAACCAGACTATCTAGAAAAACAAACAAACAAATAAATAAAATATAAAAGTGTGTCTACATTATTGATATGAAAGTGTAGGTAATTAAGAAAACAATAAATCAAGCCCTATTTGTAGGATTGGTGATTTATGAGGTATAAATGCTTATACTGAAAATTTAATTATTAGTTCTCTTAAGCCAGGTAGAGTTGCTTCCAGCACACCCCTATTAGAAATTAGCAAGAATCTCCAAAAATGATTTTGATCTACAAAATTTTCAGTTCTCTCTGCTGCTTTTGATCCTTCCACTACACTTCATCACCATGGATAGAAAATTCTCTGTTTCCTTGGATTCTGTGACACTGATTTCTCCTGGTTCTTTTCCTATCCGTCTATTCCTTCTCAAATTCCATTACTTGACCATCATTCATCTCCTGTCTATTTTTCTCCCTTTGCTTTCACTTGATGCAATTAAACCAAGTTTTATAGTTGCAAGCACAACATTAGGCTACACTCTAGGGTAGCAACAAAGCCTTAATGCAGTAACCTAAGGTTACAAGGAAATGCAAAGGACAGATTAAACTACACATATTTATGAGAAGTAAGATTAGATCAGTCAGAGCTGTTGTTTTTTATTTGTTTTTATTTATTATTATTGCTGTCATTCAATTTTATTTTATTTTCAGTATCAAATTGTACCCCTCCCTTCCCTCCATTACTCATTTATAAAGCAAGGATGCAAACTTAATACAAATACAAAGTCGTAAAAGATAAATTTCATTAACCATATTCTGGGGGGGAAAAATCTGGACTTTAAGTCCAAAATTTTCTACCTTACAGTAAATACCATTTTTCCTTGTGAGTCTTTTGGAACTGTGGTAGATTACTGTGTTACTCAGAGTTATTAAGTCTTTAACAATTCGTTATCTTTACAATATTTCCTATACTGTCTACATTGTTCTTCTTATTGTGCTTATTTAACATAAGACTTCCCAGGTTTTTCTGAAACCACCATCTTCATTTTCTTACAGCACAATAGTATTCGATTCCATGCATATGCCACAATTTCTTTAGCCCTTTCTCAGTTCATAGGAATCTCCTAAATTCTAATCTTTTGCCACCACAAGAGGTGCTATAAATGTTTTTTTGCACATAAAAGTAAAATGTATAGACTTGGTAGCAGTATTGCTGGGTCAAAGCATGTGTAGAATTTAATAGGTCTTTTGCATTATTCCAAATTGCTTTCCAGAATGGTTGGACTAGTTCAAAGTTCTATCATCAGTGCATTTGGGTACCTATTTTCCTATATCCACTTCCAACATTTGTCATTTTCTCCCTATCATCTTAGCCAATCTAAATGGATATGAAGTGATATATCAGAGTTGTTTTAAATTGCATTTCTCTAATTATTAGTGGTTTATAGTATTTTTATGACCATTAATAGCTTTGATTTCCTTTTCTGAAAACAATCAGTTCATATCTTATAACCATTTCATGAACTGAGAAATGGTTCTTATTCTTATTAATTTTGCTCAATTCTCAATATATATGAGAAATTAGATTTTTTTTCCTTAGAAATGTTCTGTAACTGTTTTCCCCAACTTCCTGCTTTTTTTCCCTTAATTTTAGCTGCATTGGTCCTTTTAAACTTGTGGATCCAAAAATATGTATTTTACCTCCCCTAAACTCTTTATTTCTACATTGGTCATTCTTCCTCCATCTATATATATATATCTTACAAAAAATTCTTTCCATGATCCATTAATTTGCTACGCTATTACATTATGTCTAAATTATGCACCCATTTCAGCATATCTTTGCATATCATGTGAATTTTTTTTGTGTGTGTAGTTCCTACAAGACTACTTTCCAGCATTTCCTGTAGTTTTTGTCAAATAGTAAGCTTTTGTCCTAATAATGGATCATTGGGTTTATAAAAAAAAAAAGATAATTGTGCTCATTTACTTTAGTATATTGTGTACTTAGTCTTTTGCACTGGTCAACCATTCTATTTCTTACCTGTATTTAGACTGTTTTTATGACCATGGCTTTGTAGTGTAATTTGATATCAGATGTTGCTAGTTCCACTTTTTCCCCATTTTTTCGTGGATTCTCATGATACTCATAACTATTTGTTCCTTGAAATGTATTTTCCTATTATATTTTTCCTGGTTCTATAAAGTAATTTTTTTGGTAGTTTGATTGCCATGACACTGAATAAGTAAATTCATTTAAGTACTGTTGATTTTTTTTTTAATATTGGCTAGGCCTACCCATGAGCAATTAATATTTCTCAAATAAAGTTAGGCAAAATATCTCCTAGTAATCGATTTTACTTCATCTTCATTGGTTGTAAATTCACTCTTTGTTTTTGATAACGTTAATTAGGTTTCCTTCTTTTTTTTAACCAAATTAGCTTCACTTTATTGTTTGTTTTTAAATAAGCTTAGTTTTATTAGTTCTGTTATTTCTAACTTTCAGTTTTATTAATCTGTCCTTTTATTTTCAGGATTTTTATTTTGATGTTTAATGGGGGGTGTCAATTAGTTGTATTTCTACCTTGTTTTTTAGTTGCGTGAAAAAATTATTGATTTCTTTTTTTTTTTCTTTTAGTGATATAAGCTTTTAGTGACAGAAATCTTCCCCTAAGTACTTCTTTGGCTGCATACCAAAAATTCTTGGTATATTGTCTTATTATATTCAATTATTTTTAATGAAATCATGGATTGTTGTCATGATTTCTCCTTTGACCCATTCCTTCTTCAGGATTAGATCATTAGTTTCCAATTAATTTTTAATCTATCTTTCATGATCCTTTGTTATTGTTGTTGTTCAATAATGTCAGTTGTATCTGACTCTTTGTGACCCCATTTGGTATTTTCTTGGCAAAGCATTTTGTATTTCCTTCCATTGTTCATTTTATAGATGAGGAAACTGAGGCAAACAGGATTAAGTAACTTTCCCAGGGTAATACAGCTAAGTATATGAGGCTAGATTTGAGCTCAGATCTTCCTGACTCAAGGTATAGCACTCTGTATCCACTGTAACACTTAGCTGTTCTGAAAAATCCTTTATTGAATGAAATTGCATTATAGTCAAGAAAAGGTTATTCTTGGTTATAACCTTAGCTCTTTTGCCTTCTAGAATATCACATTCCACAATCTGTGTTTTTTAAGTGGTAGATATTATATCTTGTATAATACTGACTACAGGAGCACAGCTTTTGATTTTTTTTTTAATTTCTGATTGCTTGAGTCATACTAGGAATAGTAAATTTAGGTTAAGATATTACTGGAATATTTCATTTTCTTTCAGGTGACAGGTGGATCTTTCAACTTCTACTTTGCCCTGTGATTCTAAGACATCCAATCAATTTTACTTTATAATCTCTTGAATTATTATAGTTAATGTATTTTATTTTTGATCATGACTCTCAGGCAGTCCAATGATATTTAAATGATGTTTCTTGATTTATGTTCTAGATAAGTTGTTATTCTAATGAGATATTCTACATTTTCTCTTATACAAGAGCATTGCATCACATTCATGTTCCAAACTGATTCAGTCATTCCCCAACTGATGGACATTCCCTCAGTTTCCAATCCTTTGCCACCAAAAAAGAATTGCTATGAATACTTTTGTATGAATAGGTTCATTTCCCTTTTCTTTGATCTCTTTAGGACACATACCTAGTAGTGGTGTTGCTGAGTCAAAGGTTTTATCACCCTTTGTTTTCCAGAATGGCTGGACTGATTAACAAATCCACTAACAATACATTAATGTTCCAATTTTTCCACAGCCCCAACAACATTTTCCTTTTCTATCATATTAGCCAATCTGATGGGTGTAAAGTTGTACCTCAGAGGTGTTTTCATTTGCATTTAGAATTGATTCAATGCAATCAGTAGGCATTTAGAACATTTTCTCACATGACTATTGATAATTTTGATTTCTTTTTACAAAAACTACTTGTCAATATCTTTTAATCATTCATCAACTGGGGAATGGCTCTTATGTTTTTTTTTTTATAAATTTGGCTCATTTCACTACATATTTGAGAGATGAGATCTTTATCAGATAAACTTGCTATAAAATCTGTAACCAGCTTTATTTCCTTATAATTTTAGCTGCATTAGTTTTGTTACTACAAAAAATTTTTGATGCACTCAGGATTATCCATTTTATAACCTGTGATCTTACCTCTGTTTTTCTCATAAATATATCTCTTATCCATAGACTTGACAGGTACATTTTTTCTATACTACCCTAATTTATTTGTGCTATCATCATTTCTGTCTAGATAATTTCTCCATTTTGACCTTATTTGTATTTATTATGTGAGATATTGGTCCACGTCTTTTTTTTCCCTAAACTATTTTCCTGTTTTCCCAGAAATTTTTGTCAAATATTGAATTCATACACCAAAATATTGGACCTTTGGATTTATTAAACAGTGGATTGTTAGAGTCATTTACTATTATCTATTATATATATAATCTATTCCACTGAAACACCCCCTTTATTTCTCATCCAGTACCAGATCATTTTCAAGACTACCACTTTATCATGTACTTTGAAAACTGGTACTGCTAGGCCATCTTCCTTCACATTTTTTCCCCAATGATACCCTTGATATTTTTGAGCTTTTGTTCTTCGAGGCATTTAATTTTTTTATAGTTTTTAAGTTCTATAAAATAATTCTTTCAAATTTTATTTAAAATGGCACTGAATAAGTAAAATTTATTTAGGTAGGATTATACTTATTATATTGGTTTGGCCAATCCATGAGCAATGAAGATATCTCCAATTGTTTACACTTGTTTTTATTTGTGTGGAGTGTTTTGTAATTGTATTCATACAGTCCCTGTGTGTGTCTTGGCAGGGAGACACCTAAATATTTTATATTTGTCTGCAATTATTTTAAAAGAAATTTCCCTTTTTATTTTGTGCTGTTGTGTTTTTGTTTTTTTTGTATTATATAGAAGTACTGGTAATTTATGTGTATTTATTTTACAACCTGCAACATTTCTGAAGTTAATTGTTTCAATTACTATCTATCTTGGTTGATTCTCTAGGGATCACTAAGTAAAGTATCATACCATCTGTATTTCCTTATTCCCCATTTTTATTATTCCTTCTGTTTCTTTTTCTAGTCTTATTATTGGCTAGCATTTTTAGTACAGTTTTGAATTAATAGTGATGAAAGTGAACATCCTTCTTTCAACCCTGGTTATTGAGAAGGCTTCAAGTTAATCCCTATTTCAAACAGTGCTTTTTCTTCATTTTAGACAGATACCCAGGAATCTCCATTGTTTCCTATATTTTCTAGCATTTTAAATAGGAATTAATGTTGCATTTTGTCAAAGGCATTGTCTACATCTATTGGCATAATTGTAGGATTTTTGATGCTTTTGTTGTTGACATGATCAACTATGCTGATAGTTTTCCTATTATTGAACTAGTCCTGCATTCATGGTATAAATCCCAACTGTGTATAAATCTCAACTGGTCACAGTGTATGGTCTTTGTGATATATTGTTATGATCTCCTTGCAAGTATTTTATTTAATTTTTTTGAATCAATATTCTTTAGGGAAATTGGTCTATAATTTTCTTTTTCTGTTTTAACTATTCCTGGTTTAGGTATCAGCAGCATATTTGTGTCATAAAAGGAATTTGGTAGGACTCCTTCTTGACCTATTTTTTTTTCAAATAGTGTATGTAATATTGGGATTAAGTGTTCCTTAAATGTTTGGTAGAGTTTATCTGGTCCTGGGAATTTTTTCTTAGGGAGCTCACTGATAGCTTGTTCAATTTCTTTTTCTAAGACAGTGTTATTTAAGTATTCTATTTTCTTTTATGTTAATGTGAACAGTTTAAATTTTTGTTAATCTTCCTCTATTTCACTTGGATTGTTAGTTTTACTGGCATATAATTGGGCAAAAAAACCCACATCCCAATAATTGTTTTAATTTCATTTTCATTGGTGGTGCATTTACCTTTTTCATTTTTGATATTTGTAATTTGTTTTTCTTTCTTTTTGTAAAATCGAATTAACCAATGGTTTATCTAATTTATTGTTTTTTTTAACAAAATCATCTCCTAGTTTTATTTATTATTTCAACAGGTTTCTTTTTTACTTTCCAGCTTATTAACCTCTTCTTCAATTTTCAGGATTTCTAATTTGATGTTTAATTGAGCATTTTTAATCTCTTCTTTTTCTAGTTTTTTTTTTAGTTCCATGCCCAGTTTATTGATCTCCTCTTTATCACTTTTATTGATGTATGCAATTAGAGATACAAATTTCCCCTAAAAACTGCTTTGGTGTCGCTCCACAAATTTTGAAATGTTTTCTAATTGTTGTAATTATTTTAATGAAATTCATGATGCTGTCTATGATTTGTTCTTTGACCCACTTATTCTTTAGGATTAGGTTATTTAGTTTCTCAGTAATTCTTGAACAGTGCTTCCACAGTTCTTTATTGAAGGTAATTTTATTGCATTATTGTCTATAAAGAGTGCATTTTATATTTTTAATTTTCTGCATTAATTGTGAGATTTTTATGTCTTAATATATAGTCAGTTTTGGGGAAGGTGCTATATACAGCTGAGAAAAAGGTTTGCTCTAGAATTCTGTTCATTTTTTAAAACTTCTTCTTTATTTATTGTATGGCTAGATTTATACCGAGGTCTGAAAGGGAGAATCCAAGGTCCTCCACTGGTATAGATTAACTGTCTATTGTTTCCTGCAACTCATTTAACTTTTCTTTAAGAGTTTGGATGCCATGCCATTTGGTGCATGTATGTTTAGTATAGCTATTACTTCATTATTTATGGTGCCTTTTAGAAAGATTTTATTTCCCTTGCTTATCCCTTTTAATTAGGCCTACTTTTACTTTTGCTTTTTCTGAGATCACAATTAGTACTCCTGCATTTTTTTATGTCAGCTGTAGCAGAACAGATTCTGCTCTAGCACCTTATTTCAAATCTGTGTCTCTCTGTTTCAAGTGTGTTTTTTTGTAAACAAGATATTGGTGGATTTTTGGTTTCTAATTCATTCTGCTATCTTCTTCCATTTTTATGGGTGGGTTAATCTCATTCACACTCACAGTTATCACTGTTTATTTCCCTCCATCCTGTTTTCTTTCATTTATCTTTCTCTCTTTTTATCCTCTCTGTCTGTTGAAGTCTCTTTTGCTCCTGACCATTGCCTTCTCTTATTTACATTCTTATTTGCCACCCCACTCCCATTCCTTAATAACTTTCCTTTCCTACTTCTCTGTTGGGTAAGATAGATTTCAATTTCCAAATCAGTGTGTGTCTTGCTTATACATACACACCCATCAGCACTTACACACATTACTTAGAAGTTACATGCATCATATCCCCACATAGAAATGTAAATAATTTTATCTTATTGAGATTCTTATGATTTCTCTTTCATGTTTAGCAGTTTATGCTTCTCTTGAATGTGGTATTTAAAAATCAAAATTTCTATTCAGCTCTGGTCTTTTTATAAGGAATGCTTGAAAATCCTCTATTTCATTAAATATTCATTTTTATCTTAAAAGATTTTTCTTAGGTTTTTTTTTTTGAGCAGGTTTGCACAATGTTCTATAAGGTCTACTTATTTCACTTTGCATCAATTCATATAGGTCTTCCATGGTTTTTTTTTCCTCTCATTTCTTATAGCATTTCTCTACGCAACTAGTGGCTCTGTGTGTGTATTTTTCTTTGTTCTTTGAAATAATTATGATGAAAATAAAGTTCAATCATTGTCTGCCACTCTCCCATTTTCCCCTTTATGAAAGCTCTTCCTTGTCTAATTCTGTTTTGTTTAGCATTTTTAATCCCTTTTTAACCAAGTTGTTAATTATCTTTTCATAATTTTCTTCCTTTGCTTTTATTTCTTTACCAAATATTTCCTCTACCATGGTTATTTAATTTTGAAAAGCATTTTTTTTCCCTTCTTCAAGGAATTCTTGTTAAGCTTCTGCTTAATTTTCAATTAACTTTGAGGCTTTGCTTATTGCTTTTTTGACTTTTTTGTCTTCTGAGTTTCTGTCTTGATCTTTCCTTTCACTATTTATGGTCAGGTTCTTTTTTGTTGTTTGCTCATTTTCTACCCTATTTGTTGATCTTGAACTTTATGGGTTCTTTTCCCAGGGGCACTGTCTCAATCTTCAGAATTGTTTTTTTTTTTCCAGAGCTAGTTCTTTGGAGTTGGAATTTTTTTGTTGCTTAGAAGGTATCATGATCTGGAGATAGGTTTGCTAACTGTTCTCCTGGTTTGCACTCTGGTCTTTACTCAGAAAAGGGCCCCTGATCCCTTGATATTACAATCAATAATGTACCTCAGAGATCCTGATTCCCTAGGACTAAAAGTGATGCTGTTCTTCAGGGCTCCCTCTTGACTGAAAGTGCTCCTCTCTGCCCTTCAACTATGACCCCAAAGAAGGTAGAGGTAATGGGAGTTGTCAAAGAGAATCTTGTCCTGTGTGTCCCCTGTAATCATTTTCTAAGCAGTTGCCAGTTCTCCTTACTAGCTCTGGCTCAGGAACTCCCAAAGTTGCTGTTGCTTCTGTCTCTACCACCTAGCCCCACCATTAGTGTTTCATATAAATGGACTCTGAGTCAGCCGCCACCACCATGTCATAGATCTCTTATTCCAGGCCATAAGTTGTCTTGGTTTGGAAGAATGTTTCACTCTGACCTTTTCTTGGCTCTGCCATTCCAGACTTTGATTTGAGGTGTTATTTTAAACTTGTTTAAAGGGAAATGTTGGGAGAACTCAGCTGTGTGTTCATATATATATAAAACATATATATATATATATATATATATATACACACACACATATGTATATATGTATATATGTGTATACATATACATATATGTTCTTTCATAATTTTCTTGAATATCTTTCTTTCCCCAATTTGTACTCTACCAGTCTTTTTATTTTTAAGTTTCATTTCTTCTTTTTTATTGATGTATTTTTAACATTCATTTAAAAATTATTTCCCAATTCTCTCCCTTCCCCCTGCTCCTCCCCTAATCATCAAGAAAGAAAGCAGTATAATATAAATTGTATGTGTGAAGTCATGCAAAACATATCCATAGGAGCCATGTAGCAAAAAATAAAATAAAAAAATATAAAGGAAGTAAAAAAGTATACTTTGATCTACACTTAGAGTATATCAGATCTTTTCTTTGGAGGTGGATAGACTTTGTCTTTTTTCATCCTTTAGAGTAGTCTTGGATCATTATATTGATCAGACTTGCTAAATCTTTCTAATTTTATCTTCATTACAGTATTGCTATAATGTGTTTAGTGTTCTTCTGGTTGTTATTTCATTTTCTACCAGTTCATATAAGTCTTTTGAGGTTTTCTGAAACCATCCTGCTCATCATTTCTTATAAAAAATAGTATTCCATCACATGTTTAATATTTTAAATGGTTTTTTTTTGCTCAATTTAAAAAAAATATTTCTTTAATTCTCTTAGGAAGTCTTACTTGGCTTGTGTCTCATCTGTATTTTTCTTTAAGGCTTTTTTTGTAGATATTTTTAAGAAATTGTTTTCTTCTGTGTTTGTGTCCTTCACTTCCTTGTTACAATAGTAGATTTTTATGTTAAGCTTCTTCTTTGTTCATTTTCCAGCCACTTGTCTTTGGAATTTTTGTTAATGTTGAGCTCTCCATAAGTCTACATTTGGTTGGGGTGGGAGGGTATTTGGCCTCAATTTCTGCCTTTTTGTCCTACTACTTTCATAACTCAGTCAGTGGTAGAGGGGCTATACATTTTTGATTATTCTAAAGTTCTGTGATCTGGGGAGAGGTCTGTTCACCACTGCCTTACTAGTCTTTGCCCTGGAAATTTCTTACCCGTTTTTGCTCAGTTTGCACGCTTGTGGTTGAGTTTCTTTAGACTCTTACTGGAGTTAGTCATAGTCAGGCCACTTGGAGATTCTGCAAGTTTTAAGTGACTTACTTGCTGTCTGCTTCTTGGTTTTTATCTCCTGCCATGGTTTATTTCACTGCAGGATTATGTGTATGTGTAAAGGTTTAAACTGAGTCACCACTCTGCTTTTAGGCTCAGAGCCACATAGGTATGTTTATATAACTTGTTCTTTCCACAGATAGCCCCAAATCAGGGCTGTCTAATACCATTCTCTGCGTATGTGTATGTGCCTCTGTCTCTGTCTGTCTCTGTGTCTGTCTTTCTCCCTAGGTTGCCCTGGGATAGAAAAAAATGCTCATTGTGATTTTTTTTCTTGCCTTTCCTGATCAGATTTCAGTCTGTTGTACTTTCTAGATTGATGTGGAGGAGGCTGTAAAGAATCTAATGCAAACATTTCTCACTGTATCATCTTCTTTTCTGTTTTTTTTTTTGGGGGGGGGAGATAATTTATCCCACTCTACCTCTCCTTTTCTTCTTCTCCAAGTACCATCCTTTCTCATCCCTTAATTTTATTCTCCAGATATGACGCCTCAATCTTCAACTCACCCTGTGCCCTCTATCTATCTATCTATATATACATACATATAACTTTTTTCCTCTAACTACCCTAATACTGACAAAGGTCTCATGAGTTACAAATTTCATCTTTCCATACAGGAATGTAAACAGTTCAATCTTCATAAGTCTCTTATGACTTTTCTTTCCTGTTTACCTCTTCATGTTCCAATTGAGTTCTGTATCTGAAGGTCAAATTTTCTATTCAGCTCTGGTCTTTTCATCAAGAATGCTTGAAAGTCCTCTATTTCATTGAATGACCATTTTTTTTCCCCAGAAGGATTATACTCAGTTGTGCTGGGTAGGTGATTCTTGGTTGTAATCCTATGTCCTTTGCCCTCCAGAATATTATATTCCATGCCCTGCGGTCCTTTAATGTAGAAGCTGCTAAATCTTGTGTTATCCTGATTGTGTTTCCACAGTACTTGAATTGTTTCCTTCTGGCAGCTTGTAATATTTTCTCCTTGACCTGGGAACTCTGGAATTTGGCTATAATATTCCTAGGAGTTTTCCTTTGGGGATCTCTTTCAGGAGGAGATCGTGGATTCTTTCAATTTCTATTTTGCCCTCTGGTTCTAATATATCAGGGCAGTTTTCCTTGATAATTTCTTGAAAGATGATGTCTAGGCTCTTTTTTTGATCATGGCTTTCAGATAGTCCAATAATTTTTAAATTCTCTCTCCTGGATCTATTTTCCAGGTCAGTTGTTTTTCCAATGAGATATTTCACATTGTTTTCTAATTTTTCATTCTTTTGGATTTGTTTACAGTGTCTTGATTTCTCATAAAGTCACTAGCTTCCAATTGCTCTATTCTAATTTTTAAGGAAGTATTTTCTTCAGTAATCTTTTGGACTTCCTTTTCCATTTGGCCAATTTTTCTTTTTAGGGCATTCTTCTCCTCATTGGCTTTTTGGACCTCTTTTGCCATTTGGGTTAGGCTATTTTTTAAGGTGTTATTTTCTTCAGTATTTTTTTGGGTCTCCTTTAGCAAGCTGTTGACTTGTTTTTCATGATTTTCTTGCATCACTCTCATTTCTCTTCCCAGTTTTTCCTCTACTTCCCTTACTTGCTTCTCAAAATCCCTTTTGAGCTCTTCCAAGGCCTGGGACTGATTCATATTTTTCTTGGAGGCTTTGGATGTAGGAGCTTTGACTTTGTTGTCTTCTTCTGGTTGTATATTTTGATCTTCTTTTTCACCAAAGTAAGATAATATAGTCTGACTCTTTTTGCACTGCTTGCTCATGATCCTGGCCAATTACTTGAGTTTTAAACTCTTTGTTAAAGTACAAATCTGCTTCCAATGTGGAAAATGTACTGTCCCAAGCTTCAGGGGTTTGTACAGCTGTTTTCAGAGATACTTGTAGGGACCTGTAAATATTCAGTTCTTCCAAGGTGGTATTGTAAGGGGTGAGGTGTTTACTCCTTTCCTGGCCTGTGACCACAAGTACTCCTTTCTGTCCTGTAACTGTGAGGACGGGTTTCTCTTTACAGCCACTATAAGCTGCACCACGCCAGTGCTCCTCCTCACCCCAGCACCGCCTCCCAGAACTGTGACCCAGATCCACACACGGGCAAAGCAAGAGATTCCTGCCTCAGCACTGGCAAAGAGATCCCTGCAGTCCCTCTCTGATCAGCCACTGGATTCCCCCTCAGTCTGTGGGCCAGAAGCTCGCGAAGCAGCTGCCCCCTCCCAGGGCCACGCACTTGGAGAATGGAGCTGAGACCCCTCCTTCCTGTCTCAGCACTGCAGAAACAGACTTTTCCCACTGATCTTCTAAGTTTTCTTTGGCATTCGTGGATTGAGTTTTGTTGGGTTTGGGGACTTTTTTGTTCAGTCATGTCTGACTCTTTGTAATGCCATTTGGGGTTTTCAGAGATATTGGAGTGATTTGCCATTTCCAGCTCATCTTACAGATGAGGAAACTGGGGAAAACAGGGTTAAGTGACTTGCCCAGGGTCAAACTGCTAGGAAGTGTCTGAAGCCAGATTTGAACTTAGGAAGTCTTCCTGACTTCAGGCCTACCACTCTATCTACTGTGCCACCTAGCTGCCTCAACTAGATAGGGACAATGAACATAAAGTATGGCCTGAGATAGAGCTACAAGAGTTAGAAGGCTGGGGTTCTAGTCATTCTTGACACCAGAATTGCTTTGCTGTAGTCTCTTTAAAGGATCTGAAATTTTTCTGTGTTTTTTTTGCTTTATTTGTGAAACGGAGACCACTACCTACTCTAGCTACCACTATATCTCCCAAGATTTTTTTTTTTTGAGGAAGCAATATGAGAAAGTCTTAGGTTCTTGGGTGAATCTCAAGCCATACTTTCCACAGACTCATTTTCCCTTTTACCACTCTCTTTGCGGGTTTTCATTCATTCATCCAATAAGCATTTATTAAGCACCTACTATGTGCCAGGCACTGTGTTAAGCAATGGGGATATAAAAAAGTCACAGTCCCTCTTTACATCAATGTTTTGTGAATCAGTGATGGATGTAATCCCATCCTCTAGAGTAGTAATAATTTGTATTCTTATCTGTCACTGTCTGGAAACCTATACAGCTGCCTGCTCCAGGTTTGCTGTGGCCTGCGTGCCCATGTCGTGCTGCACTATGCTCCCAGCCTGGAGAAATACAACTTTGTGATCAACCATCCAGGTTGTCTTGGGCTGGAAATTTGTTTCACTCTGTCTTTTTGTGGGTTCTGCTGCTTCAGAATTTGTTTAGAGCCATTTTTTATGAGTATTTGCCAGGGTTTGGGGGAGAGCTCAAGCAAGTCACTGCTTTCACTCCACCATTTTGGCTCCACCCCCCTCACTGCATCATCTTGACTCCATCCCTACCCCCACAGAGGCATAAGAAAGTTAAAAAAAAGTTACAAAAAAAAATACTTACAAACAGAGATAGGGCCCTCACAAAGCAGACATTCCAATCCATGTTGGAAGAAATATTACTATATAAATATAATTTCTATATATCTCATTGCTCATGCATAGAATGTGCTTCCTTTTCTCCTTTGCCTCAAGGAGTCCTCTATTCTATGAACTCACTTCTGACTCCCAACTGTTAGCAATTTTCTGTTTCCTCAAGTCTTTAGGAATTTATTCATCTATGCATATGTGTTAATTCCAGGAATGTCAGCTCTTTAAGGACAAGGACTTCTAAAATTCACTTGTATTTTTATTTCATAGTGCCTTGCATTGTATAATTGATAGTCAATGAATATTTATTGAGATTAATCACATTTTATGAATTTATGCTTACCTAAAGGACCATTTGTAGAACCCAGACTATTTCCTCCGGTTAGGTTAGATAGAGGAATTTAACAGAGCAGAAATTTTTTTGAGGGCCTGCTAAAGTTTCTGTATGCATAACAATGGGGGACCTCAGCAAGTAGGCCTCTCCACTTCTCCAGAAGACAAATTTTCATAGCCTGAATAATCCATTTCTAGATAGTGAGAAGAGTAATTGTTGAAGATTACCAGCGTTGGTGTAGTTGTGGGACCTATCAGAGCTACTCTTCCTCTCACCGAAAGACAAAATTGGAGAATGAGGATTAAGGATAATTTTTCAAATGGTAAATGAGGAAAAGATACAAACAAACCATTTATTTACAAAAGAAGAATTGCAACCTGTGAACAAAAATGTTATAAAATTTTCATAATCATTAATGTGAAAAGAGGAGTGTAAATTAAAACAATTTTGATGTTTGAACTCATACCCACAAAAATATAAAAAATGAAAACAACAAATGTTATAGAAATCATAAAAAAAAAATAAACCAAAACAGGAATGCTAATATATTATTGGTGGAGCTGTGAATTTGTCCAAGTCTTCTGGTACAGTTTGGAATCCTGCAAGAAAAGTTCCCAAATGGGACATGTCCTTTGACACAGCGATGGCCACCTGTATAAAGGCAGTCAAAGAAAAAAATGTTTCTTATATACAAAAATATTCCTATTAGCACTTTAAAATAGTGAACACATTTTGAAATGATGAGTTGTTGTCCTTCATTGTTGAAGAGAACCAAAATAATATCACTGTTTTAGAGTCAAGGTACAGTGTGTCTGACTGTAGCTCATCAGACCAACATGAACTTAGAATGCTCTGCCACTAGTCAGGCACAAATAGTCCGTGTGAATGTTTGGGACAGATTCTTTAAATTTGTGCAACTCAAATTTCTTTTGAGCTACTCCAATTCTGCTTTGTTCATATAGCACAGCACCCTCTTTGATGAGGGTGTATCATGCTGGACAGTCCTGTGTTGTGAAGAAAAGTAAATAGAAGCAGGAGAATAATGTATACAACAATTCTAATAACACAAAGGAAAATCAAATTAAAAGGCATCTGAGCTTAGATTAATTTTATTATCCAACCTTGGTTCAGCATAACATGCACACTTCGCTCTTCTTCATAGAGAGGTTGGGGAATATGGGTACAAAAAGTTGCATATGCTCAGCCTTAGTTATGATGTTTATTTGTTTCAATTGATTTTTTTTATTTGTTAACAAGTAAGAGTTCAATTTCAATAATGGTAAAATATATTAGGAGATGACTTTATCATAAAAATAAAAAGCGTACGTAAAAACTTTAAAAAAAAATACATTAAATTGGGATGGTGTAGTTTGGAGACACCTCAGCATAGGAGCTGAAAGTCCCAGTCCTTTTAGTAGCTATATATCTTTCCCCCCCCCCCTTTTTAGGCAACTGGGGTTAAGTGACTTGCCCATGGTCACACAGCTAGTAAGTGTCAAGTGACTGGTCTGAGGCCAAATTTGAACACAGGTCCTCCTGACTTCAGGGCTGGTACTTTATCCACTGTATCACCTAGCTGCCCCTAGTAGCTATATATCTAATACAAGTAAAAATATACTGGTTTTAACGTTAAAAGACCTGAGTTTAAATCCTGACTCTGACTTATATTACCTTTATGATCCTGAATAATTTTCTTAACCATTCTAATTCTCAGCCTCCTTGTCTGTAACATGGCCTTTAAGGGCTCTTCTACATATATGAACCCATGAACTCTCTGAGACTCAGTTTCATCTATAAAATGAAAGGGTTGGACAAGATGATTTCTCTGATCTCTAAAATGACTCCCAATAACCTTTATGTCTCTAAGATTTTATGATTTTATGAACTGAAAAACCAAGTTCATTTTCTCCAAATGGTAAGCTAGTTAGTTGGTTAGGACAAAATGAAATAGCATCTTATTTGTTCCTTCAGGAGGAGAAAGTACTAGGGTGTACTGGGAGAAAGGATGGGAAAGAAAGTTCATGATCTCTACTTCTTTAAGCATCTAATCTATATCTTCCCAGGGAAATATGCCCATTTGGGCCCACTGTGTTTCAGATACAGAGATCATTATAGTGGCCTCCAAGTCTCTCCCTTCCTATTGTTTGACTACAAAATGATCGTTTTATTAATGAAAACATATCACTTATATGAATTTATAAATACTACTTACCTAACTATTCTAAATTGCCACACACAAAATTAATGATCCTACATTTCCTTAAATGTATGCCAGCTTAATTTTATTGTAAGTTGTATTTTGTTATAATACAAAATTTTGCTCATAAATACTAAGACAATAAATTGATGCTCAAATGGGAAAATTGAGAGTAGAGTTCAGCTTGAAGGATGGATATTATGAAAATGTTCTTATCACTTTGCTTAGAATTTAACTACCAACTTTATCCCAAATCTGCACATCTAATCCTCATCTCTCTCCAGAGCTGCAGTTCCATTTTTCAACTCATACCATAATTCCCTTAGTTCAGGACCTCATTGCTTCTTCCCTGGACTATTTCAATAGTCTCCTAATTGTTTTCCTTATATTTAGCCTCTTCCATTTCTAATATATCCTTTCTATCTCTCTATCTCCAAACAACAACAACAACAACAACAACAACAAAACCACACAAATAGGGATTGATTACAAGGGGCTGACTTTGCCCCTAATGATCTGTTTTAATTAATTATTTTAAAAAAAATCTGCTTTCTCTCTCTCTGACCTTTTTCCTCCTCCCTCAGTTGAGAAAGAAAGGAAAACAAAATCCCTGTTATAAATATATATAGAGAAGCAAAACAAATTCCAAAATTAGATATATCCTTAAAATGTGCCTCAGTTTATACTGAGTCAATCACCTCTCTATCAGAAGATGGTTAGCACGTTGTATCATGATTCTTCCAGATTCATATTCGTTACATTGATCAGCATTCTTTAGTCTTTTAAAGTTTTTCATGTTCCAATTCAATAAACAATTATTAAGCACCTAGATCTATAATTAATAAAAAGACAATCCCCACTCTCAAGGAACTTACAACTAAATCTGTGGAGATAGCACACAAAAACAGGCAGGAAAGTGAGGGATGGTGGGGTACTAGGAGTATCTTGGTTTGTGAAGTTAAATCAGGAAGAGCAAGAGATGCAGATTGCTCTATAAAGGAAGGCACTGGGAAGAGTTTAGTACCCTGCCCTTTATTTCATAATTTAGAGGGGAGAATAAACTAAGAAAGTATGATCTTTACACTATTGATGTCATTGTATAAATGGTTCCCTCACCTCATTTTGTATCAGTTCTGCCAGTCTTCTCAGATTTCTCTGAAACTCTCCCCTTCAATATTTCTCACAGCACATTAGTATTCTATCATATTTCTATATCATAACTTACTCAGCCATTTCTCAATTGATGGACATTCCCTGAGTTTCCAATTCTTTGCCAATGGACAGAAATAATTTTGTACATCCTTAGTTAGGGCTTGCTTTGTTTAAGACTAAAGGCTAGATTTATTTATATTTTCTATATATAATATTAATAAATTATTATTTTGTACTCTCAATCTTTCTTCTCCCTTTCCCCCTTTCCCTCTTGTTTTTCTTCTGGGCAAAACATATTTCTGTACTTTACAGTTTTTTATATTTAAATTTTTCTATCCTTGGAACTCTTCAGATGAAAGTAAGATTCAAATGTCACCCATTGTCCGCACCCTTTCCTTTTTTTTGTATAGACTTCTACTTGTATACCCCAATTACGCGAAATCATTTTTTATCCTTTCATCCTTCTTCTCCTCTTCTCCTTCCCACTGCATTTCTCTTCCTCTCCCTTTCCATTCTTCCTTCAAAATCATAAAAAAATTAATTTAGCCACTCCCAGCCCTCTGTCTAATTAAATTCCCTCTATAATCCCTGATAATAAGAGTATTCTGAGGAGGCACATATATCATCTCCCCATAATTAAAAAAGAAACAAAACAAAACAACAACAACAAAAACTATTCCTTCATCTCTTTCAGGAATGTAAACATTTTGTCCTTTTTAGTTCATTATGAATGCTTGCTAATGTTTACTTTTTTATGTTTTACTTGTCTCCTGTGTTTGCACTTCAAAATATCTCTGCAGATTTGGTATTTTCATTAGGAATACTTAAAAGTCATCTATTTTATTAAACATCTATGTTTTCCACATAGCATTATACTCAGTTTTGCTGTGTAAGTTATTTTTGTTTGTAAGACTTTATTCTTTGCCTTGTGGAATTTGGTATCTTCCAGTCTCTGCTTATTTGTAATGGTGGCTGCTAAGTCATATGTATTCTTGATCATGACTTCTCAGCACTTTAATTCTTAATTATTTCTTTCTGGCTACTTCGTTCTAAGAATTCTCATTTTAGAATTTCTTTCAGGAGTTGACCAATGGATTCTTTCTGCTCTCTGGTTCTAAGTAATCTAGGCAGTTTTCTTTTATGATTTCTTGAAATCATATTAGTTCAAGCTTCTTTTCTGGTCATGGCTTTCTGGTAGTACTATGATTTTAAAGTTATCTCTCCCTAATCTATTTTCTATAGCAGTTGTTTTTTTTTAACTATGAAATACCTTATTTTTTCCATTTTTAATAATTTTCTCTTTGTTTAAATTTTTTTTTTCTCATGGAGTCATCATCTTCTGTATAGTCCATTCTAATTTCTGGGAGACTTTGGGTTATGTAACATCTTGTCCCTTTTGTGCAATGCTGTTAATTCCCTTTCTGACTTTTTTCTTCCATAGGTCTCTTCCTTTTCCATTTTTTTCCTCTAATGTTCTCATTTAATTTATAAAACATTTAAAATTCTTTTATAAAACTTTCAATCTCTCTTTTTTTGTGAGGCAATCGGGGTTAAGTGACTTGTCTAGGGTCACACAGCTAGTAAATATCAAGTGTCTGAGGACGGATTTGAACTCAGGTTCCCCTGACTCCAGAGCCAGTGCTCTGTCCACTGCACCGCCTAGCTGCCCAAAATTTCAGTCTCTTTTAGGAGTTCTAGCAGATTTTGTGCCAAGGCTGTATTTTTTTCTTTGAGGTTTTACACAAAGTCATACCTTTTCCTGCACCCTGCACAGGTCTGGTAACTCTTCTTTCCCTGGTATACATCCTCTCTCCATGGTAGAATGCTTTACATCAATGTTCCTACTTAGATCTTTTTCCTAGTTTCTGCAGACTCTCAATCTGTCTCCACATCCCAACCTATGCTGGAAAAATGACTCACTGTGATTTTTGTCTTAGATTTCCTCATTAGGATTTGGTCTTGTACATTTTTAAGATCTTCATGGATTGTTATGGGGGAGGACTAGCTGTAGTTTTTCTTGCTTTTCCACCATGTTGTCTCTACCACACCAATTTTCTTTTAGATGTTCAGGAAAGGGGTGACTCCAACTTTTAACAATCAATGCCTTTACAATTGATACATAACATTTCAAGCATCATCATAATCTGCTATGCAGAACCCATGCTTATCCTCCATAAGAAACAACAGTATAATTTACTTTCCTTCAAAGTCAAGTTAAGCAAGAAACACCATTGATCAAACCACTACATACTACAACTCAATTTAACAGGATTTCAAGATACAGAGAATTGTTACAAATATATATATATGAACAAGAAATTCACCAAATAGCTATATATAGTCAAAGAAGAAAAGGAGCTTTTAAAAGAAGACACATACACACACACATACACACATACATTTACTTACATATAGTTATGTCTCTACCTCTATCTCCCAATATATCAACATTCATTTTTGTGGTAGAATAGTGTTTGAAATCAAAGTTTGTAGCTGTTGTTTGATGAATAGCTGAACAAGTTGTGCTATACAAAATTTGTTCAGTCGTTTCAGTCATGCCTGACTCTTCATGACATCATTCGAGGTTTTCTTGGCAAAGATATAGGAGTGGTTTGCCATTTCCTGCTCCAACTCATTTTACAGGTCAGGAACTGAGGCAGAGAGGGTAAAGTGACTTGCTCAGAGTCACACAACAAGTAATTGTCTGAAGCCAGATTTGAACTCAAGATTAGTCTTTCTGACTCCAGGCCCAACACTATCTACTGTGCCATCTAGCTGAATGTCATATTTTATCATATCATTCTATTAGATAATAAGAAATTATTACTCTAAGGATTCAGAAAAACAGAATTAATCATTGGACTTGGTACAGAGAAAAATAAGCAAAATCATGAGAACAATGTACACAATGATCAAAACAATGTAACAGGAAAAAATTGAAAGACATAACAATTCTCCTCAGCAAAGTTGACCATCCTTGATTTCAGAGCACCAATGGTAATGTATTGATCCTCTACTTACAGAAGTGCAAAATGAGGCATGCGTTATGATAAATAATTGATTGTTGGTAGGTTTTGCTAATTATCTTTCTTCATTAAAATGTTCACTTATTTTAGGTTTAGAGGGTATTAGGAATCAACATCAAAGCAAAACAAAACAAAACTAAAAATGGGTAGGTTCATTGTCAGAAACTTTGTTTTTAGAGGAAGAAATAAAGGAGGAAGTCACAGGAGTCTAGATTTATAACTAGAGAGGACCTAAGACATTATCTAGGCCACTCTTTCCATGATTTTACAAATTTGGAGACTGAGGTCCAAATGAACTTTTGTTTGGAAACCTTTTTAAGTAACTTGTCCAAGGTCATTCAGAAAGTAAATAGCAAAGCCAGGATTCAATGTTCTCTGAACTTTACACTCTATTTTCTCTTTCAGGAATGTGTTCCAGAAAATGCGATTTCTCCTTTTCATACTAATGAAGTAGGATCTCTAGTTGTTTTGCCACCACAATATTTTTCCTACTCCCTTGTTGCCCCATCTGCTACTTGAAGAAAGAGGGAAAAGCCCTGTCGACACCTTCACTACACATATCTGTCACCCAAAGGGCACAAATGTGCTGTATAAGTTTTGGGAATGTGACTTGGGCCTCTCCTTAGCCAGATCAAAACCAGTGTTATGTAACCTTTATCTGAGATAATACTTTTGCTATCTCTTCAGCCACCAATAAAATGTTGAAAATACTTTAATTTTTCCTTAGTTCCTTCTATTTCTAGGGGGACTTCATTAAACATATTTTCATTCCCTAAAGATGTGGTAAGTAGGGCATCCCTGTGTTTTATTGATCAGGTGACAGTTTGATTTCATATTCAGTCACCTTCCTACAGACTTATAAAGCTGGATTCTTATAGACTTTATAGCAACTAAAGCTTATGAAGAAATGTTCTTTTCCTTTTTGTTTGAAGGCAAGGACCTTCTTTAAATCTTCCAGAACCTCCTCCATTTCTATCCTTCCCCTCTCTCTTCTTTGCTTAGTGCAGTCTTTCACAGACAGTGGGTACTTGATAAATGTTCCTGACAAACTTATTAGAAATCTTGTATAAGTAATATCCTGGCACAAGCAGAACTACTGTTTATTATATACAGACATTATTAGTTTATTTGTATGGTTGATTGCCAAAGTTGAATGTGTATGAACTGATATTTGTTGTAGTGGTATTTTATTCACTTTCATTTTATATTTTTAGATTGCATTCATTGAATACCATACACAGTTTGAATTTCTAATGGGTAGAATGTGAATGAATATACTTTGAAGTCATTTTCACTTCAATCCAGAATTGATGTGCAAAGTTGCAATTCATAGAGCTAGGATGATTCAAAGAACGAAACAGACCCCAAGAATTAGAGTGAGAATGTTTATGTTAGCAATGGAAACTGTTTATTTGACAGTGTTAGGTACAGTTGACTTAATTTCTTCACCACGTCTTATGCTTAATAGATTTCTGTGTGTGTGCACTCATGTGCACATGTATGTGGGGATAATGTTATGGTGCATGTGGAGACAATTTTATGGTGCATATTTATTGGAGCTCTTTAATTTGTGTAGCTTATTAATAAAATGTCTAAAAATAAATAAAGTATTTTTAAAATGTTTCTATGTTTCTCCAGAATGAGTCTTATGCCTTCCTAAAATGAACTTGGTCATTAATGGGTTTCCTTAGGCCACAGTTTACATAGCAGAACAAAATATAGTTTTCAGTTTTATCCATGGTAGTGAAAGGGTTCAGCAGTAAGGATGATCTGTAATTATGGAGAATAGTGGGATTGTTTTTGTTTCATTTAGCAATTATTCAATAATATTTATTATGCATCGTCTTAGAGAAAATGTGCTGGCATTGAAACTAAGAAGACCTGTGTTTAAGTTCTGCCTCCCTCCCATAAAGGCTGTATAACTCACTTAACCACTTCCTGCTCACAGCACCTGTCAGAGTTAGAAATTTCAAAGAAGAGGGGCAGGTGGCTGGCACAGTGGATAGAGCACTGGCCCTAGAGTCAGGAGAACCCGAGTTCAAATCTGACCTCAGACCACTTGGCACTTACTAGCTGTATGACCCTAGGTAAGTCACTTAACCTCACTGACTAGCTAAAAAAAAAAAAAACAAAGAAGGAGCACATCTAAATTGGTAGGGGGTAGGGACAGGGAACCTTTGGAACATCTTGATCCATTTAGTGACATGGTTAGATTTTTGTGAACAGTTGTTAAAAAATGGATTCGAGATGGCACAATGGATAGGGTACCGGCTCTGGAGTCAGGAAGACCTGAGTTCAAATCTGGCCTCAGAAACATGACACTCACTACCTGTGTGTGACTCTGGGTAAGTCACTTAACCCCAATCACCTCACCACTAAAAACAAAACAAAAAAAAACAAAAACAAAAAGAAAAATAAAAATGGATTGGAGAGAGGAGGGACTAGATCCAGTGAAACCAAATAGGGGGTTATTTTCACAGTCCATGTGTTAGGAAATGAGGCCCTATCCTAGGGTGGTGGCCTTGTGAGGAAAAGATGCCAGAGTGATTTGCCATATTCTTCTCTAGCTCATTTTACACATAAGGAACTGAGACAAACAGGTTTAAATTATTTTCCCAGGGTTACATGGCTAGTAAGTGCCTGCGGCCAGGTTTGAACTCAAAAAGAGGAGTCTTCCTGACTCCCAGCATGGCACCCTTCCACTTTCCCCTTAGTTAATTATTACTTCTTTTAATACCACACTCATCTCTCCATATCTATCCACATCCCAGACACCAAATAGAACCTTCCATTGTAATGAAGAAAAACAGTCAAGCAATACCAGCTGACCTAAAGTCCATCTAGGCAATTTTTTGCTTGAATACATCCGTGACCTTTCTACTAAATGGAAATATATTTCATCATTTGACCTCTAGAACTAATACTCGCCATTGCTCTTAACTGAAATTCAGTAGGAGTTAGCATTTACATAGCACTTTCAAAAAATATCTCATATGATCTCATAAAAACTATGGGAGGAAGGTGCTATCATTATACCCATTTTATAGTTGAATAAACTGAGGAAAGCAGGTTAAGTGATTTGTTCAGGGTCACATAACGTGTCTGAGGTTGGGTTTCAACTTATATTTTTATAAATCCTTTCCAATTCCAGGTCCAGCACTCTTTCCATGGTGCTATTATCTGCCCTACTTTCATTTATATTACTGCAGAAATTATCTATATTATTTTTCTGGCTTGGCTTTCTTCACTCTTCATCAGTTCAGACAAGACTTTCCACCTCATTGGAGATAGTTAAGCAAAGGCTGGTTGAGCCCTTGTCCATTTCGTTACCACATAGATACTTTTCCCCCTACAGACTACTACATTGCCAAGATTTTTTTTTTCTGACATGGAAATTATGGGATTCTCTGATCCTATTTCATTTTGGAATTGTTTTTTACATTTATATTCTAATAGGAATATTCTAGTCTCTGGAATTAAGAAGGCCATACTTTATAGAAACAAAAACAACTACAAAGTGGAAACTATCATTTGAAACCTGACTTAGAAAGAGCAGGACAAAGGGGCAGGTAGGTGGCAGATAGAGCTCTGGAGGAACTGAGTTCAAATCCAACATCAACACTTGACACTTACTAGCAATGTGACCTTGAGCAAGTCACTTAACCCCAATTGCCTCACCGAAAAGCAAGAGCCAAACAAACAAACAAACAAAGAAAACAGGACAATTGCCCAACTTCTACTTTCTGATCTCACATTTGTGGTTTCCCTCATTCATATACCATACCATAAGAAGGTAGGCGACAGGGGAGAGCTAGAGGTTGTTCTAAGGTGGAGGTGTGACGGGATGAAAATAGCCTTTTAGAAAAAAAAGAAAAGGTATTTTGCTAATAGATTATAGTATTGATTGGAGTGGAGATCACAGGTCAAGAGACCAAATCTAAGGAGAGTTGCTCTCCCCTAAAACTGATTATTTACCTTCCATAGCAAAGGGAATAAATGAAAGCTGTTCATTTTTCATCTAAGCTCTTCTTGGTTTAAGATAAACAAATATTCTCTTTATGTCAACAAAGGATTAATCAAGCAGTTGATGTATCAGTGTCAAGAAGAGGAAAGCAAGATTTGCAAAATGCATAGAAGCCAGATTTAGCTGTAATTAATAGACTTATAACAAATATACTAAAACTTTCTCTGTTTGAAATGGCAATAGATTGGTCAAGTGCATCTTGCAAATTGAGGGATTATTTTTCCCTGTGTGTATCAGTATCCTCTATGGTTTATTATGACATAATTGTATGAGTTAGGAGAATATGTTTGCATAAATGATCTGATACTACCCTTTTTGTCTGAATGGGTATAGGAAGAATAAAAGAAAAAGAAATTTCCACTTTCAATCCCTTCTCATATTTTCCAAACTATAGCATAAAGGCCTGGCTACTGTTGCTGTGGAGAAGATGAGTGGCAGCCCATAGCTTCTAGAATGGCCTTTGCTGTCTAGACATGGCTGTGAAAAGCTAAACAGAAGTAGTTAGGCATTGATTAGTATCTCTCCATTCCAGTGGGAATAAGAAATCAGTAAGAGTGGGGGTCATAAATAGGACAAGGTGGCTAGGGCTTTTCCCAAAAAATACTAAATTTGGGGACACTGACAATAAAAGGGCTAAATTCTTAGCAAAAATTGTTAAAATTGGAAGCTAAAATGGAAAGGTGGTAGGCTAGGGTGGACACCTCTTCCCTTGTTTGACAATCTCCCATCAGCTGTCTCATGCTGATGTTTCTGGATTTCTGTATCGCCATCTCCCACAGCCCCACTCAGTTGAGGGTTTCCTTTATATTACACCATTTATTTAAACTCTCTGTGCCTCAGATACCTTATGGTAAAGTGAAGGAGTTGGAATAGATATTCCTTAACGTCCCTCCCAGCTCTATTTTTGAACATAAATATGTGTCTGACTTTGCCCAGGTGATATGTAGGAAAATTACCCAAGGAATACAAAACTTTACTAACCAGCACAAAGGCAGTGTCTTCTGGGTATCTTGGTGAACTTTGTTGAACCTGAAAATGTTACAAATGTTGGATGACCTAAGTATTGTGAACTCACTAAAAAATAAAATGGAAGAACTCACTAAGAGTGACTGCCAATGGCAAAACTGGAATTCAAACCCATGTCTTCTGGTACCACAGACACTGTTCTTCTCGTTGCACATTGTGTGACATGTATCTGAAAATCCAAAGTGTTTTTGAAGTGTGATATCAGGAGAGTTTCTTTCCTTTAGATTTGAGCTACATTTTACTTGAAATCTTCTCACCAGAATCAGTTTCAGTCACCATACCTATTTGTGATTTAAAATACAGCTTGTCATAGACTTCAAAGTATCACAATGCTACATGCAGACTGTGAACAAGAAAAATTAATTTACCCTTTGACTTGGATGGATCATCCCTCTATACTCTGGTGCACAATTTGGTTTTCACCCAGTATAGACTATTTCTGCAGATTATGAAAATAGTGACAGTAAAAGTCTGTGAAGTCATCAAGTCAATTGTTTCACTGCTATAGCATTGATCTCTGGAGTACCTTTCTGATTTTTTTTTCCCCCCAGGGCTAGATATGTACCTGTTTCTCAATATTCCTGAAAGGCAATGTAGGAGGGTCAGTAAGAAAATTAGATATGCTCTTAGGGGGAGCCAAGATGAAACCCTCCAAATACCTTTAAAATGACTCTGAACAAATTCGAGAGCATCAGAACCCGCAAAAAGAGGAAGGGAAACAAATTTCCAGCCCAAGACAACTTGGTAGGTTGGCAGGAAAGATCTGTTGCATTAGAGTGAGAGAGGAGTGCAGTCCAGCACTGGCCCTCAGTAAACCCAAAGCAGTCCTTGGGAGTGACAGAATCAGCGGTGGCAGCAGTAGCAGCTGCTTTCGCAGCTCTCAATCCACAAATGGTAAGGGAGTCAAACAACTGGTCAGATGGAGAGTAGAGAGGTCTTTTTGCTAGCGCTGAGGCAGCACTCTGTTGCTTTGCCTATGCTTGGATCCAGTTTGCAGTCCTGAGTAGCAGTCCCAGGATAAGGAGGAGCACTAGCACAGCAGAGCTTGCAGTCACGGGGAGGGGAACCCCCCTCACAGTTCCAGGTCAAAAAAGGGTACTTGTGGTTGCTCACAGACCAGAGCATAAGCCAGGAGAGTAGTAATCATTTACTTAAGTTCCTTTATTTTACATTGAGGAAACAGGGACCCAAACGAGATTGAGACACATGCTTAGTTCCTGGCCAGGTTCATACACCTGCTTGAAATGTAGTGCTCTTTCTATCACACTACACTGCCATATGTTCATTTGAAAATGCTTTCATGAAGAGTGGGATTTTCAATCAAAATGTCACCACCTGAAGATGGAGGATGAAAAGAACTGAGAAAAATCTTCAGTATATTTAGCTTTCCGTATGCTTTGAGAAGTTGTGTCTTGTGCAATGAATAATCCTTAAAACAGACACAGGAAGACACTGACATCTGTTCATTTGTATGCTGAGTCTTAAGATGTCTATGCTGTCAGAATATAGGCGGTTCAACAGAAAATTCAAAGAGCTTTATACCATTTTTACCATAGGCTTTTTAGTGTTGTCATGGACCAAGGAGTATGTACATCGTCAACAACCATAACATCAAAACTATAGTGTGCATTGTTTCTATCAATACATATGATTTCTTAAAGCAATGAATAAAAATTTTATAATGTAGAAATCTCTAAAAATAAAAAAGAAAGTCCTGAAGATGCTAAAGGCATAAAAGAAAGGATTATGTAATGTTAGGATGATTTTTTAAAGAGCTTATGGGAAAATATGAAAAAGATCCACAAAGGTTGAGAAGATGATGGCAGGTTACTTTCTACATTGATGGAAGGAAGAACCACAGTGGTAAAATTATCAGTGGTAGTAAAAAAATCATATAATAAAGGATAAATATATTTTGGACATTGAAACAATGTGGTAAAGTTCCATTAAAGTCCTCAGTCTTACTGAGTGTCTTTTTCATACTTAAAGAACCTAAGACAGAGCAATTAAAGTGTTTCTAGGTATTAGGGTCACATAAGGATTTTAACCACTACAGGTTATACAGATTTCTTTCACCTCCTGAAAGTATCTTTCCACATGTTTGCACAGAAGGAGAAGTATCATAAAAGCATCCAATCATACTCAGGGCCTAAACCAATTAAATTTAATGAGAGGAAAGAGACTTCTTTCTTTGCAGAAATGGAGGGAGGAGACTACAGGTGATAATATTGATGGTACTATCAGACATGGTTGATAAGTTGGTTAGTTTTCCTGAAATTTATATCTTTTCCCTTTTTACGTGTTTGTTAATGTAAGTGAAAATTCTTTAAGTATGAGAGGGGTTGGGATATAGTCAGAAATAAAGGTTATATAAAATATATATGTTATGAAACTATAAAAAAGGAAAAAATATATAGTCTAGACAATCAGGGTATCTCAACAGCAGGGTGTTTCTTCCACTTGAACAATTGGCCTATGATTACTCGCAAATAAAAGTATCTTTACAAGGATGGAAGTATATAAGAGCATATAGAGGACAGAACTTTCATTACTGTGAATATTATGCTGTTATTATGTATATATGTACATATGTAGATGTAAAAAACTTAAGAATAGTCATGAGACCCATTGCCTCTCAATTTTCCACCTTTATTACTTTAGAAAAGGCAAGAGAGAGAAAACAAGACATAGAGAGAAAAAGAGAAAGAAAGAAACAGACACAGAGAGAGACAGTAAAACAAAGAGAGAGAAGGAAGGAAGGAAAGAAGGAAGAAAGAGAGGAAGGAAGGAAGGAAGGAAGGAAGGAGGGAGGGAAGGAGGAAGGAAATGAAGGGAGAAAAGGAGGGAAGAAGGAAGTAAAGGAAGGAAAGACAGAAAGAAGGAAGGAAAGAAGAAAAGAAAAACAAAATAGTTTGAGATTCCTTTATTTAAAATGCTAAGTAAATAAATCTTATGTAAAGTGTTATGTCTAGGTATCTGTAATTTTCAGTTTCAGGGGACTTGGGAAGCAACCACATTTTCACAGACTTTGACAATGCTATTTGACAAGATAAGAAATAAAATACTAAAGTAATCTCACATCTGAAAACAAAAATGGGAATAGAGCAGATATCATTTTATAAATGGAGAATAAAAGGTTTCCTGTTCATCAGCATGCAAAGTTTAGAATAATTTCTCTCCATTAGGAGTTGGGTTTTAAATTATTCTAAAATGATGGGTAAGTGGGGGCAACACAATTAAATTTATTGAAGTTTTTGGTAAGTAATTTACTCATACTATAGCTAATACATGTTTTATTGTAAGATACTACATTATGCAATTGTGTGTAATCTTTTTCTGTTTCTTATATTTAACTTCTGCATCTTGATAAATTATTCAGCCAGCTTGGATCCTGGTTCTACTGTGAATCAGGAAGGATGGTATCTGGAATATAGGATGGTAAGCTTGAATTGCTGAGGTATGGCTTTTCCTTGAGAAAGAAGGGCCCAAATTAGCTGTGAACAGGCTTGAGGAGAATTCATTAAAGTCATCAGCTTCATGTTGGAAGATCCCCATTAGCCTTCCCAATTCCTGCTGCTCTCAGCAGCAATGGCCATTTAAAAGAAAAAAGATGATAAAAGCTAGAGGTACCTGGCTTTATACCTACAGGATGTCAGTTGATAATAGATGAGTGTATCCTAAGCCCACATCCATGTTTTTTGACCTTGAAGATTAACTTTGTCATCATGTGGTCCCCTGGGATTGTCAGATTTTATCACCTATCTGCAAAGAACAATACTACTTAGAACACACTCTCTGGAATCAAAGGAAACAATCTTATAATTTTGACCTAGACCACAGTTTCATAGCACATATATCTTGTTGTTGTTATTTGTTTGTTTCTGACTCTTCATGACCCCATTTGGGGTTTTCTTGACAAAGATACTGGAGTAGTTTGCCATTTTCTTCTCCAGGTCATTTGAGAGGTGAGGAAATGGAGGCAAACAGGGTTAAGTGACTTGCCCAGGGTTACACAGTTAGCAAGTGTCTGAGGCTGAATTTGAACTCGGGTCTTTGTCCAGGAACAGCACTTTATCTACTGTGCCACCTATCTTCCTCAAGCTCTCTTGCTCAAAATCACAAATAAATAAAGGGAACCGATTTTGAAGGTTCTTTTGTAGAAGAAAATTACTTATAAACTTAATTACTTTGTAAACTTAACTAAGCTATTTCCCCTCCCTTGACCTCAGTTTCTTCCATTTTAAAATGAGAGAGTTGAATTAGTTGATTTTTGGGGGGTCCCTTCTAATCTAAATCCTATGATTACTTCACTACATCCTTTTTACATAGTATTTCATCTTCAACAGCTCTTTTCCTTATCTCCCCAGTCAGTATTATCCTTGACTTCTTGAATAACTTCATATTTGCATGTGCTTAATATTTACTTGTGCACAAGCTGCATCAAGATACAAGTTGTACTTTTATTTGTTTTGTTTACATGTAGTATGCTCCTTGAGGATGGGGATAATTTTATTTTGGGTTTTGTATGCATAGTGCCTTCTACTGATGCTTGTCACATTGTAGGTGCCTAATAAATGCTGGGTGAATTATATTTAATTGAATAAAAATGGAAAATTGATCACTAAATATAGTTCTTTAGGAAACAGACTCTATTCCCAGATGTAAATTGTCATTGGTCCAAGATCATCTACTATTGCTGAGCCAGCCTTTTCCAGCAAAGACTGCATTTTAATAACAGGCTATATTCACCTATGTTCATCTGCATAAGAAATTTATGTATACACATGCATTTATTGATTGGGGAAGATTCAAGGACATGCTAATATGAAAAAAAAAGATACAAAAGAAAAGCAAATGTTTCCCTTTATTATTATATAGCAAATAGCTTATACTGGAAATTCTAGAATTGCTCTGTGTCTTTTGATGCTACAGTTATTATCTTATCATTGCCTCTCTTTATGTTCTTTCTTGACATTCTAGAGTTATGTGAGCTCATTAATTTTCAATAACAAGGTAATATCTAAACACAGTGCTTCTTTCAGGCTGTGTCTTCACAACCAAACACATCACAGGGACAAAGCAATTACTTAGTTAATTCAAGGAATTACATACAGTTAATACAGGAAACTAGCTGCATAAATTGTGCAATGGTAATTTAAGGAGATGAAGGTAAAAATGGCTGGCCTGCCCTTGCACATAGGGCAGAGAATATACTGTGTTTAGAAGTCTGAGCACAACAATGAAATTTCACTCCATATATTAAGTTCTTTGGTACATAAGTAGTTATGTATTTTTCTTTACATATTCACCAACACTGGATAGAATGCCAAACCTGGAGTCAGGAAGATTCCTCTTCCTGAGTTCAAATCTGGACAGATACTTACTTGCTGGATGACCCTGGGCAAGTCACTTAACTCTCTTTTCTTCAATTTCCTCATCTATAAAATGAACTGGAGAAGGAAATACCAAACTACTCCAAGAAAACCATAAAAGAAGTCATGAAGATTCAGATATGACTTAAAAAAAAAGAATTGAATAACAATACCTATATTTCAAGCATAATGCTAAGGGCTAGAGAAGTAAAAATACAGAAGCAAAGACAGATCCTGTCTTTAAGCTCATATTCTAGTAGGGGAAATAATACCTACTGGGAAGTGGTGATTAGGAAGAGATCATTTGTTTAGGAAAGTTGCTGGGATGGATAATGGGGTCTTAGGAAATAAACTGAGCCATCCATTGAGGAAAATGGAAGATTTGAGTTGATCATAGTTCATGGATCCAGAAGTGGAATGAGAGGCTAGATTAAGGGGAGGAGTGATTTAACTGACTGAAGTCTGCTTTCCTTATAATCACTTTCATCAAATCATACTTGGGCTTATCATAGCATAGTGGGATAAGATATTGTATTTAACAGTCAAAGGACAAATACAAAAAAAAAAAAGGATTTATGTGTCTATGGTCCAGAGAATTGGATTATTCTCTAGGATGAATGTCCACAGGTAGATGGTAAGAGCATAATAGCCATTTTCTGAATCTACTGAATTTCAAACAGACTGGTATAGAGATTTAGCATTTATACAGTGAAGGACCAAAAGATAAGCACAAAAAGAGATTCATATCTCTTATAGATACAAAGTTTTATCATCTCCTCTTGCTTATTTTCTTTCCCTATTCTGTCCTGCCTTCTACTGCCTCCTCAGTTGCCTTTAGAAACAATCTATTTGCTTGGGCTGTGCTTCATGAGCAAAACAGAATTGCAATAGCACAAAGGAAATTTGAGATGTGCAAATCTGTTGACATCTCCATCCCAAGGGTTCGAATGGACTATTTGTGCCCAACCTGTGGTAGAGCCTTCTGAACTTGAATTAAACTGATCAACCACACTCAAACACATTGCACCTTGACCCTAACATAGTGACGTTATTGTTCCTCTTTGAGTACAAAATATGAAGAACAACACAACTTTGGTTGGGAGGAGGGATGTTTGAGGATTGTGGTTGTGGCTTGTCCTTTGTTCTTAAAGAGGACTATAATATCAGGGAGATGATGACATGACTTGTAATTGACTTTGATTTGAGTGAGGGAGGGCTGGACAAAGTCACTAGCTTCACTTTCTCCTCCAGAGCCATCTGGGTCCAGTGGCCAGATACAGATCAGGATGACTGGAGATGGCCCACGATGCAGTGGAAGACCTTGTCCCTTTTGAGCTAAGGTTTTTTCATGTTCTCACTTTGAGTGAGGCAACGCCCACTCAGTGATAGTCTTTTCCTGAAGTCTGGGAATGCAGTTTGAAATGCTGACCAGACAGAGAGAATAATTCAGCTGGAATCAGCATAAAATATCCCTAGTTATTTCTTCTTGAATGCAGGTTCAATAAAACCTGGGAATCAACATATATGCAAGATATTTTCTTTACTTCAATGTTTTCCAGAGAGTGGCTGCACCAGAGACCATGTGATTCTCAGAAGTTGTTAAGAAAAAACTAAAAGAGGAATAGAAGAATGGTTCTTTCTCCTTATCTCCACTCCATGTACTCTATGTTCCAAAACAGAAAGCTCTCTTCCAGGCAATCATACACTATAATTTCATCCCTCTTTCCTTTTCCTCAGTCTCTTTCTTTTCCTAAAATGCTTTCTTTCTCAATCTTCATATTCACCTGTTGAATAATTCTCTATACTTTAAATACCAAGTTAAATGTAACTTTCTCTAGGATACCTTACCCCTTAGGATGCACATAACATTTTGTTTTGCCAGTCTGTAAGGCAACTATCGTGTATCTATCCATGTTTCTTGGTGTCTTATTATTCCCTACCATAGTCTAACTCTTTGAGGACAGGGAATTAACTATAGGGAACTAATTCTAAACTCTGTATCTCACCCTGGTTTTGTCACAGCACTTTTTACATATGCAAACTTCACAAATGGCTGTTGATTGGCAGATTGATTACATATAGAAGGCCATATTTTTTGGCTGAGGATAATCTGCCTCTTTGGCAGCAGTTAGGGATTGCTAACTTGAATCATTCCAAAAAAATATAATCTACATTAAATCTCAATAATTTGATGAGATTATATTTTGCATTTATTTTGCATATATTTTGAAATTTTATTTTGTATTTATAAACATAATGTATTTATACCATCACATTCCGGCAAAATTGTTACCTTTCTTGGCACAACTTAAATGAACCCACAGGGATTAGTGGCTTGCATGATTTCCAGTCCTTTACCTGACATTCTTGTTTGTCCATAGTTCATTGCTCTCAGGCTACTCAATATCTCAAGGAGGCAAGCACACTCTCTAATTCTCATATTTGTTGGCACCTTAGGACCATCTAGTTATCCTGAAGACTGTTCTATTTTTTTTCCCTACAATTTCCTCATAATGTGGTCAGTAAAAAGGTACTCAATTTAAAATGTGAATTCGGTATAAAATATGTAGTTTATTTCTATACACTCCCCTCTCCCCCTCCCCAAAAAAGATTACTAAACATAAAAGAATGATAGCATTTATCACAGAATGATTAACTTATCACCACTAGTATAATGCCTATTTTGGACATACATAGTTTTTTTGAAGGTTCCTAATGAGCTAGTTTACATTTTAACTTAACTGAGTACCATTTGATCAAACTTCAAGTTGAATCTTCTTTGGGGTATCACTGTGATGATAACCCTTTCCTTACTGCAAATCTGCTCCAGCTGCTGCAGTAATTACAACCATTCTGGTAGCCACCACCTTTGGTGCCAGCTCCTGCCACTGCTTAGGCACCGTCTCCTTTTCTGCTGCCCAGCTGCTGGGAACTGACCACAGACTTCCCGCACTTTGAAGTACACAAGGTCACGTAGTGAAGGAAAGGAAACACACAAAGAAGTCAGGGATCCAAAATACATTTCCACACTTTAAGGGCAAGTTGTGACCTGAACCTGATGTCATTCTTTTAGGAATGAGAAAGCATGTCCCTCTCCACCTCTTCCCAGTTTCACATCTTGCATCCTACAGGACTTCAGGCCCAAAGCAAGCCACAAACCTGAAGCCTCTTTTTATCAGTGTAGCACCTCATCTCCTTTCTGCTTTTAAGGGGTGGGAAAATGACAAAGAGACCACTTAGTGTCTGACCCCTTACATTTTAGAACCACAAAAAGTACTTTTTGTGCTGAGCTAAGACCTAATTAAGAGCATCCAGGAAATGTTATCACTAAAATCCCAAGAAATGATGCCCTTTGAGTCCATAAGAGTTTCCAGGGGACTTCTGGATGTATGTTCCTTAGGATGACCCCTATAGGCTCATTCAGCTTCTATACAAGTACAACAAAATTATAAAGGGACATTTTGGCTGCAGGGAATCTTAAAGGTCATATAGTCCAACTCCCTCATTAAAAAACAAATATGGAAATGAAGGCCCCAAAACCTAAGTAATTTATATAGCATCTCAAGGAAGTAGAAATAAGATTTAAACTCAAGTCTTTCTTGACTACAAATTCAGCCCTTCATCAAATTTATTAAACACTTATTTTCATTGTGTCTTCTTCAATTTTCTCTGCTTTATTTTTCCTTTTCCTTTCCTTTCCTTTCCTTTCCTTTCCTTTCCTTTCCTTTCCTTTCCTTTCCTTTCCTTTCCTTTCCTTTCCTTTCCTTTCCTTTCCTTTCCTTTCCTTTCCTTTCCTTTCCTTTCCTTTCCTTTCCTTTCCTTTCCTTTCCTTTCCTTTCTTTTCTTTTCTTCTCTTCTTTTCAACTGCATAGACATGGCTAGCATTCCATTGATCTAAATATGTGAACTCTATTTCAGCACAATAGAATCATCAAATCTCAGTTTTGAAAGAGAATTTAGAATTTAGCTAGTGCAACCTTCTAACCTGTGAAGGAATCCCCTCTGTTATTTACATAAAAGAATTGTCCAGACTTTGGACATTTTCAGTGACAAGGAGCTCACATCTATTCCATTGTTGTACTGTTCTAATTAGTGAAAATGTCTCCTTATATTAAGCTGAAATCTGTCTCTTTCTAACTTCCTTTCATTGGTCCTAGTTTTGTTCTTTATACTTACACAGAGAAACCCTAATCTCTCTTCCAGTGGGCAATTTATATCTCTCTTAAAATGATTTTAATTAGAAAAAATATTCCCTCAATTGCTGAAGTGAATAAATTATGTTTGGGGACAAAAAGATGTACTGAATTATGTTTTGTTTTTAGGCAATTGGGGTTAAGTGACTTGTCCAGGGTCACATAGCTAGTAAGTATCAAGTGTTTGGTCTGAGGCTGCATTTGAACTCAGGTCCTCCTGACTTCAGGGCCGGTGCTCTATCTACTATACCACCTAGCTGCCCCTATGAATTGTGCTATAAGTTAATAAATGTGGCTGCTTATTTAAACTTCTGCCCCAGGGCTATAATGGCCACACAATTGCTTTTCCCTAGTTATTCAAATTCTCAGATGTAGAAGTTGTTTAAGTAAAAATAGGATATAATATTTAGAGAGGGAGGAGAACATTTTACATCCGGTGACAAAACACCCTTTTCTAGTAAAAAGCTCTTACATTTTTTAAAATTATGAATTGTCACTTTTGGAATACAGGCACTGCCTCAGAAAACAAGTAAACAAGAAATTAACAATTATTTCTTAGACCTATATAGTTATTGTTCTTCCTTTAGAGGAGATCCACCCCTCACTATTCATGAAAGTTTATTCTTTGAATTATCTACATCTAAGCCTAATTTCTTAAACTGTGATGTGCCAACTTTTTTTTTGTAACTGTTTTTAAATTCTTTGTAACCCTACCTACTTTATTTATACTTATTTATTCTAAGAAAGGGTCTATAGGTTTCAATCCTAAAAGATTTCGGCACACAAAAAGTTTAAGAATAATAGCTGTAGATACATTAGTCCATCATTGTAAGAACTGTGAATCACTAAAATTGGGCAGCAATTGGGAATTATGTAAATAAAATGACAGAAATATTCATAGCCTTTGACTCAGAGATTTTGCTACAAGGTATATACTCAAAGCAGGTCATCTGTAAGAAGACAGTCCCCTATAGACCAAAATATAGCAAAACTTTTTGTGGTAGTAAAGAACTGGAAACAAAATTGATGCCCAAAGTAGACTGGTTAAACAAAATGTCATAAATGGGTATAATTGAATATTACTGTGCTGTAAGCAACAGTAAATATTTTAGATAAGCATGAAAATATTCATATGAATAATAGTATAATGAAATAAGTAGAACCAAGAACACAATATACACAATGATCACAACAATATAAATGGAAAGAACAACAACCACAAACCAATTAAAAATGAATATTGAAGCATTACAAATAATAAACATAACCCTAAAAAAACAGATACAATAAGACAGATTCCTTCCCACTCCTTAGAAGAGATGGGAATTCTATGGATGTGGACTATGCCATATATTTTCAGACTTTTCAATGTATTGATGGCTTTTGCTGATTTTTTTGCCTTCACCTTCCTCTTTGTCTTTAAAATATATATTATATCTTACATTGAATAGATCTATGGGAAGGGGAGAAGTAGAAGTCTTGGGAAAAAATTTAACTGATGCAAAAACAAAGGATTTCAATAAAATATTTTAACAAAAATAAGCCTTGCTCTAGATGAAGCTTATGAATGTCCTTTCCCTGAACAGACCTCTCCTTCCAAAGTGTACAATACTGATTCCCAAAAACATTGTGAAGCACTGCATAATGGGGAATAAATCAACATATCTCTGGATAAAATATAGAATTTGTACATTGACTTGGGTGAGAGAAGAGGAAGAAATATCCCTATCTTTCTTTTCTTTAGTCATCCTAGAATTCAGTTTCCTTTAAGAATGAGTTTAAATGCCACCTTCTGCAGAAAGCTTTTCTTGATCTCTCCAGCTGCTGATGCCTTCCCCTCAAGGTTATTTTCCTTCTTAATTTATGTGTATCTCATATGAATTCAGTTTTTTTTCATATTGTCTCCACTATTAATGTATGAGTTCCTTGAGACCAGGGGGCAGTTTTTTTATCTCAAGCCCTTAAATACTTGTCGATTTATTTATTGATTACAAAATATGAGCACCTGCACCTTCTAGCAGAATAGAGAATAGTAGAGTGGGAAGCTGAAACAGAATTTTATTTGAAGGGGACTCTCATCAGTGCATAAAGATGGATGCAGGCATCATAATTGTATTATTCAAGATCCTAATAATCCAAGCAAACTAGACCTGGCTTTTCCCTTTGGCTCTGTTTCTAGCATTTTGGAATGATAGATGTAGCAGTGATGAGATAGTTATTTGAGGAATCCTGACTCAATTGAGTCTTCAGTTCATGTTGTGAAATTACATGGTATGTTCTTTTGTCAGAAATGAACATTTCCTATGAAGCTGGACATGTGCTCTGGCATAGCACTGAATGGCATGAGTTTTGGCATGATGTAGCAAATTCTGGTTGGTCCCTGTTTGTCCTTTTACATCAAAGGTGAGTGACTGGTAACAAAGTTAAAAGAAAACTCCCCCCTATCCCTTGGTGGTCTATAAGAGAGTTGGATCTGACTCCATTTTCTCTCTTTCATCCTTACCTTTTATGGGATGCATCTAGTACTTTATCCCCTGCCTTTGTCTTCCCATAAAGTTGAGACTGGGGAAGAGAAATTTCACCCCATTACCCAGGAAAATTTTCAGCTAGTAGTACATTGCAATAGAAATACACATTTACTTGGGCAAATCTGAGTCCCTAACAACTTTCTCCTGATTTTTGTTTTCTTTTTCTTTTTAAATAGTTCAATGACTAAAGTTCTGGAAAAACGTAACTTCCCTCTCCCCATGGTAGTGTCAAAAGTTGAAAAGTTTCCCAAAGAGATCACAAAAATGGGAAAAGGACCCACATGTACAAAAATACTTACAGCAGCTCTTTTTGTGGTAGCAAAGGATTGGAAATTAAGGGGATGCCCATTAACTGCGGAATGGCTGAACCAGTTGTGGCATATGAATGTAATGGAATACTACTGTGCTATAAGAAATGATGAGCAGCAGTCTTCAGAAAAACCTGGAAAGACTTGCATGAACTGATGCTGAGTCAAGTGAGCAGAACCAGGAGAATGTTGTATAGTAACAGCCATGTTGTGTGGTGACTAACTTTGATGGATTTAGCCTTTCTCAGCATCGCAAGGATCTAAGACATCTCCAAAAGTCTCATGACAGAAAATGTTATCCACATCCAAAGAAAGAACTATGGAGTTTGAAGGCAGATTGAAGCATACTATTTGCCCTTTTTTTCCCTTCTGTTTTGTTTTGTTTCTGCTTTCTTGTGGTTCCTCCTATTGGTTCTAATTCTTCCTTACAACATGACTAATGTGAAAATATGTTTAATAGGAATGTATATGTATAGGCTATATCAGATTGCATGCCATCTTGGGGAGGGAGAGGGAGAAAAATTTAAAACTCAAAAGCTTATGGAAGCAATTGCTAATAACTCAAAATACATTAATAAAAAACACAAAAAATAAAATGGGGAGGTTCTGGATTTGGAGACCTGTGCCATATACCTAGAGGTAGGTGATTGCTGAAAGACCTCTACTATGGTAGAGAAGATCGCCACTACTGATTGAACAGACAGAGGAGGCTTTGAGATTTCTTTTAAGTAGATCAGACTGTGCAGGTTAAGGTGAATGAATCTGTAGGATCAGTTCAGCTGTCGCACAAAGTTGTTGTCATCTTTTTTTGACAGGATAGAAAGTGTGATGAGTTACTTTTTGGGGTTTTGCTGTTTTTGTTATTGCACAAGTTTAAGTCATTTTTATTTTAATCATTTTCTATGTTAAAGAAAATAAATCACTGCCCAATACTTAATACTTATTTGTGGCATTGCATGCTTTTTGTTTTCCTTTTTAAGAAAGCACTATTGCCCATATTTTGGGTCAGCCCTAGATATGAGCCATACCTAAGCACTGCTTTTGAAATTTTTTCCTGGATTTCTCCAGAGTGGAAATAAATAATACCATGTAGTATTTATATTGCAACTACTATATGCCAAGCACTGTGCTAAGAACTTTATAAATACCTCATTTGATTCTCACAAAAACCCTAGGAGGAAAATGCTATTATTATTCCCTTTTTACAGATGAGGAAACCAAGGCAAACAGAATTTAAGTGACTTACCAAGGGTCACCTAGTAAATATCTAAGGTCTAATTTGAACTCAGGTCTTCTGACTCCAGGCTCAGTACTCTATCTACTACCACCTAGCAATGATACAAAAAGAAACGTGAAATCTAACCATCTCTACCCTTTTATGAGGATCATGTCTTCTCAGGATGAACCTCATCTTATTTGAGTCCTGAGGAAGACACCTTTATAGGACACCCTACATCTTGAGTCACACAGACAATTGTGATCAAATCTGACAGTTGGCAGGTGCAAAGTTAGCTCCTGTCCTCCTACCCAAAAGAGATTTGTTGGACATTGATTCAAGAAGAAATTAGTAAGTTTAGCAAAGTTCCAACAACAGTTATCTCTGACTAAAATGTCTAGCATTTGAATGAAACAAGAAGCTGATTTAAAGCAAAGAAACATACAAACTTAAAAAGTAAACCTAGTTGTTTTTTTTTCTTTTCTCCCACCTACATTACTTCTATGAGTTGTTTTCGTCTAAGGTATGGTCACATTAAAAACAAAACAAAACAAAACAAAACAAACAAAAATACTAGCTGCTGAACCAGTAACCTAAATACCAATTTAAGATTATTCTGAAGATCTTAATCTCATGTCATTAACCAGGATTTTACTTTTTGTCATATGCCAAAGGATGTTGGGATGTGAAGGGTTAACAATGGAAGGTTATAGTAGCTCTGGCTCTAAATGTCCATAACTGAACTATTAACCTTCAAGAACAAATAGAAAACCTTCTGTTTAGCCCTTTATAACATAGTCACCTTCTACCTGTCCAGTTTTCTTGCACTTTACTCCCTTCTACAAATCCTGTGATTCAATGGCGCTGGTCTCTCTACTGCGTCTCCTGCAGGACACTTCATCTGTGGATTGTGTCCCCAATACCTACACTTCTCTCCATTGTCTCTGACTCCTAGCTTTCCTGACTTCCTTTGAGTTTCAGCTAAAACCCTATCTTATGCAAGAAGCCATTCTCTATCTTTCTTTAATCTTGGTGTCTTCACCCTGAGATTACTTTCAAGTTATCCTGTATATAACTTCTGTGTACATGTTCGTATTGTCTACCCCAATAGATTGTGAAGTCTTTGAGGGAAAAAGACTATTTTGTTTTTTCTTTCTTTTCTTTGTATCCTCAAAACTTAGTATACTCCCTGACACATAGTAGGCCCTTATTAAATGTTTCTTAACTTATGATCCTTCTGAAGACTTCTTCAGTTTTATACCAACCATTCTCAGCAGGCAAAAGAACAAGTTACTCCACATTAAAGGGGAGAAGATGATGTGACTGAGTTGAAATCCAAAGTCATTTTTTTGTGGAAACTGGAAATTAAATTGGTATCATTGACCTAACTGGGAAATATGACACTGGGAGAAAATTCAGTTATTTGATTGAGAGTTGAGAGGACCAAGAAGTGGTAAGGAACACCCATTCTTCACTAAATTTAGTCTGAGCCAACTAGGTGGGTGAGGAGATTCCAGTGGGACAGTCTTGGTGAAGACAGTCAGTCCACAGATTCACATGCTGGGGGAAGAAGGGGTGGCTTGGTCTCTCTCCTTCCTCCACCTCCAGTGGTCCTCAGTCCTACTCCTCTTTCTTCTCCTATAGCCATTGCATCCCCAACCTTGATATTGGTATGGTCTAACCATCTTCAGACCACAGTGAGGAGAAAGCAAAGTCAAAAAAGCATTAAGTAATCACTTACTATGTGTTAGGCATTGTGCTAAAGGCTGAAGATACAGAAAACGGTAAAAATAATACCTGCTCTCAAGGAGTTTACAATCTAGTGGTGAAGACAATATGCTAACACCTATGTTCAAACAAGATAAGAAAGAGATAATCTCAGAGGGAGGGCATTACCATTAAGAAAGACTGGGAAAGGTCTTTTGTAAGAAGTAGGATTTTACTTGAAACTTGAAAGAAGCCAGGAAAGGGAGATGAGGAGAGAAAACATTCTAGGAATGGAGGACAGTCTGTAAAAGTGCACAGAATCAAGAGATACAGTGTCCCGTATAAGGAACACAATGTGACCAGTGTCATTTTATCATAGAGTTTGTGGAGGAAAGTAAAGTGCTAGAAGACTAGAAAAGCAGGAAGCAGATAGGGTATAGAGGACTTTAAAAGGTGAACACATGATTTTATATTGATCTTCAAGGTAATAGAGATCCACTGGACTTTATGAAGTAAAGGGATGACATAATTAGGTTTGTACTTTAGGAAGCTCACTTTGATAGCTAAGTGGAATAAAAATGTGAGTTAAGGAGACCGACCATCAAGTTGTTGCAGTAGTACAGGAGTGAGGTGATGAAGGCCTGCACCAGGATAAAAGCAATGACAGAGAAGAGAAGTGGAAGTGTACTGACCTACTTCAAAAGCAGAACAAACAGGGCTTATATTGGATATGGGGAGAAAGCATGCCACTCCAGATATGGAAACTGAAGTCAAAAGCCTTGGCTGTCCAAGACTATTCACAAGTCTGAACATTCCAAAGGAAGCTCAGATCTTCAAGGCTGACATCTAGGGTGTGAAATCCAGTTCAGTAAGTCAAAAGTTGGCATCTAGGTGGTGCAGTGGATAGAGTGCAGGGTCTGGAGTCAGAAAGACTCATCTTCCTGAGCTCAAATCTAACCAAGGTGTAGGGTAAGTTATTTAACCCTGTTTATCTCATTTTTTTCCCTCTGTAAAATGAACTGGAGAAAGAAATGAAAAAAACGCACTTGAGTATTTTTTACCAAAATCCCCAAATGGGATCACAAAGAGTTAAACACAACTGAAATGCCTGAATAGCAAGATTATTAGGCAAGGAAATTTTCATGGTAGATATCCTTCGTATCATACCACATAGCACATGTGACTCTAACTATGTAACGATAACAACAACATATCATTTCAATAGCTCTTTAAGGTTTTCAAAGTACTTTACAGAAATTATCTCATTTACTTCTCACAACGATCCTGAGAGATATGTGCGATTATTAAGATGAGATAATTGATGCAGAGATTAAGTGACTTGCCCAGTCACATAGGTAGTAAATGTCTGAGGCAGAATTTGAACTCATATCTTCCTAACTCCAGGTCCCCCACTCTCTATAAAGGTTATACTCTGCTGTAAGGCAGGGCCTAGCCTGATTATTATATAAATGCCACACCTCAGTTCATTGGAGTAGCTGCCAAATTCAAAAAGGTTGTAGTATCTTCAGAAAATTTTTCCCTGTCTTAATTTTATCCATCTCCCCAACCATTGACAGGTCTGACAATCATTTTTATTGGCAAAGTTGTTTGTGTTGTCTAGGCAGATGGCTTTCAAATGAATGACGTGACACAACCTTGAGACCGTAAGTTATTTTGCCCAGTTTCAATCATTCATTCTCTGTCAGTTAAAATGCCCATCATCTTTTATATCTGTTTAATCCATACTGACACACTAGCAATAGAAAACAATATCTCTTGCCTTTAGGGAAAAGAAGGAAAGTCATTTGTAAGTGTCTGCATGACTATCAATGACTTCATGGTGGGAGACTAAAGGAACTCAGTTGTCTGGGGCAGGCATTGGTGAAACCAAAAGTGAAAAAATATGATTTTCCTCTTCATTTTAAATTAACACGTGCCTTCCTGAAATGCTCCTAATTGTTTTTGTTTCCCTCCTCCTCCCTACTGCTTATCACCACTAACCAAAAAAAAAAAAAGATATTAGGTGAAAAGACATTACAAAGACTTCGACTGAAAAAAAAATCTGATTATGAAATTTGTATCTTGGGCAACTAAGCTGAGAGATTTATATTATGTTTTGATTATTAGGTATTACAAGGGCAGCTAGGTTGCACAGTGAGTGCCAGGCCTGGAGTCAGGAAGACTCATCTTCCTTAGTTCAAATCTGGCCACAGACATTTACTAGTTGTGTGACCCTGGGCAAATCACATAACCCCATTTGCTTCAGTTCTTCATTTGTAAAATGAGCTGGAAAAGAAAATGACAAACCATTCCAGCATCTTTGCCAAGAAAATCCTACATGGGGTCACAGAGATAGACATGACTGATAAACAAAACTAATGTATTAATTATAATTAATTATAAATGCCTTTTCTCAGAGTCACATTAAGTCTGCAATGAACATTTTAAGGCAAATCAAATACTCTCTATTATGGATTTTTTTTATTTCTGTTAAGATAAATAATTTAAATCATGTCCCTAATATTTTGATAGGAAGCCTAACTCTAGGTGTGTTTGTTTGTTTGTTTGTTTAAGGACAATTAAAGGTTAAATATACCTTCAGTATATTTGCCTTCTAGTACATTTTCTGTAAAAGTGCTGGTTCAGTTGCTCTAGACAGCTCAATAAACTGTCCTAAACCCAGGTACCCAGATGGCACAGATGATTGACTTAGCTGGAGCGGATACAGGTCAAGAACAAGGAAAGGATACAAGATGAAAAACCATCTTTGTAACCAGCGAGGTCAGTACACAGTGAGAGTCTTCCTCAGTCCTGAACTCAAAGCAGCTAAGAGCTGTTAAATGAGTAAAGGTGAAGATCTTTCCTGGTCAGAGGAGCAATGTCCACTCTCCCTGCAATTGCTTTTATCCCCAAATACTGAATGCTGCAATCAGCTGGGAGGTTGCTTGAGTAATAATCAAGACAGGATCTACATTATTTGAGACATGTCTTTTATATTTTACATCTTTTTTCCTCTGTTTTATAATCTTATTTTGTTCCCCTTCTTTTTCTAGTGAAAGTAGAAAATCTAGCAAAATGCTAACTATGCTCAGTGCCCTCAGAGGATGTATCTCAATGGGAGTTGCAGCAAGGCCTCACCAAGGTTCACCATTATAGTTCATGCGCATGAACTTCTTCTTGGGTAGTGGAAGAAGCATAACAACACTACTGAATGAAATGGAATGAGTGACTAAATCTCTTTTCAACCTTCAGATTCATAGCAACAGTGTAACGCCGGTTGAAGTCTTCTTCTCTCTCAGTCATCCTTTGAGTCTCCTTGACTTTAAAAGGTGGGACACTGAAGCAATTTAGAAGAAACTAGGACATATAGAAAGTCAGTAAAATGGCAGACCTGGAAATTACTATGTACTATGAGCATTTAGCAATACATATTTATCAACATAGTTCATAGGTAGATCTTATATCTAAGTACCTTCCATCACATGGAATGAAATGCTTGGCAAATCCAAATGCAATTCTTATGTCAGTGTTACTTGGAACAGTCCTTGGGGTAGCATGATTTCTTTCTAGTCAAGCTCAAACTCAGAAGCTTGGGCAGGGGAGGGGGGTGGGGGAAGTTCCTATCGGACATGTGGAAATACTATACTTTTTAAGGCAGCTAAACATATAATTTAAAAACAGCAACAATAACAACAAATTTTGCTGATATCTTTTTTTTTTGTCCATTACCTTAATTTACAAATAGATACTTACCTCCTTCCTGAACCGTAGAGCTGACCCTTGTAATGAAAAATAAAGGAGATGGGGAAAAGTGAACCAGAAAAAGAAATAAATACATTGACTGTGTCTGATATCATATGTGATACTTCAAACTCACATTCCCTGACGTCTTCAATGAAAGGTATGAGGTACATTTTCTCACCTCTTCTTTGGGGTCATTCTATCTATGTCGTGCACAGCAGCTTTTGTTTTTGTTTTTATTTTCCTTCATTTGCATTGTTATATCGTTTTGTGTATTTTTTCCTTGATTATGTTTATGTTATTCTGTATCAGTTTCTTTAGTTGGAACTTTGTTATAAGCTTTGTTATCCTTCTCTGAACTTTTCATATATGTCACTTTTTGCAGTATCATAGTAGTAGTAGTAGTAGTACTAGTACTAGTACTAGTAGTCACAGTTGTAATTGTAGTCATAGTTGTAATTTTTGTTATAGTTGTACTTGTTACTTTGTTTTCAGTTCTTTGCTACCACAGAAAAAGCACTGCAGTGACTATTTTCATCTGGTATCATTCTTTCCATCTGATCTCTTTGGAGTATGTGACTAGCAGTAAAAATATAATTTTCAAAAACAATTATTTGAACCCTCCTTTCTATACTTTCCTAAGCAATTGGCTTGGTCCCACACTACTATGATGGGAATCGTAGGGTAACTAACAGTCTATTCCAGGATCCCTGCTAGTAGTCGTGAGGGTCCCACTTGAATGTGTATAGCTTCCCCAGGCAACTGCAATGCTTCAGAGACACTGCTTCCATCTAGAGCCAGAAGGGCTGTCAGAGGTTATCTAGTTTGACCCCTTCATTTTAGAGATAAATCAACTGAGCTCATTTCCCACAGTCAATAAGTATTAGCAGCAGCATTAGAACCCAACTCCTTCTTCTCTAAAGTGGGTGTATTTTCCACTTTTCCCACTCCTGCCTTCACTTCCCTCCCATCCCCCATCTGATTTCTCAGCAGAATTATTCTTGGATTCTTTCCACCAGCCCACCAAACTCACGCACCACTCAAGCATAACCTCCTCAAGGTCAGGATTGGTATTTGAAGGGTTTCTTAGTAATAGGAACCTTATTTTACATACATACATAATACATACATACACACACACACACACACACACACACACACACATATCACTATAAAATAATGAAAAGAGCTGGCCAGCCAGCCCTAATCTAGATTCTGTTAGTATTCTTAATTATCTGTCAGAGATGACAACAATTTTTTTAAAATTTTTGATCACAGGATAGCATGAGGAGAGTAATATTTTCTCTCACTCTAACCTCATGACTTTCAAGTATAGTACCCTCAAATTCCAGAAACCAAAAGGTTAGTAACAACTCTAAAAGGTACAAGATGCATATCATTTCTTGTTCATAGAATTATATACTCAAGTTAATTTCATCCAGTCCAGCCCCCCTTTCCCCACCACTTACTTTTAAAAAAAAGATGAAACAATGGCCTAGATTGGGTGTGATTTTCCCAGCATCATCCAGCTGTTAGGCATCACAGCCAGGGCCAGACCGAGACAAGTTTCCTGACATGCCCTATAATGGAATTTCAGGATCACAGAATATCAGCACCATAAGGACCTTGGCCACCTTGTTATTTTTCCACTATGGTATTCCAGCCTGACCTTGGATCAGCACTTAAGAGTCCTGACATTTTATTCTTGAATTGCCACTGATATACAGGGATTTGGGGCAATTCATGTGACCTTTAAAATTAGGATAGTAATATCTTTTCTCTCTCTAACCCCATGATGATTTATGTATTTGACTTAACCAAAAGAGATCCAAGTATATAAATATAATTTTTCCCTGTAAAATAAATCTTATATGCTCACTATCATTTGAATTTTTATCTGAATCTAGAAATATCTTGAGTGAGACCTAGTTTTCCATGATGTATTGTTATCTATGAAAGATAATTAAGAATACTAGCAGAATAGAAGTTAGGGCTGGCTCTTTTTATCATTGTGTAGATTTTCCCCAACATTTTATTTTTTACATATGCTCTATAATGTTTCTGTCATGAAGAACCCTTTCAAATAAATGTGTTTCCCTATTGGTATTTGCTATTGGTATCAAAATAACACTGATTTCACAATGTTACACCTCTACTTAATATACATCAGCGGCTCCCTGTGCTTCTGGATCAAAAAAAATCTCCATTTTACTCAAATAGATGCATTTGAGGACCCTTCAGCCTGGATTCAAAACTCCTACTTTCATATCCTTGTGTAGGTTGTCCTTCATGCCTGGGTGTTAGTACTTCTTCAGCTCACCCTCACAGAATCTGTAGCCTCCTTCAGCTTCCCTTCAGGTATCATATCCTATGGCAATCCTTTCCAGAATCCCCGAGAGTTAGTACTCTTGTTATGCTCTCCCATGTACTGACTTCAAATTATTGTGGAATACTTATTTGTGCAAAGTTTATAGAACATACAATCCTCGAAAGAAGGCATCCTTCATTTTGTCTTTATAACCCTAGTGCTTCTCCCAGTGAGCTGTGCATTTTTTTCTTTTTGCTCTGTTTTATCTGAACCTATAATTTCACTAATGCAGAGAATTCCAGTAAGTACACACTGTCTACCATTGTTGATCTGAACTTATCTCCTCAGATAGGTGCCTGGGGGCACTAAGATTTGAGGGATGGGGTGCAGTGAAATGACTTGTACCAAATTTCAGTACACAATCATCACAGATTTTATGTCAATTTTTGGCCAAAAAGTGGGGTGCGACCATTATGTGAAGCTTTTAAAAATTGTGACAATATTCCTTAAAAATCACTTATTACTAACTCTCTTTGGTGCAAGATTAGGATGCACCTCACCATTATGTACTCGTGAATATACATTAAAATTGGGAAGATGAAAGTCTTACCATATCGTGTGACTTACTCATGGCAGCTTTGCCTGCTCCCCTGCTCCCCTTGGGCCTATAGCTCTTCATTGGGTTGAGTGGCAATACCATTAGTTCTGCAGCACTCTAAACAAACCACTCAAGTCAGCTTTGGGAAATATACTGACAATGCATGTGCCCCGAGAATTCTCTAGGCTCATGGCTCACAATGCAGGAGAGATAAATGTGTACCCATATGCTACTGGTAAATTCCTTGCTGCTCTGTTTACCCTTTAAGCAATGTGCAGAACAGAATTATACCATGTGAAAATTATGCCATGAAATGTTGTAAACCATATTTTGGACTGAAAAAGACGGTGCAATGATTATGTGGTGAAATATGGCAATCAGAAGCCAATGTGAGACAGAGGCAGAATGGGGAAGTAACTTTTCTTAAGGAGGCCAGTTCTTTATTCATTATTCAATTTATTCAGTTATAAGTCATCTTAATATTAGATTTAATTGCTCATGCATTTAAGTAAATAGTAGTACTGATGCTATGGTAGTGGTGCTGGTGAGGCAATTGGGGTTAAATGACTTGCCCAGGGTCACATAACTATTAAGAGTCAGGTATGAGGTCGGATTTGAACTTAGATTCTCCTGACTCTAAGTCCAGTGCTTTATCCACTGTGCCACCTGGCTGCTCAGGAGTTTCTAAGTTTAAATTCTGCCTCAGACCCTAGTTAGCTGGACAACCCTTATAAGTTAGTTTGGTTCTCTCAACTTCAATTTCATCATCTCTAAAATGGGGATAACAATAGCATCTACCTCCCAAAGTTGTTGTCCAGTCATTCAGTTGTGTCCGACTCTTCATGACCCTGTGGACCACAGCCCACCAATGCTATCCATAGGGTTTGTTTTTTATTTTTTTTATTTTTGTAATTTTTTAAAATTTTGAACTTAAATATAAAATAAGAAAAAAAAAGAAGCATTGCCATATGCACAGCAGAATGTGAGAGAGGATTCAAAATATGCAGCAAGACATTTCTATTTCAAGAAAGCAGATATAATATATAATATATAAAATAAAAAATACTGTGCATTGTATGTGTATATATGAATATCTATATACCCACATACACACATATATACATATATATATACATCCATACACATATATAGACATATACATATAAATATATGCATATGTGTATATACACACATATATCCATACATACATACATGTGTACATACATGTACTTAGATATCTCTAATTATACTCATATTGATATGCATCTTTGTAAGACCATACCAAACTTATTTGTCTTCTGTTCTCTGAGGGTGAATAACTTCTTCCTTCATAAGTCTAAGTCTTTCCATATTTTTCCAAGTCCACCAACTCATTATTTCCTACACCACAGCAATATCCCAACCTTATATTGCCCATTTGTTTTAAATAGTCCGAAACAATGTTTATGAATATGGCTGGCACCTAATGTAGTTTCCCTATTTTTCTCTTTTGATTAAATCCATTTTATCCTTAACTTTGTACAATATCATGATTATCACCTCTGCTCCTTTTCCCCTAACAAATTCTGCTCCTGAACTTTACTTTATGTTTGTGTGTAGCTCTTATTTCCTATCCCTCCTGACTCCTTTACTTTACTTCTGCCTTCTACCTTGCCCTCTTATTACTTAATTTACCTGCTCCCCACCCCATCCATGAGGTTTTCTTAGCAAAGTAGTTAGTCATTCTCTTCTCCAGTGGATTAAAGAAAACAGAGGTTAAGTGACTTACCCAGGGTCACACAGCTAGTAAGTAAGTATCTGAGGTCCAATTTGAACTCAACTCTTCCTGACTCCAGACTCAGTGCTATAGACATTGAACTACCCAGCTGGCCTTGGGTTGTTGTGAGGATCAAACGACATGACAAACTTTAAAATATTGTATAAATATCATCATCATCATCATCATCATCATCATCATCTTAAGAATTAAGTCTGTTGGGACATTTAGAAAATAGTTCTTTAGGACTATATCTACAGAGCTTAGGTGTTTGCCAGAAATAATGATATCTGTGGTGAAGTTTTATAAATAAGCTGATCAGAGATACAGAATCTAGGAAAAGGGACTGGGGAATAAAGTTGCTTTGCCATCTATACTTATGAAATTTTCTGCTAGTGCTTCCTGGAAAACAAACAAGATAAGATCTGCTAGTTTACTGTTGAGTACTGCTGAGGACTTGGTAACTGATTAGCTAGGATAGATGTGGAAAAAAAAAAGAAAAGAATCCATCAGAATTGTACAGTCTATTAGAGTTAGAGTGTTCAGGAAGTAAACACACTATCCTTTTTTTCTAGGAGATTTCTGGACTCTATTATTATTATTTTCAAAATTTTTGGCAAGGGCAAGGGAGGAGGGTGGCAGGGAGGAGAAAGAGGTTGGTCAAAGAGGAGAGTGGTTTTGAGGATGTTTAAAATTAAGGAGTAATACTTATCAGACAGGTTCCATATTGAAGACCAAGTATGTGACATCATGAGCTGAGCTTCTTCAGTGATAGCTATATGATAGGGTCATAGTTTGAGAACTGAAAGTGACTTTAGGGGGCCAGGTCTGGCACTCTCCTTTTATAGGTGATGAAGTAGAGGCTGAGAAAGGTCAAGTGATTTGCCCAGGTTAATGTTTCTGAACTCAGGTCTTCTTGACTCCAAGCCCAGCATTCTATCCACTGTGCCACTTAGCTGTCCCTAGTGGGCCCTGTTTTCAGACCACTGGCCCCCAAACCACATCCTCAATATTCATAACTGATCGATGCTACTGAGTTTAGTCCTATCAAACTAGAACCTCATCTTGTGATGTGAGCCAAAAAAGTAGCCCTAAGCAAACTGGTGACCTATTGTTCCTTCCCCATGCACAAGGATTGGACAATAGAGGCTATTCTGCACTTTCACATTGTATTTTTACTGATTTCCTTCCAAGGGGAAAATGATAGGAATCTTGTGGGCACTGTAGCCAGGACAATAGGAATTAGGGACCTCTACCTTTCCAAATACTTGATAAAGTATGAAGGGAGAGGGAAGAGTAGAGATCCCCAGCTACATCATGGACCTTTGAAAAAAAATAGAGTCTGGGATTAGTTAAATATGAACTTGCTCAAACTGGGGATGAGTTAGAGGTCTCTTAATAGTCTATACACCATAATCTGATATTTCCCTGAGAACACAGCTTTTCTGCTAGCTGCACAGTGGGGAAGATGTTCAATATCACTCCTGCATAGGTACCATAGCACTGAAGAATTGATAGGGACTTAAAAGACATTTCAATACAAGCCTTCCATTTTTGATGATTAGGCCCAAACCAGTCAAGTGAATTATTTGGGTTCCTGAAGATGAGTAAGAACTAGGACCAAGATTTTTAGATTTTTAACTCTGTTACTTTGACTCCTCCACACGCCCTCTCTCTTTAAAGCATGACCAGAGTAGAAGGTGTAAGGGTCAAGGAAAGGGCCCAACTTCCCTGCTTCCTTCCTCCTCTATCACTACCAAATAGAAGGACCCTGGGGATTCGATATCTATGATGGTTTAGAGTTGTGTGTGAAACAAAGAACAATCCCCTTTCTCAGTCTGGTAGAGGTAGAGAGCAGATGATTACAGGAGTTAGGTAGAGTGGATACTGGGAAGGGGGTTCACTCCAGGATCTGAAATGCCTCTGAATTTCTTAGGATGTGCAGAGAAGAGGCCTAGAAGCCCATAGAGTATATAAGGGCAAAAATTTAGGGGGAAGAGGCTCCTAGGATTCAGATTCCTGGGGATAGGGTCTATTGTGGAGGCCTAACAGGGCTGGCTAAGCCTGTCAGGGTAGGAGGAGGATATATCTTTGATGAAAGTCTCATTTCTGTCTCTGTGAGAAAGGACAGGGTATGTCATCCACTGTGGCTGAGTATCAATGAAATAAAAGGCTTGGCCAGCAATGGGAGATGCCTGAAGCACTAGCTTTGAAATAGATTTGATAGATTTTGTCCCCTGGCTCAGATAGAGATTCATTACAGAGAGTCAAATGAAACAGGGAGACTTTAGACAGACCAAGCAGAGTGAAAGGAAGCCTTTGCCATACATCTTTAGACTAGACTGTGCTGGGTTGGTTCAAGCCAAGATGAGTCAAACACTTCCACTTTGTATGTACTTTCAGTATAGGAATCACAACAGAAACAATGAAAACAACATTAATTAGCTTTTCTATAGTGCTTGAGTGTTTCAAAGCACCTTCCATATATTATCTAGTTAGATCCTAGCAACAACCTTGTGAGATAGGTGCTATTATTATCCTTATTTTACAGATGGGAAAACTGAGGATGAGAGAGATCAAATGACTTTCCCAGGGTCACATAAATAGCTAAAAGTTTTCTTAAAAAAGAAATTAACAATAAAGGTTGGCCTCTAGGAGAATAACTTCGAATTAGAGAGTTGAAGGCCTGGAAAAAAATTAGCATTCAAAGGCCCTATACGTCTGTTCCATCCTTTTCCCAATTGAAAGAGCTGTTTTATTTCCCTCCTTTTCTGTCCTTCTTCTTCCCTCCCACTCCTTAAAACCTTGTTCTCTGCCTCTTCCTCAGTGTTACTCATACTTTTGCAATAGAACTTCACTGTAACTTCTACCAAACTCAAAATTGTCCATCTTTCTGATTTGAAAGTTGAAGATTTTGACTTCCAACCACATTCTGACATATATAAGTAGGAGGCATGAGAGTCACAAGTGACTGGCCAATGTAGTATTGATCCTCTCCCTCTGTGTTTGTTTATACCCTTTAGTACTTGTCGTCTTCATAATCAATTGGTTCAATTTATCTGTGTAGTATTTGACATCCTGAGAGCTTCTCCTAGCTGTCATCATCTGAATTGCCCATTTGTACTCTATATAATTCATTGGTAGCTCCGGGAAAGGACTTGACTGTAATGGCTACTACCTATGTGAATGGGAGAAAGTTATCACTCTCTGGACCCAAGTATCTTCAGCCATCTAATGAGCTGTTAGCATTAAATGATCTTTGAAGTCCCTTGCAGTTCTAGAGGTATGATCCAGTGATCATTTGAGTCTACCACCTGGGTCTTTTTTATAACATTAATTATTCCGGTTTGAGTCCATTTTTTTAATCTGCTAATACATCCTTTCCAAACCTGTGCCATCTCAGAGCCTCTCAGAGTAAAAATTATTATTCTATTTATTTTTACCTATTGATGCCCATTTAGATTTTAAATCCTGTTAGGATAAGGATTGAATTGTATATTTCCAACATCAGTATACCTTGGGCATAAGACATGCTGAATATTTTTGCTGATTCATAGGGCCAAAAAAAAAGAATCTAGTTTATTGCTGAAGTCATTTATTTAGCAGCATGCTAAAGGGGCCTTAGTGCAGTGAATGAGATAATGTAGTTCATGGAGCTTTCCTTGGAAGTGAGTGAATTAGGTTTTAAGCATAAACTAGTTTGGGAAAAAATGCGCCAAATAAAATCTTGTTCAGTCAACTAAAGCAGTTATTATGTACATAACTGATGAGCAGCCAGTTGTTTGGGAAATAACTTATTGCTAAACTAAAATCACACTGTTCTCCTTACTTACCCTCACAAGATTATGTGATCTGTGTTAAGAAATGCAGCCTAAGTCATAGGAGAGAATTCACCCCAAAGCCTAAGATTTACCTTACCTTTCACAGAAACAACAATTGCTTTATGTTTTGGTTTCCAGTTCCTAATTTCCTTAGTCCCATTCTTGGTCCATTTTGGATGCTATTGAAATGAGCAGAAGGGCCTCACATTCCTTCTTCCAATTGAACTAATCTGTCCACTTTAAAATTCACACAGACACAATACTTCAACAAATTAAGTCTTTCAGTTGGATAGATCTTTCTTTCACTCTGTCTTGTTTCATGAACACAGATTTGTTTGAATAGCTATCTGTCAGCTGGCTCCAATTTGAACCCATATGCCTCTTAGGGGTGCAGACTCTGTCTGTCTCTCTGGAGCCTTTCTATACATCACCATTCAGCTATTTCCTTTCCAGATGTACCAGGAGCCATAGTCTGCTGCTTCTTTTAGCTCAATACAATCATGCCCTAGGTTTTTACTTACATAGGAGCTGTAGATCTTTAATTAAACTATTTATGTCTCTGCCCTACCCAGACAGAATGAACTGAACAGCCATAAATTATGAGAAAGCAGCTGTTTAAAAGGATATTTGTTTTGTCTCTGTTTTGTGAGAAACAAAACATTCTTTTAATGTTTTGCTAAGTAATACTTTGTAATCTATCATTTTGTAACAGAGGTGTTTGTGAACCATTAATTGAAGGTAATATCTGCTGGAAGAGATTCTCTCTCTAATCTTCACAGAAAAGTCATTTATCTGTTCCATTTCCACTGTGATTAAGGAGGAAATTTGGAACATATTGGTGTTGTTGTCCAGTTGTTTCAGCTGTGTCTGACTCTCCGTGACCCCCCCACTTGGGGTTTTTCTTAGCAAAGATACTAGAGTAGTTTGCATTCCTTCTCCAATTCTTTTTATAGATGAGGAAACTGAGGCAAATAGGGTTAAGTGACTTGCCCAGAATCACACAGCGGTAAGTGTCTGAGGTCAGATTTGAACTCAGGAAGATGAGCCTTTCTGACTCTAGGCCTGACACTCTATCACACTTCACCACCTAGCAGCATATTGTAGTATAGTATATAATGCTTAGAAAACTAAAATTGCCCACTTTGTGGCTTTAGAGAAACCGATAAATCACTTCATGCTAACAATGTTTTCCATAGTAAAGAGACTACATGTGTTCAGAATGTGGACAACGGTTTTCTTAAAATGTCATGCAATTTGTCTTTAAATGAAAAGAACTAGAATTGTCATTCAATTCATGAGAGCAGGCATTTTTTTTTAAGAAGAACTAATGGGTAATCTGAGTCTAGTACTCCAAACTTTAATTCAGCTCCTCCAAACTCAAATCTTGTGTGTTTGACTAGTCTTGACCATCCCTCTGGCCTTCAACGTTACCTTTGGGAATCACAGCATTTTCTTCATGTAGGTAAAGGACCCCCATCTTCCTCCTCTCCCCCACCAGCTTAGATGCAAATATTGGAGGCAGCAATGCAAAGTAGTGTAAAGAGTGGTTCAAAGCCTCTCTGAGGCTGGCTGCATCTGATTATGAAAAATCCAGGAAGGCAGGTAAGTGGAAGACAGGAAACGATGCTTTTCCAGGCTTTTGCTTAGCTTGGCTAAGTACCCTTCCCATACCCTCTTATACTCATCTACTCACTTACCTGGGAGAACAGACAAGATTTAAGGTTAGATGAATGGGGAATCTTAGTAATTATTACTCAAATATCATTACCTGGTTTATAATCTCAACTTCAGAAATTAAAATGGAGGCGTGATTGCATTTGAAATACTCGTGCTAAACTGCTACAGTAAGATTTTTGATGGAGATCCCAACATCAACATAAAGGAAATTTAGTCTACAGGAGAAAAAAAAATTACCCACAGGACCTCAGCTAGCTCTGAAGACCTTGCTCTTTGTTCTAAAGTGGTTGTTACTGGGGGTAAAAAATCTTTTCCTGATGATATGACAAGCTTCATAATCAATATTCTTTAAGGGAACAGATTAGGAGAAAAATAATTTTTATTTTTTTGCTGGTCCCAAGAAAGGGCTTTTGGCCTTCCCCCCTCTCCCCCGCCAAAATAAAAAAGATCCATAGTAAGAAAAAGCCTATGGGGTTTAAACCAAAAGAGTCTAGGAGTACCTGTTCTTCACATGAGAAAGATACAGACAAGGATTTCAGCTGAACCAGAAGCTGGAGGAGAACAACATTACTATCAGCCTGAGCAGGTTACATATGAATAAAGACAGGCAAAGCACTAGCAGAAACCTTTGGTCTAGCCAAGCTGTGTCTAGCATTATGAAAAAAGACTGTATTCAGCTAAGCAGAATCCAGTAAAGGTTATGAGGCCAACATGGAGCAAGCCTATCAGAAACATTTTTAATGACATTAATAGAAAATAGTGGCTTTTTAACAACCATTAGTAGAAAATAGAATCAAAGATATGTTTTCCCTCTATGAACATGTTTTCTATTTGTTCATGCTTTTACTGATATGGCTTAACTATATGGGTGTTTCTTGAGATGTGAACCCTAGCCGCACATATTCCTTGACTGTGTACCTTTTTGTTTCTGTTTCCAATGCATGTCCACTCATTTCACTGGCATGTATTGTGATAGAGTGTGTTCTAGGTGTATGTGGGTAAGGTTTAATTGCTACTTTCCTTCTTATACATTTTCATGAAATATCTTTGGTCTGAAATAATTGTGTACGTTCTTTTCCTTCTGCTCTGTCTCTACTTACTACTCATTTGTATTTGATACTTGGACAAGATATACACACACATGCATACACACACACACACACACACACACACACACACACGCGCACACACATTGATTGAATAATTCAGGGGGCAACTAGTCCAAATGCGTATTTTAATGTGGGCAATAGGCATTTTTCATTCACTTTGTTTTTACAGTGTTCATGTTATCTATTGTTTTAGAAATGACTTGATTTCATTGAAGAGGCTTTGTAGTGTTCTACAATTCAAAGTAATTAGTACAGTGCCATCTACACATAAGCATACTTAGAGTCTTCATAAATTATTAAGAATTCTTCTCCTGTTTGGACCTGTTTAGGACATCTACACAATTGGTGAACATCTTATGTAAGGCTCTATCTCCCTTTAAGGTTACATTTTGCCCTGCTTTGTCATATGCAAGTAATAGAAACAATAAGATTTTATATTTTTTACATTATTCTGTCATTTGTGTAATGGTATAGCTAAAGTCTACTACAGAAATATGAAAGCCTGCGCGATGCATTTTTATATTTTCTCTAAGAAAACAGTTCTGGCACAGAATATTTTCAAGAATTTTTTGATACCTTCCCTGTCATGACTGTGTATGAAAAATATATATTTTTTAAAATTTCATATTATTTTAGAATCTCCTTGAAATGTTTTTTTAATCTTTGAAGGTTTTCTTCCTTCTTAACAGTTATTCATAATTTTGAATATTTTGAAAGTAAGCTAATATTCTAGAACCCATTGGCTTAACTTTTTTTTAAAGGTTTTATTGGTGCCTTTTATTTTAACTTCACAGTTGTTTCTGAATATGTTCTTTCCCTCCATGTTTCTTTCCTTATAATAAAGAAGGAAAAGCTAAAATAAAACAAAATGAAAAGATAAAAACAACAACAACAACACATCTCTTTTATCTGAGGACTTAAATAATATTTCTTACCCACAGTACTTCCCTCCTCCAATGGTAAAGAGATGTGTATTTCCTTATGTCTTTTCCACAGACAAGATTGACCATGATAGTGTTCCCATTCATTTTACAAGGCTCTTTTCTTTTGAATTGTTTCTGTCGTTCTATATGTTGTTTTCCTCAGCTTACTTCATTCTGCATGAATGCTCAAAAGTTTGTTTGAATTTATATGCATTATTTTCTATAGCAAAGTATTATTTCATTGTATTAATTTAACATATCTTTAGCCATTTCTCCCCAGATGCATTTTTTTTCTTTGTTTCTAGTTTTGAAACCATGAAACTCAAGCTTTGCAATTGCTTATGCTGGTCTTGTCTGACACATAGCGTGGGTAGGTAAGAGAAGGTTGAGAGGAAGGTCCAAGCATTTACATTTCCAAAGTTTTTTTGGGATACTTTTTACTTTATTCCATTATTTTGTCATCTTATCTTCTGAATTGGACTTTTAATATTTTTACAGACTCTGTGTGTGTGTGTGTGTGTGTGTGTGTGTGTGTGTGTGTGTGTAATTCTTTTGAGCTATTTTTGAGTGGGGAGTTATGAAGTAAACAACTGTTCTTCCACTTTGGTGATTTCCAGTCTCTTTTAGTCTTCACATTATTGTAACTGTTTTGCATTAGTCTTATTTCTCTAAGATTTGCAGATGATATGTTGGTATACTTAGAGAACCCTAAATATTCAAATAATACCTTAATTGAAATGATTAATAATTTCATCAAAGTCGTAGGATACATCATAAATACATACAAAACATAAACATTCCTGTATCTAATCAACAAAACTAACCACAAAAATAATTAGAAAGAGAAATTCATTTGAAAGAACATGGAAGCTGTAAATTCCTTGAGAATGTATCTATCCAGGTTCAGAAGGGACTACATGAATCTTATTATAGTGCTTTCTTTATATAAAGATAGAATTAAATAATTGTAGAACATTAATTGATATGGGTAGGTTAAAGTAATATAATAAAATGGACAATACTATCTAAATCAACTTGTTTATTGAGTGTCAAGCCAATAAAAGTCTTTTAAAGAATTCTTTACAAAGCTTGAAAAATCATAACAAAATTCTTCTGTAGAAATGAGCTCAAAAATGTCAGGGGTGATAATGAAAAAAAAAGTAGAGAGGAAGGTTTTCTATCAATACCAGATCTCAAACTGTACTATAGTTGTAATCATTACAACAATTAGTACTGGCCTGAAAATAGATTAAATCTATCAGTGTAGCAAAATAGGCATATGACATACAGTAGCAAACATACAGTAGTATAGTGTTGGTAAATCCAAAGACCCAGTTACTGGGGGATGGATACATTATTTGATTGAAAATAAATATATCTGAATAAACTGGACAGAAGTTTGGCAGAAGTTGGATTTAGACTAAAATTTCACCCAATAGACCACAAGCTCCAAATACATACATCACCTAGATATGAAAAGGTCTTATCGTTACCACATTAGAAGAGAATGGAAAATTACTTGTGGGGTTTATGGCTAGGGGAAGAGTAGATTATTGAATAAGTGTTAATGCACATCCCACATGTTAAAACAGACAATTGTGATTATTTAAAATTTTAAAAAAACTGTTTCCACAAAGAAATTTAATGTAGAAAAGTTGGATGGAAACAGGGAAGTGGGGAAAATAGTTACAATGGATTTCTGTAAAAAAAAGTTTTCATTTTCAAGTTATATAAAAATCCTTTCAAACTTGTAACACTAAGACCCATTCTCCAATATGTGAATGGTTAAAAAAAAATATCAACAGACAGTTTCCAAAGGAAAAAATCCAAGCCATCAACAATTGTATGAATAAATGATCTAAATCACTAATAATCAAATGCAGATTAAAGCCACTTTGAATTTCCACTTCACAGCTATCAGAATGGCAAAAATGACAGAAGAGGAAAAAGCCAAATTCTGGAAGGACCATGGTGGAGAGGGGAGAGAGGGAAATTACACTAATGCATTATTGGTGAAGCTGTGAATTGGTCCAGTCATTCTGGAAAGCAATTTTTAATTCTCCAAAAGATTATCAAACTGAGCATATTATTTGACCCAATGACATCACTACTATGTCTATTCACCAAAAGAATGAAAGGAAAATATCTATGTGTACAAAAGAAAATCTTTATAATAACTCCATTCAGGGTAGTCAGAAATTAGAAACTAAAGGGGTATCATCCTAGTGGGGAATTACTAAATAAATTGTGGTATATGAATGTAATGAAATATTACTAGACCGTAAGAAATGATGAAGCGGATATTTTCAAAGGAAACTGGGGAGTTTTTTTATGAACCAATATAGATAAAAATGTGAAGACGTAGGAGAACAAACTATAAGAAACTTAAGAATTCTAGAAATGTACTAATAAAGCTTTAGTACACAAAAGAATGAGATGAAACATTCCATTCACATCCTTACAGAGAGAGTATGAACTTAAAACATAAAATGATATATAACTTTTCAGATATGGCTTATGTGGGAATTGGTTTTCCAGATCATGCAAATAAGTATTGAAAAATTTTATTTTTGTTTTTGTTTTTGTTCCTATGTGTTCAGTGAAGGAGAAGGGTATTGAAAGGGATGGATTATTTTTTAAAAAATATTTATTACTTGGATAATAAAAAATAATAAACTAAAACAAACCTCTAAGAAATCAAAATTCATGTTTTGAATTTTTATCCATTTTGCACTTTTCAGATTTTATAGCTTATATAAATACATTGAGTTGGTATGCTATAATTTCATTTTGTGTCCTGTGCTTTTTTTCTAGTAATTTGGAATTGATTTTGACATTGTTCTAACCAGTTGATGATTTGACTGCCTACAGTTAACTGAACCTGACATGACTGCTACATCAATACTTAGTTATTTCCTGTATGTTAGAAAGGCAATATAGTATGTAGAGAGACAAATAAGTGGATTTGGAGTTAAAGAAATTGAATTTCAGTTATCTTCATGGAAGTCTGTTTTTTTTTTAATCATGAGCAATGGAAGGCATCCCTTGAAATAATGTTTCTTTAAGCTTTGGGGGCCATGATGAAAGTAACTCAAAAACTTTTTAAAATTATATTTCAAAGAAAACCCTTGAGCCATGCTTCCATTTAGATAATTATTTTACATCTTCTGATTTCATTTGCAGTTGTAAATTTTAAGATTATCCCCCACCTCAGTTAACAGACTCAATGAGCTTTAATATGTATTTTTTTAAGTGGTTTACATCCTGCCATCTTTTTACAATATGAGAAACTCTTCAGTTGACTTAAGAAAGAAAACAATATTATTGGCTGAAAGGATCATTTATGCCTATTATACCTAAGTTTTAAAGAGCAGTCAGTCCACTGTTGAGCTCAGTCGAGAAAGGTCCATTTCAGAAATTTAAGATTATAGTCCTGGAATTGATGATTCTAGTTTGGCCAAGCCATTGAATAGAAACTGCTCATGTATGGAGGAATCTCTCTCTCACTCCCTGTTGTGACGATGGTACAAGCCTTGATTTGATCATAAAAGGGCAGGAACTCTCTTTTACTAGATTACAGGCATTGGACCCAGGAGTCCTGGCTCTAACCCAGTGACTCCTGGATCTAAGGTAACAAAGAGAATTCCCTGTCACTGAGTCATGGTGAATTTCAGCCCTTGCTCTCTTTGGCAAAGGCACAAAATCTGGCCAGCAAAGGTGTGGCTGCTGGTGGCCCTAGTGCCAGCTGGTGGCCCTAGTGCCAGCTATGGTCAGTGATTCATGGACCTACAACAAAAAAGCTTCTATACTAGTAAAGCACACAGTTCAATGAATTGGCCTTTGATTTCTGCAGAGAAGACAGAGAGTGGCAGCAAAGCTGCCTATTCTACCCTGTCCATGGAGATACAGCTGACAGGGAATGTAATACTGGCTTTGATCAGTGGCTTATGAGCTAAAGGTAGGTACTGATGGTCTATACTTGGTCTAATATCCAGCTAAAAGGTTCAGCTAGATTCTGTTGGGAAAGAAAATCTCCAAAAATCATTGCCAGAGGCTTAATTAGTAGTACATTAACACCACCATCAGAGGTCAGACTCATAAGCAGCAATACATTACAAAGTAATAGGGAAGGATATAAAGAAGTTATAACCTGGACTGGAAGAGGGAAAGAGTCTGTCTCAGGAAAGTAGATATCTCTGTGATGAAAGCACTGATGTCTAAGAATCAGCCAAGGAATTGGCAGTGATTGCACCATGAATCAGGGATTTGAGGTAGATTTTTATTGGGAATTTCAAGAACATTTCCCTATCTTCCTGGTGGGACAACAGGCCTACTTCCTCATACAAAGCAAGCATGAGCCCACTCAATGTTGTGACCTTGGGCATCCCTCTTCTACTGCATCTCTTAACAACAATGACCTCCTTCAAAGGCACCTCCACTGCCACCTTCTATAAGAGACCTCTCCAGTCCACCTTGGCACATCACTCTTCCTTTCAAAAGTTAACTTCTCTATAATCTGTGTGTCTTATATGTACCCATTTATTTTCATGTTGTCTCATCATTAGTATGTGAGCTCTTATATGGACTTTTATTGGTGGTGTTTGTTTACTACAATATCTGGCAAATATTGAAGCATAGGTATTCATTGATTAAAATTGGACACAGGACTGAATATGAAGTTTCTTTTTGTTTATTTATTTTTTATTAGTTTCATGGATTGCCAAAGTCTTACAAATCATTCTCAGGTGGCTAGTGTTCTGATATAACTCTAGCTTTATTTAGCTGGGCTATAGACACTGTCATTGGAGCTATTTCTGAAACTGACATAGATGTCATAATCCAATGCCTTATCATGGCACGAAGGTGACCATAGATTACTAATATCTATACCAACTGAGTACAACCTATGGGTAGGTTCTGCTATGATGGAAAACAAAACTAATATTTTTGTTTAATTATTGAGGAATAGAAGTAATTATGGATCAGTGTAGATCTCAAGGAATGTGTCAGCTCTGGCCCTCAGGCCCACTTTCACAGATGATTTCCAGAGAACATTGACAGTAAAATGCTTAAGGCGTTTTATATCATGAAATCCCGTTTTTACAAAACTCTGCCAAGTGATGGATGTGTTTTTAATGATTGGCCTCTCTATCTATATAACAGCAGAGTGATTTACAACCTTTACAATTTCCTCATTTTCCCAATCATTTTTCTTTATTTGACAGTCACTTATTCTTCATATATTTCTGGGAATATTGCTACAGTGACACTATGGTTCTGACCAAGTATAGACTAAAAAAAATTACTTAAAAATCATGTGGACCTGAAACCATAATGAAGTAAATATTACTAATGATCACTCATCTTTACAACCAAACAATGCTGTTATGTATTTAAGTTTCATATTAATAATATTTAGGAAATGTTTGAATAAAGGAGAAAAAAAATTGTCATGATTTCCAGGGTTAGAAATCCCCACATAACTATTCAACCTAACAATGTGAGATTTTGAAGTATGAATTATATAACTTAGCACTAATAATGGCATTTTAAAAAGTTTGTCTTTGGAAGTCACATGATTTCCCAATGAATTTTTTCCATATCCTCCTTTTACAATAGTTTTTTTTTGACATATATTCTCACAAAGATGCTGGGAGTTTATAAAACTAGTACCTTTGGGTTAAAGAATCAAAGCCTTCAGTATTCAAAATGGTGATGGTGAGATACACGATGGAAGATAGTAGGCGGCATATTTCCACTACTAATCTGTGAATGAGATATAGGATCAGGGAATTCATATGTTTAATTTATGTTGGCAGGTGGACTCCCAAATATTTCATATTGTCTGCAGATATTTTAAATGGATTTCTCTTTCTATCTCTCATTTCTGTTTCTGTTTTTTGTTTGTTTGTTTTTGGTAATATATAGAAATGTTGATGATTTATGTGGTTTATTTTATAACCTGGGGCAGTTAGGTGGTACAGTGGATAGAATGCCAGGTCTGGAGTCAGGAATACCTGAGTTCAAATTTGACTTCACACACTTACTAGCTATGTGACTTTGGGTAAGTCACTTAACCCTATTCACCTTGGTTTCTTCATCTGTAAAATGAGCTAGAGAAGGAAAGGAAAAACCACTCTGGTATCTTTGCCAAGAAAACCCCAAATGAAGTCACAAAGTAGGATACAACTGAATAACAAAAAAAGTGTAAAATGTTTATCACAGTGCCTGGCACATAGTATGTATGCTATGTAATGTTTATTACAATTATTTCTACAACTACTCAGAAGACATATGAACTGATGCCAAGTGAAGTAAGCAGAACCAGTACATTGTACATAGTAACAGAAATATTGCAAAGTAATCAAAAGTGAAAGACTTAGTTTCTGTGTAATATTAAACAATTCTCAATCAATTACGCTTAAAAATCACAGTAGATTAAAAAGTGTGTGTAATACTTTGTACAGACTGAAATGGCATTTTCTTCAGCTTCTTCTTCTAACCGTCCTAATAATGATTTAATTCTTAGGAGTTACATATATCATCTTTCCATATAGTTTAGTAAACAGTTTAACTTTATTGAAGGTATTATGATTTCTCTTTCATGTTTACATTTTTTTCTTCTCTTGAATCTTGTATTTGAAAATCAGATTTTCTATTCATCTCTGATCTTTTCATGGTGAATACTTGAAAATCCAATATTTAACTGAATATCCTTTCCACACATTCCCCCCCCCAACCCTGAATGATTATACTCAGTTGTGGTAGGTAATTTATTCTTGGTTATAATCCTAGCTCCTTTGTCTTTTAAAAAACAAAACAAAACAAAACAAAACATGGTAGCTGCTAAAAATTGTGTGATCCTGACTGCGGCTACATGATATTTAAATGATTTCTTTCTGGCTGCTTGATATATATTCTCTTTGACCCAGGAGCTCTGGAATTTGGATAGAATGTTCCTGGGAGTTTTCATTTTGTTATCTCTATCAGGGGAATGGTGGAATCTTTCAGAGTTGCTGCTTTACCCTTTGTTCTAGGGTATCAGGAAAGCTTCCTTTACAATTTCTTGAAATATGATATCTAGGCTCTTTATTTGATCCTGCCTTTCAGGAAGTCCATTAAATTATCTCTCCTTGATTTATTTTCCAGGTAAGTTGTTTTTCCGATGAGATATTCCATGTTTTCTTCTTTTTTTTATTCTTTTGACTTTGTTTCATTTTCTTTTCTTGATGCCTCATGTAGTCATTGTCTTCCAATTGCCCAATGCTAATTTTTAAGAACTATGTTCTTCAGTTAGCTTTTGTACCTCTTCCCCACCTGTTTTCCATTTGGTCAATTCTATTTTGAAGGCATTATTTTTTCCAGTATTTTCACTATTTTAGTATTTTCAGTATTTCAGTATTTTTCAGTATTTTCAATATTTTTTCCCTGTAAAAGTATACTTTTATCAATTTTCCTTTGTCTTTTCATAATTTTCTTGCATCACTCTCATTTCCTTTGCCAGTTCTTCCTTTACCACTCTTATTTGATTTTGAAAAATCATTGTTTGTCTCTTCTAAGAATTCTTGTTAGGCCTGTTTCCAATTAACATTTTTCTTTGAGGCTTTGCTTGTAGCTAATTTGACATTGTTGTCTTCTGAGTTCCTGTCACCACAGTTGATTTTTATGGTCAGGTTCTTTTTGTTTGTTTGTTTGCTAATTTTAAGCCTATTTCTTGACTTTTAACTTTATGGTAAGTTAGACTCTCTTTTCACATTTGGGAACTGTCCCAAGCTACAGGCTTTTTCATATTGCTGCTTTCAGAGCTAGTTCTAGATATTTAGAAGTTTTCAGTGCTTCAAGGTAGTTTGATGTGGGGGCATCTAGGTGGCACAGTGCGTAGAGCACTGGCCCTGGAGTGAGAAGGACATGAGTTCAAATCCAGTCTCAGAGCAGACACTTGACAGTTACTAGCTGTGTGACCCTGGGCAAGTCACTTAACCCCACTTGCCTCACCCCCCCAAAAAAAAGATAGTTTGATGTGCAGAGAAGCATGTTCTTTTACTCTGTGCTCTAGCTCTAACCCAAGAAGATCTCCTGATCCCTTGTAGCTAAAATTGATACTGATCCTTATAGCTTCTGATCTCTTGGGAACAAAGGAAATACTGCCCCTCAGGGCCCCTGATCCCATGAGACAGTAAGTAAAACTACTTCTCAGAACCTAATCCCTTGTGACTTCAAACACTCACCTCTGCCCTGGCATTGTTACTTAAAAGTAGGTATGGGCAATGGGGTTGCCAAACAGTGCCCTGTCCAGAGCTCAGTGCTAGTGCGCTCTTTATCACCATGAGTCAGATCCCTTAACCATCTCTTGCTTAAGAGCTCTTGAAGCTACTGCTGGTGCTATTATCACCTCCAAGACCCACAGCTGTTTTGCTGCATGTGGGCTCTAGGTCAGTTTGTATCCTAGTGTTATAGACCTTTTTTATAACCTGCTAAGTTGTCTTGGGCTAGAAAAATGTCTCACCTTCACCGTGTGTTGGCTGTGACACACCAGAATTCAAATTTGAGGCATTATTTTCAAATTGTTTGGAGGGGAATCTTGGGAGAGCTCAGCTACTTCCTCTACTCTGCCATCTTACCTCTGACTCGAGAAGTTCCCTAGACTAATAATTCTCAAATTGTCTGTTCTTAATATAATTTCCAGGTCACTTGTTTTCCCTATGAGATACTTCATATTTTCTTCTATTTTTTTTAGTCTTTTGACTTTGTTTAATTATGTCTTGACATCTCAAAAAGTCATCAGTTTCCACTAGGCCAATTCTAATTTTTGAGGAGTTATTTTCTTCAGTAGATTTTTGCCTTTTTTTTTTCTTACAAGTCAATCAGGATTAAGTAAGCTGCCCGGGGTCACACAGCTAGTAAGTGTCAAGTGTTCGAGGCTAGATTTGAACTCAAGTCCTCCTGACTCCAGGGCTGGTGCTCTATTCATTGTGCCACTTACCTATCCCTTAGACCTCTTTTGACAAGGTCTTAATTCTCTTTTCATAACTTTCTTGCATAGCTCTCATTTCTTTTCCCACTCCCTAACCCCGTTTCTTTTTCTACTGCTCTTACTATTTTTATGAAATCATTCTTGCTTTTTTAACATCTTTTTCTTCAAAAAATCCTTGTTGAGCATGTATTTAATATGATTGTTTTCTTCAGGGCTTTGTTCATAGGTATTATTGGGTTTCTTGAGGTACCTTGTCACTGTGGTAGATCTTTGTGATTGCGTTCTTTCTGGGTTTGCTCATTCTTCAAGCCTTCTTTTTGACTTTGGACATTATGTTTAGGTTGTGTTCTATTCACTTGTCAAGGTTGAAGTGGGGGGATATCTAACTTGAGCATCTGTCCTTTTATGTCTTTCTTCTGCTTCACAGCACAGTCTGCGAGTCTGTAAGTTTTCAGTGTTTTCAAAGTGGTGTGATCTGCAAAAAATTCTATTCACTTTCCTCCTTGTCAGAGCTAAGCAAGTTTCTTAGGTCTGTTAGGTTGTTTGTGGTTGAGTTTTCCTGAACTGCTGCTGGACTCAATCACTAGTAGCCTGCTGTGTGGTTCTTCAAGTTCAGAGCAACTGAAATGCTCTTTGGCATTGGTCTCCTGCTTATGGGGTGTATGGGGTGTGCAGAGAGGACAGGCACCTCTAGTGTGAGGGCTTGCCAAACACTTTTCAGGGCTGCTTATTCACCTTTGGTGTCCACCTGGCACTCGAATTTCACTTTTGGCTCCAAGAAGCGGTAGCATGCTCAGTTGCCATGCCTTAGGAAAGCTATCTTGGCAGACCAGGTTCAGGGAAATCAACAGGCCTCAAAACCATTGGTGAGTTAGGGGGATGTCTATCCCAAACATGTGAAGATTCTTCCTGGCAGAATGGGTGGATGAGAACAGTTTGTTCCAACAGCTGTGAATGGGCTAAAGCAGGTACTGTGGAGAGCTAAGAGCTTGGTCAGACCTTGAAGACTCCAAGGTCATCCACCACCTGCAGGTCCATCACCAGTCACCTTGACTTTTGTCTTGCCACTTGAGTTTGATGACTCTGGAAGAGAGACCGAAACTGATGACTTTGTGCAACTCTGCCTCACCTAAAAGCAATTTACACATGAGTCGAGACATCGACCTGTGATGTCACTGGTCCTCTTCAAAAATGAAGGACAAACAACAGCAGCAGCAGCAGCAGTTTATATATTGGGCTAAAGGTTAAAACTGAGTCACCACTCTGCTCTTGGCCTGAGAGTGTCACAACTAAGTTTCTGGAACTTGGGATCTCTTTTTGCCCTGGTCCTTCATCTTGGCTTTCTTTCCATCTCTGGGCACTAGAATACTCTATAAACCCACTGCCACTGTTTCCATGCTGCACTCCTAGCCAGGCTCCTACCAAATGTGTACAGACTTCTATGTCTCTTTTCCTAAGCTGTCTGGATTAGTAAAATTACTCACTATGGCTTTTTCTTGGCTTTCCTTATCAGAATTTGGTCTGGCACATTTTCTATGATTTTGTGGGTGTAGTATACTGGGTGAATGAGAGAAAGATGTTAGCACTCCATCATCTTGGCTCTATTCCTAATAGATGCTCATTTGACTTGAACAGTTCATTCTAGAAGAGACCCTTGGGTCCTCACCTTTTAGGGATACCTGAGATATAACCTGAACATAAGCATTGTTTAAAAAATATTCTCCATCTGCGCTACAATGTACAATAAAAAATATCACCCTCATTTGGGGGTAAGCTCCATCCCACCCCAAAATGAACCCAATATGATTGAACCCTAAACCAGGGCTCCTTGTGGGTGGAAGTGTTAACTCTGCACTGCAGTTGTCATCAACATTTGCAGTACATGTATAGCTCCAGACAACCAAGGAGTTAAAGTACAGCCTTTTCCCTCTCCTCTCATTTAATATCATGGAAAATGAATTGGTCTTTGAGGGTATTACTGAGTCTAAAGAAATTAATGCTGATTGCAACAACAATAGTTTCTTTAGACTCAATGGCATGATTCTCTTAATGTTATTTCCACTGATAAGTCAAATATTAAACTGGGCTGATGTATCAAGAGAAAATGAATTAATATCTTATGCTAGAAAGTGTCTTTACAAAGTCAAGGGTTGGAGGATTTACTTAAGTATGGGTGAAGAAACTACTATCAATGGATTCCTGGTGATGAAATTCATACTGGGGATAGATTTAATGTCAATAAATACAGGAGGATCAATATAGGGAAAAGTACAGGGTTGTTCTGGAGCCAGTGTGTACAAGTGCCTGAGAATAATTGTTAGATTTTCTGTGTGAACATTTTTACTTTGGAAATTACCAAATGCTACAAACCCAGGGTTATTATTATTTTATTATCTAGGTTCAAGAAAATGATACAGAAAATTTTAATAATGAAGCGTAAACATAAAAATGTACTGTGTGGGCATTTTTGAGAGCTTGTTGTTAAACATCCAACAGCACATCACTGGAAGAGAGAAATAACAAGCATAAGTCAAATGACCACTAATTATTGTTTTCTTAAAGGTTTGGGGACATCAGTTACCAGGCATTATATCCCAAGCATTGTTGTTGTCTTTCCTTAAGTGGTCTCAACTTTAAAATAGTTGTTACTTACACTTTTCCTCAATGTTATTGTGGAAATGAATTGCTCAATTGACACAGAATTATTTCTTGGGAAAAATACTTAAACAGTAAAGATTGAATACTTGTGCAATGCAATGATTGTAAAAATATTTTCTCTTTAAACCACAGTATTATAGACATTCAAAGAAATGGAGAACAAGATGTTTCTTAAACAAGGAGTTTTGTACTCCGAAGATAGTACAAAGACTGTGTGATTTGCCAGTTGCTATGATAACTGGTTTTTATTGTACAAAAGAACAGATGTATGAAACAAAAAAAAAATAACACACAAAAAAAAGACAATTTCTGCAGAAATGGTACATTCTGTTTTACCCAAACATTGCATTTCTTTTCTTTACAATTGATTCTTTATTGAATCTTCATTACAAACGAAAGGAAACACAGATGATAATCTAGAGCTTTCAGTGTTTGTCCTTAAAGTAGGATACATTGAAGAGAACAGGATGAACTATCTTGATGGCTTCCTGACTTGTCTGGTTCATCTTCAGGATTCTTGTTTGATGTTTCCCTTTATCAGATTGCCAGATACTTCCCAAATTTTCATTTCATTTGGTGCTATGCAGAAGTAGCCAGAGTTAGTCCTAGAACACCTAATGGAAATGCTATGATTCATAAGCAATTCTGCTTAGTTGTCCCTAATAAAATCATTAGGAATGTGCTTGTCTTAATGAGAAATGTTCATTTTACTACCCCAATTTAGTTTTTTATGGTTCCCAGATTTAAACTAGTTAGATTACTCAGTAGAGATAATGCTGAAATTGGAATTTGGAAGATCTTAGTTCAAATCTTACTTCAGACAATTTCTAACTGCAAGATCTTGGGGAAATCATTTAACCTCTCTCTAGATATCAGTTCCCTCATCTCCAAAATGGGTAGGTTGGGTTTAATGGCCTCTTATGCATCTTCTATTTCTTCAAATCAATGTTTCAGCAATACTTTAAGACAGAAAATAAGGAAAAGTAAAATAGGAAGGAAAGAAGGAAATCCCATAAATTTTGGATAGTAAGGGAAGGGTTGATTTTTTTTCCCCTGTAAGCAACCCATGGAATCCAGTTTTTTTTTTTTTAACTTTTTCTGTCATGGCTTGAAAGTTCAATGCATGGACTTTCCTCCCCACTACCACCCCCATAACAATTTTTTTCCATTTTTTCCATTTTTTTCCATTTTTTTTCCATTGTTGAGCAGCAGTCTAAATAAATGAAGAAATTTACAGTATTGTATTTGGTTCTTTAGCAACATAACTATGCATTGAGCCTTTTCAGTATAAATAAGTTCTTGAGTATTTGGGGGCACCTTTTAGCATTTTAAAAATCCCAAATAAGGGAAAGTTTATGACCTTGGGGAAATCAATCACAAACTACTATTTAATAAATTAGGTCATTGGAATAAGCCAATATTTTCTCAAGCTTTCCAACTGATAACAAAGACACTTCTATTCTCTAGCCAAGTGATAGCCATTCTCTATTCTGTTCATGACCCCAAAGTTGTGCCAAGAAGCAAATCTATGGAAAAGGAGTAAAGCCCAATTTTTTCTTCAAGTATTCTACTTTCCCAGGAGACCAGGTGCTCACAGTTCTATTGTCATTTAGGTAAGCAGATCAGTTAGAATCCTGGGGCAGTAAAGGTGATGACTCCCAAATTATGACTGCAGAGAGGGGAAAATAAACCTAAGGGAATGAAGAGACATCAGCTTTAGGGTTAGTGAGAAATAGTGCTCGAGGTAAATCAGTATTAGAGCACAGTGAAATGGAAATCACCATAAAAATAAAGGTAGATAGACTGCACTTATTGGCAGGAGTAGTGTTCAGACGGGGATGACGATATTAAGAACTTCAAACCTGTCTTTCCTACTTGAGTCGTGATCTTTGAGAGAATTGAAATATAAAATATTCTTGGGTCAATGGGAGAGACACTAACTATTATGGAGGAGGCTGAGATTATTTTCTATTGCCAAACACTTAATCAGAAAAGAGAAAAGTATATGCTGTTTCTTGCTTGTATATGCTAGCATGATATGAAAATTAATACCTATACCTTCGTTAACTTTTGAAGTTTTAGGTTATCTTACTGGGTGGGAATAAGAGAGTGTCAGAGAGGTGGCATATCATTGAAAATCTCAAATGATTTGAAATCAAGGTATTTTAAATGTCAGGAATCTGTTGGTACATGGGCTATAATTGTGGCTGATCTGAGATTAAGATTGATGTTCTGGGATTAAGGCTGCTTGCACTAGCACTTCACAGAAAAATTAAGGTTTTTTGTTTGTTTTCTTTTTAATTTTGTTGGTGGGTGGATTAAGAGAAAAGACATTGATAAATTTTAGCGTATAACCTTCTAGCATACCAGTTAAGAGGGCTTTCCCCATCCCACCCTGCAAATAGCATGTGGCTGTTGCTGTGTGGCTTGAGGGAAAAAAGAACAGATATCTCCAGTATATTCTCCCTCCACCCTTCTCTGAAGGAGACTTATTTCCTGCCAGGAGGAAGAGCAAGAAGTTGGTGCCTGAGACCACTGTGTCTTCCCCAGAGACAGAGGATGAAAGGCTAAAATTATGTCTGTCTGATCTCATGAATATTATTAATGTAAGAGATAGGATCATAATTGAACTTGTGTCATTATTGGAGGAAAGGAGGGCCCCAAACTTTAGATCCAAGGCTTTACCTCTTTCCCACCAAATACCAGTTCTACAATGAATGCATATAGTAAACAGCACTTATCAAAGAAAACCCATTTATCCAAATCATGGCAAAAGAGAAATTAAAGGGGTAGGTAGGTGGCACAGTGGATAGACTACTGGCCCTGGAGTCAGGAGGACCTGAGTTCAAATCTGGCCTCAGACAGTTGACACTTACTAGCTGTGTGACCTTGGGCAAGCCACCTAACTCCATTGCCTAGCGCCCCCCCCAAAAAAAAACTAAGAAAGTATACACAAGAAAATGTAAACCAGACAATACAAGGTGAAGGAGTTCTCCCATTGGGATCAAGCTAACTTAGGTCAACCAAGACAGAGTCTTTGATTTCACTCAAGGGGAAACTCCCTGAAGTTATGGTGGAGACTACTAGCTCCTTTCATGTCTTTTACTTCAGTAATTTGTCTACCAGGGCTAGAGGAGTTCCCAGGCCCAGAGCAGATCACTGCCTGGCTCAAACTAGGGAATTGTAATAAGGATTGATGTAAATGGGACAGCTTTATCACCTATTACCTAGTCCAGAGACACACATCCAGGCATTACTGAGAAAGGCCCAGTGCTAGGTATTCTGGGTAGGGAGATTCTAGTCTAGGAGTGGGGAACCTGTGGCCTTGAGGACACACGTGGCCCTCTAAACCCTCAAGTCCTACAGTTTATTCTGTGAAGTTTGGATTCAGCCAAAGGGCTGCACTTGAAGACCCACGGGGTCACATGTGGTCTTAAGGCCACAGGTTTCCCATCCCTGCCTAAGCCGTTCATGGACAAGAAGTAAATTCTGAGGCAAGAATGACTGCTGGCTTAGGAAGTGTCTACAGATTGCGAAGAGAGTGGAAAAATGGGGGAGGGGCACATTAAAAGAATATATATAATGAGGGCAACACAGTGAAGTAGAAAGAACATAGATTCAGAGTCAGAAGATTGGGGTTTGAAGTCCCTCTCTCCTAATTATCATCTAAGTAATCTTAAATGAGTGTCTTTTTCTCTCTGGCCTCCTGCTTTCTCTTCTATAAATGGAAGGAATTAGACGAGATGACTTCTGAGATGCCTTTCAACTCTAAATCTATTATACTAGCATCTTATGACCTTCCCTCTACCCAAATCCTGAACACGCTCTACCCTCCATTATCTTTTTCCATTTGTTGAGTTGTAATAACCTGACCTGAATCAGGCAGATGCCTTGGAAGAGGAGGAAGAGAGAAAAGAACAGTCTCTGCACACATGTTCTAAATTCTACGTCACGGTTCCTCAAATTATGCTGAAACAAAGGAGCTCATAACGAAATTACATAATTAGGGTAGAGATTATCTATAGCTAGAGGGGGGAAAAGCTGTGAAGGTCCTTGGGAAAGTAGAAATTTTAAAAATAAGCCATTCTAACACTTCAGCATGTCAGATCCTGAGCCTCTGGAGTCTACCTGACTTTATTCTTTGCGTCTTCTACATTATCTCTCAAAGTTGCCAGAGGTGGTAGACTTCCTGCAAAGCCAGGGAATTGCATTTAGTGTCCAGAAAACCATTCAGCATTTTCAAACAAGATAATATTTGTAAAATGTTTAGTATAATCCCTAGGAAATTTTTGTTGTTTTTATTCAGTCATTTTCAGTCATGTTCGACTCTTTGTGACCTCATTTGGGGTTTTCTTGGCAAAGATATTGGAGTGGTTTCCCATTTCCTTCTTCAGTTCATTTTGAAAATGAAGAAACTGAAGTGAAGCGGGTTAATTACCCAGGGTCACATGGCTACTTAAGTTTCTGGAGCCAGATTTAAATTCAGAAAGATGAGACTTCTTGACTCCAAGCCTGGCAGTCCACCCATTGCGCCACATAGCTGCCTCTGGCAAATAGGGACTAAACAAATGTTTGTTCCTGTCCCCAATTCCACCTCTTCTTTAGGCTAGATCCAAAAATGATTGTCCACATGACCTATCTCATATTATCTTATAGAACATATTTTATAATTTATTCCTATGTCTAAATAGGAATAGTTTCCCTGGACATGGCTGAAAGTTGTCATCTGTCCACTCAATATGTTATTTACTTCAGAATTGTAAATGGGAACATGAAAGATCAACTCATTTGTATTAGTGAAATAAATGAATGAGTTAGAGTCTTAACATCAATTACTTTTTTGGGTCCATATCACAGGATTATATTACAAGCAAATCAATGTTATTATGAGATCTTTCTTGTTTTTGTTTTTTGGGGAAAAAAAGCCTAAGAATATCATTCCAAGCATGGGAGCATGGTAAGACTCTTTCATGAAGCCTACAACAGCAAAGTCATGGGCTGTGTTAAAGCATGAACAAAGAATCAGCTCAATTCAACTCACCTCAACAAATCTGAGCCAGGCATGCAGAAAATTCAGTACAGTCCAAAGGCATTGGAAGTTAACAAAGGGAAGAATGCAGAGTCCAAGGAATTTTATGGTTCAGGAGAACTGCACTAGCAAGAGTGCACATGGTATGAATATTAATCCTAAGGGATGACTAACTTGTGTTCTTTCCTCTGCATATGTTTTGCTGGATATACATACTAGATTATGTAATTACACACAAAGGCTGAGTAAATGGCCATGATATTTCATCTAATATTTATTATAGTAGGGTCAGAGGGTATAGGATTAGCAATAGGTTCTTATAAATGGATGCTGTTTTACTAAATTCACTATTTTATCATGTTTCATTCTGGTGAAATTCAAAAATTCTTAGTTGAACAAATGTTATTCATTATTCAAAACTCCATAATTTTGTCTCCATAGTAGCATATTTTCATATTTACATACAGAAGAAGTTGTGAAATAGTAGAAAGAGAACTGGCTTTAGAACCAGGAGGACTTGGGTTAAAGTGCTATTTTTGAAGAATATTGGCTGTGTGACTAAGCAATTCATATAACCTCTTAGTGCCCTGGTACAACTCTTAAAGTATGTAAGTTTCAAAGTAGAGTTGCAGATCTACATCAAAGGAAGGGCTTTCTTTACTAGCATTCTGGAAGTGTGACAGCAAGTCCATTTTAATTGTTTGAGATATTTGGTCAATGAGACAAAACAAAGGAGCTAGTTTGAAATCTGGGATTTGACAGAGTATGAAGCTAGGAGAGAAAAATTGTTTGTCAAGACCCTTAGAAAAGGATGTTTGAGTGGGGAGGAAAGTGGGAGAAGATAGGGGAAGGGATGAGCTAACATCAGTCTTACTCTCCATAATCTTCTAATTCTGGGTTAGAGGAGGACTTCTTGAATTATAGAGGAAGGGAAGGTTTGGGCTTCTTCACAGGCATCTTAGCATTATATTTGAGAAAGCAGCAGTTACTCAAATGTTATCAAAGTCAAAAAGAGATGAGATGTAATGAAGAAATACACATTCAAAGCTCTCAAAAGAGACCAACAGAAAGCTACAGCACACCTAAGAACAACTTGGGAATTAAAAACAAATATAGAAATAAAAAAAATTTAAATCTTTCTAGACCTGTTAGTTACTGTTATGCTCCATGTACTCTCTTAGCTTGAACCCATTTTCCTCTGGATGCTATATGTACTAGGGAAAGAATGTGTCAAACATTTTTGGGGGGGATATTTTGTTTCACCTTAGTAAACTTTCCTTTTGCAAAAGCTAATTAAGCCCGACTGACTAATTGATATAAATTAGTAATCACAGGAGCATAGTATATTCCACTGGGGGTTCAAGAGCTATATTACTAGAAAAACCACACCCAACACTTCAGTGGAATTATAAGTTAGGAGAGTAACTCCAAAAGATCTATTACTGAAGTTGGTTTAGTGGTGAGGTCCGTCAGGTAGTGAAACAGTGTACTTGTACAAGATTTCCAATTAGGAGGATTCTAGTTTTGGTCAAGCCTCCAAATGGGAATCTCCTCTTCAATCACAATTACCATGCTATCAAAAGAAACACATTCTTCAAGGAAAAAAAAAAGATATACCCAGGACAAATACAGAGAAATGTGAACAAAGTTAAACATAGAAAGATAGCCTCCAGAAGGAGAAAACAGATTCAAATAGCATGGTTCTTTGCATTAGGGAAGAATATGAGCCTGGATTCAAGAAAGGACTTTTAGTGACTGAGAGTTATCCACTCTGCTACATACATTTCCTAAATGTAAACCTCATTGCTATTGTACTTTCATTTTATGTCCATTCTCCTCATGGATCATGCATATCTTTTAGGGAAAGTATGTTTTGGATGGTGGGACTATTTGCTACTAACTTTTTTTTATTATACCATCTTATTAAACATCTTTATTAAAAATAAGTGAGATTAATAGCTGGTATTCAAAGAGAAGCATAAGTATCCCTTTGGTTTCCTGAGAACAATTAAAGAAATCTAGTCCCTTGGATTATCTAGGACCCTGAGGAAAAGAACAGTCAGTTTCTCTATGAGGACCCACACCACTGATGTGATTGAGAGTTAGAGAAATGGCCTCTGAGAGAGCAACACACAAGTATGCACAAAATGTTATTTTTAAAAAAACAAGGTGACTTTAAGCAATTGAAGCATCAAACAGAAGATAATGCTTGAACTGATGTTCAAAAGAAATCTGTGACTGTAAGAGTCAGAGAAAGGGAATAAAGCCCTGGCATGGTCAAAGTCACAGCAATAGGAGACAGAGCAAAGCCATGGTGATAAGAGAGAGAATGCTTTGTATGAGGAAACCCAAGTAAGCCATTTGTGTATACCATAGAGTCAATGAGATTGGAGTAACGTGTAAAGTTGGAATGCTAGGTTGGGACCAGGATGTGATGGGTTTTGAATGCCTCTGTACAGAGAATGTGTACCCTTTACTCTGCATGTATCAAAGTATTCACAGACTCACTCTTATTTGGTAGCAAGGAACTGTAAACCACCTCTACCTTTGTCCCTGATGAACAGTAAACCAAAATGCTTCCCCTCAAAGTAATTCTCAATTGGGTAATACAATGCATATCTTCATAATTCTTTTATTAACTATTATTAGCTATCTTAGCACTTGAATCAAAGAAAAAAAAATCTGTTTCAATGAGGCAACTCTGTGAAGGAGGAAAATTGGACTCATAATTTGGAAATTTATATTAAGGTGGGCAGAGCAGCCACCTATAACCTAATTACTCATCCTTCAACCTATAGTTTATTTGAATGATTACACAGAGAGAGTCTCAGTTTCTAGGTCCTCTGTCTGTAAATACTCATTCCAGTGTCATTCAAATATAAAACCAGCATCTAAAAATACCCTTTATTCAGTTTGCTAGAGAAGGAGACCAAGGATCTAGAGAGTGTTCCAAACATCTTGTGAGCACTTTGGAAAAGCTATGCACCTTGCCAGTGCCCCAGTTTCTTCATTTGCAGAGATAACTATTCTTTGCAACAGATATTGTGAAAAGCTCTTTGAGATCATGACTGTTATGTCAGTATAGTTCATTATGGTATTGAAATGAGCCATAACCAATAGTCCATGTGGCATAAAGAATTTAATTTAAAAACAATTAGAATCCAAATGTGCTGCTAAGGTATAAATGCATCCAAAGCATCTGAAACCATCTAATTATTTCTCTTTTTTTTTCCCCCTCTCTCTTTTTCAAACAGATCCAGTAAAGTAAAATCCCCTTAGATCTTACATGTTAAGTTTTAGTTTATAATGATGTTTACAACCAAGTTATAAACCTCTGAAATTAGAGCTTTAATGGAAATGTGGAGAAAATGCAACTTTTTAAAAGCCATTTTTACCAGTTTATAGCATATGGTATGCCTTTTTTTTTCTTCAGTTGGATTAGGAGTTACAGCTATTGTCCTATTAACTAAGCTTACCCAACTTCACCTTTCAGAACTGGTGGAACTTAACTGTTCATTGTCAACTGATTCATGAACATAGAAGCAAGCTTCACTTGGAACATATGGCCTGAAGATAATAAATTTAAATGCCTGATGTAAAGTAAATTAGAATTGGGATTTTAATGTTGATAGCTTTTACCGCAAGACTCTTATAACATCTGTCCAGAAACCTTAATTTTTTCAGATGTTTTTCACATATGCTGTTTCAGATCAATACCTATGCATTGTCTTCTTCCTTTAAGAAACAATTAGATAACATGGTTCTTATTTAAAAATAAAAAGCACATGTGTGTTGAAATCAAAATTAAAATGACATCATTTCATTCCTTAGTAAGGAACCTCCACTTAACCACTAGACCAACAGAAAAGAGTAAGATAGAAAACTGGACAGTGTGTTGAGATTAAACTAAAAAACTTTTCTGAATAGATCTATACATTGAAGGGCTATTTTTCCAAAAGGCTAAATTGCCACCATAATCGTGTATATTTTTCAAAATAAGTTTTTCAAATTTCAATGGAATCTAAGAACTGAAAAGGACCTTAATCATTCCTCATTTTACAAATATGGAAAAGAAGTTCAGAGAAGTTAAGATCAATAACTCAAAAGTAAGCTATTTGATTTCATAAAGAAAAATGTAGAGGTAGTGCCAAGATGCCAGAGAAAAGTGACTCACCTGAGTGAGTCTACCCAAAACCCCTCTGAACACCTTTAAATAATTCCATAAAACAATTCCTGGAGTGGCAGAACCCACAATAGGAGGGTGAAATAATTTTGGTGAAGGTCTGTCACACTGATATGAGAGTGGAGCGCAGTCCAGTGCAATCTGTACTAGCACAGACCAGGCCCCAGCAAGCCAGGAACAGGCTTTGGTAGTTACTGAATCAGCAGTGGCAACAACTGCTTCCAGAGCTCTCAGCTCACAGACAGTAAAGGGGTCAAATTGGGCAGAAGGGGATTACAAGGGTCTTTTTGCTAGCACTGAGGCAGGATTCTGTGGCTTTGCCCGTACTCAGATCTGGGTCACAGTCTTGGGTGGCAGTCCCAGGGTACAGAGGAGCCCTAGCATACCAGAGCTTGTGGCCACAGTGGAGTGGGCACCCTTTTCACTGTACCAAGGCAGAAAAGGGTCCTTGTGGTCACTTCATGGACCAGAGCACAGGCCAGGAAAGTAGTAAACACCTCTGCTTGGATCATACCACCTTGGAAGAAATGAAAACTTATAGGTACCTAAAATTATCTCTGAAAAGAGCTGCATAAAACCCCCAAAAGCTTGGGACATTGCATACTCTACCCTGGAAGCAGAGCCCTACTTTAAGAAAGAGTCAAGAAATAGACTGGAAAGATGAGCAAACAACAGAAAAATTTTGGCCATAGAAAATTACTATGGTGACAAGGAAGATCAAGACATATACTCAGAAGAAGATAAAAAATGTCAAAGCTCTTGTATCCAATGCCTTCAAGAAAAAAAAGCGAATTCATCTCAGGCCATGAAAGGGCTCAAAAAATATTTTGAAAACCAAATAAGAGCAGTAGAGGAAAAATTGGGAAAAGAAATGAGAATGATGCAAGAAAGTTATTAAAAACTAGTCAAAAGCTTGGTTAAAGGGACAAAAAAAATACTGAAGAAAATAACACTTTGAAAAGCAGACTAGATCAAATGATAAAAGAGGTACAAAAATCAAGTGAGGAGAAGAATACCTTAAAAAGCAGAATTGGTCAAATGGAAAAAGAGTTACAAAAATGCACTGAAGAAAAGAATTCCTTAAAAAATAAAATTGGCTACATGGAAAAGGATGTAGAAAAGCTCACTGAGGAAAATAATTTCTTAAAAATTGGAATAAATCAAATAGTAGCTAATGACTTCATGAGAAACCAAGAAACTTTTTTTTTTTATATCAAAAGAATGAAAAAATAGAAGACATTGTGAAATATCTCATTGGAAAAATAACTGACCTGGACAATAGATGCAGGAGAGATAATTTTAAATATTATTGAACCACTTGAAGGCCATGATCAAAAAAGAGCCTAGACATCATTTTTGAAGAAATTATCATAGCTCTTACTCCAAAGTTATTTGAGTCCCATTTGTTTGAGGGGGGAATGATGAGGATGGGATCCAGACCCCAAAAAGGAAAAAACCCTGGACTTTCCCAAAAGGTCAAATCTCTGGCTTTTGCCTGAGGCTATAATCTTATCAATTGGCCTTTTGTTATTGCCTATACCCAACCTCCCAGTTCTGTTACCCTTAACCTAGCTAGTCCTCCATTGTCTTACCTCCTTATGGCCACAGGTCACTTTTCACCCTTAATCCTAGCTAGGCTCCATTCTCTCTTGGCCAAGTGGTACAGGTCTCTGGCATTCTATTACCTCACAGTCCCCTCAGACTATTGGGTCACTCCTAGATCCCTCTCACATTCTTTCTGTATATAAGATCCATCTTGTCTCCATTAAGGTGCTTAGATTCTTATACTCTAGCCAAAGACTCAGATTCCTAAAAATCTAGCCACTGCTCAGATTCTTATAATCTAGCCAATAGCTTACTAATAATGTTCATATTCCTTAAGAGTCTGCCCAATAGGACAGATGTTCTAATAAACCTTGTCTCTGGCTGAAAAAAAAAAAAGAAATTATCTAGGAAAACTCTCCTGATATTTTAGAAACAGAGGACAATATGGAAATGGAAAGAATCCACAGATCACCTCCTGAAAGAGATCCTAAACTGAAAACTCCCAGGAACATTATAGACAAATTCTAGAGTTCCCAAGTCAAGGAGAAAATATTGCAAGAAGCCAGAAAGAAGCAATTCAAGTATCATGGAGACACAGTTAGATAATACAAGATTTAGCAGCTTCTACATTAAAGAATCAGAGGGTTTGGGATACGATATTCTGGAGGGCAAAGGAGTTAGGATTACAACAAAGAATCAGCTACCCAGCAAAACTGAGTATAATCCTTCAGGGGAAAAAACTAATATTTAATGAAATAGAGGACTTTCAAGAATTCTTGATGAAAAGATCAGAGCTGAATAGAAAATGTGACTTTCCAATATGATACTCTAAAGAAGCATAAAAAGGTAAATAGGAAAGAGAAAACATAAGGAACTTAATAAGTTTAAACTCCTTACATTCCTACATGGGAAGACAATACTTGTAACTTCTAAGAACTTCCTCATTATTAGGGCAGTTAGGAGGAGTATATATAGACAGAAGGCACAGTTGTGAGTTGAATAGAAACATAAGATATCTAAAAAAAATAAAACTAAGAGGTGTCATAGGAATATACAGGGAGAAATGGAAAGGTAGAATGGGGCAAATTGTCTCACATGGAAGAAGTGCAGAAGAACTTTTAAAATGGAGGGGAAGAAGAGGTATGTGAGGGGAAGTAAGTGAGCCTTACTATTATCAGAATTGGCTCACCAATTGATAAATGATCAAAGGAAATGAACAGGCAGTTTTGAGAGGAAATTGAAGCTACCTAAACCATATGAAAAAATACTCTAAATCACTATTCACTACAGAAATACAAATTAAAACAACTCTGAGGTACCACATCACACCTATCATATTGGCCAATATGACAGAAAAAGAAAATGCCAAATACTGGAGAAGATGTGGGAAAACTGGAACACTAATGCATTACTGGTGGAGTTATGAACTGAGCCAACCATTCTGGAGCACAATTTGAAACTATATTCAAAGGGCCAAACCACACATACCCTTTGATCCAGCAATACCACTATGAGTTCTATATCACAAAGAGATCATAAAAAGGGTAAAAAGACTCACTTGTACAAAAATATTTATAATAGCTCTTTTTGTGGTACTAAAGAATTGGAAATTGAGGGGATGGTCATCAGTTAGGGAATGGCTGAATAAATTGTAATAGAATACAATTGTGTTATAAGAAATCATAAGCAGATGGATTTCAGAAAAATCTGGAAAGTCTTATATGAACTGATGCTGTGTGATTTGAGCAGAACCAGATCATTGTATAGCAACATTGTGAGATGATCAACTATGATACACTGAGCTCTTCTCAGCACTACAGTGATCCAAGACAGTCCCAATAGACTTGTGAACTATGGAGTTTGAACACAGATGAAGCATATTATTTTTGCTTTTTTTTTTTTTGGTTTTTTTTTTCTTTCTTGTGGTTTTCCCCTTTTGTTCTTATTCTTCTTTCACAACATGACTTATGTGGAAATATATTCAACATGATTGTACATGTATAACCTGTATCAGATTGCTTGCTGTATTGTGGAGGATGGAAGGAATGTGGGGAGGGAGAATAATTTAGAACTCAAAATTTTACAAAAGTCAATGTTGAAAACTATCTTTACATTAAATTGGAAAAATAATAGTATTAAGAAAAAACATAATTGGATCACATAGCCATACACACTCAATTAGGTATAGAAATCTATCTTACCCTCCAGGAAATTAGAAGAGGAAGGGCATGTGAGAAGGGATGTGGTGACAGAAGAGGGGAGCAAATTGGGGTAGATGGTAGTCACAATCAAAACACTTTTGAGGAGGGACAAGATGAAAAGTAAGAAAGAACAGAATAAACAGTAGGGGAAATAGGAGAGAGGGAAATACAGTTAGCAACTGTAACTGTGAAAAACAGGCCTTATTTCTCAAACATATAGAGAACTGAGTCAAATTTATGAAAATAAGAGCAATTCCCTAATTGATAAATGATCAAAAGATATCAACAGTTTTCAGATGAAATAATAAAGGTATCTATAGCCATATGAAGAAATGTTCTCAATATTGATTGGAGAAATGCAAATTAAAACAATTTTGAAGTACCACCTACTAGCTATTAGATTGGCTAATAGGAAAGAAAAGGAAAATGACAAATGTTGGAGGGGATATGGGAAAATGAGACATTATTAATGCACTGTTGGTGGCATTGTGACCTGATTCAACCATTTTATAGAATAATTTGGAACTATGCCCAAGGGACTATAGAATCATGCATACCGCATGATTTAGACCTAGCAACACCACTACTAGGTCTATATCCAAAAAGAGATTAAAAAAAAAAAGGGAAAGTACCTATATACAAAATATTTATAGCAGCTCTTTTCTGGTGACAAATAATTGGAAATGGAGGGGATACCCATCTATTGGGGAATGACTAAAGAAATTATGGTATGTGATTTTGATGGAAAATTATTGTTATAAGAAATGATGCATAGGATGCTCTCAGAAAAACCTGGAAAGACTTACATAAGTTGATGCGAAGTGACATGTACTGTATACAAAGTGTTGTGTACAAACAGCAGAATTGTAAGCTGTGAATGACTTAGATGTTTTCAGCAACACAATGTATCCAATACAACTCTGAAGGACTTATAATGAAAAACGCTATCCATCCCCAGAGAAAAAACTAATGGTTTCTGAATACAGATTGAAGCACACTTTTTTTTAAAAAGTTCTTTATTTTTCTTTTTTCTTTCTTTCTTTTTTTTTTAGCCAAAGACAAGATATATTAGAACATCCATTATATTGGGCAGACTCTTAAGGAGTCTGAACATGGGTAAGCAGTGGCTAGATTATAAGAATCTAAGCATCTTAATGGAGACAAGATGGACCTTATATACAGAAAGACTGTGGGAGGGATCTAGGAGCGGCCAGTAAGCTGGTGTGAACAGAACTCCTGGGACATGGACCTTATGGCCAAGGGACAATGGAGCCTAGCTAGGATTAAGGGTGGAAAATGGCCAGGGGCCATAGGGAGGCAAGACAAAGGAGGGGAGATTGGGTGTAGCCACAGTGAAAGGCCAATTGATGGGATTACAGCCTCAGGGGAACACCAGAGATTTGGCCATGTGGGAAAGTCCAGGGTTTTTCCTTTCTGGGGCCCAGATCCCAACCCCCTCATTCACCTCTCAAACAAATGGGACCCAAATTCTTTTGGAGCAAGGGGTGAAGTTCTCAGCTTCTGAAACTGCTTCCTGCTGGCAAGGGGCATAGAACTTTCTCTGCCTTGAGGGGGTCCCAAAGAGGAGGTTGACTGGAACCGAGCACAAGCTGCATCCAGGGAGTGATGTGGGGACATTGGCTGGCTGGGTACTTGTAGTTTACTACCAACTGCAGGTGAATGGCCCATAGTCTGGAAGACATAAATATGACAGAAAAAAAACAAACAAAACAAAACAAAACTACAGGGTCCAGATATAAAGCAGGGACTAGATTTAGGGCCCAACTTTGAGAGGATAAAACATCCTTAGCTCTGTTTAGATTCAGATAATTCAATTTTCCAACCATGAAGTATCAAACCTACCTCATAGCCAGATTCAGGAATAGCCAGGTGGGTAACATGCTCTTTCAAAGGAACATAATGGGGAAACTGAGCCAGGAGGATCCCATCTTAGACTGAGGCTAAAATTGTCTTCTTAGCTTTTCCTAATGCTGCCTTCCCACCAGTATCACCTTCTCTGAGTAGCTTGTGGCATTTCTCTCAGATGGTGGATTATTGATTATCGATGGATTATGACCGGTCAGACAACTCAAAATAAAATCCTAGGAGCTTTTACCTCAAACAGCAAGTTTTACTCATTACGGTTTAGGAAAAATTTTTCCCAGGATTTACACCTCAAACGTAAGTTTGTCTTGGTGTAAAAAGCCAGGCATTAGAGATTTCTATACACTTGCAAATTCTCAGCAAGCCATACATAACCCAAACAAGCTTTTTGGCTTGTTTACACATTAAAATAACCAACAATAGCTAAATTATTTTAGCAATAACCAAATCATGAAAGGTTGCTTGACATAACCAATACAGAAAGTTCACCAATTTGAAACTTGAAACAAATCTATTACCAATCAGGTGACTTCAGTTTTGTTAAAAGCACTTCTAAATTACTTTACTCGGAGAATCAACATCTCATCATTAACAGTTAAAACTATAAATTTAAAAGAGCATGCTTACCCAAGTTTGGAGGCTAGCTTCATTACCTTGAGCAGGATGTGCTGAACTTGGGTGATGCTTCCAGGCAAAGGTTGCCCCAGAGCCCAAGGCCATTGCCAATGGGGCCCATGCTGTAGCTGCTGCCCCTCCCCACTTCTTCTTTTTCCCCAGGTGGGGGAGGGCAAAATCAAAAACAAGGGGTAACAGAAGTGGGATAAAAGAGTGACCAGGATTGTAAGGAGGAGTTCTAAACTCCTTAATGATCAATCACAAAACCTCCAGAATCTGTCAAGGTATTTTTAGCTGTTCTAACTTTCCCTGTAACCTCCATGAAGGAGGATTCAGAGTTGCAGAGGGAAGGGAGTAAGTAAGCCTCAGGGAACCAAAAAGCAACTGCAGTTTTCCCCAATTCCCTAGTGCCAAGGGAATTAAAAGAACTGACCATACACTTCCAGATAGGAGTCCATCCTTGTCTTCTATGCTGCGGAAGGTGTACCCAGCTCCATAGCCTTGAACGGACCCATTCGACCGACAGCCTGAGAGCATCAGGCTGAGTGAGAGACAGCCTTATAACTGTTTGCCAGAAAAGCACCTCCAAGCCTTGGTGCTTGGAAACCGACCCCAACTGCCTAGAGCAAGAGGGGGGGGGGCGGCTTACATACCTTCCAGTCTTGGCTGGAGAAGAACTAGGGGTTAGGCAGTTTCCCCATAAGGGCCACCTAAATGATACAGTTTAGGGGTTCACGGGTGCTCAGACCCCAAAATCACCACACGCAGATCCTGTCCAAAAGAATTTGATCCAAGCCTTCTTTTAGCCAAAGACAAGGTTTATTAGAACATCCATCATATTGGGCAGACTCTTAAGGAATCTGAACATGGGTAAGTCATGGCTAGATTATAAGAATCCCAGCAGTAGCTAGATTTTAAGAGTCTGAGCAGTGGCTAGATTATAAGAATCTAAGCCTTTCTTTATTTTTCTTGACTTCTTTTTGTCTACGTTTTCTTTCACAACATGTCTAGTACAGAAATGTATTTTGCATGACTATACTTATATAATCTATATCAAATCACTTGCCTTTTCAGTGAGGGGGTGTGATGGGGAGGGAGGAAGGGAGAGAATTTGAAACAGTTTTTAAAATGAATGTTAGAAATTGTTTTTATATGGAATTAGGGAAAAATAAAATACCAAACAAAAAAAGAGAAGAAAAAAAGGACACCCTAAATGGGGCCACAAAGAGTTGGGCATGACTGAAAAAAGTGATACAACAATAAAAATAATACAATTGAGAAATATTTAATTAAATTAATAAAAATACAGTACAACAAAGATATGTTAATATGTGGTTTTCTAGGTCAATATGCGGCCTGTAGGAATGTTTATATATGGTTAAGTGTCCATATTACTGTTTAAATTTGACCCTGGGGCTCTAGGCTCTAGACTTTAATTTTACAGAAAAAGGTGCCAAGTTGAAGTGGTAGAGAGAGTGCTCTCACCTACAAGTTCCTGATACCAATGAAATCATAAGTCCAGACCCTATCCAATCCCATATTTTTATGCCATTATCTGTTCAGGTATTATAAGTTTCTGGGCATCTATTTTACTCCCGCTTCTCACAAATATGAAAGAATGCTGCCATTAATACATTATATTACCTCTTAATGATGAGTGCCAAATTGTTAATAACATTCTTGTTTAATTCACCTAAATGCTCAATCATTCATCTTCTCTCTGTGCTTTCCCTACCATAATTTTTTTTTAAATGTTGCATTTCTTTTTTTTTCTTATACTACATGAAAAAACTTTTCATCTTAAAAAAAGCAAAAAGAAAAATGTGGATAAAAGTCTGGTATATGAATATATCAAAAATGTCATACATTATGACCATGTAGGATTTAAACAATAAGCATAATTGATGATATTAATAATGAAACAATAAAAATATTAATATATCAATAGATGCAGAAAAAGCTTTTGATAATATACAATATTCTTATTTTTAAAAAAACCACTAGAAAGCATAGGAATAAAGATTTTCTTAAAATAATAAGTCATATCTATCTAAAACCAAGAGTAAGCATTATCTGTAATAGGGATAAGCTAGAAGCCTTCCCAATAAAATCAGGGATGAAGCAAGGATGTCCAATATCACCATTACTATTCAATATTCTGCTAGATATGCTAGCAATATAAGACAAGAAAAAGAAATTGATGGAATTAGAATATGAATAAGGAAACAAATCTGCATATATTATAATTGTATACTTAGAAAAGCTTAGAGAATCAACTAAAAAAAACTAGTTGAAACTATTAACAATTTCAGCAAATTTGTAGGATGTAAAACACCCACAAAAATTATCAGCATTTCCATACATTGCTATCAAAATCCAGCAGAAAGAGATAAAAAGGGGAATTTCATTTAAAATTTCTGCAGACAGTATGAAATACTTGGGATTGTACCTGCCAAGACACATACAGGAACCATAGGAACATAATTACAAAGTATGAATTCCCCATGGGTAGGGCAAGTCAATATAATAAAACTAACAATTCTACATAAATTAAATTACGTATTCAGTGTCATACCAGTCAACCCACCACACAATTATAAGGCTAAAAAAAATGCAATTCATCTGGAAGAACAAAAGGTCAAGAATATCAAGGAAATCAACTTTTTTTTTGAAGGATTGTAGTTTACTAGTACCAGATTTCCAACTATATCACAAAATTTCAAACACCAAAACAATCTGGTACTGGTTAATTAATATGGTAATGGATCAGTGCAATAGATGAGGAACACAATATAGTAAATGACAATAATTTATGTTTTACAAACACAATGATCCAAGCTTTTGACAAAAATTGCTGGGAAAACTGGAATACTATTTTGTGGAAACTAGGCACAGATGAGCATTTCACAATATGTATCAAAATAAGGTCAAAATGGGTAAATTATTTAGATATGAGGAGTGATAAAAGAAAATAAGGGAACATTGAAAATTTTAGCTGTCACATCTGTGGATAAAGGAGAGCTTAAGACGAAACAAGAGACAGAGAGAATAGAAGGAAGTAAAATGAATCATTTTGATTACATGAATTTAAAGGGATTTTGCAAAAAACAAAACCAATGCAGCAAATTGGAGGGAAAGCAGGAAACAGAAAAGAAAATACAGCAAATTTCTCTGACGAAGACCTCATTTCTCAAATACATGAGCCAAAATCATAAAAAAAGAGGCATTTCCAATTTATTAATGGTGAAACACTTTGAACAGGCTGTTTTCAAAAGAAGAACTCAAAATTCTTAATAGTCACATGAAAAAATACTCTTAATCATTATTGATTAGAGAAATGAAAATTCAAAAAAACCCTGAGGTACTACCTCATGCTATCAAAGTAGCTAATGTGACAGAAAAGGAAAATGACCAGTGTTGGGGGGATGTTGAAAAATTGGGACATTAATGCATTGTTGGTGGAGTTGTGAAATAGTATATATATATATATATATATATATATATATATATATATATATATATATATATATATATATATATATAATGTGTGTGTATAATTTGCTTATTTCTGTATGTTATTTTTTTCCCCTGTAGAATATTACCTCCTCGATGGTAAGGATTCTTTCACTCTTGTCTTCCACAGAGCCATGCATGGTATTTTGCATGCTATAGACGTTTACTAAATGCTTAATTAGTTTAATTGAATTGAATTGAATATCTTCCTGGGGATCAGTTATACATACATGCATACACACACACACAAATGATGAATAAGCCTCTCCTTTTTCTCTCTCAGGCATTTTCCTTTGAAAATGTAGAAAGGGAAAGTCTCAGATCTATATATTCAGACAAAAATTGAGTTAGCCTAGTTTGAGTCTAGTCCTTTTCAAAAGCTTTCATACTTTCATTGCTACTCAATGCAGTAATGTAGAAATATGACTAAAATTGATTTTATTTGTGGTTCTTTTAAGCAGTTGCCTGGAGCTAGTGAGGAATCTCCAGGTGTTTGCTGAGACACTTGGTAGCTTAAGTAACTAAATTACAATACCCCAAGGGGCTCCCCTGTAAGATATACTTTACACTTAACTCTGACTCATCCATTTAGTTAGCCCATCCCCAGTACGTAAGATAATTGAGATAATAGAAGGAGGAAAACATGGACATGTCATCATCATTGATCTGTCTTCTGATCAGCATAGCCTTACTTTCATCTCATCCCTTGCTTCCACTGAAGGCTTCATTCATGCACAATCTTCTTTATGAAACCTGATAACCAAAGCTGTTAAAGCTCTCTCCCTTATAAAATAATTATGAAAATGTTGACCTCTTTACATGTCATATCCCTCCCCAACATGAATCAGAGCCTCCCTTCCAATGGATATTCAGACACAGAGATGTAAAGTTTGGGGGCCATCCTAACTCCTTATGAGCTTTGATCCAAATGGATACTGCCCAGGTCCTGGTGACAAGGGTGTGACCATAAATGTAAGGAGCCAGTTGATTAGTTGATCTTATTTTCTGGAGAAGTCAGTGATGTTAGTGGACCTTCCTGTTCCTCCATTTCTCTCCATGCATGCATAGTTACTCCTTCTCTACCTAAAGAGTGTGATGAGAGAATTGAGTTTTGTCTTAAGGCTCTGAATTTTGTTCTCCTTGTTGAGGAGTGCAGTAAATAGGTTGAGGCAATATTGGACTTCAACTATGTTGGTTTATAGAACAACAAAACAACTAATGAGAACAAAATTTGGAGGTCAACATTTTGTAATTATTTGAGTAGGGAGAGAGCATGAACAACTTTGGGAATCAGGCTTCATGGAGAAAATTGTACATGAGTGAAACCTTGAGTGGAAGCTAGGGATGAGATGAAAGTGATGCAAAGTACCTTCAAGGAAAGGAGAGAAGAGTCTGTGCAAACTATGGAGGTAGGAAATGAAATGAAAATTTTGGGGAGCAAGACATAGGTCAGTTTGGCTGTCTGGAAAGCAGAAGATAATGAAGGCAAGTATTGTGACATTATTCTGGAAAGATAGAAGAGAACAAGACTATGAAGATCTTTAAATGTATAACAGAGAGGTTTATATTTTGTCCTAGCAGGAATAAGGTAACCTACTGAGCATTGGCATTACATGATCACACTCTTTGTAGGAATATCAATTTGTCAGCTGTATGATAGAGAAAATACAGAGTAGAGGCAGAGCAGATGGAGATAGATATGTAATAGACAAAGAGGCAAGTTTATCTAAATATACATATACATATATATATGAGCAATAATGACTAGCACTTACCTAGCATCTTAAGGTTTGCAAAACACTTTATAAATATCTGATCTTATCATCACAACAGCCCTGGGAGATATGTGCTATTATTATCCTCATTTTGCCAATGAAGAAGCTGAGCTTGAGAAAGGTAAAGTTATCTTCCTGGAATGATCAGACAGGTAGTAGTGTCTGAGGTCAGATTTGAAGTCAAGACTCTCTAACTTATTTCAGATCCACAGCTATAACCAGTGTGCTGCTTTGTTACAATATATTTACATCTATACATGCACATATATTATATGAATATATGTATACAGATGTGTGCGTGTGTGTGTGTGTGTGTGTGTGTGTGTGTGTGTGTGTGTGTATGCCTATCTATCTATCTTCCCAGAATCTTTCTCTACCTTCAGTGACCTGAAGAGAAGCTGGCATCATGCATCTTTTCTCTGGAAGTTAGAATACAGAAGAGCCCAGATCTGTTTTCTCTTCTGTTTTAAAGATTGGCCTGCCCCTCAGGTGCAAGGCATTGAGCAATCAACCTCCACCATGAGGAGAGAATCCTAAACAATTGTACGTGGTGTCAGGGATAAAGAGAATGGGATGGATTTGAAAGCTATGGTAAGAAGAATTTGTACTATTTAATAACTGATTGGACAAGGCTGGTGAGTGAGAGGTAAAAGGTCATGATAACACTAAGGTTTTGAACATGCAAATATTGGAAACAGTAAAGTCAAAAGGAGGAGCAGGTTTGGAATAGAAGATGATAAGGGCAATTAGCATCTGTCAAATTACTGCTATCAGTGGGGCATTTAGATGTACATATTCTATTGGGAAGACTTCAGAACTCCATGAAGATTCAGCAAAGGACAATGAAAGAAAGTGCCACATAGGTAGGTGGAGAATAGAAATAATACTCACAGAAGTTAAAATAGGAAGCTTCTATATGATTCCCCATGGGTGAACTCCTCCCCCTTTTCCTTTACCTCAGATTCCTGGAATCTCAATCTCCTGGAAGTGGGTGTTTTGCTACCTCTTGCTCCAGGGCCAAAAGGGTCTGAAGCTTAGGTGGGAGATCAGGGCAAAGAAATAGTTTTGGGAGTCATCTGCATAGAGATAGTTGAAGCCATGGAAGTAAATAATACTGCTGGAGGACAAGATGTCAGAGAGAGAAAAAGGCTCAGTTTAGAATTATGGAGACGATAGGAATAGTGACTGGACCTGTGATTTCATTACATAGAGAACTTTTAGATGAGGAAACTCTCCCTATGAATGCAGGTTGGTACTTTCTCTGCAATTTACCATCTTAGAGATTTGCTTCTAGCACAGAGAAGTTAAATGGCTAGTTCAGGTCACAATGCAAGGATGTGTGGATCAAGGGGGGGAAAAGATTATTGAAGGAGACTGTGAATAAGTAGTATGGTAAAATGCAAAAAGAGTCTCTAAAATAAAAGTAAGGAGATTATCTAAAATGAGGACGTATTCATAGTTAACTATATAAAATATTGCAGAAAGATCAAGGACGATGAGAAATGGAAAAAAAAGTTCTCTGGATTTGGTGACTAGGTTATCAGAATTCCCATTTCCTTAAAAAAAAGAAAAAGAAAAGAAAAAATAAAGGAAAAAAGAAAAAGAAAAGTTTGAGATCAACGGGGAATGAAGTTCATTTTGCAAGGGTTTGAGCAGAGCGTGGGTTGTGTGAAAGTAAAGATATAACTTCTTTTAAAATAAATTTGATGATGGAAGGGAAAGGAAAAATAAGACAGTTGCTAGACAAGATAGAAGAGTCAGGGAAGGCATTTTGAATATTTGGGGAGATTTGAATGTCTTTGTAAGCAGCTGGGAAGAATCCTATAAACAGAGAAAATTTAAGTTAGCTGAGAGAGTGGTGCAATGGATAAGTAATGTAATATAAAATAAAATATAAAATAAAAAATAGTAAAACCAGATTTGGAAGTCAGAGATCTAAGTTTATATAGTGATCATAGGCAAATCACTCACTGCTATGAGCATCAATTGTCTTAAATGTAAAATTGGGGAAATATTTAAGTATAGTCCTTACTATGCGTCCAGCACTACGCTAAGTGCTTTACAATTATTATCTCATTTAATACTTACAATAGTCAAATGAGGTAGGTTCTATTATTAGCATCACTGTTTTACAATCCAGGAAACTGAGATAGGCAGGCATTAAATGACTTGCCAAGGATTACCCAGCAACTAACTGAAGTTTGATTTGAACTCAGATCTTCCTAATTCTAAGTCCAGCACTCCATCTTACACTGCTTCGCTAATAGAATAAGAAGTATATAAGAAATGAATACTGGTGATTAGTCAAGTTATCCTGGCTTCTTTAAAACAGCTCAAATGCTACCTACTGCAGAAGGCCCTTCCCAGTCCCCTTAAATCCTATTAGCTTTCCCTATTAGAATACTTTCTATTTACTCCATATTTATATTACACATACCATTTTACTGTACATGTCTTTCCAATTAGACTGTAAGCTCATTGAGGAGAGTTTTTTAATTTTTTTTTTTTTGCTGCTGTTGTTACTTTGTAATATCAGTGCTTAGCACAGTACCTAGCACTTAGTAAAGACATCATGCTTGATTGATTGACTGGTTGCTAGCAAATTTTTAAAACAGCAGGTGCTGGAGTCAAGCCTGAGTATTAGGGTAAATTAAACCAAATCAAGTGAGATGTGTCAGGAGAATTGGAAAGGGTCAACTGGCCAAAGGGCAAGGTGAGGATAATGAATCAGTTTAGAATAAGTGAGGAAGTGTGAGGATTGAAAGGATAGAAGGTCATAGTACTAAAAGAAAGTAAATTTTTATGCTCAAAGCAGAATGTAAATGTCTAAAGGTCAGGAGATATTTTAGTCTTTGTGTCCTTCCAGATAGAACGTGCTTAACTAATGATCCTTGAATCAAATTATAGATCTTAGAGGCTGTGCCTCTAGTTGCAGTATGACCCTAACCGCTATGTGTGACCGAAGTGGAGTGGAGAAGAGATTGTTGGGACTAAAGAAATTAAGAAGGTCAGAGAATAGGAGAGTCTATCTTGATTCCCACTACCCCATACAGTAGTGGTAATTTAAAACAAGGACATTGGACTTCAAGTCCAACTTCTGTGTGCGTGTATGTATGTATGTATGTATGTATGTATATATGTGTGTGTGTTTTATATTATGTATGTGTGTGTTTGTGTGTATATATACATCTACATACATAAATGTATATATGTGTATACATATATGCATAAACACACACACACATATATATATATATATGTATATGGTGTATGTGTGTATTTACTAGAGTATCTTTCATGGCAAAGACTTTTTATTTGAGGGCTGGTATCACAATCAGACGGTTGGAAACATTGATTAAGGTTATAGTTTCACTATTCCTGAAGTTCTTCCAGAAAGTGATTGCCTTCTCTCTTCCCATCTCATTGACATTTTTAAAAGGAAGCAGAAACCTACTTATTAACTTTATCCCAGACTCATCATATGCCAAGATAGAAGCATATGACTGGGTGATCCTGCCAAAGGAAAATTGCCTTCTTTTCGTCTCCCATGGGGATACAGAAGTTGACAAAGAATATTATTTACACTTTATGATTCAAATATTGCCACGGTTCTTTTAAAATGAAGTAATTGTCTTTTCAATAGCATCTGTTTGAATTTAAACATGAAAATGGCTACAGAAAATGGTCATATCCATTAAATACGCTATTTATTTTCCTACAGTTGTATTACTGTGACTTTAACTTTGAGGAATCAGTTTTAGAACATAATCATTCTTTCACCCTTAAGACTAGAGAAGAGTGTTGCACACAATAGGAGGTCCTATAGCATCATGTGATCATATGTCTGGAGCTGGAAGGTACATATAGGTCTATTTCAATACACAGGAATGACCCCTTTGAGTACATAGCACCAAGATTCCAAAATATATGGCTCAATATAATAAGGAAAGAGAAGAGAGCCGGAAAAAGCTATATAAGGCATCAAGGTAATTGTGATGATTTAATTAAAAATGACAGTAATACAGTGGAAAGAACACTGACTGTAAGATCTGTGTTTGAATTCTGCCCACCATGTGACCATGGGCTAGTCATTTTATTTACTTAAGGTTTAATTTTCTTCTATGTAAAATAATGGTATTGGGAGACTGGAAGGATTTTGAGATCCCTTCCATCTCTACAACTATGATTCCATTTTTTTTTCCAGAGGGAGTAATGTTGTGGTCTTAGAAGGGACTCAATGCAAGAACTACTTCTGTCAATGCACATTAGCAACTGTCTGCAACTTATAGTATTAGAGAGCTGCCTGGGAATAATGGGAAATATGGATTATCCTTTCAGCTAATGAGAAGATATTTCCTTTGTGATGTCATGTCTTTTAATATAATGGTTAAAGCCCTACAATCTCTTTCATGATTAAGGAAATGTTCACATCTAGTTTAAACTTTTTTGATTGATTCAATCAGGTATCTAAGCATTCTGAAATTACATTAATTAGTGTGTATGTATGTGTATGTATATGTTTGTAAGGGGTAGTTTTCCCAACTTTATACCACGGAGTATGAGTTTTACTTCATCTTTGCCTTTGCATAAAAATAGTAGTGAACAGAGCTCATGAGATCAATCAAGTGGTGAACCAGTCAGACGGTAGAAAAGCTCTAGTTAGGAAAATTTTTTTCAAGCCAATAACCTAATAAAGAATTGCTCTTTTGAAGGAATGAGAGAGCTTGTCCCACTTTTTCCTCCCCATCCCTTCTACATAATCAGAGAGAGCCCGCATCACCTGGGTTTTGAAAGACTCTTGGAGACAACTCATCTAGTGGGGTAAAAATGTTTTCATCCATTGAAAAGCATCTTCAGGGAATGTGATCCCTCAGGGTTGAAGGAAGTCCTGACTATGGACTCTACAAGACTTCAATCCTCAGAGCCTAGAAGAGTACTATCCACACATAAGGCAACATTCATTAGGACTCTACTAAGAAAGAAACAGACTTCCAGTAACTAAGAACTGTGAGTTAGCCCTAAGCCTTGAGTTCTCTATATGTATTTTTTAATGCTTTTTAACATAAATTTTATGCTCACCTTCCCCATAGACTCTGTATTTGTGGGTAACAGAAATTGTTCCAGACTTTTAGGGAGGGAGAGTTTTTTTCCCCCCCTTATCATGCCATCTTTAATTACCACTCCATCATAAATACTTTTACTAAACAAATATTAAAACTAAATGAGTATCAATTGGTAGCATATAAATAGGGGTTAGTGAGTGACAGTGCTAGAAACTCCCACTGCTACCTATACACATGGTTATTTCTATTATGGCAGAAGTAGCAATCTTCTGATTTCTTGGGACCTGACCATCCAGTGTGACTGGGAGCTGGGAAAGTAGCAGGTAGGACAATGACAACTATTCCACTAATGTCCCAGTGCTTACCCAATCAAAAGTAAACGAAAATGATTCAATATTTCCATCAAAAAATTTAGTGAATCCCAAGTTCACTGCCATAGAATCATATGAATGATCAGTATAGTCAGATTGGCAGCAGTCAACAAGCATTAATTAAGTACATACTATATGTCATTTTGGTCTTTGAGAACAAAAAAACAACCATATATATACAAACAACCTTTTCTGCTATATGTAATTTATGTATTACATACAATATATATTATATATATAGGGGTACACACACACACACATATGTGCATATGTATATATATATATATATATATATGTATATATATATATAATATATATATATATATATATATATATATATATATTATATATATATGTATATATATATATATGAATGCTCTACCACAGGTTGGACGCAAGTAGTCTATGTGAACATTTGGGTGGATTCTTTAAATTTGTGCATCTTGAGTTTCTTTTGAACTACTTCAATTCTGCTTTGCTCATAGAGCACAGCACCTTCTCTCATGAGGGCATGCATGCTGGGAGGTCCTGTGCCAGTGTCTCCTGCGCCATTCAATCAATTCCAAAGTTCCTAAGAGACACCTTGACAGTGTCCTTGCATCACTTTTCCTAACCATGATGTGAGGGCTTGCCCTGTGTGAATTCTCAATAAAATAGTCTCTTTGGGGAGCATAGGTTTTGCATTTGAATGTGGTCAGCCCATTAGAATTGTGCTGTCTGCAGCAGAGGTTGAATACTTAGTAGTTTAGTTCAAGAAAGGACCTCAGTGTCTGGTATCTTATTGTGTATATGTTTATCTACAGCTTGTTTGTATATATGTGTGTATATACATACATATTTATTAATATATAATATTTTAGAGAGAGAAGAAAAAGGGTGAGATGCAGACAGAGACAAAGAGAAAAAGACCTCTGGTGGGGGACAGCCAGACAAACAGAAAGAGAGGATAAAATGGAGATAATCAACAGATGAGAGGTACTAGCTTAAGGAGGATCATTGCACAAAATATGCTCCTATCTAGGCAAGATCCCTTTTCTAAGATAGGGAGTGACCTGAGGCTACTCACACAAACAAAATAGGGGAGAAAACCATATAATATTCACCAGCACAAACACCTAGAAGGGACAAAATTTGAGCAAACTGCAGCTAAATAAATGCTTTTGATCATAATGTTTCCGTAGGGAGCAATGCCCAGCATTGAGAAAGGAGGGGGTTATATAAAAGATGTACCAAAAAAACCCGCACATTTCAAATATTCCTTAATGGTTTTGATGAGATGAGCTACAGGTACTCAGTGGTTTATGAGTATGAACAACTCTCATACTTTATTATATAGTTTTAATGGACAAGCAGAAAAAAAAATGACCCAAGAGGAAATTAGGGAATTGTATTGGACTCTGAGGATTCCCCCAGGGATCAGATAGTATCTTTACCTATCTTAGGTACAAAGGTAAGTATGACAACCACTCACTCAGAAACACTTTTCTATCCTCTCTAAGAGATTCATATTTTCTTCCTCTTTATTTAAATCCACCCAAAGATTTCCTTCACAGGTTTATCACAGCCCATTGACCAGATCTATATACCCTGACACCCATGGATTGAACAAGTGTCATAATGACATATCTTGTGGAAACTGATACTCTAGGAAGTAATTGGTCAAGTTATAGGAATACTCATTGAATTTCCTTGTAGGTTTCTCAAAGGGGAAATTCTCGACTCTGCATGAAGGAAGATGGATGAGAAAGTAGGAATAGTACTAGATTTATAGTGAAGTACCTCAGTTTGAAATTCAGTTTGCCCACTTAATACCTGTGGAACCTCAGACAAATGATTTTGTTTCCTTGGAGCTTAGTCTCATTTTTAGAGACTAGAGAGAAAAATATCAACCTCATGGAGCTACTGAAGCCTAATTTCCTCTCCTTCCTGTACCCCCAGCTACTATAAATGATGCAGAGATCACCCCAGGGTCTTCTGTACTCAAAGGTAGATTATACCTCAGAAATAATCTATCCATGCCTTCCATGATGTTCATCTTTATAGGTTTAGACAATTCACGCACACACACACATGAATGTATACATATATATGTACGTATATATGTATGTGTGTGTGTGTGTGTGTGTGTGTGTGTGTGTGTGTGTATTACAAGGGAATTCACACATCTGACATTCCTTCCTTTCTTTCTATCCTCACCGATGCCACTGTTCTTCAAGTCTTTATCACCTGTATGACATCTCCTTGTCGGTTATACTCCAGCCCATTTTCTCTCTTCATTCCAATTATCAGTCCTACACTCTCCTATCACATTTATTTTCTTTTTTTTTCAGTGATCAGAGACCCCTTTATTATACATTTACAATATTGTAGTGTAGCACAGTGCTCATCAGCTTGAGATGAAATTCCTTATTTTTGGTGTCTTGTGTTATGTGACAGATTATCCATTGCATGTTTATAACTAACTCTTTACAACTGGCTTTGTTTTCCATCATTTTCTCCACACAAACCTCTCAACTCCACACTTTGAAACCTAAGTGATACATGGTAAATTCTCTTATCCAGCATGAGGTATTCTAATTAATCAAATATTCCAGTTAACAGAAAAAGACCAAGCAACCCATGAATGTAGGGCATTGATTTGCAGAAACCAGTGCACATAATTTATTCTTGAATATTTGGAAAGGTGCTTCAGGGCTGGGCAGTGCCATAATTAGGGTCTAATGACCACAGTAATTGTCAATGCATGGAAAGAAGCTAAAAAAAACTGGGCCCAAAGAACTCTGGATAACAGAGAATTTGCTATACAAATAATCCACTTAAGATCAAAGCAGACTCAAGAGATATTTGGAAATCTTCCTAAGTGTGTCCACACTTGCCCAAGTGCACAATTTATAACAACGCTCTAAGAATATTTAAAAAAAAATATATTAAAGTTACAAAAGGAAATCTTTCAGCACAATATTTAACATCCTGTAATTTTACATTTCTCCCTATTTTTGACTTATGCGAAGTCATTTAAATTCTGTTCAGTAAATTGTATTTGCCCATAATCAAAGAAAACTAACTTAAAACCATTAAAAAAAATTAATTGTTTTGCCACAGAAAAATGTTGCACGGAATGAAAAAATGTCCAAAGGACCACACTTTAATGGGGAATTTGTGTTAAATGGCACTGAAGATTTCAAACAAGCTCATGCGGGAAAAACCTGGCTAATTCCCCTTTGTTTATGTGAAGCTAAGATTCAAGGAATATCCCCATCACAGTGCCAAAGGTACAGAGCTCAGAGGGCCACACTGGCACAACAGTTTGGTTCTGTCTGCCATTTTGTCCATAGATCGCAGGGCAGTGGTTTACATCTGGCCGTCCTAACAATGCACACGGGGTCACATCTGGTTACACAGGCTGGTAAGGTTGCTGAATCCTTTCACCCAGGTTTTGACTTCTCTCTGCTCAACCAACAACAGCTAAAACCATAGAGAAATTCAACTGGAAAACAATGTATATGGTGTGCCCTGAAGATACACCTTGAAACTTAATTCCTCTCTACAGAACTTGGTGCCATTTGATTCAGTGGCTGGATTTAAAAAAAAAAGTTTCTGTATTCAAATATCTCCAAAAGAACGTCAATATAAAATGTGTGACCACACACACACACACACACACACACACACACACACACACACACACACACACTCATACCTGTATACAGGCACAAGCACTTACTCTGTCCCCTTCTTTTCCAATGACCCAAGAAGCTATCCCTGGGAGCCAGAGGGGCCCAAGACAAGCACCCCTCCCTCTCAGGAGATCTTGGGCAGAGGTCCCATCATTCACACATCTACCTCCATCCACTAAGCCCAAAGCCATGGGCCTATCATCACCTACCACTGCCCCAAGCCCACTCCCTCCCCTCCTCTTCCCTATGCTCAGTGACAAGGGGACACGCTGCATGAACCATACAAAGAACTTTACTCTTAATCCAAACAAATGTGGGTTAGACCATTCTGAAAAGTGGCATCCTTTGATTTCTTCATCTTCTTGATTGCTCTATGCAGGTCCTGCTGTTACACCTGGCCAAATTTCATCTTCATCACGGCTTTCTCCTGAAGCAGAATGCACATATTCATGGACACACAGGAGGGCAGTGTCCCAACACATTTCTTTCAAATCACTTCCTGAGAACCCATCGGTTTCTTTGCTACTTCTAACAGGTCCACGTGCCTCTCCACGTTTTCATTCTTCAAAATCAGCTTCAGGATGGCTTCTCTCTGTTTTAAAGCTGGTTAGTTGATATGAAATCTCATAGGCATTCTTCTCATAATAGCTGAATCAAGATCCTGAAGACAGTTGGTTGCTCCCATCACTATGACCTAACTGCTATAGTCTGTGTCCAGCCCATCCCAGAGGCTCATGAATTGAGCTTTCATCGTGGCAGTAGCTTCATGATCTGAACTTGATCGGCTTTGGAGGAAAGAGTCTATTTCATCACTAAAGATGATAGAAGGCTGGAGCTTGATAGCAAGGGAGAACACAGTAACAGTCAACTTCTGCTGCTCCCCTTACCACTTATCCATTGGGGTGGATGGCTGAAGGTTAATAAATTGGCACCCAGCCTCTTTGGCAATCAATATCTTACCGCAGCCTGGAAGCCCATAAAGAAGAATTCCTTTAGGAGGCTAGAGAAGCCTGGAATTTTCAGACAAATGCTTCTTGAAAGGCAAGATGACAGTGTCTTTGAGGTCTGTGATGATATTGTCCAGACCTGCTATGTCACTCCAAGTAACATGCATGTTAAGAGTGTCCACAAGGTGTGCCGCGACACTCTTTTCATAGCTGGAAAGTTTAACATTTTTCACATGAATTTGCTTCATCAATTTTTTGGCCTCTTTCTGAGCTTCGACTTTTTGTTTCCTGGTCAGATCAGTTGCATCTACCATCCACTTTATGGCAAAATACATTACAGCACCAAATATTGTCAGACAGAAAATTAAAACAACAACTTCATTCCGACTCAAAAGAGGAGAAAAGGCTTCTTCAGAGCGTACCATCTTGATTATTAACCTGGCCGCCCGGAGGCTGCCAACCCTGGTCCCGGTCTCACTTGGAGCCCGGAGCCCAGAGCCCGCAGTGGAACCTCTGGATGTGGACCCGCCTCTGCCGCCATGGAGCCAACCAGGGAGCAGAGCCACACTGATTTTCTTTATGCCTCTCATTGAGCATGTCATTCCCTTTCTTACAAATATTTTATTGCACCTTATAATTCTGCAGGATAAAAATCCAAAGTTCTTCTAATCTTGTCATTGAAGGCCCCCCATGACCTGGCCCCACTCTCTTTTTCTAATTTTATCTCTTTATAACCCCTTCTCCATCCATGCTTGCTTTGCCTTTTTTTTTTTTTCAGAAATGACCTACACATTCTTGCCCTTATTTTTCAAGGCACAATTTGAACTCTACATAAGCTCTACACCTGCTTCATGTAGCCTTCACAAATCACTGAGTCCTACATTTATCTTTCCTTCAACTTATTGCCTATGCCACTCAGCTCTTATTGAATTGAATTTCTTTACTGTTATGTTACTTTTTTTTTTGTTTGCATATCCTGCCTCTCCAATGAGCCTGTAAGCTCGTAGATATTTTCTAGGTCTTTACATATTTGACAATCCCTACTTAGTACGATGCTATGCACACATATGCAAAAATAAATATTTTGTTAATGGATGTGCTTAGGCAATTACTCTGCTGCTTAAATAAGATTTCCTTTTATGATCTTCTGGAAGAAACAGGTTAAATCCTTTAAGGCAAGGATTTTTTTTTTCTTTTTAATCATATATTTCATTAAATATTTCCCAATTACATGTAAAACAATTTTTAAGAATAATTTCTTTTGATTTTAAGTTTCAAATTATCTTCCTCACTGCCACTTTTCTCCTCTTCTGAGGAAACAATTAATTTGATATTGATTATAGATATGAAGTCATGCCAAATATATTTCAATATTAGCCACGTTGCCAAAGAAAACACAAGTAAAAAAATAAAACAACAAAAATAAAGGAAGAAAAAAGATAAACTTTATTTTCCCTTCAGAATTCATCAATTCCATATCTGGATATGGATAGCTTTTTTCATTGTGTATCTTTTGGAATTTTCTTGGATCATTGTCTTTAACAGAGTAGCTAAGTCACTTACAATCATCTTTACAATATTACTGCGATTGTGTACAATGTTCTGGTTTTGCTCACTTATTTTTGCATGAGTTCATATAAGTCTTGTTAGATTTTTCTGAAACCATCATGCTTATCATTTCTTAAAGCAAAAAAGAAAAAAAAAGTATTCTATCACAATTAAATACCACAACTTGTTTAGCCATTCCCCTAAGTCATTTTAATTATGTTGTCTCAGCCAAACAATGAGAAATTTATATTTTTCCAATTGTTTAGATCTGTCGGTGTTTGTGTGAAAAGTGTTTTGTAATTGTGTTTATATAAACCCTGAATTTATCTCGTCAAGTAGACTCCCAAATATTTGTTATTGTCTGCAATTACTTTAAATGGAATTTCTCTGTTTCTTGCTACTGAGTTTTGTTGGTAGTATATAGAAGTGCTGATGTTTATATAGGTATTTTTTGTTATCCTGAAACTTTGCTGAAATTGTTAATTGTTTCAACCAATTTTTTTAGTTGATTCTTTAGGGCATACTATCATATCATCTACAATGAGTGATAATTTTGTTTCCTTATTACCTATTTTTATTCTTTCAATTTCTCTTTCTTGCCATTGCTATAAGTAACATTTCCAGTTCAATATTGAATTAATGGTTGTGATAATGCGCATTCTTGCTTTATCCCTGATCTTGCTGGGAAAGCTTCCAGTTTTTTGCCATTACAGGTAATGTTTGCTCTTTGTTTTAGATAGATACTATTTATGTTAACTATTTACTATTTGTTCCTATGCTCTGTAATCTTTTTGGTAAGGAATGGATATTATATATTGTCAATGGCTATCTGCATCTATTGATATAATCATCAGATTACTGTTCTTTTTATTATTCACATTATTCTAATAGTTTTCCTAATAACGACCAAACCCTCAATTTTTGGTATAAATCTCATCTGGTCATAGTGTATGATGTTTGTAATATATGATTGTAACTTATTTGCATGTGTGTGTGTGTGTGTGTGTGAATGTGTGTCCCTATTTGAACCAATTTAGATGTGAATGAAGTTCAATTGTTACCTATTCTTGCATGCCTCCTTTTTATCAGATTATTATTCCTATTCTTCCTCTCCCCCTTCTACCATGACATCCCTTACTATGGCCTATCCACTTTAGTTTTACATCATGCCAACCTAATCGAGCCACTTCCATACCCTCTTTTCATGTAGAGGACTTTAACTTCTCTAATAATGATAGTTCTTGGAAGACACATGTATCATCTTCCCATACAGAAAGGTAAACAGTTTAACCTTATTGATTCCTTAATGATTCCTCTTTCATGTACACATTGTTATGCTTCTCTTGAGTCTTGTACTTAAAAGTCAAATTTTTTATTCAGTTCTGGTCTTTTTTATCAGGAATGTTTCAAAGTCCTCTATTTCATTAAATATCAATTTTCCCCTTGAAGATTTATACTCAGTTTTGCTGGGTAGGTTATTCTTGGATGTAATCACACTTCTTTCTCCTTCCAGAATGTATTCCATGCCATCCACTCATTTAATATGGTAGTTGCTAAATCTTGTGTGATCCTGCCTATGGCTCCATAGTATTTCAATAGTTTTATTCTTGCTGCTTGAATTATTTTCTCTTTTGGTTGAGAGCCCAGAATGTGGCTATAATATTTCTGGGAGCTTTCATTTTGTGACCCCTTTAAGGTGATGATGAGTGGATTCTTTCAGTTTCTATTTTACCATCAAATAATTTTCCTTTCTTTTTTTTTACTTGAACTCTTTATTATTTAATATTTTATTTTTTCCTAGTTTCAAGAAAAAAAATTAAGATTCAGTTTTTAAAATTTTGAATTCCAAATTCTCTTCTTCCTTCTCCACATTGGGAAGGAAAGCAATTTGATATACATTATCTACACAATACATTTTAATATTAGTCATTTTGTGAAAGAAAACACAGACCAAAAAGAAGGAAAGAAAGAAAAAGAAGCAAGAAAAATAAAGTTTTAAAAAAAGTATGCTTTGATTGTTATTCAGACTCTATCATTTTTCCCCTTGGAAAGGAATAGTATTTTTGAACATAACTCCTTTGGATATATCTTCTTTCATTGTATTGCTGAAAATAGCAAAGTTATTCACAGTTGATCATTGTACAATATTGCTATTGCTGTGTATAATGTCCTTCTGGTTCCACTCATTTTACTTTGCATCAGTTCATGTTAATCTTGTCAGGTTTTTCTGAGAGCACCATGCTTGTCATTTCTTATAATAGTATTCCATCACAATCATAGACCACTTATTTAGCTATTTCCCAATTGATGGGCATCTCCACAATTTCCTTCTTTTTTTTAACCATCACTAAAAAAAGTTGTTATATATATATTTTTATACATATAGATCCTTTTCCTTTTTTTAATCTCTTTGGGATATAGACATAATAGTGCTATTGCTGTGTCAAAGAGTATGCATGTTAAGCCTTTTAGTATAGTACCAAATTGTTTTCCAGAATGGTTGAACAAGTTCCACCAACAATGCTTTAGTGTCTCAATTTTCACACCATCTCTTTATTTTTCTTTTCCCATCATATTAGCCAATCTGATAGGTGTGAGGTGGTACCTCAGAGCTGTTTAATTTGCATTTCTCTAATCAATAGTGAGTTATAGTATTTTTTTGCATATGACTATAGGAGCTTTGATTACTTCATCTAAAAACTACCTGACCATATTCTGTGACCATTTATCAATTGTGTAATGGCTCTTATTTTTATATATTTGACTGAATGCAATTCAATATACTACATAATAAATTTATCAAGACAATAATAACCTTTACCCAGAGATCACACATTTACTGAATGGATGTTAGTTAACGCAAAGTCAGTTTGTGTGAAGATCATTGTAGGCATAGCCCATATGAGATGGCTCTGACCGACATCATTCTACAACAATGTTCTTAACACATTTTAACCAAATTTAGCCTAAATGAATATAATCTCCTCTGTAATATTATCTGGCTGATTGTTGACCTACGCCATTCTTAATTTTATCACTATATAGCTAACTATATATTATATCATTGGTTTATTTAATGTCCTTTTGCATATGTGTAGAAATAAAAAAAGTTAGGCAGCTTTTTGTGTATACATTTTACAAAACCTTTTCTTCCTCTTATTTATAATGAAACTTTGAGCTTCCTACATTAGTAATATGGGACTAAAAGTATTACAAAACAAAGGAAGAAAAATAACATGCAAGTTTCCCTATTGTGTTTTGTGACAAAATAAAATACATCCTCAACTCTTGGTTTTCTGCCTAGTTTTGGGATCAAATACCAAACTTGTCTATTTTTTATCCCTCAAAGACCACATTTCTTCTCCTACCTACAGTTTTGAAAAGGTTGGCTTGACTCCTGGAAAGCAGAACCACCCTCACTACCACATTTTAAAATCTCTAGTCTCCTTCAGTGTTTAATTCAAGTGCTCTTGAATGAATCCCTTCCTAATCCCCTCAGCTGTATCATCTCCAAAATTATACACACACACACCACACACACACACACACACACACACACACACACACACATACACACACAACACACGCATATATATATATATACATATATATAATATACACACATATACATAAACATGTGTATATGTTATATATATTTATATTGACATATATATGCATATTATTTTCATTGATAGAATATAAGATCATTGAGGTCAGAGTTTATTTCATTTTTGTCTTTGTATGCCATTTACTTTTTCCAGTGCTGGGCCTATAGTGAATGCTTAATATATGAAATTTAAGTGATTGAATTCATGAAATTCTAGAGTGACAGAAACTCAAATTTGGAAGGGACCTTAAAAGACATCTAATAATGTTTGTATCAGAACAGAAATTCACTTTACAAAGTTTACAACAGGTAGACATCCAATCTTCCCTTGAAGATCCCCAGGGAGAAGAAACTCAACTTATAGGGCAGCCTATTGGTCTTTGGCCTAGTTTTAACTTTCAGAAATTTTTTTCCTTATGTTGACCTGAAATCTTTTCTGCGACTTTCATGTACTGCTTCTAATTCTCACCACTGAAGACAATGGGAAAGTCTAATCTTTCTTCCACATATTAGCCCCTTCAAATACTTGAAGACAATTATCATCAGACCCATAAACATCAAGTATCTAGAGTGAATATTGCCGGTTTCTTCAACTGATCCTCTTATGGTATATTCCTGAAAGCTCACTTGCCATTCTTGATGTTTTCATTCTCACATCCTTAAAATTTACCCTAGTTTGTTCATGTCCTTCCTAAAATGTGTCAGCAAGACCCACATTAGAAATTCCTGGTGAGTTTTCATTCTAATCTTGACTTTACCTTCATTACCTTGAGCAAGACACTTATTTCTTTGTGTCAATATTCTTATCTGTAAAAATAAGTTGGTTAGAGTAGATGATCTCCAAATTCTCTTCTAGCTCAGGAGTCTTATGTTTTTATTATAATTCTTATGAGTTCAACAATGCTTATGGAGTAATCACACTAATGGCTAGGGAGAAAATCAATGATCGTAAAAATTATCAGAAGATTTTTGCCTTTTTCCATTAGTTGAAGGAAAGTTTTGGGGAGGAAGGCAATGTTATGATTCTTGTAATGTGGGGTATCTTGCAACTGGGAATGTCCCTGATCCTAGTGCCCTGTGACTGTTGTTATTTTCATTATTAGATACCTTGCTCTCATTCTGCTACTTATCATGACCTGGCCTCATGTGGATAACTCTAAGATGACTATGTAATGAAAAGCTTTGTCAAAATAGTTAACATTTATCTAGTGCTTTAAATCTGACAAAGTGCCTTTCAAATATTATCTCATTTTAGCCTCACAATAGCCTGGGGAGGTATGTGCTATTTTCATCTCCATTTGATGGCTAAAGAAACTAAGGTAGGCAGAAGTTTAATGACTTTCACAGGGTCACAGAACCAGTATGAGTGTGAACTCAGACTTTCCTGATTCTAGGTGCAGCACTTTATCCACTGCCCTACCTAACTGGCTAATGAAGAGTTGTCGTTTAATTATTTTTCATTTGTCTGACTCTTTGTGACCCCCATTTGCAGTTTTATTGGCAATGATACTGGAGTGGTTTACCATTTCCTTCTCCAGCTCATTTTATAGATGAGGAAACTGAGACGAACAGAGCTAAGTGACTGGCATATGGTCACACAGCTAGTAAGTGTCTGAGGCCTCATTTGAACTCGGGAAGATGCATCTTCCTGACTCCAGGCCCAGCACTCTATTACACTACCTAGCTAACTCAATGAAAAGTATATTACTAGTAATGGAAGATACTAGTAATGATGAAATATCTGTCTCTTTTCCCTATTCTGTCTCCCCATCCCACTCTGACCACCAAAAATTTTTTTCCTGCTAGATTAAATTCTTCAGCCAAAACATTGTTCCTGACTAATATATAGGACTGAAACTAATTTACAAGTTATTATATTTGCAATCCCATTAACAAAAACCAAACATTGAAATGGACAGGTTTGCCTTGCCAGCACTCCCCCTTTCCCAATAAACTGAAGCTGTCACTTCAATGCTGTGTCAAGAACTGCTCAGCTCCTTCCCTCAAATCAAAACCTGCCAGACCCCTGAGATTTTAATAAGCAATTTGATTAAGCTACATCCATAAGCCTGAGAACAAGATTACCACACCACTCCTATGACCATCAAAGCCTCTAGAAACTGACTTAAGCTTTTCTACTTTGGACATTTTCTGAAATTTAGCCCCTAAATAGCATCGCTCTCAGGAGTGTGCTGACCAATAACGAGAGAACAATTTCAAAGACAACAAGGCTAAGATGTGTACAAATCTCATTAAATGAATTCCAAAACCATATTTACAAAGTGATTCTGTATGGAAATTCAGCATCCAGAAATGCCTAACAACTAAGAATCTATAAAGAAGAACCAGAAGAAGAAAAAAATTCATGAGGCAATTTGCACCTTGTTACCTAATTTGAATTTTAATAGGCAAGCTCCTAGAGCAGTCACAGGCTGGAAGGAAACATTGATTGAAAAGAGCCATAGAGGATATTACCAGACAATTACCATACAATTTAAAATGCATATTCCATTGTTCATATACAGTATTTTCTTTTATCAGTTCATCACAGGGTGTGCAGAGGTTAGAGAAAAAAGCCAGGATCAAAAGAAAAGCCAACCAAGATTTCCCCTTAAAACTGTCATTTTCCTCTCTCTCTCCAACAGGTAGGGGCAGGTATATTAATTGCACCTTGACATGGAGGGCATTATAGAACCAAAGTTCACCTGTATAATAAGTGAGAAAATGTCAGTATCTTGTCCGACAATAGAACTTATGTCATTATTGCTTGAAATCTAAACTCCATTTCATCCTTCAAGATGAAAACAAATGATCAATGATGATCCAACATAGCAACTTTAAACCTGGGTAGCAGGTACAGCTCTGTGTGTAAGTTAGACATTGCACAACATTGTTTTGGTGCAGTGAGGAGCAGTGGAAAGAGTGTTGGCTTTGGAGTCAGAGGACCTGGGATTCAAGTTTGATTTTATTTTTTTGACTAGATAAAGATGCCATTGTATGCCTCCTTTCTTACTTAGTCTTAATCACTGAATGGGTGTTGCTTAGTCAAAATGAGACCTGTTAAAGACCTTAGTTTGAAAAGGCCTACTTGAAAAAGTGGAATGTCTCCCAATACATCCAGGGCCATCTCCAGTCATCCTGATCTATATCTTGATATGGACCCAGATGGCTCTGGAGAAGAAAGTGAGGCTGGTGACTTTGCACAACCCTCCCTCACTTAAATCCAATTCATTTGTATGCCATGGTATCACCTCCCTGGTGTCTTCATCCTCTTCAAGAATGAAGCATAAAAAACCAACAACCCTCAGGGTTTTGTAATCTTCATTTGAATGAGGCATTGATTAAATTATTTTTAAACTCTTCCAATTCTAAAAGTATGACTGAAACTATTTGCTCAGTAATGTGGTTTTGCCTAACCACTATATATACATATTTTTAGGGGAAATTATTCAGTCCTTTCAGTCCTGTCTGACTCTTCCTGATCCTATTTAAGTTTTTCTCAGCAAAGGTACTAGAGTGGTTTGCCCTTCCCTTCTGCTGCTCGTTTTACAGATGAGGAAACTGAAGCAGACAAGGCTCAGGGTCACACAGTTAGTAAGTATATGAGGCTGGATTTGAATTCAGGTCTTCCTAACAAATTCGACAGAGCTGGACATCTCCATATCATGCTGCCTCAACTCCATCTGTCATTTCTATTCCTACTACTTTCTTTTGCCACCCCCCCCATCCTTACTTCATAAGTGGAGCCATCTGTTACAGCAAATAGAGAAGTTTTGAATGCTGTGGATGAGTTCATTTACCTTGGTAGTGTACTTTCCAGGGATGCACACATTGCCAGAGCTAGTTCAGTGTTTGAGAGGCTCCAAAGGAAAGTATGGGAGAGAAGAGGTATTAGACTGACTACCAAACTGAAGGTCTACAGAGCCATTGTGCTTACCTCATTGTTGTATGCCTGTGAAATCTGGACAGCATACTAGAGCCATGCCAGGAAATTGAATCGCTTCCATTTGAATTGTCTTAGGAAGATTCTTAAGATTGCCTACCAGGATAACATACCAGACACTGAGTTACTTTCTCAAACTGAACTACTTCAGTTTGAGTGCAACTCCTATGGACTCGCCATGTTGTTTGAACACAAAACTTACGCTTGCCAAAAAGATTATTTTACAGAGAACTTACACAGGGTAAGCATTCTCATGGTGGTCAGAAGAAACAACACAAAGACACTCTCAAGTTCTTTCTTAAGAACTTTGGAATTGATTGTGTGACATAGGAGACCCTGGCATAGAACCTCTCAGCATGGCATGCCCACATCAGAAAAGGTGCTGTGCTCTGTGAGCAAAGCAGAATTGAAATAGTTCAAGAGAAATGCAAGATACACAAACTTAAAGAGCGCGCCTGAAAGGTTCACAAGGACTATTTGTGCTCATTCTGTGATAGAATATTCTGAGCTCGTTTTGGTCTGATCAACCACAGTCAGACACACTAAAACTTGACTGTAGAATAGTGATATTATTTTAGTCTTCTTCAAAAATGAAGGACAACAACAATCCTTAATCCACCAGGACCTTGAGCTCCCAGCCTGGGGTATCGGAAAGGACTCTGATAAGTGAGCTGTCATCTTTGAGCCATCACCCCCTCCCTCCTCCCCCCCTCCTCACACAGAACCAGGTCTTTCCATAACACTTACAGGACGTCTCTACAACATGCCTCTTCTATCCCCCTTTCCTAGTTCTCCTTTATGCTTTTTCTTTTCCCATCAAAGCATATGTTTGGGAACAGGCACTGTCTTGTGCCTGGAACATACTAAGTGCCTAATAAATGCTGTCTCTCTTTGTTTCTGTCTCTGTCTTTCTGCCTGTCTCCACATACACAACACACTGGTGGAAATTAAGGTGAGGAACTGAGAAACAGAAAAAGTAGGAGGTGGTGAATGAGAGAGAAAGAAAGACACAGACAGGGAGAACAGAGAGAGAGAATGAGAAAGAGACAGAGGGAGAAATGGAGAGATGGAATCTGAAAGTTCAAGAGAGTAAGAGCTGAAATAAATATGCAAGTAAAAGTGTTTTATAGTTTGTGATTAACAGGAGCTCCAACAAATATTTGCAAGCCCATGTGAGAATATTTAGGAAGGTTTTAAAATGCTTCCCTGCAAGTGGTGGCTCCATTACTAGCAGAAATCCTCTCAGCACGGAAGTGCCAGTGCCAAAACAAATGTCAAAGCAAACTAAAAATGAATTTTTAATGTTTCCTGTGGTGATTTTTGCCTAATGCATCAACAGACGTTTACAGTTATTCAGGCAGGTACAATAACATTCCATATGTCACATTCAATCACAGTGGAAGCCTAGATGTCTGTACCTGGTTGTCCAAAGAAAAAGTTTTTTAAAAAGAGTTTCTTTTTCAAAGAAAGGCCTCAGTGAGTAATTGACATGAGTGTAGATTAAAAACACTTGTGGAAGGAGGAATTGATTTTTAGCTGGGCATTTGTTTTTAGTGCTTAACAGGGCTTGTCACATCAAGAAAGTTCATCAGCCTTGACTCAACAATATTTGCATCCTGAGATTTTTAATTTTTTTTTTAAATATTGTTGGTTGCACTATTTATTGCTGTTTTTCCAGGGGTTTAATTGCACTTTGGATCCTTTGTGTCAGGATAACAGAAAGTAGATTTCTTGTAAGTATGCTTTAAGGTCAGATTGAATCTTTAAGCACTCTGCAGGAGGTGTTTAATATGGTGTATACTGGATAGATGGTTTCACTGGGTAAGAGTAAAAAATAAAAGGCATCTGAGAGCAGATTCAAAAGTCATTCACCAAAACAAAATAACAACAAAAAATAACAAAGCATTTTCTTTCTTTCTTTATCTGCTCTCTATTCTCCTCCACCCCTTTTCTTTCGGCAACAGGGGAGGGAAAAATAGGAGTGAGATTATACTTAAACATATGGGAGTGCTTCTGTTGGTTTAAACAACTGCAGATTTTCCAATAGTCTTCAGGACTACTGTGTATTCTGCAAAGACATTCTCCCCAGGCCTGCCAGATGCTAATTGAAAAGTACTACATAAAGAGTTGTTGCTGATTCATTAAGATTTCAATTGGGAATGGGAGCTTCTGTTTTGTTATTTATCGAAGTCTAAGGCCATTCATTGGTAGTCTCAGATCTAATCCTCATATATAACAAATATCAAGGTTTTCAGATTTACCTGGAGACCTAATCCTAATGTATACCTTACTGAATATCAAACAGAAAATCAGATACTATATTGCCACTGCTTGAACAGGCATGGTTCACAAAAACTGATTAAGTGTTGATTTTAGTTGAAATAAAATGGAATTGTGAGAAAATGCATACCTCCTATATATGTACATACATATATTTATGTTTAAGTTTTTCTGACAATTATAATTTCTCTGTGTGTGTGTGTGTGTGTGTGTGTGTGTGTGTGTGTTTATGAACCCATTGCACAGCTTCTTCGAGTCACGGGGGAGAATTGAGTGTCAGATGGACACCACAGGTGGATGAGTAGCCCTGAAAAGGGCTCAGCAAGCCCTCATACCAGAGGCTCTGTTCTTTCTTGAACACTCCATATACCCTATACAGATCAGTAAAATATGGTCAAAAAGTTAAGTGACTTGCTCAGAATCACATAGGCAGTAAGCCATAGGCCTCATTTGAACCCAGGGCCTCTGGCTCTAAAACCGTGCTCTTTCTCTGTACCACATCACATAGGACAGAATGTGCCTGTGATAATGACCCTTCCCTCAGAGCTACTATTCTTAAGTACTATATCACACATATTACACATCTAGGGCATCTGAGAAAAATCACTGTGACCCAAATTAAGATCTTTTAATTTTAGATTGCTCATGTCTCTTTTTTAAAGTTCTGTATCATGAAGATTTTTTTTTCTTGGTGGATATCAATTCTGCAAGTTGGATATATGGAAGTATATGGAAGTCAATTCTAGAGGTAGAAAAAGAGGATGTCAGTTTCAAAGCAATAGTTGTAGGCAGTCCTGTGAATAGTATACTTTTTTTCCCCCTCAGTCCTACAAATATTAGCTTTTAGGAAGCTATTTCTGCTTCTGTGCTAGGTTTTGCTAAAAGGGGTCAAAGATAAAGTAGGTTTACAGAGAAGTAACTTTTCCCATAGCTATTATCTGTTTTCTTTCTTTTAACCACCCTTCCTTCTAAAAAAATGAAAACATTTAGTCACACAAAAAGCATCCAGTTTTTTTACTACTCCATACAAGGAAACAGCAAGGAAACTTTTATATCTTTCTGTGGCAGAAACTGTGCAATACGCTTCACCTTGTGAGGTTGTTTTGAATGCAATAGTATCAAGAATCTTCATATTTCCTTCCCTGGAAGGAATGCTTGTAGATGCAACTTTAAAGAGACGTTTTTCAAAGCTCAAGCACATACTCCATCAAGGTATAAGTTGAAAGAGAAACATTAGCTGTGGCATACCCTAGCACCATGTACAACCAAAGCTTTGTTCCACACTAATATTGAATGTTACTGACATCCTCTTTTTCTACCTCTACAATATACAATATACAAATGTGGCAGACTGTTTTGCTGCTGTTACAGTGGTCCATATTTTATTCCTTCCCCAGTCTACCAAAAGGTGTAGGCAGGGAGAAAAAAAAAAGTAACTATCTTTTTTGTCTTACCTCTCCTCCTGTATTCCATACAGAAATATGTTATTACTATTCAGTCATTTTTCAGTCATATCTGATTCTTTGTGACCCAATTTGGGGTTTTCTATGCAAAAATAGATACTGGGGTGATTTGTCATTTCCTTCTCATACAGGGTCATACAGCTAGTAGGTGGCTGAGGCAAGATTTAAACTCAAGCCCTCCTGAATCTACACCCAGAGTTCTATCCAAAGTACCTCTAGTTGCCCATACAGAAATATACAGGAAATTTATTCAATTTTTTTTCCCATTCATTCAACCACCGTGTTAAGTATCAACTCTAAAGTATTATGTGATAAAGTGATATGCAACCCACTTCTTTATGAAGAAGTAGATTCCAGAGGGAGAATTATATATGTATATATATATATACCTATACATATGTGTATATATGTATATACACATATGTATAGGTATATATATACATATATATACACACACACACACACATATTTAGACATGACTAATGTGGAGTTTATTTTCCTTTTTTATGTCAAATAACTTTTCTGCACTTATTTTTCCACTTAATAGTATTTTTTCCAATTACATGTAAAGATAGTTTTCAACCTTCAGTTTTATAAGATTTTCAGTTCCAAATTTTTCTCTCTCCCTCCCTCCCCATTCCTCTCCCCAGAATAGCAAGTAATTGGATATAGATTATACATGTATAATCATATTAAATATATCTCCACATAGTCATGTTGTGGAAGAAGAATTAGAATGAAAGGGAAAAACCATGAGAAAGAAAAAAAAGTGAAAATAGTATATTTTGATCTGCATTCAGATTTCATAGTTCTTTCTCTGGATTTGGATAGAATTTTTCATTATGAGTCTTGTCTTGGACATTGTCTTGGATCATTGTATTGCTGAGAAGAATTAAGTCTATCATAGTTAATTATCTCACAATATCACTGTTACTGTGTACAATGTTCTGGTTCTACTCAGTTTACTCAGCATCAGTTCATGTAAGTGTTTCCAGGTTTTTCTAAAATCCTCTTACTTCTCATTCCTTATAGCACAAAAGTATTCCGTTACATTCATATACCACAACTTGTTTGCAATTCCCCAATTATGGGCATCACCTCAATTTCAATTCTTTACCCCCACAAAAAGAGCTTCTATAAATATTTTTGTACATGTTGGCCCCTTTCTTTTTTTTTTATTAATTTATTTTTAGTTTTCAACATTCACTTTCATAAGTTTCTGAATTTTAAATTTTCTTCCCCTCCTTCCACACCTCCTTTCCCAAAACAGCATGCGATCTAATATAGGCTCTACATACACGTTCCTATTCAACATATTTTCACATTGGTCATGTAGTAAAGAAGAATTAGAACTAATAGAAGGAACCACAAGAAAGAAGAAACAAAACAAAACAGAAGGAAAATAAAGAAAAATAGTATGCTTTGATTTGCATTCAAACTCCATAGTTCTTTCTCTAGATATATAGTGTAAGATGTTAGTATATGCCTAGGTGCTGCCATACTATTTTCCAGTTTTCATAGCAGTTTTTGTCAAACAGTGAGTTCTTATCCAGAAGCCACGATCTTTGGGTTTATCAAACAGTAGACTACTAAAGTCATTTTTACTGAGTCTTGTTTACCTAGACTATTCCACTGATCCACAACTGTATTTTTTTAGCCAGTACCATATAGTTTTGATGAATTCCACTTTATAACATAGCTTTAGATCTTCTATGGGTAGGCCACCTTAATTTGCATTTTCCCCCCATTAATTCCCTTGATATTCTTGAACTTTTGTTCATTTTTGTTTTGAATTTTGTTGTTTGGCCCACTCCTTTTTTTTTTTTTTGGCAATTGTGACTTGCCCAGGGTCACACAGCTAGTAAGTGTCAAGGTCTAAGGCGGGATTTGAACTTAGGTCTTCCTGACTCCAGGACTGGTGCTCTATCCACTGTGCCACCTAGCTGCCCCCCACTCATTCTTTAAGATTAGATTATTTGGTTTCCAATTAATACATAATTTTTATCATATCATGATCTGAAAAGGATATATTTAATATTTCTGCCTTTCTGCATTTGATTGTCAGGTTTTATGCCCTAATATATGGTCAATTTTTGTGTAGGTACCATATACCACTGAAAAAAAAGTATATTGCTTTCTATATGCATTAAGTTTTCTTCAGAAGTCTATAATATCTAACTTTTCTAAAATTCCATTCATCTCCTTAACTTCTTTCTTGTTTATTTTGTGGGTAGATTTATCTAGTTCTGAAAAGAGGAGGTTGAGGTCCCCCTATTACTATATTTTTGCTGTCTATTTCTTCCTGTAACTAACTTAGCCTCTCCTCTAAGAATCTGGATGCTATACCAGTTGGTACACATATGTTTAGCATTGATATTACTTCATTGTCTATGGTACCTTTTAGCAAGATGTAGTTTCTTTCCTTATCTTTTTTAATTAGATCCATTTTTGCTTTTTCTTTCTCTGAGATTAGGATTGCTACCCATTTGTTTGTTTGTTTGTTTGTTTATTTTTAACTTCAGCTAAAGCATAATACATCCTGCTCTAGCTTTTTACCTTTATTCTCTGTGTATCTCTCTGCTTCAAATGTGTTTCTTGTAATCAACATGTTGTAGGATTCTGGTTTTTTTTTTATCCACTCTGCTATCCATTTCCATTTTATGTGAGAGTTCATGCCATTCATATTCACAGTTATGGCCATTAACTATGTATTTCCCTCCATTCTATTTTCCCCCTGCTTACACTTTTCCTTCTCCTTTCACCCAGTCCCTCCTTACCAGTGTTTGCCTTTGATCACCACCACCCTCAATCTGTCCTTTTCTTTCCCCTTTCACCTCCTTCTTCCCTATAGGGTAAAATAAATTTCTGTACTCAACTGAGTGTCCTTCTTTGAACCAAATCTGATGAGAGTAAAGTTTAAACAATGCTCACCCTCCTCCCTTCTTTCCCTTTACTGTAATAGGTCTTTTGCACCCTTCATATCACGTAGTTTACCCTATTCTGCTTCCCCCTTTCCTCTTTTCCCAGTACAATCCTTTTTCCCCCTTAATTTTTTTTATATCACCACATCAAAATCAATTTATACCCATACTCTCTACCTATATATATTTCTTTTAACTGACCTAATATATCAGTTGTCAAAGTTACAAATATTATCTTCCCATGTAGGGATGTAAACAGTTTAACCTTATTGAATATTTCTTTCTCTCCTATTTATCTTTTTATGCTTCTTTTGAGTCTTATGTTTTAAGATTAAATTTTCTGTTCAGCTCTGGTCTTTTCATCAGGAAAGTTTTGAAGTCTCCTATTTTATTGAATGTCCATCTTGAATGCCCAGCCAGGAAGATTGTGCTCAGTTTTGCTGGGTAGTTGATTCTTGGTTGTAATCCAAGCTCCTTTGACTTCCAGAATATTGTATTCAATGCTGTCTGATCCTTTACTGTAGAAGTTTCTAATCTTGTGTAATCCTGACTGTGATTCTTTGATATTTGAATTATTTATTTCTGGCTGCTTTCAGTATTTTCCCCTTGACATGATAATTCTGGAATTTGGCTACAATATTGCTGGGAGTTGTCATTTTGAGATATCTTTCAGGGGGTAATTGGTGAATTCTTTCAATTACTACTTCACCCTCTAGTTCTAGGATTCAAGGCAATCTTTCTTGATAATTTCTTGAAAAAATGCCATCCATGTTGCTTACACACACACACACACACACACACACACACACACCCATACATATGTAGATATAGATATAGATATCTATATTATATATATAGACATATATATATATATATATGAAAGCCATTATTTCTCTTCAATCTATTTTTGAAGTCATTTTTTTCTGCAAATGAGGTATTTTACATTTTCTTCTATTTTTTTCATTCTTTTGATTATGTTGGACTGATTCTTGATGTCTCCTAGAGTTATCTGCTTCCAACTTGCCCAGTTCTAATTTTTAAGGAATTATTTTTCTTCAGCTAGCTTTTCCATTTAGTCAATTGCATTTTTTAAGGAATTATTTTCTTCAGTCGATTTTTTGTCTTTCCTTTTCCAGTCTGTTGAGTCTCTCTGGAATACCTCTCATTTATTTTCCCAATTTTTCTTCTATCTCTCTTATTTGACTTTTGAAATCATTTTTAATTCTTCCAAGAACAGTTTTTTGGCTTGAGAACAATTCATATTTCCCACTGAGGTTTCGCATGTAGGCATTTTTATAGTGTTGTCCTTTTCTGAGTTTGTGTTTTGATCTTCCCTGTCACCATAGTAGATTTCTATGATCAGGGCTATTTTCTGTTTCTTGCTCATTTTTTTAGCCTATTATGTGACTTTTAAAGTTGAGCTCTGCTCCTGGAACACAGGGGGTGCTGTCACAAGCCTCTTATTCTGGGAGCCAGAGGTCTGATTTCTGCTCCAGGACCTCAGGTGCTGTCAGTTTGGCCACTGCACTGGGTGAGCCCAGACTAGTAGTGCCTGTTTTACTTTGGGTTCTTGGCCTGGCAGTTTACCTTCTGTGCTGGATCTGGAGGTCTCACAGCCAGCCTGCTGCACCACTGGCCTTCTGAGCCAGAACCATTGTTTTGGTTGCTGATCTGTGCTGTGGCTAAGAGCTTCCCCTGGCTTTATTGGAAACCTTCTGTGCTGGGCTATGTTCCTCTTCTACCCAAGTGAAATAGACCTTTTCTAAAGTTCCTTGAAGTTATCTTAAGCTGGAGATCTGTTTTACTCTTTCTTTTGTGGGTTCTGTCACTCCAGAATTTTCTTAGAGTCTTGATTTAATTCTGTTTCAAAGTGAAACTGGGGAGAGCCCAGGCAACCTCCTGGCTTTTCTCAGCCACCTTGGCTCCACTCACCACCTCTGTTTTATTTTTTTATGCTTATTCATTACAGATTTTTTTTCTCCCAATGGAGGGTGAAAGAGAGAGGAAATATATATTTGTTATTTGGGAAAAAAATGAATTAAATTTTAAAATAAAATAAAACAAAGAATAGTGTATGTATGAATCGTAGTATCTGTCCTTTGAAAGCTTACATACAAGTGGGATTAAACCCAAATTCAAAATAGTAACAAATAGTGGAGAATCATTGTGATATAGTAGCTAAAGGGCCAGCCTTAGAATCAGGAAAAATTGGGTTTAAGTTCTGCCTGTGACCCAGGGCAAGTCACTTAAACTTTCAATGTTAAAGCATCCATTGACCTCAATTAGTTGAGAAAATTCTTCACTGAGAGTTCTTTGCATTAAAGAAATAACAGATATTGTTATGCATGAGCTTACACACAATATGCATAGGTACAAATTATATCTGTGCATGCATGTATGCATATGTATATAGAAATGAATGTCTGTGCAGGTGTACATGTGTATACATACGCAAGCACACATACATATACATTTGTCTACTAATTCACAAGTGTATATAATAATAGGTCATATTAATCTTGTGCTATAGGTTTATAAATTGCTTTTCTCACAAAAATCCCTTGTGGTAATACAAATATTATCACCATAACACATGAGAATATGCCTATTTTCCTAATTATAGCATGGGATTGGATTGAGTTAGTACAACAGTACCAGGTCCACTGAATTAGTACATCAGAACATATATTTACTACAGGTCCTGTGATAAACAGTGATTTAGGCCCAGTACTTAAAATGAGAAAGAGAACATACCACTTTGAGTTTCGACAATCATCCAGTGTTATTGTTGCTGTTGTTGTTTTATTGATTCTTATCACATAGACTCCTATTTTCAACAGTGTTTTCCTAGTGATTCTGTATGGTTGTAAACAATTGATCAATAAAGATTCATTAAATGCCTACTAAGAGCTTTTCTTTTTCTTTCTCTTTTCTTTTCCCTTTCTTCCTTCTTTCTTTCCTTCCTCTCTTCCATATTTCTTTTATAAAAAAAAAAGTATTTATTGAAAAGGTATAGCAATAAAAGTAATTTCAAAACAATTACTTCCCTCGATGGAATGGACAGATGAAAACAATTTGTTCTAATGGCTATGAACATGGCTGAAGCAGGCACTGTGGAGTACTTACAGCTTGTTCAGACATTGAAGATGCTAAAGTCATTCACTGCATCCCAGGCTATTGCAAGTTATCCTGACTTTTGTCTTGCCACTGGACTTTTATGACTCTAAGAGAGTGAAACTGATGACTTTGTGCACAAGTAAAGACATCACAACATGATGTCATTCATCTTCTTTGTAAATGAAGGAGAAATAACACCAACTCTTGTTTGTTAAGTAACTACTATGTGTACAGAGCACTGTGCCAAGCAATGGGGGGTACAAATGGCAAATAAGAAAGACAGTCTGCCCTCCAGAAGCTTACAATGTACTTGGAGAGAACAACACCAAAAAAAAAAATAAAAAAGGAAGATGAAAGTTGGGGTGGTTAAAAGGATGATCTATGGAAGGACATAGTGAAAAAGTCAGAGAAATCCAAAAGTCATGCAGCCAGATGAGAAATGAGGAGATATTCTGAGCTGAACTTCTACTTTAAATTGGGGTTTTGGAGTTCATGGATCCACTGTCCAACCTGAGGAACAGAGAGTGGTGATGAGGTAGTATACTAAGGATGATGATATCTTGTAGGATGATGAGGTTCTTACAATAATGAGCATCCTGACACAATGGAAGTCAGAGAACTCCCAAAGTAATGCAACCAGGTAAGAAATGAATCATCAGTGACTGATGAGTTATTCTCCTTTCCTCAACTCAGCTAGTTCTCTGTAGGGTGGGTATTTTTGAAAACTGGTCAATGTATTGCTGAGTCGAGCAGGTCATCCCCATGATGCACTAAGACCTCAGAATAGTTGCTACTCATGCTGCTAGTTCCAGTTCTTAGACTGACCTCTGGAAGCTTTGGTGGACTTCAGGGTCTTACCACTTACCTGAGAACTTCCATTTCAGAATATTCATTCAACTAGATCGAGAAACAACAAACACAAAAGAAGTCCAAGTGTCATTCATTCACAGACACATGTTGGCGGAGTGGGGGATAAGGCAGCTACTATCACTCCTCTCCCTTAGTAGCTCACTGCAGCTCTTATTTCAAGAAGGGAAACATATAAAACACAACACAATTTCTGAGGAATAAAAGTGACTGGTGAATCACAGAACAATGGAGAAATACACTTGATGCATTGTGGCTGCAGCAAATTGCAAAAGATGATACGGGCTCAAGAAATGGCTGAAGGGATTTCAATAAGACATTGGAGAGAAGAAAGAGGTTTACTAGTCCTTTGGCCTCAATTAAGGTTAACAGATGGACAGCCCAAGTGCTCCATGGATACACATAGAAAGTTTAAAAAAAAACAGCTCAAGTGTAATCTCTCATACAGTGAGTGATTCCATTCTCTACTACTACTACTTCCAGCTTTGTGGTGTGAGAATAATTTAAGTTGAGAAAGGAGTAGAAGAAATGACCATAAAAATTGGATCATTTTGAAATTGTGAAAAATTCATGAGAATGATTTTGGGGAGGTAGAATTTGGAACTACTTTAAGAGAAATTGAAAGAGAAGAAAAAAAGACAAAGTGAAAGACGATCAAATTTAGAGTTAAAAGCATAGAAAATTATGCCTTGATCTCCTTGTGAGGAATGGATTGAAGAGATGTCCAAACTGCACTGGCCCTAGCCCTAGAGAAAACTGGTAACTCCCTCACCTTCCTCCTTTAGGACTAGATTATAGGTCTCAGGTTTGAAAAATTTTCACAGTAATGAGTCTATTTTATAATGAGAAAGAAAACTTTTAACAGTAAATAATAATAAAATAATGATAATGAGGAGGAAGATGATTGAATAATGATGGAATAAAAGTCCTAAAAGTTTGAGGATAAGAAATAGTATGAGAAAGACCTGAGGAGATGGAAAAGAGGAGATAGAAGACAGATAAAATTTGTAGCTAAAAGAGAAGAAGAAGGATTGTATTTATTTCCCTACCAGTGGTGCTTCTGACTGTCTGGATTTTATCAGCATGCCCCTATTCAGGTACCTTCTTCATCTCTCCCTCCTTCCCTGTCTTTCTTTCTCTACCATCACCTCCTCCACCTCCCTTTTTTTCTTCCTTATTCTTCCTCTTTCTCTCTGTCTCATTCTCTGTCTCTATTTCTCTCCCTGTCTCTCTGACTTTGTCTCTGTCTCTTTCTGTCTGTCTCTGTCTATCTGTCTCTCTCTCTCTTCTTTCTGTTCCTTTTCCTCCATTCCTTTTCAGTTCCCATTTATGGGCTGTCTTCCATCATTAGCATATAAACTCAGGGAAGTGATTGTCTTTCTTTTTCCCAGGATTTGACTCCTCAGTGCTTAATACGATACCTGCTATGTAGTAAGTGCATAACAAATGCCTCTTGCTTTGTCTTGCTTAAAAGAACAAAGAACTAGAGAATGAAAGAAGTAAGAAAAGCTGCTAACTGAAGATTAGAGGTCAGTTGGGAAAGGAAAAGTATATTAGGTATGGTTATAAACGTGATCTTAAAGTGAGATGGTACTAATACGTTGATGAAATTGGCCAGCCCAGAACTGAAGCCCCCTCAAGCACTTTGCCACAGTTATTGTCTAGGGTACCTGAGACAAAAGTTGTAAATCTTACTTTTGTCAAACATGGAGAGCAGGAAGAATTTTGAAAGGAATTGCAAAGATCATGCAAGGTTTATTTTTATCTCTTGTATAGCCAAGTGAAGTCTTATTTTGTTTGTGTTAATGCTTTATTGGTCTAGACCTGTTTCCTTTATTTAGGGAACATTTAATGTGGAAATTCTTTCTTTTATTAAAAATATTTAGTATTTTACTTTTCTCCAGTTACATGTAAAAACAATTTTAACGTTCATTTTTAAAACTCTAAGTTCATTTCTCTCCCTTCCTCCCTCCCTGTCCCACCACCCATTGAGAAGGCAAGCAATTTGATATAGGTTACACATATGTAGTCATGTGAAACATATTTACATGTTAGTCACGCTGTGGAAGAAAACATAGACAAAATACTCAAAAAAGGAAAAAATAAGCTTCAGTTTGTATTCAGACACAATCAGTTCTTTCTCTGGGGATGGATAGCATTTTGCATCATAAGTCCTTCAGAACTGTTTTGGATCATTATATTGTTGAGAATAGGTAAGTCATTCATAGCTGGTCATCTTACAATATTACTGTTACTTTGTATATAATACGCTACACTTTGCTTCATTCATGTAAGTCTTTCTAAGTTTTTCTGAGAGCACTCTGCTCATCATTTCTAATAGCACAGTAGTATTCCATCAAAATCACATACCACAAATTGTTCAGCCATTCCCCAATTGATGGATATCCCCTCCATTTCCAATTATTTTCTACCAGAAAAAAAGTTGCTATAAATATTTTTGTACATATAGCCCTTTTCCCTTTTTGTTTTTATCTCTTTTGGGATATAGATTGAGTAGTGGTATTGCTAGGTCAAAGGGTATGCTTGATTTCATAGCCCTTTGGGCACAATTCCAAATTGCTCCACAGAATGATTGAATCAGTTCAGTTCACAACTCTGTCAACAGTATATAATGTTCAATTTTTCCTATATCCCCTCCAACATTTGTCATTTTCTTTTTCTGTCCTAATCTAATAGGCATAAGGTGAATTTTTTTAATATGCATTTCTCCAATCAATAGTAACAGAACATTTTTTAAATTTTTTATGGATATAGATAGCTTTGATTACTATATCTGAAAATTTCATGTCTTTTGGTTATTTATCAATTGGGGAATGGCTCATATTTTTATAAATTTGACTCAGCTTTCTATCAGAGAAACCTCAGTCAAAATGTTTTCCACAGTTACTATTGCTAACTGTATTTCCTTCCATCCTATTCCCTCACCCCATTTATTCTATTCTCTCTCTCTCTCTCTTTTCACCCTGTCTCTTCTCAAAAGTATTTTGCTACTGACTACCCCTTCTCTCAATCTACTTGCCCTTCTATCACACACATGCACCCTCTTCCCTTATCCCCTTCCCCTCCTACTTTCCTGTAGAGTAACGTAAATTTCTATACCCAATTGAGTGCATATGTTACTCCCTCTTTGAGCCAATTCTGATGAGAGTAAGGTTCACTCACTCACCGTCACATAATACTTTTTCCTCTCCAATGTCAAAGCTTATTTCTTCTTTTAAGTGAAGTAATTTGCCCCATTCTACCTCTACATTCCCTTTCTCTCAATACATTCCTCCCTTACCCCTTAATTTATTTTTTAGATATCATCCCTTCATATTTGACTTATACTTGTACCTTTTGTCTATATATACTCCTAAATGCCCTAATAATGAAAAGCTCTTATGAGTTAAAGTATCATCTTCCCATGTAGGAATGTAAACAGTTTAAGTATATTAAGTCCCTTATGATTTCCCTTTCTCTTTACCTTTTTATGCTTTTCTTGAGTCTTGTATTTGAAAGTCAAATTTTCTATTCAGCTTTGTGCTTTGAAATTCTTCTTTTTCATGGAAAGTCCATTTTTTCCCCCGACAGATCTTAATGGGCAGGTGATCCTTGGTTGTAATCCTAGCTGCTTTGCCCTGCAGAATCATATTCCAAACCCTATGATCCTTTAAAGTAGAAGCTGCTAAATCTTGTGTTTTCCTGACTGTGGCTTCATGATGCTTGAATAGTTTCTTTCTGGCTTCTTGCAATATTTTCTCCTTGACCTGGGAAGTCTGGAATTTGGCTATAATATTGCTGGCAGTTTTCATCTTGGGATCTCTTTCAGGAGTTGATCAGTAGGTTCTTTCCATTTGTATTTTATCCTCTGGATCTAAGCTATGAGGGCAATTTTTCTGGGGGCGGGGTGAGGCAATTGGGGTAAATGACTTCCCCAGAGTCACACAGTTGGTAAGTGTTACGTGTCTGAGGCCAGATTTGAACTCAGGTCCTCCTGACTCCAAGGCCTGTGCTCTATCCACTGTGCCACCTAGCTGCAGGGCAATTTTTCTTCATAATTTCTTGAAAGATGAAGTGTGGGTTCTTTTTTTTTTTAATCAAGGTTTTTAGGTAGTCCAATTTTTTTAAATTATCTCTTCTGGATCAGGTTTTCCAGGTCAGTTGTTTTTCCAATGAGATACTTCACATTGTTATCTGTTTTTTTCAGTCTTTTGGTTTTGTTTTAATGTTTCATGAAGTCATTAGCTTCCATTTGCTCCATTCTAATTTTCAAGGAATTTTCTTTATTAAGCGTTTGTAACTCCCTTTCAATTTGACCAATATGGCTTTTTAAAGGGTTGTTTGTTTGTTTGTCAGTGAATTTTTGTGAATTTTTTTTTTAATTTGGCCAATTCTGCTTTTTAAGGCAGTCTTTTTCTCACTGTTTTTTTGTACCTTTTTTACCATTTGGTCTAGTCCATTTTTAAGGTATTGTTTTCTTCAGTATATATTTTTTCTCTGTGTGTGTCTCCTTTACCAATCTGTTGGCTTGTTTTTTCATGATTTTCCTGCATCATTCTCAATGTTCTTCCCCATTTTTCCCCTACCTCTCTTACTTGATTTTCAAAATTCATTTTGAACTCTTCCATGATCTGAGAACAATTCATATGTTTCTAGAAACTTTGGATTTACAAGTTTTGACTTTGGTATTTTTTTTTAACATGTGTTTTGTTCTTTTTTACCACAGTAACTTTCTTTGGTCAGAATTTTTTTTCCTGTTGTTTGCTCATTTCCCCAGCCTATTATTTGACATTTAACTCTGTGTTGAAGTAGGGCTCTACTTCCAGGGTGGAGGGCTAATTGTATCAAGCTTCAGAGGTTTTGTGCAACTGTTTTCAGTAACACTTCTTGGGAGCTGTAAGTTTTCATTTCTTCCAAGGAGGTGTGATCTAAGGAGAGGTGTTTACTACTCTCCTGGCCTATGCTCTGATCTGTGAATGACCACAAGAACTCCTTTCTGCCCTGGAGCAGTGAGAAGGGTTCCCACTCCACTGTCGCCATAAGCTCTGGTACACTAGTGCTCCTCTGTACCCTGGGACTGCTACACACGACTATGACCCAGATCTGAGTATAGGCAAAGTGACATAGTCCTGCCCTAGTGCTAGCAAAAAGAACCCTGCAATCTCCTTTTGACCATTTCAACCTGCTTACCATCTGTGAGCTGAGAGCCCTGGAAGCAGTTGCTGCCGCCGCTGATTCAGTAACTCCCAAGGCCTGCTCCTGGTTTGCTTGGGCCTGGTCTGTGCTAGCACAGACTGCATTGTTACTTAGTTGCGACCAACATTTCCTGACCTTCTAAGTTGTCTTTGGAATCTGTGGGCTGAGCAGTCTGGAAACCACCACAGCTGCAATGATTTACCCAGAGGCCTACTCCTGGTTTGTTGTAGTCCGGCCTGCCCCGTCATGGCCTGTGCTAGACTGTGTTCCTCTTTCACCCTTGTACAACAGAACTTGCTGCCAAACTCCTAAGTTGTCTTGGGCTGGAAAATTGTTTCAGTCCATCTTTTTGTGGGTTCTGCCACTCCAGAATTTGTTTAGCGTCATTACTTAAAGATCTTTGGAGGAGTTTGGTGGACAGCTCAGGCGAGTCCCTGCCTTACTCCACCATCTTGGCTCTACCTCAGAAATTCTTTCTTTATATACATATTCCATTTTCCTGGTAAATTGTGGTCTTTAAGAGTTTTTTTTTCCCCTAGAATACTAGCAAGTTAAGTTATTTCTACATGATCACAAAGCTAGTACATGTCAGTAGCAAGAACTGCCCCTAGGTTTTCTTGACTCCAAAGCTAGCACTCTATCCATTGTACTATGCTGCTGGGTATTATTTCTGTTTACAATTAAGGATAATTATCTTATATCAATAGAAGATAAAGGCCCCTCTGCTCTTTGGATTATTTGGGGGAATGAAGAGTTCCTAAAGCAAAACACATTTTATTATGAACAAAATAAAAGAAGGAATCTGATGTGAAAACAAAGAGGGAAAGTATTTGACAAGGCAGATGGGTTATTTCTGACCTGCTTGAAGAGGTGAAAGGATGCAATAGTAACATATGGAGCAGAATAGAAAATCACTGAACATTTGAAGCTAAGAAATAGCTATACGGCTCTTTCTGATGACAGAGTTTCACCTTCTGATGGAGAAACAGCTGCTTTTCCTCTAAGCAATGACCATATGGATGCATAGATGCTCTCAGCTGAGAAATCATCCAATAGGAGTATGGAAGCAGCAGTCAGAGTTGGAGCAGATGAATAGTGGAAAGTGACATAGCTGACTCCCCAGTTAAGGTCACTGTGACAGCTACTTCTCAACTTGAAAACCATATTAGAAAGATGTGCTAGCTTTTCATGGCAGATCTTGAGGACTTGACAGATAAGTTTCTAAGACTTTGTCCTCAGTGGAGGGCTACTCCCCTTATGTTTTTATACACATGGGCACAAATATTACTAGTAAATATTATAGTCTTCTGTAAGAAAGTCAAGACCTTAGGGGCAGAGGTAAGGAGTTCTAAGGATAGAAGAAGACTTGGGAAACAGATAGCAGGTTAAGAGATTTGGCTTTCTGGACCATAATTTAAAATATAAAAATGATAGCTTTATGGTTAGAGATAGAACTCATATAACAAGTGATCACAAGAATTTATGTCATAAGCCTTACAAATATGATTGAAAGGAAGTAGGACCAAAAAGTAAAAGGGCTTGCAATGAATACCTACTTTTAACTACCAAACCACATACAAGATAGGAAGAATAACGTAGAGTTACTTAAAAATTCATTTGGTACAAGACACGAAGTAGGGAGCCAGAAATAACAACCATGGATTCATATGTCTACGTAAGAATACTTAAGGCATATATAACTTAGAGATAAACTAGAGATTCTAAGAAAAATAAATTATTGATCTCATAGTATCACTGAGACTTGGTAGAATGAGAACCACAACTCTAGAAGAGTACACTTTACATATTCAAAAGGAATTGATTAAGCACAAAAGTTGGAGAGTAATGGGTGAAAGGGATAGCAATTGAATAGCAAGGAGTAGAGGATTTGGATGCTATCCTTAGAATCAGGAAGACCTGGGTTCAAATTATGCCTTAAACAGTTATTATTTTGGAGACTCTGGACAACTTGCTTATTCGCTCCAGTCTCAGTGTCCTCAGAGGAATAATGGGGATAACAATAGGATCTTTCCCATAGAATTGTTGTTAGATATAAATCAGGTAATGTTTTATTAAAGTACCTTGGAAACCTTCAAGCTTTCAATGGAGATGGAAACAGAATTAATACTGTTATTGGAGTGTGCTATATATCATCTAGGCAGTAAGAGGAAATAGATGAGGATTTTGAGAAATGGATGTTAAAAGAAAATGAAAAATGCTATAGGTGGTGAAAAGAAGACAGCTGTTCAACTCTTATTTTGATTGTATTTTTTTCTGAAACAAAAATGATTTTGTATTGAAAAGGATAGAAAAAATGTCTAAATCAGAGTGAAACTGAAGGTAAGTAAAGCAGTATAGAGAATAGTGCTGTGCTTGATAAGTTCACATTATTGGGTACAAATAACTTATATCCTAGACTCCTGAAAGAAATAGTAGATGTAACTGCTGAGCCCCTGTTTATGATCTTTGAATGATCATGGAGAACTGGAGAGGTATCGAAGATTGAATAACAACTGTCCAATTTTTTTTTTAATGAAGAAACCTAATTCTACAAATCATAAGTCAGTGTTTTTAAAGTCTACTCATAGAAAATTTCTGAATAGTATTATTCATGGCCTGAATAGTAGTCCTCTAGAAAAGGGTCATTTCATCAAGAACACTGTTTCATTTAAAAAAAAGGTCATAGCAGACCATATCTATTTATATGTCTACCATCTATCTATCAACATGTAGATGTGGACACATACATATACATACATACATATATGTATATCTCACTCTCTATGTATGTGTTTATATATATATATATACATATATATACACATACATATACATATATATAAACACATATATAGTACCCTAAGTGCTGTGTAAATATCAATACTGTTTTATATACACACATACATATCTGTATATATATGTATATATATTATATATATACACACAGATATATGTATATATAGAGATATATACATACATATATGTATGCATATGTATAAAAACAGTTGATATTTACATAGAGTCTAAGGTTTATAAAAGACTTCACACATAATCTTATTTGATTGTCACAACACTTTAATGTAGATCCTATTATTATCTTCATTTTACCAATGTCAACCAGGTTGAGCGAGATTAAATGATCTGCCCAGAATCGTACAGCTAGCAAATTTCTGAAGCAGAATTTGAATTCAGGTCTTCTAGATGCCAAGCCCAGTGCTCTATCCATTATTCTATTGAATAAGTGTATTAAACTGTTATACGTAGGGGGACAGATAACATTAATCTAGATTTTAGCAAAGCAATTAGCAACATTTTTCATGATATTCTTGTGGAATACTGTATATGGGATAAATACAGGTCAGATGATAGTACAATCATGTAGATTCACCAACGGCTGGATAGCCATGCCCAAGGAATAGTTTGTAATGAATTGATGTCAAGTTCGTAAGATGTCTCCAGCGGCATTCCTGCGAGATCTGAGCTTGGTTCTATGCTGTTTAACATTTTTATGAACGATTTGGATAAAAGAGTGGATAGCATTTTTCTCTCCTTGGCAGAAGAAAAAAAATGGAAAAATAAGTAATGGTTGTATGACATATGGCAATATTAACATTAGGTCCTTTCTGTAAAGGGTAAAGGAATGAGCTAAGTCATATCAAAGTGTTAGTGAATGGGATAGCTTTCTGGGAGGGCATTTAAACTGGAAGAGAAGATAGAAAAAAAGATTGGAATGGTCTCTAATGCTATAATCTTCAGGCACTTGTATATGAGAAATATTTATACTGGTGGGGAGAGAGAAGGGAAGGGACACTGGAAGAATTGGAGAACATTATTACTCTTTCTGTCCCCTCCATTGATTGAACACAAGATTTCTGGAAGTAATCTAAACATTTAGAATATCTGCTGATACTCCAGAGATGAGAGCGAAACAAAAGAGGCTTTTGAATTCTCAGACTCCTGCTCAATGTTGCTTTGCTACCCTTGAGTAACTGGGTGAGTTAGTGGAACTTGAAACCTTGCTTTACCCCAAGACACAGCTCTTTCTCCCCAAATACCCAGTGTAGTAACAGCCCTAGAAGTCAACAAACTGAGACTATATTCAGCACTCACACAGTCAAGTCACCGTATCCCTTTTCATGTTCAGTAATTTTTCAGAATTTTTTCAAGTTGCTACTAAGAAAAATTTCCTTGGAATGAAATGGTGTGGAGATGGATGGCATTTGAGTATGCATTACTAACAGAATATTTATGTTTTTATGCCCACATATATCTCTTCCACTCTGCGTAAGTAATTTCTGCTTTAAAAGGCTTTGGGTATTGTACCACAAACTTAATGATGCTTGTATTTGTGGATAATGTGATAACACAGGCTAGACAAGACCTAACATTTTTTATAAAAGCAACACACAACTGGTATTTTTTGAAAGTGATTACCAGAGATATAGAGAGCAGCATGTTAAGCTACCTGGAATAGGATGGCTTTGAACAACTCAAGGGCAAAAGGGGAACAAAATAAATCAGGATATTGATTTAACAATGATGTTCCTGCCCTGAAGAAGCCTAAGCCTTTATTTGAGAAGATGTGGTGAACCTCTGTGTCATACCTTTAACGGTTCCCTTTTATCTTGTGAATATGTCCAGGTCATGCTCCCTTACATTCCTCCTTTACAGCAAACTTGTTTTTCCAAAAATCTGTAGTTGCAGATGAAGATAAAAAGAATTTAGGAAACATGGAGATCACACAATCCCAACCCAAACAAAACAAAGTACTTTTCATTTATGTTTCCATCTAGCCCCTAGTTTTTTTATTATTATTATTTTTTATTATTTTTTTAAGTTACTGCCAGTCTGTATGGATGCAGATAGCCTCCTGTGAAGGCAGAAGTATGCTGCTGCCTACATGTCATCATTGTCTTGAGAGCTTAAACAGGCCTTAGAGACAGAACATAGAGGTCATGAATCCCAACTTCTTTATGTTAGTGGGGAGGAAGCTTGAGTGCAAGAGTAATGAAGTGTCTTATTCAAGTTAATACACTTAAATAACAGAAGAATTAAGATTGAAACCCAAGTCTTCTGAATGTATAACTAATACTCTTTCCTGCTACATCTTGGTTCTAGGCATTGAAAAACCTAAATAACTCAACCATCTTCATTGCCATCTCCTTAAAGAGTTAGAAGTCCTCACCAAGAAATATAAATGGGAGATCATAGGCCTGGTTTACTAGTTTAGACAGAGGGAGAATTCCCACTGAAAGAAGAGTAGATCATAGGCTTAGCAACTATGCTGGAACATAAAGCTAGGAAGAATAGATAATGGTTGAATGACCTATGACAACATAAATGTGTGTGTACATTCACACTCTATACATATATGTATATGCATATGGATCCCTCTATCCCTGATCTCATAAGTAATTATACTGGCAACAAAAAGCATTTTTAAACACAATTTCCTGGATCTAGTATAAGAATTTGGGAAAATTGAATGGTAAAAGGGCTTCATGGCCAGGATATATATAGGGAGAAGAGGAAGAACCAAGGTTATAGAACTTACAATCACTATATCTTCTTAAACTGAGGTTAAACTTTTTTCAGGGCAAAAAGCCCAAAGGGAAGGGGAAGGATCAGTGGGAATGATCTGCAAAGGTTTATCTACACACTTAGTCTCTGCTCTATGAAGGTATAGGCCAAGAACATTCCTTAAGGATTTTTTGTTGTTGTTTTGTTTAATTGGGCTAAAGTTTAAGATGTTGCTAACTTCAAGGAATAGAGTAACACATTAGCTAGATAATTCATTAAACATGCAGTTTAGTTGACTAAAACTCCTATGCACCTATTGCTGTGTAACAGAATAAATTCTTAAGGGCCTAAGGTATACATAAATCAGTTTTGAGGAGAGTCAGGAAAGAAGAAAGAGGAAAATATCCAGAATAGAAAAACTGTTTGGTGAAGCATTGTAAAGGAGGCCTTGTACATCCAGAGATCCAACGTAAAGATGATGAGGGGAGAGAAGCTGTAAAAGTTGAAAAAGGTGGAAACTTTAGACTACTTCATGCTTTGGCCAAGACCTAACACAGGGCATAGATTAGGCATAGATTATATATTGATTCTGTGGTTTGAAGAAATGGGGTATCTGGATTTACAAAGGGTGAAATTATAAAATCTTCATTGAATAAACTGGATAAATGGTTGAATAAAGTATTTCTAGGTGATTACTATGAGCAAAAAGCTGGGGATATAGATAGAGGAATACAGTAGTCCCTGCTCTCAAAGAACTCACATTCTAATGGTAAGGACCATACATATAGAAAGTTTCAGCTGCAAGTCAGATGGAAAGGTCCCAAGGTACTTAGGGAGTAACAGTAGAGCAGATGTTCATTATGAGTCTTCTTTCATCACATTTTCATTGATAAAATCATATCTGTTTCTGATGTTGAACCATTCATCAGTGCCAAAGATATTGGTAACAAGAATTTTCTTTTTTGGGTCTTCAATACCTATGGCTATAGTAACTGTAAGAGCAATTTTCAGGTTATACTACCACAATTTTTGGTTCCCGGGATGATATGAAGACCCTAGGCTACAAGTATTGCTTTCCTCAAGGCTTTTGGATTTAGTGTGCTGAGCTGTCCTTATCAGGGTCTAAGGCAAGATAGTGGTCAAAGTGGTGTTAGTGGTCTGCCTTGCCTTTTACATGCTGCCTCCCCTCTCTCCATCAGGTTACTGTGCTGCTTCAGCTAGGTTGGCTTGCCAGCCTTGTACTCAGGAATGATAAATGACCTGTTTTGATGCACAGCGAAGACATACTCCAACTCTACAAAACTTTCCAAGCTAACACTTTGGCATCTAAAAACAGGATTCTACCAGTGGTGCACTGGTAAATGTTTAACATGGCTCTCCAAAAAAGAAAAAAAAACCCCATAACTAACTAAATGGATGAATAAATAAATGCACATGAGACTTTAAAGTTTAATCTGTATTATTAACATTTTTCTTCCTCACTTTAATATCTAGTGATGTTAAACTAAAATCCAAATGGATTCCTGGGGGTAGCATATTGACTTAAAGAACCATAAATTAACAGTATCTATGTTGTATTGCATGTTTATTTATTTTGTTAAACATTTCCCAATTACATTTTAATCTTGTTCTGGCTGTACTGATGAGTTTTGCAGAGGCCTCATAAGCCCACTGGCTGAGAATTTCATATCCCTAGAATCTAGACACTCAACAAAACACAAAATCAAGCCCTGATTCATAGCACTTGCTGATTTCTGAGGTGTGAATAATCATGGAGAATATTTAAAGATAAACTCTCAAGAGCTGGTTCAAGCTGGTTCCCTTGGCCCTAGGTACAAAATATTTTGTTCATCAGATTAAAGGAGAGAGATGCAGCTCAAGCATTACCATCTGTAGGAATCCTTTCCCATTGCCTCCAAAATAGTCCTCTCCCTTTCAAACTACATTCTATTTAAATTTTTTTGCATTTATTATGTACATTTAATATGTATATATTCATATATGTACTTCTTGTGTCCCCATTAGAATAGAAGATCCCTGAAAGCAGAAATTCTTTCAGTCATTGTATTTGTATCTCCAATGTCTAGCACAGTGCTTAACACCTTCCGGGCACTTAATAAATAATGGGCCATTAATAGTCACACCCAAAGAATAATAGTTGAAGATGTCTGGAGGATTAAGACTCAAGTGATATCTAGAAGATAAATAAAACATTAAAAATGAATATAAACTAACAGAATTATTTAAATGTAATTTATATTATTAAAATAGAATGCTTAAAAACTTTAGCAGCATTATTTATGACATGTTCATTTCCATGTCATGAATTTTAACCCATTTGGTTTCAATTATCTTGTTTTTAGGTTTTCTCACGTGTATTTTATAGATTAATATTACATTGTGTTATGAAAAGCTAAACAAATGAACTTCAATAACATGCTGTTTGGTGTCAGGACATAAGGAAACCTTACTAAATTATTCAGGCAAGAGCCAGGTCCATATGATAGCTTAAAAAATACTGAGAAAGAACAAATGGCAATATAAGAGTGTTCATGAAAGTACCTTAAGCAGAATTTCACTCACGTCACTCTCAACTCCTAATGTTTATTTAAAAAGTTTGTTCACACCACATTCAAGGGAGTTTTTTTGGGCTAAACATTCTGACTGATGTTCCTAATGTTGAGACCCCATTGTACAGTTAAATAATGACAATTTTGGAAAACATTGTTTGCATACCTCATTTCTTATTTGGCTACAAATTTCACATGTTTTTCCCTTCTAATTTTGTGAATTGTTTGGGCTTTCCATGAGATTAAGAGGAAGACTGGCATGGTAGAAAGACAAGCTGACTTTGAAGATAGGAATACTAGGGTTCAGACCTTGCTTCTACATATGCTATAAGATCATATGATCTGGGGTAAGTCACAATCTGCAGGGCTCAAGTAAGACTATAAATTGCAGACATTTGGGAGAAGCTTTTCCTTATCCTCCAACCATACTAATCAAATCACAGGTCCATTTCCTATTACTTCATTGAGGATTGAATGGTAAACTTTCCAAGGCTAGGTAATACCGAAATTCCAAAGTGACTACAACAATAATGAACAATACCTTACATTTAAACGTGCCTTATATTTGTGTAGCATTTAACAATTTGTAACATGTTTTCACATGATATTAACTTGATTGATTACCAAAATATTACTGTATGGTAAACAGGTAAGGTATTATTATTATCATTCCTCTTTTAGAAATGAAAAATTGAGGCTCAAGGAGATTACATGACTGGCCCAACATCACACAATTGCCACAACATCTAGCTAGAACTCAAAATGTCTATCTCTGATTCTAAATCAAATAACCCTTATACCAGACTTGGGTCTAGCTCTTCTAAATACCTGTGTGACCTTCAGCAAGTCACTTAACCACTCTGATCAGTTTCCTAATCTTAAAAATGAAAAGGTTTGGACTGAATGATCTCTAAGATTTTTCTAACACTAAATCTAATATTTGATGATTAAAAAGTTAGAATTTAGGGGGCAGCTAGATGGCTCAGTGGATAGGGCACTGGCCCTGGATTCAGGAGAACCTGAGTTCAAATGCAGCCTCAGACACATAACACTTACTATTTGTGTGACCCTGGGCAAGTCACATAACCCCATTGCCTAGCCAAAAAAAAAAAAGTTGGAATTTATAACAAAATTAAAGAGGAAGGAAATGTGGTATACGGAGTATACCTGGGCATAGAAAGAAAAAAAAAAGAATACACACTCTGGGTCTTCAGTAAATCAGTCAATAAACATCTATTGTTGTTTTCCTTCATTTTTCAAAGAGAACCAGTGACATCACAGGTGATGTCTTGACTTGCACAGAATTGGGTTTAAGTGAGGCAGAATTACACAAAGTCATCCTTGCTCTTTCTTTCAGAGTCAGAGAAGTCCAGTGGCAGAATAGAAGTCAAGGTGACTGTCTTTGGCCTGGGGTACAGCTGATGACGTCTTTGGTGTCTGATGGAGCTCTAAGGACTCCACAGCTCCTGCCTCAGCAGCCTTCATGGCTGTTGAAACAAATTGTTCTCACCCATCCATTCTACTGGGAAATGTCTTCACATGCTTGGGGTAGACATTCCCCTAACTCACCAAATGGATTTGAGACTTCTCAGTTACCTTCCACCTGGTGTAGCCCATCTGGGGTATGACTGCTACACAAGCTACAACTTCTTGGAGTCACAGGTGAGAGTTGGGTGAAGGTGAACACCAAAACACTTGTCAAGCCCTCACACCAGAGATGCTAGTTCTTCCTGAATCCCATACACCCCAAACATTTGTTAAGCACTTACTGTATGCCAGACACTGTGCTAAGTGACAAGTATACAAAGAAAAGCACAAAGTCTTCAGCTACTTAGTTTGCCATTCTGTTCTGATCACTTTGCTCCTATAATCAGGAAATGTCCATTTTGCTTTGTGCTGTAGACACAACCTGAATGTTGATTATTTTTCAAAGCTGCTTCAAGTGGCCACCTCCTTTTCACTGGAACAGCTATTGGTTGAGCATTAACTCCAGGGGTATCTGTTTGTTTGGTTGTTTCAGCTGCATCCACTCTGAATATGACCCAAAGTAGGGGAGGGAAGGAGAATGATACAGTGAAATCCAAATGACTGGCCACTTGAGTGGTTGGTACCATCCAATTCAAACACAGGCAGACTTTGTCTCTTTGCTTTTTTAATTTGTTTGTATTCCCTTCACTTAATAAAGGCCTTGTGGGGATGGGTGGAGTTGTAACGCCTCCTATCACATTGTTTTCTTCCTTATTGGCCCTTGGTCTCCCCTGGGCATTTTCAATTGTGTTATTAAAAGAAAGACCTTCCTTCTAAGAAGGAGAATAGTAGTGAATGAGAGCTTAAAAAGAATCCTGCTGGAGCTTGTAAAGAACTGCCAAAAAAATACAACTAATGAAAATGAAAGCCTTCTGACACTTTTCAGTTGTACCAGGAGCCATGAGTTAAAGAGATGTGACCTCTTGCATTTCTGCAAAAAATGGAAAGTCTTAAAAGTCATTGAGAACATGCAGGGGTATGAGGAAGCATAAAACAACTACTATAGCATTAAAAAAAATAATAGCTAGGATTTATACTGCTTTAAGGTTTACAAAATGTTATCTTATTTGATCTCAAATCTTTCAAGGTAAATATTATTATTATCTCTATTTTACAGATGAGGAAACTAAGGCTGAAACAAGTTAACTGGCTTCCCCAGGGACACACAACTACTAAGGTATGAGAAATGATTATTAATAACCAATATTTTGGGAAGATTCAGAGGCTCTCCCCTTCTTCTAAATTCCTCATTTTAAAAAGTTCAGTTTCTTTTGAAGGACATTACAGATAATGATATTGCATTAACTCTGCCCAAGCTTAATCAGACCCCACTGATCTTGCAGGGAATTTAATCTAGGGTAAGGAAGCCCATCCTGTTCTACTCAAACTTGGGTGGAGACAGATCCTTTTGTCTAGATAGCCCAAGACTCGGTGTGGTCTGGTATAGCTGGGAATGGACAGAGATATATTCTCTGTCCAAGGGGGACATAATGGGTTACATGAGCCCTTCACTGGAAGGGTATAAATGCATGAGCCCACTTCCATGATTGTCTTTGGTGTAACAGAGATGGCTAAATGACCATTTTATTAATAACCTCCTGGCCTTATTAATAAAGTGATTAAATTACCCAGAACTAGATCTCTTGAATCTTTTAAATATCACAAAGGATTGGGCCAGATTTGAATTCAGATTTTTCTTGACTCTAGGGCTAGCACTCTGTCCGTCATCCTATCTATTTATATTTACATTTACACTTACAGCTGAGAGAAATGATGAGAAGCCCTTATTGATGATGATGAGTTGATAGAAGCCAAGCTGACATTCTTTACAACTAGTCTACTGATCACTGATCCCCACCGCTCCCATCCCCATTTTTTGTATTGCTTAATCAAGTGAAAAAGAATTCAGGTGTCAACTGGAGCCATGGCAAATGCATATCTTAATGAGGTCCTGAGGAAGAGACAGGTATGTAATAAATAAAAAGTCTAAGTGAGACTTATATCTCACAGAACAGTAAGGATGTGTAGCTGTATGTTTCCAATAATGATACTTTTGTCTGAGTGTTACAGACTGTACGAATTCTTCCAAAGCTCCTATATCCCTACTTCAATTCTGTTCTAGTTACATCTAGAGAATAAAGTAGAACTATCGGAAATTTCTTTAGGAAATCTTTCTGAGTGTGAATTTTAACTCTTTATCATAGGCTTGAAAGACTCAGAGAGATATGTCAGATAAGAGTTCATACTTTATACACAAAAGAAGCTTTAACAAAATCACTCCATTTTTTCCCCCTCAGAATATACTGGGAGAAAAATTTTGAGGGGAGATGGGGAGCATCCCCAGAAGATTTTACTAAAGAGAACAAAGTGGCACATCAGTTGATGCCTGCTCTTTTCCCTGCTCTTTACTGTTTCTTGTTTTCATGTCACAGTTTTCTAGGATATGCAATAAAAGCAGATATTAGAAAACAGAAAAAAAATGCATGTTTTAAGTAAAAATCAAATCATTCACTGTTATCTCGCAAACTCTGTCCCTACATTTCAGTTTCCCTTTTTTTTCTTTTGTTTATTTTGTTTTAATATTTTCACAATTATGCCGAGGATAGGAAGGACTGCAGAGAGAAATGAATCAGATCTGTCTAGTCTACAATCCTAAAGTGCAGCAACTGAATGCTTTGAGATCAGGCTTTTCATGAATGATGGGTTGATCTGGATTCATTAAAAACATCTTTCTTCAGTAAAAGGCTCTGTATTAAAAGTAGAACTGTTTTCTTTGTCTTTTTGTTTTGTTTTGAAGACAGAAAAGAAAAAAAAAGTAGTATTACTTCTAATTCATGAAGAACAGAGTTCAAAATAAGGCTCACTCTCCTTGTCTCCACTAACCATACTGAGGAATTCAGTTTGGTAGGAAGATATTCCTGAAATTAAGAAAACTAGAGATACTTGAATATTCATTTATTATGACAATTTTAGAGTTTAAAAGCAATCCAGGCATCACACTTCACCCACTGCTGCACTTAGATGCCGATCAAGGAATACCTTAAACAAATGAAATCCCATTTCTACTTCTTATCTCCAACTTTAAGTATGATCTAAATCAGGATCCATGGTAGGAATCTTTCTTCTTTTCACCTCTCCCCTCCCCTAAAAGGAATGGTTTATGCCCAAGGGCAGGCATTTCCTGAGTATAAATAGAACCCTCCCTAATTATCAGCAGTGATTGACAGCCTTTTGTCCTTCTCCTCAGGGAGAATTTTGTAGGAGTGTGTAGCTTGTTCAGAGAATACCAGTATCTCTGCTAAGCCCCTTTCAGGGCTGCTTTCCACTTTGGGTGTCTACTTGATTCACCCAGTTCTCACCTGTGGCTCCAAAAAGTTGTAGCAAATTTAGGAGCCACATCTGTTACCCTATTTCTGCAGAAAGGCTAAACCAAGTTGAGGGTACCAAAAGACATTAAACCCAATCTGTGAGTTAGGGGGGTTTCTACCCCAAGATTTCCCTTCAGAATGAGCAGATGAGATCAATTTGCTCCAAAGGCCATGAAGGCAAATGAAGCAGGATTTGTGCAGCCTTAGAGCTTGGTTAGACATTGAAGATGCCAAGGTCATACACTGAATACAATGAGCCATTGTCAGTCTTCTTGAGTTTTGTTTGCCTCTGGACTCTGATGTATCTGAAAGAGAGAGTGAGGTGCAGGACTTTATGTAACTCAGTCTCATTTAAATCCAATTTATGCACAAGTCAAAAGGTATCCTCTATTCCATTTTACCATACACATTCAGTTCTGGATTAATAGACAATTACAAGGCCTTACACAACTGCCATAAGTAAGTTATCTAAAAACAACAAATATCTGTACATGCTTTAAGGGTAAGAATCCTTCTGTTCCTCATTCCTGAAACAGCTTCCTCAGGACTCCAAGGCTTCTATTTAGCAAGCAGGCAGAGAAGTTCATGTTCCAATGACTGGGCACTCGTTGGCCAGCCCTCCATTTTACTTGTGTTCCCCTATGTTATGTCTGTGCCTGGGCAGATGTTTGTGATTTAGACTACACTGTAAGTTTCTGGAGTTCTTAAGGCACAATACACATCAAGGGTCTTGGGTGATAATAACATACGTGTGTGGGGTATGAAGACCCTTACCAATAAATTGGAGACTAAGAGATATTAGCAAAAAGAATAGTTCGTTTATTGGCTTTCTTGAAAAAGGGCTCCCTCAGAGCACTCAAAAGATGGCGCTGACCAAAAAGAGAGCAGATGTGTGTTCAGCTCAGCAGATTATATAGATCCTAGCCGCAATCTACCCGCCCACCCACTAGCTCTTCTTCCCATTGGCTGGGCTTCAAAGCTCACAGTCTAAGCATGGAAACTTCTCCCCAGTACCAAGGACAAAAAGGGCACAAAACAAGGAATGGTTTGCTTCAACAACTAGGGAGGGTGCCTGAGGAGGGATAGAACCTGGGTGAACAGTATGTGGTTCTGTCCCCTGATCTACTTGTGATACTCTGCTTTCTGAGCGGGACAGCTTCTGAGAAATGTAGGGAGGGGTCAGCTACGCTGAGGGGGCTTCAGTATTACAGCATTCCATTTAAACATTATCACAGTTATGTCTTAGATAGCTATTTCTGAGCCCTTCTCCATTTTTTCAGGTGTGTTTATACTAATATCTTGAGTACTATTGGGACTTTTTTCCCCCTTTGGTGATAAAAATCTTACTCAATGACAATAAAGCTTTTTTTTTTCAAAGACAGAGAAAGTTTTTGTTTGTTTTGGCCTTGAATGGTCTCTAAAGACAACCGTAACATTAAGTGTGAGAGCCATATTTAAGGTTCTTTGCCAGACAGAACTCTGGCAGAATATTACATATACAGACTAAAACAGAACAGAAACACAACTGTGCCACTAGTACCAGTCATTTCACCAGCAAGAGACAGATAGCAGTGCAAAAGCGTTAAATGCCTACTTAGTATGTTACTTTGTAACTCACAGACCTTTGTCAGTATTAGAGGGAAAAAACAAATTATACGTATAAATGATAGAGAGATAGACAGACAGACAGACAGACTGGTAGATAGATAGATAGATAGATAGATAGATAGATAGATAGATAGATAGATAGATAGATAGATAGATAGATAGATAGAGGGCACAGGGTGAGTTGAAGATGAATGGCTGATATCTGGACAATAAAATTAAGGGGTAAGAGAGGATTATACTGGGAAAATGAGAAAGTAAGAGGGAGAATAGGGTAAATTATCTCACATAAAACAGACAAGAAAAGGCTTTTACAGTGGAGGGGAAGTAAGGGAAGGTGAAAGGGAATGAGTGAATCTTATTCTTATTGGATTTGGCTTATGGAAGAAATAACATACACACTGAATTGAACATGGGAATTTACCTTACCCTACAGGAAAATAGGGGAGAAGGGGATAAGAGAGCTTGAGGATGATAGAGGGGAGGGCAGGTTGGGGGAGGGTGTAATCAGAAGCAAACATTTCAGAGAAGGGGCAGGGTCAAAAAAGAGAATAGAATAAATGGGGGAGATAGGATGAAGGGAAATATAGTTAGTTTTTCACAACATGACTATTAAGGAAGTGTTTTTCAGTACTGCACATGTATAACCTTTATTGAGTTGATGGCCTTTTCAATGAGTGTTGGTGGGGAAGGAGGAAGGGAGAAAATTTGGAACTCAAAGTTTTAAAAACAAATGTTAAAAATTGTTTTCACATGCAACTGGGAAATAAGATATATAGGCAATGGTATATAGAAATCTATCCTGCCCTACAGGAAAATAGAAGGGGAAGGAGATAAGAAAAGGGGTGGGGAGAGATAGAAGGGAGGGCAGATTTGCGGAAGGGATATTCAGAATGCATGCTGTTTTGAAGTCAGGGGAAGAAAATTTGGAACTCAAAATCTTGTGGAAGTGAATGTTGAAAACTAAAAATAAATAGCAAAAAAAAAAAATTAGGGGGCAGCTAGGTGGCCCAGTGAATAGAGCACTGGCCCTGGAGTCAGGAAGACCTGAGTTCAAGTTCAGCCTCAGTCATTAACACTTATTAGCTGTGTGACTCTGGGCAAGTCACTCAACCCCATTTTCTAGTGAATATAAATAAACGCAATTTTATGGAATAAGGGAAAGGGGGATAAGAGAATGGGAGGAGCAAGTATGGCTCTGAAATGCCTGGGATATCAGGTAGTTCATAGGTGCCTTTATCATATAGATAAGCAAAGAGAATAGGAAAGGGGAGGGGATGAGTGATTCTGGAATTGGTGGTGCTTTGTGAAAGTACACAGGTAAGTCCATGATGGGGGGCTTCAATGCATAGTCTTCTCTGATCACTTTTCTGAGTGGTCACATCCTGCATCTTATCTCATATCTCGCATCCAGCATCTTGCTTGCCCCATCTGCCTCAAGCACTCCTGTCTGCCTCACCTAATCATTATCCCCTCGAGAAATATCTACCCAAATGCTTTCCTGAGATAGATGAAGGTCTCTTCTTCTGGAGCTACTTCCTGCTGGAAAGGTGTTTAGAGCTGTCCCTGCCTGAGTGAGGGTGGACAGAAGAGTAAAATGAGGCTGAAGCAGTGTCTAGGGAATGAGGAGAGTGTGGCACAGGTATCCTTGTTGAATTACCATCTGCAGGTGGACAGCTGATAGTCTAGGAGACAAAAATCTGACAAGCAAGTTTAATATGCAGGGCCCAAATAGAAGGAACATTAGAAGTGATGTCAGAACAGAGGAAAACAAAGAAATAAACCAAAAGCCCCATGATATTATCTGATCTTGTTATTTTCTCAAAAGTTTCCACTCATTACCATTCCTTTAGGAGACTCTATTGCAGATCTAACCGTATACATGTGAATATAAATAACAAAACTTTTGCAAGTAGCTTTTGACCCTTGAGTTCAACAGTTATACAGATAAGTTTGCTTGTAAGAGGCTGACTTTACTTCAATTATAATAAGAGACTTAAGAGGGTATGTAAGTAATTAATTCCAAAATAGCACATATCAGTAAGTTGTTTAAAATAAAACATGTTTGTACCACAGGACACACAGTATAAGCGGGTATTATTTCCACAATAGTAATAAACTTTAAATGAAATTGACTTTTCCATTAATGTAAAAATATTCCATAAGTTACCTCCCTCTAAGAAATTTGATTGCACTGAAATTCTCTTGCCCTGAACCAAACTGAAAATGTTTCTGATTTAGTTTCAGTAATTAATAGAATAACAGCTAGGTCCTTTAATCAGTTGTACCAATACCCAATTATTTTGAAATGTTTAAGGACCTTATTCCATACTGCCATATATCTACTAACAGGCAGATGACTAGACCAAATATTCATTTACTAAGTGGTTTCGGATATAGAAAGGAATGTAATCTTAGACTGAATAGTTCAGATCTAAAACACACATTTTATTATAATATCTCAGATGTATCCCAGCCTTAGTCTATGGGATAATGATTCAACATTGTGTTTTTACCTTTGTTTCACCAACTTCTATTCCCTTTGTCTAATTATTCTCATATTATTCAGAAAGAATGTTCTATTCACAGGATTTAATATTTCACATGACTATGGGTACTAATCTACCCAGTTGTTAGGGATATGGAATGACTATACATTCAGATTGAAAACAGCAAGATTTCACATATTTGTGTTGTGCTTTTTATTAACCACTTTCTCTGATTATAAAAATCTGCTATAAAATGAAAAAGCAGGGACATGACTGCACTAAGTATGGCAGAATAAAACACCACAATTTTCCAACCTCATAGTCAGACTCAGGAATAATCAGGTGAGAAACACTACTTTTCAAAAGAACAAGATGGGGAACATGTAGACCTCCACCTGTACCACATTCTTTCTGAGTAGCTTGTGGCATTTCTCTCAGATGGTGGATTACTGGCTATTGATTATTGATGGATTAGTAAGATGCATCAGGATAACTCAAAATAAAATCAGTTACAGTCCCAAGGGCTTTTACCTTAGCTGGCAAGTTTCACTAATCAAAAATTTACTAGGATTCGCATCTCAAATTGAAATTTTTCCTCCAGTAAAAGCAAATCACTATAAATTATTTCTACGTACTTGAAAATTCTCAGCAAGCCAAGTTCATTGTTTAGAAACTCCATAACCCAAACAAGCTATGAGTTTTAGGTTTTAGCATTAAAACAATAACTGACAATCTTACAATTTTCATATGTGATAGCCAAATTGTTTAACTGTAACAATAAACTTCAGATGACATCAATTGTATTTCCAGATCGTATAAAGATTATTGAAAGAAGGATGGAATTACCAAGTTCAAAGACTGGCTGGCTTCTTTACTACCTTGTACTGCCTTGACCAGTCCCCCTTCCTCTCTCCCCATGGTTGCAGGGTACCCCAGGGCCCAGGGCCCAGGGCCTTTACCTGTGAGACCCACATTGTAGCTGCTGCCCCTCTGCACGCCTTCATTTCACCAGGTGGGAGAGGGTGAATTTGCAGGTGGGGAGGGGAAGGGTGAAACTCTCTTCCCCTTGTCTGATCTGGGATGAGAGGGGTTAACTGGAAAATATGGGGCTATTTGCAGTCCTTGCACTGAGATACCCCCTTGATTCAGGGGAAGTTAAAGGGGAAGGGAGTGACAGGATTGTAAAAAGATATTTGAAAACTCCTTAATGATGAATCTCAAAACTTCCAGAATCAGTTAAGATATTTTTAACTGTTCTAACTTTTCATTTCTACATTCACCCCTTAAAAACTTACAGTGGGGCATCGAAACTTGCAGACTGACATCCACAAAACCAGTGCTCTTTCTTATGGTACCTGAAGCACCAAGCAATGACTCTTATTCTCTGAAAGCACCCTTTTAAGGCTGATCCAAGGACACAACAAACCTAGGAATGAAACTTGGAAAATTCAGAGTAGGTTTGGACATGATTGTTATCAATATCAAATTATTACAAATAAGCTTGCAAATGGAAATTTAGTAAGCCTTCTAAAAATCACACAAAAGATTTTGCAAAACATTTCTCTGTAAAATATTTCCCTTTCATAAAAACAGCTTACAATTTACCCTGATTTTAAAATGAATTATCACTAAATTTTCATGAATTAAATTAGTTGGAAACTTTAAAGATTGCAATTTCTCAAAAATAAGTTGATGTAAAATATCTTTTAAGTATCACAAATCCCAAAGTACTGTAACAAACTGAATTCCTATTTACCACAAAGGTCCAAGTTACCTATATACTCTAGTCAAAAAGACATGAGGATTGTAATGAGGATTTTCAGTTTTTACAAGCCAAGGACATACCCAATTAAACTAGCCTTATCACAATAACAAGGTTTACCTGGCCTTTAAATTTTTTTTTCAGTATCTTTTCTTCCCTTTATCTTTAAATGTATCACTAGAAGTTATGAAAATAATTTCATTCTGGCTTAGCACTTTAAAAGAAGAGATTATTATCCATAAGTTCACATATTTCCCTCTTTTTCTTTTTTTTCTTTTATTTTCCTTTTTCTTTTCTTTTTTTTCTTTTCTTTCTTTTTTTTTTTTTTACAGACAAATGGTGACAAATCCCAACTCTGAGTAACCTTTTTCTCTGGACTGATGTAAACCCCATACTTTCTGAACTAATACAAAAGTTTACCAAGTTGAAACAATATTACATATTTGAAACTTGAAACAAACCCATTTAAACCACATTACATTTCCACAATAGCCAAAATTTTCAATAGAAAATTTGCTATTACATCCTTTTAAAAGCCCAATTCATAGGCAACAAAAGTCAAATTAAAAATTGCTAGTCTAACACCATTTCTGACTCACAATGGTCACTCAAATTTTACAATAAGAGAATTTTACGGTATAATTTCCTCTATTGTCTTAAAGAGTTGAGTTCCCTGTCTCTTTCACCTTTCAGACTTATCAGATGAAGAGCTGCCCTAGGCACTCTAGCTCTCCATTCCTGTCCTCCTGGGAACTTCAAGCTGCATATCATATCCCCTTTTGCAGGAAGAGGCCTAGCAGGAAGAAAATGAAACAAAGTGCATAGGTAATGGCAGAGAAAGGGAGAGGAACAAAGGCTTGGAGATGCCTGTTTAGAAATCCCCTTCACAAATCACTTTTCTCAGTCCTCTAGATTAAATTGAGGCCAGGACTTATTGCTAAGTGCCTTTTCTTCAAGTCTTGGAGACCAAATTTCTTACCAAGCTTGTCCCACTATTGGAGCAAGTAACCTAGAGGGGGAATCCCTAGGAAAAGTCCAAAGCTAGTGTTCTCTAGGGCAACAAAATATGAGCACTGATCCTCCTTTGTACCCCTTGTAGCCTATTTGGTTACTAGGGAATTCCACCACAAGAAAACTTTTACTTAAGCTTAGTACTTCTTTTGGGGTCACTGAATCACTTCCCACGGCAGGGTCCCATGGCAGGGAAGGTATAAGCCTGAGGCTTCCTGAACAAGATGTCACTTATGTTAAGGGAGTCTCCAGAAATGGGCATTGAGCCCCTTTAAAATGGCATTCAAGCCCCTATTGTACCCCCAAACCTTCTGGCCAGCTGTTGGGGAGCCCCAACTGTGAAAAGAGAAATCTTACCAAATTAAGTCCCAGCCAAAAAAAAAAAAAGTCCATACGGCATCACCAGAAACAATGAGATCAGGGCGCATGCCAAGAATATTGGGTGCCACCTGAAATGATGTGGAATAGATGTGTGGGTTCTAGCATCCTGAAATAATTCACTCAGTTAGTCTCTAACTTAAAGAAAGGAATTTATTCAGATCACACGCCAAAGCTGTCCTGCTTCCCGTCAGAGGTAAAGGCAGTTATTGGGGTAAGGTGTCTGGTTTAAATCCAATTTTATGGAATAGGGGGAAGAAGCACAAGAAAATGGGAGGAGCAAGCATGGCCCCAAAATGCCTGGGATATCAGGTAGTCTAGAGGTGCCTTTTTCATACAGATAATAAGCAAAGAGAATAGGAAAGGGGAGGAGAAGAGTTGTTCTGGAACTGGGGGTGATTTGTGAAAGTGATAGGGTATGGGTCCAAGCCAAGATCTTTGCACCTTACCCCAAAAGAACTTGTCTATGGGCCCTGGAAAACCCCACCTTGAACTCTCCTTGAAATTTTCCCGCTTGATCAATTAAGTCTCTGGCACCTGCAATTATAATCCTATCAACTGGCCTTTCATTATTGCCTACTCCCAATTCTCTGCTACCCTTACCTAGCCCAATGCTTTGTTTTCTATTACCTCCAGATCACCTCTGGCTACTTCCCACCCTTGATCCTATCTAGACCCCATTCTCTTGGTCCAGGGTTTCGACCTTTAGTCACCCCAGCCTACTGGCCTCTCCCATCAAGATCCTCCCTAGATCCCTCTTCCAGTCACCCCAAACTACTGGCCACTCCTAGATCCCTCCCACAGTCTTACTGTAGATAAGATCCATCTTATCTCCATTCAGGGGCTGAGATTCAATCTGGCCCATGGCTTAGATTCAATCTAGCCTGCTTGTCACAAATGTTCAGATTTCTTAAGAGTCTGGCCAATATGGCACATATTTAATAAACTTTATTTTTGGCTAAAAGAAGGCTTAGGTTGAACAATTTGGGCAGCACCTGCTTGTTGCTATTTTGAGATCCCAGCACCCATAAGCCCCTAAACCTCAACAAAAGCACACAGGTAAGTGCACAGCGGGGGGCTTGAATGCATAGTCTTCTTTGATCACTTTTTTGGCTGGTCACATCCTGCATCTTATCTCATATCTCATATCCTGCATCCTCCTTGCTCCATCTGCCTCAAGCACTCCTGTCTGCCTCACCCATTACCTCAATAAATGCCTTTCTTTAACTTGGATAGTCATCTGAGTGAATTTCTTTCAGGATAATAGAATCCACATGTCTATATTCCATCATTTCAGGTGGCAACTGAACATTCTTGAGGTGTACCCTGAACTCATCCCTCAGTAATGTAGTAAGTGTTGGGGATAAAAACAAAGGCCAAAGGCCAAACAGCTCTCAAGGCACTCACAGTGAATGGGGGAGATGACATGCAAACAATCACATACTAACAAGATAAATGAAGAATAGATTAAAGATAACCCACTGAGGAAGGGCACTAGAATTAAGTGAGGATCAAGGAAAGGCTTCTCGTGGAAGGTGGAATTTTAACTGAGGCTTGAAGGAATCCAGACAAACTGGGAGGCAGAGATGAGAAGGCAGAGCATTTCAGGTATGGAGACAATCAGTGAAAATAGAAGGTATTTGGGTGATTGAATATCTTGTCTGGGGACCGGGAAAGACAGCAGTGCCACTGGATTAAAGTGTATATGGAGGTGGAGGGAGTAAGGTATAAGAACATTGAAAGGTAGGAAGGGGCCAAGTTATGAAGGCCTTTGAATGCTAAACTGAATATTTTATACTTGGTGCTAGATGAGTGGCTGGAATTTATTGAATGAGGAGGGTTTACAATGGTTAGATTTGGACATTAGGAAGATCACATGAAGGGAACATGGAGACCAACAAAAGGATCATTGCAATAGTCCTGGCAGGAGGAGATAAAGGCCTACATCAGGGTGTTGGTAATGTCACAAGAGAGCAGTGAGCAGATGTAAAAGATGCTGAGAATGTAGAATCAACAAGACTTGGCAAACAAATTTAATATGGAAGGTAAGATAGAGTAAGGATTCAAGGATGACATTCAGGTTTCAAGCCTTGGAATAGATCTATTTTGCATGGATGTAGAAGAAGAATTGGAGAGGGGAGATATAAAGAGTCAGGGGGTCTAATAAGGAAGTTGTTGCAGCAGTACAAGCAAAAGGTGATGAAGGTTTGAACCAGGTTAGTGTCCTGGCGACAAGACTTAACAATTATTTTGATGTGGGAGAGGACAAGAAAGAGGAAAGAATTGGGGATGATCTGTGCAAATATGGGTATCTAGTACAGTGGTGGTGGTGGTGCCTGCCTTCAGCAGATATAGAAAGTAAGGAAGAGGTGGGTTGTGCAGTGAAAATATGTTAGATTTTGGACATGCTGCATTTATGATGCCTATAGGAAGTCCAGTTTAAAATGTCTAATAGATAGCTGGTGATATTGTATTGGAGCTCAGGAGAAAATAAGCTGGGATATATAGATGTGATTTTTTGTTGACAGCAGAGAAGGAGTTAGTAGATTGGGAAAAACTGAAAATAAAGGAGAGAAGTGACTTGCTACCCAAGAAGTAAATTATAGAACCAAGATTAGAGCTCCAGCCTATTGACTCTAAATCTAGCATCTTTCCACTACAGCATGCTACACAATCTGTTATAGAGAAAGGAAAACATTTGAGGACCACACGAAAAACACCATCCCCATTCCCAATAAGTTTGGGAAAACAGGTTTCTGTCACCATTCTGTCACCAGTCCATCTAATGCTATTGTGCTTTATTTCATGTTTTTCAAAATATTGACTTCATCTATTGCCATCAATGTTTTGGAGAGGGTGGAGAGAAGAACAATTCCTTTATAGTTGGTTTTTAATTTAAAGGAGAAGATGAAATAGAAAGACCTCTAGGGTTTATCATATCTCTTACCAAACTAAGAGGAACATCTTGTAGGAGGCATCTGAATATATATCTGCTAAATATTCTATGTCTCCCTATACATGACAAATTACTTGCAATTTTTAAGAGCAAAAAATACCAATGGAGAGAACTGATTGGTTCAACTATTATAAAATAGTTTCATGTGTTATTTCCTTACATTGCAGAAATCACAAAATGATGCTTGGAAAAATATACATTCTTCCTTTTAATGTCTTTTTTTTCAGATTAAACAATCTCAAATTATACTTTTCCATACTTTGTTTTCAAGCTTGTCTAGTTTAAAATTGTTAATAATATATTGTAAATGATTTCAATAGTGAAGGAAGAAGGAAAAAAATACTATTTTAGGTCACATAGTGGTCAACTATGCAGTATTAGATAAAAAAATAATTAAACTTCAGCCATGTGACTCATAATGAAACATTATATCATTAACCTGTTGATTAAAACCTGCTGAATAAAGAAAGGAACTAGTGGTAGGGTAGGTTCTAATGGAAACTATCTAGGGGGAAGGCTGAGTGAAAATGCACATCTGAATTTGTTAACCATTAAGTTCATCTTTCTTGACACATAGTCTTAGCTTTAAGGTCAGAACATGCAGTGGACCAGCACATAGATAGTATTTAAAAAGTTTAATTAATGCCTTTTGTTTTATATCGCAATCATTTTGCTTCCCACTTCTACCTATAGATTGATACCTCTCTTGTGAAAAGAAAAACAAAGAAAGACATTGGGTACCTTTTCTGCAAATGTATACAATCTTCAATTCTTGCAATTCTTTAACTTTTTACAGTAAAGCAGGAAGTGTGTTTCATTTTCACTTCTTCAGAACCCTCAGTGGCTTTTCTTATTTACTTAGAGTTCAAGTTTCACTTAATGATCTTTCCACTTTTTATAATTACTGTGCTTATTGTTCCTTTGGTTCCATCTTTTCACTTTGCAGATGTCCATAGATATCTCCCCATAATTCTCTAAATTCCTTATGTCATCATTTCTTACAGCCCACAAATTTTAAATTTGTATAATATTGTTTTAAAAACCAGTCTCTCATCTATGCAAATCTCATTCATCCCCTCCCCCCACCCTTTTCCACTCTAAAGAGTGCTGTTGTGTATATTTTAGTGTAGTCGTATCTTTGTTTCTGTTTCCAATTTTCTTGGGGTCTCTGCCTAGTAGAGACATTGCTGAGTCAAAGGGTGTGGATGTTTTAGTGACTTTTCTTCATTAATTCCAAGTCGAAATCCAGAACAGACATTCAATTTCACAACTTTACTAGCTGTATATTAGTTGTCAGTTTTCCCACAACCCTCCAAAACTGATTGCTCCCATAATTTTTCACACAAGACATTTTTCATATTGTGAGATAAAACTTCAACTTTGTTTTAATGTTCACTATCTTGTCAGTAGTGATTTGGAGTAAGTTTCATAGGGACATTTTTGATCTCATCTATTAGGGAATGTGTTGAGGGCCAGCTCTGAAGAGTCAGAGGATGCAGGCCTGTCCAGGTTTTCCATGGAGATTTCCTCTATCCGATGGCTGGGTGAATTCAGGAATGTTGGCTCCCCAAACCCCCTGATCCGTCTCTTGAGAACAGCAGGACCTTGAGGATAACAGGGAAGTAAGAAACAGGTCAGGGTGACTCCCCTGGTTACTGTCCCCATCAGAAAAATAATTGTTGATACTTCGCTTTTGCTACTTAGTGTGATGTTCCCATGAATAAAGATATAAAACCCCTGACCCTCAGATTAATAAACAGTCTGTCCTTTACACCTTCCACCTGGCCCGCGTGTTTCTTTCTCTCTTCATACTCGACCGGAATATAAAGACGACCACGGACGCAGGAGCTTGTGGAAAGTGGCACCCGAACGGGAACATGAACTGGGACCCTATCAGGGGCAGAGAGCCTGAAAGAGTCGTTTCCCCTGGAAAATCTGGGCTGTTTGGCCAACAGCCCTGAAAAGCAGTGCTCCGGTAGTTGCACAGAAGACAACGACTAAGGTAAGGGTGATAATTTTTTCTCGTTTAGTTTTAGTTCACCAAGTTTAGCGGGATTAGAGACAGAGATCAGTGTGGGTGTTTTATTTTCACTTTGAATTGAAGTACTTGTTATATTCGGTTTACAGTGAAGGTGAAGTTACACAGGTTGAGTGTGAGTATAAGAAAATATAATCAGTTGAGATGGGGCAGAGCTCATCAGCAGAAAAGAGAGACAGAGAATATTATTTGAAAGTGTTAAAATCATTAGTAAAAGACAGGGGATTGTTGATTACTTCTGGACAGTTGATTGAATTCGTAGATACAATGGAAAAATGCCATCCTTGGTTTCCCGCAGGAAGGGATGATAGATGTAGAAAAATGGGTCAAATTCCGTTTAAAAACGGAGAGCCCACATTCCTGACTTAGACAGCCATCAGATACAGGAAATCTGCAGGTAAAACCTGGACTGGCCTGCATCCTCTGACACTTCAGAGGTGGCCCTCAACAGTAATGGTACTTGACATTACGTATTTGGATGAGTTTCCTTTACATTTTAGCTATCAGATTTTTCAATACTTACCCCTTTCAAAAACATTTGATGTAAATATTTTGCCACTCTATCATTTCTCCTCTAATTTTGTCTTTATTGATTTTGTGCAATAATTTATATTAAAATTCTGCATTTCCTCTTTCATGCTTTCCTCTTTCCTTTTCATGGTGAAGAATTTTTACCCATCTGTAGCTATAAGAGCTAACTGATCATGTTCTGTTATAATTTTTATTTTTAATAGTATGTCTTTGATTTGTAGGGGGTATATCCATTTGGAGATTATTTTAGCATATGGGACAAGATGGTGTGATCCTAATTTCTGCCAAACTTCTTTCTAGCTTGCAGCAGATCTTATCAAATCTGTAGTCCTTCCCTCACTAATGTATACTCTGTGATTTATCAAACAGTTTATCAAACTACTATTTTAGATTATTTCAGCTTCTTCATCATTGACTTCTTACCCCTGAGCTATTTTTATGTTTCTTAACCAGTATCAAAAAAGTTTGATGAATATTGTTTTTAAGGTAACTTAATGTCTAGTTATTTTATTCTCCCTTCATACATTTTCTCATTATTTGCATTGGTATTCTAGGCATTATTGTCGTTTCAAATACATTTTGCTTTTACTCTGTTTAGTTCAAAAAAGTATTCCACTGGTAAATTGATTGCTATATCACTAAATTTCTAAATTAATAAATTTAGGACCATGAACTTTTAAACAATGTTTTTTTAATGACTTTATTTTAATAAAATGTTTTTTTTTTATAATTCCACATATTTCACTACACATTAAACACCTTATTCTGATAAGGGATCCTTATGCTTCACCAGACTGCCAAAGGATTCCGTGACAAAAATGACAACAGCAGCAAAAAGAATAGCAGGAACATGAGCAACAACTACAATAATACTATTATGATACACTTGATCTAAGTAATAGTAATATTTGTTAGATTGGCAGGAATCAACCAAGGATAGTGAGTATTTTTCCAATTATTTGTCCTTCATTACCTCCATAAAAGCTAGTCTAGATTTATATTTATAGGAATCACGTATTGTTTTGGGTAGCCTGATCTGCAGATCATCTGTGCAATTTGTAGTTATTTTGACTGGAATTTTGCTTATTTATTGTGTCCTCTTGGATTTGGTTAGTACTGTATAGAAATGCTGATTTTCACAGATTTATTTTTAAATCCTTTCACCTTGTATTACTCATCTCAAATCATTTTCTTAAAAGATTATCTGTAGTTTTTAAACTGCATTACCATGTCAATTGAATATAGGTGCATGTATGTATGTGTGTATACATATACACACACACACACACACACACACATATCTAGCTTTGTCACTTTGTTGATGAATGTTTATAACTTTGATTATGTTCCCTTATTGGAACACCTAGCATTTCTAAAACAAAATTAAATAGTAGTGGAAAGAAAAAGCAATTGCCTTTTAATAAATTTATAAATGCAAATATATTGGTAATATGCATCTTTGTATAATATCCATTGAAAGATACTGGCATCTTGTAGTTATAGTGACCTTAAGAGTAGATATAAACTAATTCACAAACCTTTGTCAGAGATGCCCATGGAATGAAAGGCCCAGATTACTCTTATTGGGCATTGTACTTCTACAGTTTCATATTCCTACCTGGAAATTTGTAAAGGGCTTTATTAGTCAGTCTAGGTTGTATCAACTCTCCATTTTGCAACCAGGAACTTCATACCACAGGAAAATAAATTTTATATAAAGAAAAGAAAATTAACAGATAACAAATATTCTGAAATTGGTGAACTGTTATAACCCAAAGTTGCCAAAGAAACCCTGTATAATTCATAGTCCTAGCATAGAGTGGGAAGATCCACTCATGTTGGAGGATTAAATGGTCTGTTCCAGGTAAGGACAATTTACTGCACCGGCAAAACTTTAATTCAGTCAATAAATATTATTGATTATTGAATGCAAGAAATTAGGGAAGGTGCTAGGGATACAAAGGCAGCTATGAAGTTTTCACTTTTTTCAATGAGCCTATCATTCAAGTGGTGGTAAATAGAGACAGAGAAGGATATAATTATGATATGCAATATTATAATAAAAGAGAGAATGATATAGCTGTTAAAGAGTGTTCCAGGGGAAAGTACTATGGAAATTTGAGGAGGGAGAGATCCCATTCAGGAAAAAATATTAAAAAAGAGGTGAACCCTGAATTGGGCTTTAAAAGATGGTGGACACTTCAACATACCAACATGGATTGACATGGGGGAAGAGAAAAAGATGCATTCCAGGTGAGAGGGATGGGAGAATGAGAAAGGAAAAGGAATCCTATTTAGCTAGAAATTAAAGATATGAAAAGGTTAGCATGTAGCTAGGTGGCATAGTGGACAGAATGCTGAGACTGGAATCAAGAAGACTCACCTTCCTAAGTTTAAATCTGAGCTCAGACACTTACTAGTTGTGTGACCCTGGGCAAGTCACTTAACTCTTCCTCAGTTCCTCATCTGTAAAATGAGATGGAGAAGGAAATTACAGTTCATCCCAGTAGAATTGCCAAAAGAACCTCACATGGGGTCACCAAGAGCCAGACATGACTGAAACAACTGAATAACAACAAAGGCAAGTACAAGACTAGAAAGAAACACTGAAGCCAAATTGTGGAGGGCTTTGGATGTCAGGAGGAGGAATTTATATTTTATTACATAGTCAGTTGGAAGTTCTGAGCTAAATGTGATTGTGTAACTAACTGCACTATATCCAGCAGCAACTGAATGAGCCTCTGATATTGCTTGGAATGATAGAGAGGAGAGGAGGGGGTGTACCAAACTGCCTAAAGAGATGAGAACCAGCCCAGGTTGGGAACAGAGAGGGACAAAGTATCCATTCCAATCAGTAGTTCATTGGTTTTGAATGGATGCTGAACTTCTAGTCTGGGTGAATTAGGGTCACAGTCTAAGAAAGAAAGGAAGGAAGGGAAGAAGGAAGGTAAATGAAAAGGGGACTAAGGAATGGAAGGGAAGAAAGGAAGGATTTAATAACATACAGCTTATCCCAGAAACATCAGAGTTGGAAAAGACTTTGAAGATCATCTAGCTCAATCTCACAAAAGCATACATCCTATCTCTGACAAATTATCATACAGACTTCACTTGAAGGCCTGTAATGAAATTTTTTGATGTAGTAAATCAATATGGTATGACCTAGCAGAGGCTTGTGGGTGGAATTAAAATGACTTATTTGTGGATATATTTGCATTCCAAAGTTCTAAGTAGCTTTAGATGAATAAATAAAATAGTTTCTTTTTTTTAAAAAATCAAACTTGCTGCCATTAATGCTAAAACTGTATTGGGATAAACAGCATGACTTAGGGTCAGGGTACAGAGGGAAAAGGTAAATGATCTTGTATGTGGCTAAGATTTTATTTGATCATAATTGCTACTAAGCATGTTTAGACACAACATTAACATTTCCTAAAACAAGTGTCCTATGCCACGGAACCTCATTGAATGCATAATGAACCTGATTTTGAACAAGCTAATGCAGAATCATAGAAAAAATATTAGGACCTGGAAGAAACTTTAGAGGCTTCTAGTACACTCCTCTCATTTTACAGATGAGTAAACTGTTATCTAAAGAGACTAATTCACTTACCTGAAATTAGGGAAATAATAGGTTTCAGAGGTGGGATTTGTACACAGATCCAGGTCCATTGTTTCCAGATTCATTTATATTTTCCCCCAGTGCACCATCATGCTTCTTAAAAAGGACAGTGTCACAAGGAAGTTGGGGCAAGAACACCATCTGAAGCATGGTCCTATAGGGGATGGAAAAATAGTTGAAATCTAGGATGTTGTTTAGCAAAAACAAGACATCTAGCCACATTAAGGCAATGCTAATAGTGCAATTTTTCTGCTTCATATAAAAGTAGCTAACTCTTCATTATTACCCTAGGGATATTACCATGGGCTTTTCAGTAGTTGATTCTCAAGTTCTCACAAAGAAATTAGCACTTGCTTTCCTTGGAATCATTTCTGCTGCTCATTACCTTTATACTATCAGAGACTGGGACTCCTCTGTTGTACCTGACACTGCAAAAGACTGATCATAAATCTAAGGACATTTAGGATAGGAAGCAGGGATCACTAAGACTTGGGATTACTTTATCATCCTAGATTGATATAGGTGAATTTCAATGGAATGTTCAACAAAGGCTTTTTGTCTATTCTTGTGGGTCAAATGGAGAGGTCTCAGCTTTATGATAAGATACTTAGGTGGATTCAGAGTTGGGGAAATGACTAAACCTAAACAGATCACTGGTGGATCATTTCCAAATTGGAGGAAATTTGCAAGTGTAGTACCTTAGCATTTGTCCTTGGCCATGGCAGTTTTAGCGTTCTTCTCAATGAATTATATGAAGTCATAGATGGCATGCTATCAAGTTTGCAGATAATATGAGTCTGGGAGATATAGATAACATGTGCATGAGAGTCAAGTTCTGAAAATTACTAACAGGGACTTCCGCTTCCTGGGACCCAAGATGGCGGAGTAAAAAGGTAGTCACTCTCAACCTCCCCTATCAACCTCTGAAAACCCAGCAAACATCACCCCAGAAAAAAAAAAAAAAAGAATACCCTGGAACAACTGAACTAGAAGAAAGATGTGGAACAGCAGTGCAGCAGCCCAGTAAACAGGTCTCCCAGTGCCTCAGCAAAAATAAGAGAAGCAGCACTACAAAGGACCCCAGGCAGAAAAGCACCCTGTAGCATTCATCTGAAAGGAGCTGAAGAAAGCAACCTAGAGTCTTCCTAAAGTCCCAGACTTGCTGATTCCAAACCAACACCAGGTAAGCTGCCAGAACCCTACTGCCTCCAACTGTCAACCAGGAGGAGATCCTGAAGCCCAGGTGGTAGAGCAGGCAAGCACCAACACCTGGACCTCTGAGTGCCTCAGTGAGGGCAGGAGAACTGGTGGAAACCAGCTCAGAAAACCACCAGGTGCCCCGGTACTCTACTGCAAAGGAATCTCTCAGAGCATTAGCACAAATGAGGGAGGCAGCATTGCAATGGGCCCCAGGCAGATAAACACCCTGCAGCATCCATCTAAAAGGAGCTGAAGAAAGCTAAAGGAAAGGAAAAGCAGGCAACCTAGAATTGCCTGAAAGTTCCAGCCTTGCTGATTCCAGCCCAACACAAGGTAAGTCGCCAGAACCCTACAGCCTCCAATTGCCAACATAAGAGGCCTCAGCACACAAAGCCAGTGACCAAGACCTAGGCTCCCAACACAAGAAACTTGGGTCAGTGCCCTCTGTTCCCCAGCAGGAGAGCTTAATCTCTTTAAAGGCCAGGGAATAAAGAAACCATGAGTAAAAAGAAACATACCACAGATTCATGTTATGAGAAGAGTGAAGATCAAGACAGAAATTCTGAAGAGGACAACATTGTCAACAAACCCACATCTGCAACATCAAAAGGGAATATGAACTGGTCTGAAGCCCAAAAAGCCTTCTTATAAGAGCACAAGAAGGATTTTAAAAGTCTGATGAGAGACTTACAAGAGTCCTTAAAAAATACAATTGGCCAATTGGAAAAAAAGTACACTGAAGAAAACAAGTCCCTAATAAACACAATTGGCAATCTGGAAAAAAGTACATTGAAGAAAACAAATCCCTTAAAAATACTATTGACCAATTGGAGAAAGACGTACAAAAACTAACAGAAGGGGGCAGCTAGGTGGCACAGTGCATAGAGCACTGGCCCTGAAATCAGGAGGACCTGAGTTCAAATCCAGCCTCAGACCAAACACTAGACACTTACTAGCTGTGTGACCCTGGGCAAGTCACTTAACCCCAATTGCCTAAATAAAATAAAATAAAATAAAAACCTAACAGAAGAAAACAATCTGTTAAAAACCAGAATTGGACAAATGGAAACTAATGACTCTATGAGAGAGCAAGAGTCAGTCAAACAGAAACAAAAAAAATGAAAAAATAGATGAAAACATAAAATAACCTCATCGGTAAAACAACCGACCTGGAAAATCAATCCAGGAGAGACAATTTAAAAATCACTGGACTACCTGAAAATCATGATGAAAAAAAAGAGCCTGGAGAGTATCTTTCATGATATCATAAAGGAAAATTGCCCTGAAGTCCTAGAACCAGAAAGTAAAATAACCATAGAAAGAATCCACCGCTCATCGCCTGAAAGAGATCCCAAATTGACAACACCAAGGAATATAATAGCAAAATTCCAAAATTACCAGATGAAAGAGAAGGTGCTACAAGCAGCCAGAAAGAAACAATTTAAATATCATGGAACCACAGTCAGGATTACACAGGACGTTGCAGCTTCTACATTAAAAGACCACAGGACATGGAACATGATATTTATGAGCTTGGATTGCAGCCAAGGATCAACTACCCTGCAAAAATGAGCATGATTTTTCAAGGGAGGAGACAGATATTCAATGAAATAGGGGAATTCCAAACCTTCCTGATAAAAAGACCAGAGCTCAACAAAAAATTGATCTTCAAGTACAAGATTCAAGAAAGACATAAAAAGGTAAATGGGACAGAAAGATACAAAATGTTCTTAATAAGGGGGGACTGTTTACATCCCTACAAGGGAAGGTGACACTTGCAACTCTTGAGAACTGTATTGTTATTACACCATGTTAAAGGAGTATACATAAAGGGGGTGGAAATTAGTTGACTTTGATGTAATAAAAAAAAAAAACTAATCAAGTGGGTTAAATGGATCCAAGTAAGTGGATTAGTCTGATCTTAGAAAATGTACTGAGAAAGAAAGAGGAAGACAAGGGTAAATTACATTACAGGAAAAGACAGAAAATGCTATTACAGAAGAGGGAAAGAAGGGAGGGGGGTGAGCATTCTTTGAACCTTACTCTCATCAGATTTGGCTCAAGAAGGGAATAACATGATCAATTAGGTACAGAAATCTAACCTGCCCCATAGGCAGTAGGAGGGAAAAGGGAAAAGAAAATGGAGGGGGATAGAAGGGAGGGAAGAAGCAGTAAGGGCAAAGGGGAAGAAAAGGGAAAGTGATAATAGAAGGGAAGAGAGACTGAAGGAGGTGGTGGTCAAAAGCAAAACACTAGTGGGGGGGAAGGAGAAAGGTGAAAGAAAAGCATAAACAGGGGGAAGAAAGGATGGAGAAGAAGATACAGATAGTAATCATAACCGTGAATGTGAATGGGATGAACTGTCCCATAAAATGGAAGTGGATATCAGAATGGATTAAAAACCACAATCCTACAATATGCTGTTTACAGGAAACACATTTGAAAAAGAGTGATGCTTAGTGATGGAAAATGCTATCCACATCCAAAGAAACAACTGTGGAAGTTGAATGGCTATCTTTTCTTTTTCTTTTTCTCTTCTGTTGAGTTTTGTTTCATGTTTCTTATGGTTCCTCCTATTGGTTTTAATTTTTACTTGCAACTTCACTAATGTGAAAATATGTTTAATAGCAATGTAAATGCATAGCCTATATCAGATTGTGCACCATCTTGGGGAGGATGGTGGAGAAGAAGGGGGAGAAAAAATTTTAAACACTAAAGCACATGGAAGTGATTATTGATCAATCAAAATAAATTAACAAAATAAATTTAAAAAAAGAAAATTACTAACAGTCTAAACCTTGGGCATACCTATATCACCACAGTACTTGGCTATGAGTATCAAAATTTCTAGGGGCTTCAAGTGCACCACTTTTCACTAAGCTCTCAGAGGTATGGTTGTCTTGTATGCCTGATTTGTGTTTATCTGTATCTTGCTTAATATTTGCCTAAGTGGTCTATCTTTATCACCATCTATATTTGCTTTTAGCACAAAGTTAGAAAATAAATCACTTGACCTTTCAAGATGATCTGATATAAAATATTGTTTACAATACTGAAAATTCTTATGAAGAATATTTAGAAATTACACTCAATAAGGTGACAAGAGTCCTAATGTATGGCACTTAACATCCATTATTTTTTCCCCCTCTTTACTGTTTTGGACACAATGTTTGAGACTCCTTTTTTATTTCTTTAATCAGAGCATTAGATACTTCATCTCCATAACCCAGTAATTTATGATTCATACAGAAAGCAAGCACAAATAGAAGCATCAAACACATCCATATACAGATGGCTTTTAAACATAAGCAAATTTTCAATTATCTGATTTTAACACATGGCCCATTAGTGGAACTCTGGTCATATCTGACCCAGTTTAAACTTTAGGGATTCCCTCTAAAATCTATTTGTCTTTCATTTGATACAGAGTTTCCTTTAGGAAAATCAAAATTTGGCCTTTATCTAGGTCTTAATAGCAATAACTAGAAAAAAAAAGTTGGGGTTTGTAGGAGTAGCCCTGAGCTTTGATGCAAACAATCAGGCTAATGAGACAATTAATTTATACATATATGCATGCATGCACACATACATACATATGTATATATGCACATATATATGCACACATGCATACATAGATACATGCACATGCATATATGTATACATACATATATATGTATACTTATATATATGTATGTGTATGTGTGTGTGTGTATATATATGTATATATATATATATTATATATATGTAATATAAACTTTATTTAAGATAACAACATTAACAACAAAATATGAAAGGACTTACACCTAACCCAATAATCACTCAGGACAGGAAACCTTCCTTTTTCTCTTACGTAGGCTTATAGGGATAAAAGTAAGGCATGGGCTTGATATGTGTAGAGAGGCCCTCATATGGCAAGGGACCTATTCTTGTGTAGCTTGAAGGAGGGGAAAAGATACATCTAGCCTCTTTTGCTCCAACTCTTTTCCAAGGGAGACTTTCATTTCTGCCAGGAAAAGAAATAAGAAGCAGGTCTGGAGACCACCACTTTGCTGTTCTTACATAGAGGAAGTTAACAGGTTAGAAATATATATATATATATATATATCCTAAAGGATACGTTTGTATTCTAACTTTTCATCACTGTTTCATTATTTTTTGGCCAGGAGGAAAGAAGGTCCCCCAGCTTTATATCCAAGATTTGACTTCTTTCCTTCCAATACCAGTTCCACAAGGAATACATCTAGTGAATATCAAGGAAACCATGTTGTCCAAATTGTAGTAAAATAGAAATCAGAGAAGGTATACAAAGAAGAATATATACTAGACAACATAGACTGAAGGAACCCTCCCATTGGAAGTAAGATAACAGAGCTCAACCAAGACAGAGGGTCCTAGATCTCAAACCGAAGGGAAAACTCCCCAAAATCTCTAGAATACCAAGCTGAGGATACGGACATAATGAAGACTATCATACTTTTCATGTCTTTCCCAATTCTTTTCCCTCAGCAACCTGAAGAGGGGTTGTCCTCTTTCATCTTTTCTCTTGAAGCTGGAAGTCAACTGGAATCTGTGTTTGAAGAAGACTCTTGCCTACAAAGTCCCTAAGGGGGAATCCCACTTGAAGAGTCCTTAAAAAAGAAGGGGAGTACTGGCAAAGGCTGGAGCACTCTTGTCTCTTACCAACTCTGCCTCTCCCCTCACACTGGGCCTCTGCAATAAGGAGAGAGTTCCTTACCAATGGACTTTGGGAACAGGGGTTACAGGCCTTTACTTTCCCCAGGGAAGTCTTCAAGACTTAGAATACTGTGGGTACTCTCCATAGGTAGGCTCCATTGCAGTTTCAGGCTGCTCACTCAGTGCAACAGTGGCATCAACCTCGCTTTAGAGTATTTTCCTCTTTATTATATATTCCTTCAAAGAGTCCATAGTAGAATACAAAATACTTTCAATATTGCTCTCATAATACCAAATAATTATGAAAACATATATATGTATATATATATATATATATATATATATACATATATATATATACACACACACACATACATATGTGTGTGTGTGCACACGCGCGTATCTAGAGGAATAAAAAGTCAAGAATATCAAGAGAATCAATGGGAAAAAAAATAAAGGCAACTTAGTAGTATCATCTCAGACAAGAGAACTACAAAAAGGTAATCATCATAAAGAACCTTATACTAGATAAGAAGTAGAATGGTTAATCAATTAACTAGATTAGGCATAACATATATCTATATATCTATATATCTATATATGTATATATATATCTGCATATCTATATCTATATCTATATCTACATCTATATCTATATCTATCTATCTATCTATCTATCTATATATATATCTCACATTGCATACAAAGATAAGGTCAAAATGGGTACATAATTTTGACATAATTAGGGAAAATGGAAGCATGGAAAATATTACTTCTCAGATCTATGGTAAGGGAAGGTATTGTGACAAAAACAAAGAAGCATGTATATATTTTGAATAAATGAAATTTTTAAAAATTTCCACAAAGAAAAGCAAAAGCAAAAAAAAAAAAAGAAGGAAAGCAAGAAATTGAAGGGGGTAGTTGCAGCAAGCTTCTCTGATAAATGTCTTATTTCTCAAATGTATGGTGATCTGAGCCAAAATAAAATAATAGCTATTGCCAATTGATAGATTGTCAAGCTGTATGAAGTTTTCAGAAAAAAAAAGATATCAAAGCTGTCAATGGTTATATAAATGCCCTAAATCACTGATAATTAAAGAAACTGAAACTAAAACAACCCTCAGATACTACCTCATAATCATCAGATTGACTACTATGGCAGAAAATGAAAATGACAAATGCTGGAGGGGATATAGAAAAATAGATACACTAATGTATTGTTGGTAGCGATGTAAATTGGTCCAACCATCTTGCAGAACAATTTGGAATGATGCCCAAAAGGTTATAAAACTGTGCATAGCCTTTGACCTAGCCATATCACTCACTATTAGATCTATACCCCCAAAGAGACCAAAGAAAAAGTCAAAGGACATATGTATACAATAATATTTATAGCTGTTCTTTCTGTGGTGGCAAAGAATTGAAAAATTGGGGAATGACTGAACAAATTTTGGTATATTATTTTGATGGAATCCTATATTCCTTTGAGAAAAGACGAAGCAAATGTTTTCAGAAAAAACTTGGGAAAACTTATGAACTGATTTCAAATTGAAGTGGGCAGAACTAGGAGAATGGTGTACATGGTAACAGCAATATTGTAACAACACACTATGAAGGACTTAGCTACATTGGTCAATGAAGTGATCTACAATTTCAAAGGACTCATGAGGAAAAATGTTATCAACCTCCAGAAAGAGAACTGATGAACTCTGAGTGAAGATTGAAGCAAATTTCTTTTACTTTTTTCTTGCATTTTTTTTCTTTTGCAATCTGGCTCATTTGGAAATATTTTTTGCTTGACTTTATATGCAATGGGTATGACATTTTTTCTTTTATGGCCTTCTCAATGGGTGAGATACATACATATGTAGTGTATGTATGTATATATACATATATATGTGTATGTGTATGAATATGTATTCATGTATGTAGCATTCATCACAAGCCAAGTCAGCTCCCCAAGTCACCAAGCCTTGGTGTGGGTTCACACTTATTACTGTGTGCCAGCTCTCTAGTAACTGAGCCATCATGGTGGGTGCTAAATTTCAACCGAAAATTCTACTATGCTCTTTCAGGCCCACATTTTCCCCACCCTTAAAAATGTAATTTATGTGGTATAAATTTCAGTAATCTGTCCCAGCATGTTACTGTCTCAGATAACTATAAAAAAAGAGCACTAACCAATGTTATATATATGTGCATATATAATGTATATTTTATATACTATATATATATACATATTATATATATAAAATCAATATTTTTTATTTTATTTCTTTGGATTTTTTAAAAAATCAGATAAATGTTTATGGGTTTTGGTTTTACATCACCCAAATTTCCTTCATATTTCTCCCCATCACCTTTATAAAGGAAAAAAAAAGGGGACCAATCCATAAAACCATCACTTCATCAAAAATATGTCAATACTTGCCAAATTTCATACTCATGGATCCCTTAACTCTAGCAGTTAGGGTCACAGGATATATAACTTGTCTAAAGTCACACAGGTAGTAAGCATCAGAAGTGGCATCTGTACCCAGGTCATCTAACTCTAGAATTAGTATTTTTTTTAATTTTTTCCATTCTCTGAAACCCTTGGAACCTTATAACATGTTCTGTATGACAATAATAAGAGTCCTGGTTTAATTAATTAATTAATTGAGTGTCCAAGCATTAAAACCATTTTGTGTATGTATTAAGCCAGTGGCAACTACATTATTTTTTTGTTACATGGCAGCATCCTGACCACTTAAATAGTTTTTGTTAGTCCCTGGTATAAAGGTTTAACATGAAGAAACGGCTTAACAATGACCTTCTCGAGGAAGGAGGGAGAATAGTTTCAAGTATTAGTTTGTGGAAGATTAGCTTCTTTTACAAATGCTAAAAAAGTACATAATTTTTTAAAGCCAAATTCTGTCCTCAAAATGAAAACACAAAGTTTCCAGAAGAAAGAAAACATTAATTTCATCAACTGGCATGATTACAAGTTATTATAAATCCCAGCAAAACTGTTATTTTTCCTAATGAAATTGCTGTTGAAAACTATGAATGGCTTCCCTCCCTGTTATGTCTACAGAAGCATGAAAATAACAATAATAAAAGTAAAATTATTTCCTCTGCTTTCCCTGCATCTGACTTTTTATTTTTCAAAATCTAATTACAAAAACTGGACAATGATAAAATATAGACACATATCAATCTATCAGTAAGTGCTAGTCCAACTTTGTAGTAGCAAATGAAGTCTTCCTAAAGACTCATTTTCCAGCATAAGGAAACTTTAATCATCAAAAAGTCATAACCACTGGAGGAGCTGAGCTTGTATTGTGAGCGTGCGGGTGCACACACACACACACACACACACACACACACACACAAATTAGTTTTGCTTCTCTTCAAGTTTAAGAAGCCAATACACTCTTTAGAAGCTGACTTATTTTGAGAGATGCTGATATCTTGCAATAAATATATTGCTGGAAATCAGGTTCTGATAGTAGACATACAAAGGTAATGATTTAAAATAGAATGAAATTCTGGCAATACTTTGTAACATATTCTACCAAAGTTTGGCATTATGCTCTGATAGTTGTGTGGTTGCCTGCAAAGGTGGAAAAGGTAGTTTCAGGAATTTCTCTAATATTCTTGATAAAAAAAAATTGCCAAATCCCTTTGCAACCAGCAAAAAATGGGAATGGGTGCCATTAATGGGCTTCATTTTCTGTAGCATACTTGACAAAAATGAATGGAAGAGGTTACTAGTTCCATCAAATTATGATGGCTATGGAGACATGTATGAAGGCTTTGCCAACTGGACAGTATTTATTCCTTCAATACTTCTTTGGATCCATGATATTACTGAAGTGAATATTCTCTCCATAAAAGCAGATCATAGACCACAACTATATCCCATCCTTTGTTATCTTTGCTGATGGCCTCCTATCAATCTTCCATGGAGCACTGCCCAAAGTGATTCTGTCCTTTCTTCTCATCAATCCTCCATAAAGAACCCACCTAAGAAAAAATAGGTTTTCCTCTACATTCTTTAAACAACTGCTATTTCTTCATTGTATTAAGTGGATAGACATCAAGAGAAGCTTGATTAAATGATTTCCAAGGCTCTTAGCACTCTAAATCCAAGCATAAGATTGTGTGAGAGTGGATAATCTTGTCTTCATTGACAAAATAGAACAATGATAGGAGGATAGCACTCTTATCTCTGAAAATTGTTTAGTTTATCTTCCAGATATAACTGTTAAAACATTTCCCCAGATGTGACATTTCTTTTCATGAAATGAGTTAATCATATGTTTCTGATCTAGATCAAACTAAATCTGGGGCTGAATCCTATTGAAACATTGTCATCTTGGAATTATCTTCAACAAAGCTGCTAAAAACTTTTAGATAAATTATAAGTTAAAAGTCACAGGAGGAAATCAATCACTGTTTTTAAAAACACACAAAAGCTGGACCTTTGTGTGGTAAAATGTGTACAGTATTGCTGAGGTAATGATTAAACCCATTAGTTATAATACACAAAGAACCAATAACACATGACCTAATAATATAGGAATAACAAGGTTAGAGATTGGACCTGTGATTTCATTCTTTCTACCAACGTAAGTTGGCACCTTTCCTGCAACTTAATGTTTTAGAGTGTTGCCTACAAGGAAGAGAGGTCGCATGACTTGCTCAGGGTTATTGTGTTAATATAGAACTTGAATTTGGGGACCCTCTCTACTATACCATGCTGTCTCTTTAAAAGGTATATAATAATATATGTTGTAATAATACAAATTATAGTGATGATGCTGTTTATGATGATGATGATAATAATTTCCATTTCTAAAGTTGCTTCATAAATTCCCGAAAGCCAGATAGGCTTAGATATAAAATAATTTGCCTAAAGTTATGTATCTAGTAAGAATTTGAACTAAGATTTGAACTCATTGTTTCCAGTTCCAGGAATAGTACTCCTTATCTCCACTACCCCTCCTGTCACCACTAAATGAAACTGTTTTATCAATATAAACTGTTTTATATTATAAATCAATTTGTTAGTATTTTGTTTCCTTTAATTTCTGAGGACCCAAGAGAGCAAAGTCTTTAGTCCTACTTTTCCTCTAATTCATAAAAATTATTAGCCTGTCTACTTTTAAAATAGTTCCACAGAGATCTTATCTTAATTGCCATTTCTTTTTTTTAAGGTCTCACTACTCTAAGATCTGTGTGAAACTGTATGTCATAACCCTCAGATCAGATTCCATTTAAGTTGCTGAAGAAGGAATACAAGAAAAAAAAGTTTTAAAAGAAGGAATGCACATTTATTTTTCACCCACTACATGCCAGGTACTGTGCTAATCACTTTATAAACATTATTTCATTTTTCCTTACAACAACTTGGGACATAAACTCATGATATTATTAATCTCTATCATATAGTTGAGTAAACTGCAGTAGATAGAAGTGACTTACCCAGAATCACACAGCTAATAAATTTTGACGACAGATCTGAATTCATAACTTCCTGATTCCAGTCCAGCACTCCATCCACCTACATGACAGAACCTAATATCCGGATGTAATGGTATTTAAAGATGTAAGTTTTCAAAAAGTGCTAAAAATTGATTCCTGAAAGCTGATTTGGTCCCATTATGGTTCCAGAATAGTATTTATCTGAAGGGTGTTGGAGAAATTAGCTTTATTCTGAGAGTATTGTTTGAGCAGATGTTGGATCTTGTTCTGAACTGAACCTTCTTTCTGAGAAGAAACATTGAAATTAGAAAATAAGATAAGAGTTCTTTAGAAGAAAAAAAAATTAAAAATAATAAATATGGTAGAAGAGAAGGTTGAAAAATCTTATCCCAAAGTAGAATTCCTGAAAAATAGAGTAGAGGAATAATTTCATGAGCCATAAAGAAATATTAGAACAAAGCAAAAGACTAAAAAAATCAAGTAGGGAATCCATTTTTTGAAAAATATGACCATGAAAAGAGGAGAGATAAGAATCACAGAATATTTTGAAAACCATAAACAAGGGGGCAGCTACGTGGTGCAGAGGATAGAGCACCAGCCCTGGAGTGAGGAGGCCCTAAGTTCAAATCCTGCCGCAGACCAGATATTTGACACTTACTAGCTGTGTGACCCTGGTCAAGTCACTTAACCCCAAATGGCAATAACAACTTGCTCTACAAAACGGAGTCTAATGCTAAAGAAGATAAAAAAAGTGGCTATTTTGACTTTCATTCATTCCTGACGAAAAGATCAGAGGCAAGGAACCTATTTAAAATTCATGAACAGAAAGCAAGAGAAACCTTGACAATTCAAAACATTTGAGCAATTATAAAGGGTTAAATGATGAAGGGCAGCTAGGTGGCACAGTGGATAAAGCACTGGGCCTGGATTTAGGAAGACTCATCTTCCTGAGCTCAAAAATGGCCTCAGACACTAGCTATGTGACCTTAGGCAAGTCACTTAACCCTGCTTGCCCTAGTTCTTCATATGTAAAATGAGCTGGAGAAGGAAATGGCAAACCACTTCAGTATCTTTGCCAAGAAAACCCCTAATGGAATCATGGAGAATCAGATATGACTGAAAGGTCTGAACAACAACAAAATGACAAAGAAGGGCTTATGTTCAAATAGAAGAACAAGAGCCAAATATTCCATCACGATAAATACATTAATTAGATTAATTAAATTAATAAAATAAATTTGTTTCTCAACCTTGGCTCACCATAAAGCACATATTTTAGAGAGTAAATCACTTGAAATCATAAAGAACATCAATCTTCTTTAACACATCCAAAACACAGTTGTGAATCAACTAAGCATCAAACCCTTTGTAGATCAATTTAACAGGGTATAATGGTGGTCTTATGACATCTTGTTGGTTTTAAAAGACAAGGAAAAATGTGGGCAGAAGGAAGAATACAACAGATAACAGTTTTAAACGTGATTGGAAACTTACTATTTTTCATAGATGGAGTAAAGAAAAAGTATACAAGAAAAATGTATAAAACTAGGAGAGTGTAAGGGAATTGAGTATCTCATGACCATAATTTTCTCTCCTGACAAAGGAGTGGAGAATACATGCATACGAACCTAAATGGAGATTCACGTAGAAATAAATTAAACTTAACAGGGAAACAGGCAAAGTAGGGAAGAGAAAAAATGGGATTTACAGGAAGGTAGACTCAATGAGGGAATAGTCAAGCAAAATAAACTTCAACTCTGGAGAGTCTGATCATAAGGCAAGAATTAAAAGCAGAAAGTATAAGAGCCAATGACTGTAGTCTGAGCTATATGAAGAAAACATTGACAGAGGAGCATGATCAAACCATTTCATTAACACACTGCTAGTTGTCAGTGACATTGATTTTTTGTAATCTTTTTTAAAGAGAGGAGGTTCAGAACAAAGAGAGGAGAAAAGTGTAAGAGAACATGATGGAAAGCAGGCACAATTAAGAATCATGATGAACTCACTAATAAAACAGACCAGAGAAGCAGAATGAATGAGAAAACAGAATTCAAGAATATGTTGCTTTCAAGAAACATAGCTTCACACAGAATTAAAAACAGGGATTGCAGAAGAATTTATTGTACTTGAGGAAAAGCAAAACAAAATGAAACAACGACAACCTGGTGTGAAAATCACAATGAAAGACAATGGAATAGATTATCTATTTGTCTATCTATCTGTCTATCTATCTATCTATCTATCTATCTATCTATCTATCCATCCATCTATCTAGATCTATCTGTTCTTCAATCTATCTATTTATCTATCTGTGTGTGTGGTCGTGTGTTTAAAAAGTCACTGTACTGCACTTACCTTTTGACATAAAGGTCTTACTCCTTGCTCTATGCTCTCCAAAGACCAAAGACGAGGAAATGATCCATAGGTACAAAAATATTTGTTAACAGCAAATTCTGTTGTAGCAAACAAACTGGAATAAAATAGTTACCCATCAATTGGAAAGTGGTTAAACAAATTATAATATGAACATTGTGGATTATTATTACCATATAAGAAATGATGGAAGAGATATTTGCAGGGCAACCTAGCAAGATTTGTGTGAGCTGAATCAGAGCTAAGCAAACTCAAAAAGGAGAACAGTTTGTAAGAATGCAATTTTGTGAAGGAAAAAAAATTTGAAAGACTTCATAATTCTGACAAATACAATTACCAATCACTGCTCCAAAAGAGTAAATGTCATTCATTATCAGCCTCAGCAGAGGTCTGATTGAGTGTGGCTATAGATTAAGACAATTTTTTAAACATGACCAATGTGTAAAGTTCAGAAGTGGATACACAGAGGCAGCTAGGTGCTGCAGTGTATAGAGCACTGGCCCTGGATTCAGGAGAACCTGAGTTCAAATCTGGGCTCAGACACATAACACTTACTAGCTGTGTGACCCTGGGCAAGTCACTTAACCCCATTGCCTAGCCAAAAAAAAAAAACAGAAGTGGATACACAAAAGCAGGTCAAGATTCGTACAATCATCTTATTTTTATTAGATTTTATTTTTAAAAAAAGCTATTTGTGGTAGAGGCATACTCTTTTATACACAATCCTCTATTTCTATTCTTCTTTGTAAACAGAAATACTCATTTTTTGTACTTGTCAAGATCATAATAAAAAAATAAAGTTATGAAGCCCCAAGAATCTGTATTTTAAGAGAGATGGAGGAAGGTGGCCCTGGAAATTTAACTGTTGGTCACATTCTGGTGGGCAGGCGCGGGGGGGGGATCAAGTTCTACATTTTACTATGATTGTACTTAAAATTATGGTCCTGCATTTTCAATGGCCTATAAAAAGAGAGGTCAGAGTAGAAAATGCAATAAGAGAGATCAAAGGATAGGAAGGACAAACTCAAAGAAATCACCAAGTAATACAGTCTGGAGTTTCTCAATAAAATGAGTTTGACACATGTCTAAACAAACTAACTTGGTTTGTTGACTTTTTCATCCTATGCTTTTTGCCCCTTCAGATCTTATATTAAAGATAATATTTCAATGTACACCAAATGGATAGTTTGATTAGAGAAAAAAATGCTCTTACATTGCATTAGATCACTTAAAGCTAAAGAAACAAGCACCTCAAAGGCCATTTGGATGTCTCTATGCTGGGGAAAATGAACATTCTAGTCCAAACCTTGACTTGTAACATTTATAGCAAGGAACATTTATTATTGTTCTATGTCCTTGTGTGATAAAAGGAATGCTTTTATAATTCTAGCTGGAATGCTAGAGAAATATTGGGTTGATTTTGGGATAGGGCTTTTAAAAACACAGCATTTGAAAATGTCATAATGCTATGGACTAAGTGTTTGAATTCTCAGTTGATTTACCTTATTATCCAGAACTCATTTTTTCTATGAAAATAAAAGACTCAAAAATCAGCTGGGGGTTTATTTCTCAACCTAGCCTCTCCTTAATATTGTAGAGAAAAAAAAATCACTTGAAATAATAAAGAACATTAATCTTATCTAACACATCCAAAACCCAGTTGTGTACCAGCTAAGAACCAAACACTTTGTAGATCAATTTCAACATGGAGCAGGACTATACTTCCCAAAACATAGAGAATTAAGCTAAAATGGATATGGATTTTAAACAACAAACAAATCAGAGTTTTTTATTATATTCTTTTAACTGGGATGCTGAACAACAAAAATATATTATTTAAAAATAAATAATAACAATAATTCTCCCACAAGATAAAGCAACAAACATTAAATACATTCAGTGTTAACTTTTAACTTGAATATTATTATTGAATCTAAAAAAAAAAACAAGGAACAGCAGAATGATGTGTAGCATTTAAAGACTTTAAAGAAGAAAATAGAACTGTATCAGCTCCCAACAAATTTTAACATCTGTGTCTCTTAAAAACATAAATTGAATTTTCAGTTTTTATCACTCCTATTTATTTTCTCCCAAGAAATGTTTTATTAAAACTTCACTTTGAATAGATGTATAGTTATTGCTACTAACCGACTTCTGCCTGAAAAGCAAATGAGATTCACATGGGAGAACCATGTGATAAAATTATTCAACTTTTCATATTTATTTATGACAGTCTTGTCTCTGGGGACAGTATCAGAATTTCTGACCACATTTTCCCCCCCTACTATGGACCCCTAACTCCATGAATAAAATTATGTACATTTAATCGCTGTTTTAAATCATCTTCATTGAAAATATACATTTGCACATACATACATACATATACTCACACAGACCTAAAAAGAAAGATCTTGGAAGATGTTCACTTATATGTTGGATTTATGATTTTCATGGCAAAAAAAAAAGGCATGATATATAATATATACACAATTTAAGCAGCTTTTTTTGTAAATAGTTTTTTTCCAAATACATAGATAATTTTCAACATTTTTTAATAATATTTGAATATCAAATTTTTTTTCCTCCCTCAATCAAATCCACCCTCCCCAAGATGGCAAGCAATGTGATATAGGCTATAAATGTACAATCATTTAAACATATTTCCACATTAATCACATTGTCAAAGAAAAAAAAACAGAACAAAAGGGAAGTCACAAAAAAAAACAAAAGAAAAGTGAAAAGGGTATGTTTCAATCTTTATTCAGACTCCACAGTTCTTTTTGTGGATATGGATAGCATTTTCCATCATAAGACTCTTAGAACTGTCTTGGATAATTGTGTTGCTTAGAAGAACTAAGTCTATCAAAGGTGATCATTGCATAATGTTGCTATTACTGTAAACAGTGTTCTGGTTCTGCTCACTTCAGTTAACATCAGTTCATGCAAATCTTTCCAGGTTTTTCTGAAATCCACCTGTTAATCATTTCTTATAGTAGCATAGCATTCCGTTACATATATATACCACAACTTGTTTAGCCATTCCCCAATTGATGAGCATCCCCTCAATTTCCAATTCTTTGACACCACAAAAAGAGTTGCTATAAATATTTTTTACATGAAGATCATTTTTACCATTTTTATTATCCTTTTGGGATATAGACCTCAGAGTGATATTACTGGATCAAAGAGTTTGATTGCCCTTGGCCATAGTTCCCAATCACTGTCCAGCATGGTTGGATCAATGTACAACTCTAACAACAATTCATTAGTATCCCAATTATCCCACATCTTCTCCAACATTCATCATTTTCCTTTTCTGTCATATTAACCAATCTGATGGGTGTGAGATGGTACCTCAGAGTAGTTTTTATTTGCATTGTTCCAATCAAAAATGATTTACAGCACTTCTTCATATGACTATACATAGCTTTAATTTATTTATTTGAAAACTGTTCATATCCTTGGACCATTTATCAATTGGAGAAAGGCTTGCATTCTTATAAATTTGAATCAGTTCTTTATATATTTGAGAAATGACGCCTTTATCAGAAACATGGGCAGTAAAAATTGTTTTCTATCTTTCTGCTTTCCTTCTAATATGGGTTGTATTGGTTTTGTTTTCACAAATTTTTTTTTAAATTTTATGTAATTAAAATTATCCATTTTTCATTTCAATATATTCTGTATCTCTTGTTTGGTCACAAATTCTTCCATTCTCCTTGGATCTAACATGTAAACTATTCCCTGCTCTCTTAATTTGCTTATGGTATCACCCTCTGTGTCTAAATCATGTACCCATTTTGACCTTATCTTGGTACACAGTGTGAGATGTTGATCTACGCCTAGTTATTACCCAGTTGTCACAGCAGTTTTTGTCAAATAGTGAGTTCTTATCCCAGAAGCTACAATCTTTGATTTTATCAAATAGTAGATCACTATAATCATCTACTACTGTGTCTTGTGTTCCTAATCTATTCCACCAATCCCCCACTCTATTTCTTAGCCATTGCCAAATAATTTTGATGATTGCTGCTTTATAATATATTTTTTTAGGTCTGGTATGGCTAGACCACTTTCATTTACATAATTTTTTCTATTAATGCCCTATATATTCTTGACCTTTTGTTCTTCCTGATGAATTGTATTATTTTTTCCACTACTATAAAATATTTTGGTAGTTTGATTGGTACGACACTGCATAAACAGATTAATTTAGGTAGAATAGTTGTTTTTATTATATTATATTATTCTATTCTATTCTATTATATATATATATATTATATTATTTATTATATTAGCTCACCCTACCCATGTGAAAAGTGTTTTGTAATACACACACATATGCGCACATATACATGTGTTTTTATACATACACATACATACACACATATTTACATGCACACTATTAGGCTTTAGATAATATTTTCAAAATTGGCTAATCTAAAACTTTATTTATTCATTATTTATTTATTTATTTTTAGCATTCATTAAAAAAATAAGTTCTGATTCTTTCTACCTCCACCTTCTGTCTCATGTATTCTGAAGGCAAGTAATGTGAAATCAATTATACATGTGAATTTGTGAAAATGTATTCTCATATTAACCATATAGCAAAAAAGGGAATGAAAGTAAAGAAAATGAAAAAATAAATCTTAATCTGTACTCAGATATCATCATATCTTTCTCTGGAGGCAGATAACATTTCTCATCATAAGTTTTTTTGGAATTGTCTTGGATCATTGCATTGATCATAATAGCTGAGCCATTAACAGTTGATCATCACACAATATCACTTTCACTATTTGCAGTGTTCTAGTTTTGCTCATTTCACTTTGCATCAATTCATTTAAGCTGTCCCAGGTTTTTTCTGAAATCATCCTGCTCATCATTTCCTATAGCACAATAGTATACCATCACAATCATATATAACAACTCTTTCAGCCATTACCCAATTGATGGACATCCCCTCAATTCCCAATTGTTTGGTAATGCAGAAGGAGTTCCTACAGACATTGTTTTTTGCATATACAAGTCATTTTTTTTATTTTTTAAGGTTTTTGTAAAATATAAATTTATTTATTTTTAGTTTTCAACATTCACTTCCACAAGTTTTTGAGTTAAAATTTTTGCCCCATCTCACCCCTCCCCCACCCCAAGATGGCATTCTGAATACTCTCCCTACCTCTCCTCTCTTCTATCTCTCCCCCTTCTCTTATCCCTTCCCCTTCTATTTTCCTGTAGGGCAGGATAGACTTCTGTACCCATTCCTGTATTTCTTATTTCCCAGTAGCATGTGAAAACATTTTTTTTAAACATGTTTTTAAAACTTTAGGTTTCAAATTTTCTCTCTTCCTCCCTCCCCACCCTCATTGAAAAGGCAAGCAACTCAATATAGGTTGTACATGTGCAGTTATGCAAAACACTCCATAGTAGACATGTTGTGAAAAACTAACTCTATTTCCCTTAATCCTATCCTGCCCTCCCATTTATTCTATTCTTTCTTTTGACCCTGTCTCCTCAGAAGTATTTCTTCTGATTACCCCTTTCCCAATCTGCCCTCCTCTCTATCATCCCCTGCTCTCTTGTCCCCTTCTCCCCCTATTTTCCTGTAGGGTAAGACAGATTTCCATACCCAATTGAATGTGTATGTTATTCCCTCCTTAAGCCAAATCCTATGAGAATAAGATTCACTCATTCCCTCTCACCTTCCCTACTTTTCTTTTTGTTTTTTTGTGAGATAATTTACCCCATTCTACTCTCCCTTTCTTCTCAGTATATCCTCTCTCATCCTTAATTTTATTCTCCAGATATGACCCCTTAATCTTCAACTCACCCTGTGCTCTATCTATCTATCTATCTATCTATCTATCTATCTATCTATCTATCTATATCTATCTATACATACATATAATTTTTTCCTTCAACTACCCTAATACTGACAAAGGTCTCATGAGTTATAAATATCATCTTTCCATGCAGGAATGTAAACAGTTCAATCTTAATAAGTCTCTTATGATTTCTCTTTCCTGTTTACCTCTTCATGTTCCACTTGAGTCTGTATTTGAAAGTCAAATTTTCTATTCAGCTCTGGTCTTTTCATCAGGAATGCTTGAAAGTCCTCTATTTCACTGAATGACCATTTTTTCCCCTGAAGGATTATACTCAGTTTTGCTGGGTAGGTGATTCTTGGTTGTAATCCTATCTCCTTTGCCCTCCGGAATATTATATTCCATGCACTGTGGTCCTTTAATGTAGAAGCTGCTAAATCTTGTGTTATCCTGATTGTGTTTCCACAGTACTTGAATTGTTTTTTCTGGCAGCTTGTAATATTTTCTCCTTGACCTGGGAACTCTGGAATTTGGCTACAATATTCCTAGGAGTTTTCCTTTGGGGATCTCTTTCAGGAGGAGATCTGTGGATTCTTTCAATTTCTATTTTGCCCTCTGGTTCTAAATATCAGGGCAGTTTTCCTTGATAATTTCTTGAAAGATGATGTCTAGGCTCTTTTTTTGATCATGGCTTTCAGATAGTCCAATAATTTTTAAATTCTCTCTCCTGGATCTATTTTCCAGGTCAGTTGTTTTTCCAATGAGATATTTCACATTGTTTTCTATTTTTTTATTCTTTTGGATTTGTTTTACAGTGTCTTGATTTCTCATAAAGTCACTAGTTCCAATTGCTCTATTCTAATTTTTAAGGAAGTATTTTTTCAGTAATCTTTTGGACTTCCTTTTCCATTTGGCCAATTTTTCTTTTTAGGGCATTTTTCTCATTGGCTTTTTGGACCTCTTTTGCCATTTGGGTTAGGCTATTTTTTAAGGTGTTATTTTTTCAGTATTTTTTTGGGTCTCCTTTAGCAAGCTGTTGACTTGTTTTTCATGATTTTCTTGCATCACTCTCATTTCTCAGTTTTTCCTCTACTTCTCTTACTTGCTTCTCAAAATCCCTTTTGAGCTCTTCCAAGGCCTGGGACTGATTCATATTTTTCTTGGAGGCTTTGGATGTAGGAGCTTTGACTTTTGTTGTCTTCTTCTGGTTTTATATTTTGGTCTTCATTTTCACCAAAGTAAGATAGTATAGTCTGACTCTTTTTGTGCTGCTTGCTCATTATCCCAGCCAATTACTGGAGTTTTAAACTCTTTGTTAAGGTAAGAGTCTGCTTCCAATGTGGAGAGTGTACTGTCCCAAGCTTCAGGAGTCTGTATAGCTGTTTTCAGAGATACTTTTAGGGATCTGTAAATTTTCAGATCTTCCAAGGTGGTATGATAAGAGGTGAGGTATTTACTCCTTTCCTGGCCTGTGCTCTGGTCAAGTACTCCTTTCTGTCCTGTAACTGTGAGGAGGGGTTCCTCTCTACAGCCACTACATGCTCCACCATGCCAGCCTTTCTCCTCACCCACACCGCTGCCCAGAACTGTGACCCAGATCCAAACATGGGCAAAGCAAGAGATTCCTGCCTCAGCACTGGCAAAGAGATCCCTGCAATCCCTCTCTGATGAGCCACTGGATTCCCCCTCAGTCTGTGGGCCAGAAGCTCAGGAAGCAGCTGCCCCACCCCCACCAGGGCCACGCTCTTGGGGAATGGAGCTGAAACCTTGCCTTCCTCTCTGAGCACCGCAGAAACAGACTTTCCCACTGACCTTCTAAGTTGTCTTTGGCATACGTGGATTGAGGAGTCTGGAAACTGCCACAACTGCCTGTGATTCAGTCCTCTGAGGTCTGTTCCAGGCTTGCTGTGGCCTGTATGCCCATGCTGTGCTAAGCTCTCAGCTCAGCGCAATACACCTTTCTGATCAATCTTCCAGGTTGTCTTGGGCTGGAAATTTGTTTCACTCTGTCTTTTTTAGGTTGTGCTGCTTCAGAATTTGTTTAGAGCCATTTTTTATGAGTATTTGGAGGGGTTTGGGGGAGAGCTCAAGCAAGTCACTGCTTTCACTCCCCATATACAAGTCATTTTGATTTCCTTGTAATTGGTCTCTTTGGGATATAGACCTAGTAGTGATGTTGCTCAGTCAAAGGGTATACACAGTTTTATTGGCCTTTGGCAATAGTTCCAAATAGCTCCAAATTGTTCTCCAGAATTGTTGGATTAGTTCAGAACTCCAATCCATTTTCACATATTAAAGTTAACATGTGTCGTTTTTCTTTTCTCTCATTTTAGTAAATCTGATAGGTATAGGACGGTACCTCAGGGTTGTTATAGTTTGTATTGCTTTAATCAATAGTAATTTGATGCAGTTTTTTCACATGACTAAGTATAGTTTGGATTTCTTCTTCTGAAAACTGCCTATTCATATCCTTTGACCATTTATCAATTGGGAAATGATTCATTGTTATAGATTTGACACAGTTCTCTATATATTTGAGAATTAGGCCTTTATCAGAGAAACTTGCTGTAGCCCTCCCCCTCAGTTACTTCTTTCCTTCTAATTTTTTGTTGCATTGATTTTCTACCTCTGATTTGGTCATAAAATTTTCCTTTGTCCATAGATCTGACATGGAAAATTTTCTGTGCTCCCCTAAATTGCTTATTATATTATCATTTATGTCCAAATCATGTATTCATTTGACTTTATCCTGGAATATATTGTGGGGACAAATTTATAAGTAGTTTTTGCCAAACTTCTTTCTAGTTTTCCCATGAATTTTTTCAAATAATAAATTTCTATCCCAAAAGCTTGGTTCTTCGGATTTATCAAATTTTAGATTATCATGGTCATTTAATTCAATGTATTGTTTACCTATACTATTTCATTGATCCAACACTGTTCCTTAGGCAGTATGAGATTGTTTTCATGAATACTGCTTTATAATGAAGTTTGAGATCTGATTCTGCTAGCCCATCTTTCTTCACATTTGTTCCCCATTGAGTTCCTTGATATTCTTAACCTTTTATTTTTCAAGATGAATTTTATTATTTTTTTTCTAACTATAAAGTAAGTTTTGGTAGTTTGATTGGTATGACACTGAATAAATAAATAAATTTAGGTACAATTTTCATTTTTATTATTTTCTTGGACTACCCATGAGTAATGGATAGTTCTCCAAATGTTGAGATCTGTTTTTATTTGTATGAAAAGTGTTTTCTCTTTCTCTTCATATAGATCTTCTGGCAAGTACACTCCCAAGTATTTTCAATTCTCTGCAGTTATTTTAAGTGGAATTTATCTTTTAGTGTCTTTCTGTTGGACTTTGTTGGCAATATATAGAAATGCTAATGATGGCTATGCTGGTGATTTCTATGGGCTCATTTTACATCCTGAAACTTTGCTAAAGTTTTTAAGTATTTCAACTACTTTTTTAGTTGATATTCTAGGATTCTCTAAGCATACCATCATATCTTCTACAAAGAGTGGGAATTTTGTTTCCTAATTGCCTATTCTAACTCCTTCAGTTTCTTTTTCTTGTCTTATTTCTCTAGCTAGCATTTTTAACACAATGTTGAATTATAGTGGAGATAATAAATATTCTTCTTTCACCCCTGATCTTACTGGGAAGGTTACAAGTTTGACTCCATTATAAATAATGCTTGTTCTTTGTTTTGGAGAGATGCTATTCATTTTAAGAAAGCTCGATTTATTCCTCTGTTCTCTAATGTTTTTAATAAGGAATGGGTGTTATATTTTTGTCAAAAGCCTTTTTTACACTTTTTGAGATAATCGTATGATTTTGTTGTGTGTTTTTTTTTTTACTGATAAGGTTAATTATGCTAATAGTTTCCTCAATATTAAACCATCCCTGCCTTCCTTGTAAAAATTGTGCCTGGTCACAGTATCACCTTTGTGATATATTGCTTGAATTTCTTTGTGTGTATATATATGTATGTACATACATATACATATATATACATACATATATACATATGTATATATATGTATGTACATACATATACATATATATACATACATATATACATATACACATATATACATACATATACATATATACACACACATATATATACATATATACATGCATATATAGATATACATATATATGTACATAGATAGATATAGGTATAGATACACACACACATATATAAATATATGTATATATATATATATATATACATATAAAATATATATATACATATGTAAAATTTGGGAAAATGGTCTATAATTTTCTTTCTGTTATTTATTTATTTATTTTGTGCCTCCTGGTTTAGATTTTAGCACCATCTACTTGTTGTAAAGGGAATTTTGTAAGACTTCTTTGCCTATCTTTTTTGTTCCTATTTATCTAGTTCTGGGGGGAAGTTAAGGTTTCCCACTAGTATAGTTTTATTGTCTATTACTTCCTGTAATTCATTTAACTTTGCTTCAAGAAATTAGATATTATGCCATTTGTACATGTACATTTAGAATTAATTTTACTTTATTATCTGTGGTTTAGCATCTGTGTGCATTAGCAAAATGCAGTTTCCTCACTTGTCTTTTAAATTAGGTCTGTTTTTGCTTTTGCTTTGTCTGAGATCATGATTATTAAGCTGTTTTGTTGTTGTTTTGTTTATTTATTTATCTATCAATCCATCTATTTATTTATTTATTCATTCATCCATTTATCCATCTATGTATGTATGTATGTATGTATCTGTCTGTCTATCTATCTATCTGTCTATCTATCCATCTATCTATCTATCTATCTATCTATCTATCTATCTATTTATCTATCTATTTATTTATTGACACCTCAGCTGAAGCATAAGAGATTCAGCCCCAATTCATTACCTTGTGTGTGTCTTTCTATGTCAAATATGCTTCTTATAAACAACATTGGGGGCAGCTAGGTGGCGCAGTGGGTAGAGCACTGGCCCTGAAATCAGGAGGACCTGAGTTCAAATCCGGCCTCAAACCAAATACTTGACACTTACTAGTTGTGTGAACCTGGGCAAATCACTTAATCCCAATTGCCTAAAAAAATAAACAAATTAAATAAATAAATAAACAACATGTTATTGAATTCTGGCTTCTAATCCACTCTGCTATCCATCATATGGGTGAGTTGATCCCATTCACATCCACAGTTATATTTATTTACTGTATATTCATTTTTATCCTGTTTATCCTTCCCTATTATTTTCCTGTCTGTCCTAAAAAGTTCTATTTTGCTTTCTGTCACTGACATCCCTACTCTGCCCTGCATTCTATCAAACACTTTCCCCCTCTTTCTTAATTTCTCCCTGTTGGATGAGATAGATTCCAATGCACAATTGAGTGTTTCTGTTATTCCCTCTTTCAACTGATTATGATGAGAATGAGGTTTAAGCATTGCCCACCCTACCCCCAACATTTTCTGCTTCAGTGTAAAAGCTTTTCCTTCCATGCCTCTTTTAGGTAACATTATTTCCCCCAGTGTTCTTGTCCCTTTCCCCTTCTCAAAATGCTTCCATCTTTCTTACCATTTTTTTTTAGATCATTCCATCATAATCCACTCAAACCTGTGCCCTTTGTCAATGTATACTCCTAACTGGCTAGTAATAAAAACATTTTAATAATCATGAGGAGCACCTTTCAGTATAGGAATACAAATAATTTAACCATTTTAAGATTCTTATAATTTCTTTTTCATTACTACCTTTATATGCTGCTTTGAATATCTTGTTTGAATGTCAAATTTTCTATTCAGTACTGATCTTTTCATTAAAAATGCTTGAAAATCTTCTATTTCATTAAATATCCATTTTTTTTCTCCTGAAGGATTATGCTTACCTTTGTCGAGTAGGTGATTCTTGGTTGTAATACTCCTTTGCCTTCCAGAATATCATATTACAGGTTCTAAGCATCTTTAATACAGAAACTGCTAAATCCTGGGATATCCTGACTGTTCCACTACATTTGATTGTTTTTTCCCTTTCTGATTGCTTCCAATATTTTTCCTTGACCTGGAAGCTCTGGAATTTAGTTCTAATATTCCTGAGAATTTTCATTTTGGATCTCTTTCAGGAGGTGATCAATGAATTCTTTCAATTTATATTTTACACATATGACAATTTTTTAAATAATAATATGATGTGGAGGCTCTATTTTTGATCATGCCTCTCAGATAGTCCAAAAATTCTTTTTTAAAATTCTTTTTTGAAAGCAATCTAGATTAAGAGACTTGCCCAGGGTCATATAGATAGTAAGTTTCTCAGGCCATATTTAACCTCAGATCTTTTTGACTCCAGGGCTATTGCTCTATCTATTGTACCAACTAGCTGCCCCAGTCCAATAATTATTAATTTATCTTTCTTCAATCTATTTTCCAGGTCAGCTGTTTTTTTCTGACCAACTATTTCATATTTTCTTCTACTTTTTCATTTCATTCTTTTGACTTTGTTTCATTGTTTCTTGATTTCTCATGAAGTCATTAACTTCCACTTACCCAATTATAATTTTTTTTTCATTTGGCCTATTTTGCTTTTTAGAGAGTTCTCTTCAATGAATTGTTGTGCCTCTTTAACCAAACTCTTTTCATATTTTTTTTGCATCATGTTATTTTCTTTTCCCAATTTTTCCTCTACCTCTCTTATTTTTATTGTCCTGTTTGAGTTCTTCCAGCATTCTTATTGAGCTTGTTTCCAGTCTGAAATTTTCTTTCAGGCCTTGCTTTTAGGCGTTTTGATATCAATTTCTTTTCACTTTGTGTCTTGGTCTTCCTTGTCAGCATAGTAACTTTTTATGGTCAGGGTCTTTTGTTGTTATTGTTGTTTGTTCATTTTTTCAGACTATTTCTTGATTTTTTTTTTTTTTTTGCTTTATGTTAAATTTGTACTCTGCTTCCATGCAGGAGAGGTACTTTCCCAAGCTTTAGATTTTTTGTGCTTCTGTTTTCAAAGTCAATTCTGGAGATTTGCACGTTTTCCTGCTTCCTGGTATGATACAAGGACAGGTGTGGTCACTGCTTTCTTGGTCTGTTCTCTGGTCTTAACCCAGGAAGGGACTTTGCTCCCCTGCAATCCAAGAGTTAGCACTCTTCTTGGCCCTGGAATTGTGAAGAGGTTCCCTGATCTCTTGCAGCCACAAGCACTACTAGTGTTCCTTTCTGCCTTGGCATTGAGAACAGGCATACTGCTCTCATTTGACTGGCCATAAGCACTCTTCTCTGCCCTGGAACTCTCACCATAGTCCTTGTTCCCCTGTGGCCTAAAGCAGTAGGGCTCCTCTTTGCCCTTGAGTGCAACCCAGAACTGTGTATGGGCAGTGCAACAAGGTTCTGCAACCAGTGCCAGCAAAGGGTCCCCACTAATCTCTTTTTAACTAGTTGTCCAATTCCCTTACATTTTCTTGGCTGAGAGCTCTTGAAGCTGTAACTGCTTCTGTTGTAGCCACTTCCATGGGCTACTACTGGTATTTCTGCAGTGTGCACTATGCTCCAGACCACTCCTGACCCTAAATGTCACAGACATTTTCTGCCGACCTCAGAACTTGTCTTGGGCTTGAAGAATATCTCACCCACTTATTTTGTTGTCTCTGCCACTCTAGAATTCTATTTGAGGCATTAATTTAAAGTTTTTTGGAAGACCATGTTCAAAGAGCTCAGCTGAGTTGCTGCCCTCTTCCATTTTTAATTAGAACTTCTACTAAAATGTAAGTAGAATTGTGATTCCATAGTCCAGTGAAAGACATTCAGAATTGTGCGCTGGGTTGTACCCAAGGACAATGACAATAGAATTTATTCTTTAGCTCATGTAAGAGGTGCAAAAGTGAGATGTTACTCATAATATAAAAAAAAAAAGACATGGATAAGATTTTTTTTTTCCTGAATTTTGCATCAGCACTACCTTTTCCTCAATTAGTAAGAACTATCTAGACATAAATTCCTGCTCATTATATTCCTGGATACCTTCTCATTTTCTGAGCTTCATATATGGGAGTAATTAGTGTTGCTCTTAATTTTATTTTTGTATTTCATCTGATTCATCATCTTTAGGCAGAAATTCCCTCCATCAATCCAGGTCAGAACTTTTTTTTTTAACCTTTTGGTAATTTAATCCGCTAAAGAGTAGCGTGAGGCACTGAGAGTTTAAGTGATTTTACCCATGCTCACTGGCAATATGCATCTCAGACAGACCTTAAACTTAGTTTTCTTTCTGACTTTAATAACAACCCTCTATCCACTGCTATGCTGCCTCTCCTTTTTTCTTTCTCTAAGATTTCAATTGTCAAATTGAAGGCAATTTTACAGCTTTTTAATAAAAAATTATAACATAATGTCTCATATTTCTGCCAAGCTCCACATATCTTGTTTTATTACATTAGATGAGATGTGACATCCTAGTTTGTCATTTTTTTTTCCTTACTGATGTTTGTTATTCTTAGGAGTAGGAGAATATATCTTGAAAAATTCTATGGACAGATTATGTTGATAAATCACTTTCTAGGAAGATCTGAGTTCTGTTTTCAATTTTTAGCAGAAGACTGCTTAGTTACTTCAGGTGGTATTCTTATTATGTAGCTGGAATTTTCCTTCTCCATCACACCACCAGGGTGATTTAGGTGAATATTAGCAGCTTGGAGGAATTTATACCTTAAGAATTGTAAAGATAAAACCCCACTAGAGTCTGGCATGGTTTCAATTCGATTCACTACACTTTTTAGAAATTAAGTGTGAAAGCCTATCAGATAAAGAACTGTCGTTAGTGTTATAACAACCTGGGTTCAAGTCCTGACACATAAAGGACAGGTTTTGTTATCTTAGTGCATCATTGCATCTTTAAGTTGCCAGGTACAGATTTTCTTTAATAGAGGGAATTCCTTACTGGATTCCCAGCATATCTGTAACAGACAATATCACAGGTCTACTTTTTCTAAGGGATTCTAGATATCTGTAAGTGAGGATATAAGGACAAAAATAAAGAGCAGTCACAAACTTGAAGGAGTTTACTTCTTCAGACCAAAAATATATTGTAAATATGTAAATCATAAATATGAAGTCTGAAGGAAACAAAGCCAGAAATATTCTAGTCATGGAAGACAGCCAGGAAAAAGCCATGGAGTTAGTTGATAGAGTGTAATATGTGAAGAAAAGCAAGAAGGTCAGTGCTGGTGGATTATATAGTATGTGGAGTGCAGGAAACTATGAAAACATAGGAAGGAGCAAGGTCATGAAGGGATTAAAATGCTAAACAGCAATATAAGTGTGTGTATTTAAATGCCAAATAGCAATATATGTGTGTATATGCATATATACACATATGTGTATATAAACATATACATATATACAAACATATGTATATTTTCACATATGTATGCCTACATATACATATGTCTGTGTGTATTCAAATGCTCAATAGCATTATATATGCATATATTTAAATGCAAATAGCATTATATAGGTTGTATGTATCTGTATATATTATGTGTTATATAACAGATAGGATACGGAACTTGGAATCTTGAAAACCTGCGTTCATATCCTGCTTCTGACACCAATTTTCTGGGCTCTAGCTTCCTCATTTGTAAATTAGGAATGTTGGACTTATTAACCTTCCATGTCTAAATTTATGATTCTATGAGTCTTCTGAAATAGAAATGTGGAGATGAGCTTAACAGCCCAATTTTCAGTTATCATCAAAAAGAACCCCATAGTGGTATATGATACATGGGGAGCCCTAGCATCTACATCACAATCTCTACTCTTGCATACATACCAAGATCCCAAGGCTTAGCACAACGCCTAGTATCTACAAGGCTCTTAATAATGTTTTATTGACTGACTGATTTCCATATAAATTAGAATAAGGAATTCTACAGCAAGGTACCAAGACTTCTCAGTCTTTGCACTTAGTCTATTCTCACTTTCCCTATCAAGACCCACCAAAACAACCACTACCTATTTGTCTTCTACTCTCATTTGAGTGGATATTGGCAATATAATCATTCTATAACCACTGCCTGTCTTTCCATGTTACCATGTTCCTATCTCCCAGGAAGCCCTCCAATATATCAAAACTCCATTTATCATACATTTTCAATTGGACGAGACATAGAGGTTATTGAGTCCAATCTCCTTATTTTACAAATGAAGAAACTAAGCGCAGAGATGTTAAGTGACTTTCCAAAAGTTGCACAGCTAGAAAATACATGAGGCAAGATTCAAGCCTAGGTCTTTGTGATTCCAAGTCAAACTCTCCAGTCTGATTCAATGGTCTGCCTATTTCCTGCTGACCTTATGTGACACCTCCATTCCTATACCTACACCTCCTCCCTAGGAACTGTAATCATCTGGTTCCTCTTGCTGTTATTCTGCCCCCTCTCCCCCAATAATGGAAAATAAAGAATAAATCTTTATTTAACATTCCTCACTTCCGACATTAGAGTACATGGGACATTAGACATAGAGTACATTTATCCAATAAAAGAGATGGCAACAGAGAATAGCCCATGTTATCCCCTGTCCAGTATTACTGAAACTTTGACACATTGCTGTAAAAGGTTTTAATTTCTTCCTAGCTGGAGGCAACCGAGAGAAGCACAAAGCAACCCTCAAAATTAACAGATAAGGGTGAAAGAGAGGGACAGAGACAGACAGATACACAGAGAGACAGATAGACAGAGAAACAGAGAGAGATAGAGAAAGGAACAGGGAGACAACAGAGAGAAAGCCAGAGAGAGAGAGAGAGAGAGAGAGAGAGAGAGAGAGAGACAGAGACAGAGACAGAGAGAGACAGAGAGAGATAGACAGAGACAGAGACACACAAAGAGAGAGAGAACCTCATGATAGAGCCACAGATCTACAGCAGTAGGCTACAATGATAGGGGATGGACAAGATATGACAGGGAAGGTCTCAGTCAGAGAAATATATTAGTATGATAGACAAGCCAACTGTGCTTGAATCCAAATTGCAAGGTGCAAGAATTACATGAGAGACAATTATACAATGAAAATCATTTATTGCAGGGATATATAGGGGAATATGCCTCTTCACTAAGAAATGCCAATGATTACAATTCCTATAATAGTATCTGGAATACTCCTGGGCCACTCTTGGTGTCTGATTCCCTTTTACTGGAAGCACAATGTGTCTAATCAATATACAACAGAGAGGAAATTGGGCCAACTAAATTAAAAGCTGAATGACTTAAGAGAAGGTGTTTATATCTGTTTGTTTACCCTTCAGGGGTTAGATGGAAATCTATCTATCTATCTATCTATCTATCTATCTATCTATCTATCTATCTATCTATTTGCCTATGGCAGTTAGGTTGCATAGTGATTAGAGTGCTGGGTCTGAAGTTATGAAGACTCATCTTTCTGGGTTCAGATATGACATCAGACACTTAAGGAAATGGCAAATCAATCCAGTATCTTTGCCAAGAAAACCCCCAAATTTGGTCATGAAGAGTCAGATATAATTGAAATGACCAAACATATCCTCATATCACTCTCTCTCTCTCCTCTTTCTCTCTCTTTTTCTCTCTGTCTCAGTCTATCTGTCATTTTTATACAGATTTACATTTAGATAAAGTGTAACTAGAGCTCTATTAGGATCCATACATTAGGGAAGCTCCCTCAAGATAGAAAAGTATAGCCAAATCTTTGGTCCAGTTCTGTGATCTCTTATTCATTAAAGGTTTTAAAACCTGTAAAATTAATACTCTTATCAGTATAAGAAGGATGTTAAGAAGTCTTACCTTCTCCAGCAGCCATCAGATGGCTTGAGACTATAGAGGATAGCATATATTGAAGCTATTGTGAATTGAAAGGATGGATAAATAGTAATGAAATATAAGTTTCACATTAGGAGGCAAAGTAATGGAACTTTTGCCTAAGAAGTAAATTCATGGTGTAATTTGGACCTTATGCCATAAAATAAACTTAAATATGAAAATATATGGAATTCTAGACTTGTGCTCAAGAAAAATTGGATTTAGATCCTGTTTCATATACTTACTAGCTCTGTGAGTCTGGGTAAACTTTCTGAGTCTCAGTTTCTTCATCCTTAAAATGGAGGTAGTAGCACCTGCCTTACAGGAATATTGTTTTAAATGAAATTATGTACATAAAGCTGTTTTCCAGTTTTAAAGTTTTATATAATTGTAAAATTTTACATAAAAGTAATTCTATTTCTCCTTTGAAAAAAGAAAGAGATAAAAGCCATCTTAATGGCCTTAACTCAGATGTTTACTAGTGAAAACTGATTTTATAAAAATCTGATGATCTTTTTGTCTATATCAGGTACTCTGAGAAATTCATCTGGAAAATTTTGCCAAAATAAAACAAACCAAAACAAGCAAGCATGTACTCAGGGGAAAAGGCCCAGATATTATGTCTTTAAATATTGCCTATTATTCCCTTTAATAACTTTCTCCAATCTTATTACACTTTAAAATTCTATTTTTACAGTGGTAAAGTGTCTCTCTGTCTTTCTGTCTCTCTCTCTGTCTCTCTTTCTCTGGCTTGGTCTCTGTTGTCTCCCTGTTCTTTTCTCTGTCTCTCTCTGTTACTCTGTCTATCTGTCTGTCACTGTGTCTCTCTCTATCTCTTTACCAGAAATTGAAATGTGGGGTTGTGTGATGACTGATATTGATAGACTTAGCCCCTCTCAGCAATCCAAGGATCTAAGACATCTTCAAAGGTCTCATGATGGAAAATACTATCCACATCCAAAGAAAGAACTATGGAGTTTGAATGCAGATCGAAGCATACTATTTGCTCTTTTTTCTTCTGTTTTGTTTTGTTTTCTCTTTCTTATGGTTCCTCCTATTGATTCTAATTCTTCCTTACAACATCACTAATGTGAAAGTATGTTTAATAGGAATGCATATGTATAGCCTAGATCAGATTACGCACTGTCTTGGTGAGGGAGGCAGGGAGGAAGAGGGAGAAAAATTTAAAACTCAAAAGCTTATAGAAGTGATTGTTGATAAATTAAAATAAATTAATAAAAATGCAAAAAAAAAAGAAATTGAGATGTGGAATATGCTTAATCAAAAGTCAAGAATAGAAAAGAAATTTTGAACTCTGTGGTTCTGAGACTGATTCATCTATGAATATAGAATTTTGAATAAATGGATGAAAAAACATTTAGTAAGCACAGACGCAGTTCAGTGACACTGACCTTGCTGTTCCTCAAACAAGATACTCTACATCCATATTCTAGGCATTTTCACAGGCTGTTCCTTGTATCTAGAACATTCTTTTTCTTTATCTCTGCATCCTGGCTTCTTTGGTCCTTTTCAAGTTCCAACTAAAATCCCAGCTTCTATGAAAAGCCTTGCCTGATTCTCTTTAATTCTTGTGTCTTCTCTCTTTTAATGATCTCCAATTTATCCTGTATATAGCTTGTTTGTACAGAATTGTTTTCAAATTGTCTCTCCCATTAGACTGCAGTCTCCTTGAGAATAAGATGGTCTTTCTTCTTTCTTTCTATCCCCAGCATTTAGCACAGGACCTGTGCTATGGTAGGCCCTCAAATGTTTATTGGTTGCCTGACTCTGTGCTGAGAACACAAACACAAAAGCTGACATAGCTCTTATACTCAAGGAGTTTACATTATTTTAAGGGGTGACAACACATATGAGTAAACAGTGGAAAAGGGACAATGATTTGGTTTGGAAAGTTTCAGAGAGTGACAGGGAAATAGCCTGACACACACTTTTCAAGAATAATGATGGATTTTATTTATAATAATTTCAGAAATGGAAGTGGGGAAGGCTTTAATGGGAATATTTAGGAACTTCTGATATAAGGGGATTAAAGAACATAGAAAAGATTAATATTTCAATAAAATAGAAAAATCTTCTTTAGCTTTGGAATGAGTATCAGTACAGCCATGACAAAGTACCAGAAGCATTAAAATGAGGGTAGGCATTCCCAACTCAAATTTTTCCTCATGGAACCTCTTTCTTTCTTCAGTACTTAGTGGAAACACCACTTTCTACATGAAATCTTTCCTGATGCCCACAACTGCTAGTGCTCTCCCTGCCAAGGCACTATTTGTTGCCTTTATTCTCTGTCATATTGGCTACGGTGACCTCTCTAACCCTTCCTCAATACCTGAAGGCAAGGTACGTTATTTCACCACACTCTCATGGTTCTCAAGTATGTTTCGGGGTATGGAGAGAGTCTTTCATATCTGGCTGTTTGGTTGGTTCTCCTTTATTCTCGAAGAGTACCAAAATGACATCACTATGCTAGAGTCAAGTTGTCGTGTGTCCAATTGGGGCTAATCAGACCAATATGAACTTGGAGTGTTCTACCACAGGTCAGGAACAAATAGTCCATTTGGGGTGGATTCTCTAAATTTGTGCATCTCATGCTCATATCTCTTTCGAGTTACTTCAATTCTGCTTTGCTCACAGAGCACAACATCTTCTCTGATAAGGGCATGCCATGCTGGGTGGTCCTGTGCCAGTGTTGACCGTATCACACAATCAATTCCAAAGTTCTTAAGAGAGACCTTGAGACTGTCCTTGTATCACTTCTTCTGACCACATGTGAATGCTTGCCCTGTGTAATTCCTCCATAAAATAGTCTTCTTGGCAAACATACATTTCACATTTGAATAATGTGGCCAGCCCATCAAAGTTGCACTCTTTGTAGTAGAGTTGAATGCTTGGTAGTTTAGTTTGAGAAAGGACCTCAGTGTCTGGTATCTCATCCTGCCAGGTGATCTACCATTTGCTTAAGCCGCCTCCCATTATTTTCACTTAATTTTAGTGGATCCCAGGTCCATTTAACCACTTGCCAGATTTACTTTTACAAAGGAATATTTACTTCAAAGGTACAGCAAAAACAAATGCACAAACATTCCCTCCAACAATTTGGAGTATAATCTCTGTCCCTTCCATACACCACGTCAGTCTCTAGGGAAGGGTAGGGTTTTAAGTTCACAGCCTAGCTTAGTTCTTTATATAGCATTAGTCCCACTAAGTTCCAAATCCAAAGCCCCATGGATTTGCCTCTTAGGATCTTACTTTCTCAGGGCTTCCCTACTGGACTAGTGAACATTCTACTTTGATATCTTGGTTCCAAGTTCCTTATGGCTGGAGCTCCCAAATTCATAGACTCCACTCCCTATACCCAGAAGCAAAAGGGAAAAAAAAAATAAGACTAAAAACCCAAATCCGTTTCTTTGGCCTACAGTGTCTAAGAAGAAAGGAAAGGCAGCCCTTCTCCTCACCCAGCTTAGTATATGGTACCCATGCTGTGGATGAAAGAGAACTTCATCCCTGGATTCTATTAGAAAGAAAAACTCTTCCAGTTTGGGAGTTTTTAAAGCTATAACCAAAGCTTAGGTGATTCCACCCAAGGATTAGGCCACTAATAAATACCTTCTTACAGAAGTAGGGTCTCAGCTTCTCCCACAGGGGTACTTCCATCTCAGGTGGTCTGGACATGAACCCAAACTCCATTACATATTTATTTGCTATATAAATAATTTTAAATGTACTTGTCTCCCATTAGAGTATAAGCTACTTGTGAGTAGAGATTATTTCATTCATTGTGTTTATATCCCCAGCACCTAGCAAAGTGCTTTGAACATAAGAGCTTAATAAATAATTGTTGGTTGATTACTTAATATATAATTCCAGGCCAGGGATAGGGATCTTATGGCCTCAAGGCCACATGTGGCCCTTTAGGTCCTCAAGAGTAGCCCTTTGACTGAGTCTAAATTTTATGGAACAAATGCACCTAATAAAAAGATTTGTTCTATCAAACTTGGACTCAGTCAAAAGACTGCACCTGAGGACATAGATGGCCACATGTGGCTTCGAGGCTGCAGATACCCCACCTCTGTTGTAGGCAATAAAAAATTTATTTATTTAAAGGTAAATATCATAATTTTTTAAAATTTTCTCTTCCTCATCCACTGAGTAGGAAATCATATTTATATGAATAGCACAAAATATAACCTAAGTAATTATTAAATATATATATATATATATTTTAATTTATAAACATATAACTGAAGGGAATTTAAACCTATAACAAAATATATAAGGTAAACACGGATAAAGAATCCAATGCCTAATGGCCAATCTTCTGGTGAGGAAATGTCTTTATAGGCCGGTACTCCAACAGCAACCATAGTTTGCTTCTGGGATTGAATATAAGGCTATTGAATTTAGTAGAAATGGTCAGAGTTTGTACTTCACTGGCATAGCTTTTAAGTATTTAATATTACTTCCTTGCCAAAATTAGATATTAGAGTTCATCCTGTACCTCCTGCCACTCCTGAAATAAAACTAGAAAAAAAAAATTCCTACTTTCAGTTTTGTCATATAGATGGCCAAACTGTTGCCAATAAAAATGGACCAAGACTATCATTATTATTAATAAACAATATTTCTAATTCACTTTAAAGTCTGCATAATGATATGTATGCATGTTTGTGTATATAATGTATGTACATATGTATGTATATATGCATTCATGTATGTATATAATCTTAATGTAGAGAAAAGTATCCTCAGGAGGACTCCAGTTCTCTTAGTGGGTTTTTTAGACAGAATTAGCCTAGCTGAGTAGTTTGAGTTTCACATGCATTAATCCTGGCCCCTTGCCAAGGCACTGGTAAGCTTCCTATGAACTGGTTTTACCTATGCTGGTTGAAAGAGATTTTTCTAAGCAACCCTTTCCCACAAGTTTGCTTTTGTGGCATTTGGTATAATTGCCTCCAGTACATGGTCTTTACATTGCTGGCAAACATTCCATGATTATATTTATGATGATCTGCCCTGACATTTGGGGTTATTTGTGCACTCAGTAACATCTCTAATTATTAACTTTGCTGTTTCTGCTTTCACTCTGGGTCTCTTGGTAGTGCTGTTTTCAAGATGGGAGCTGCTAATACATTTCTGGAGCTTAGTCATATGTTTGCCTTCCCTAATTGCTTGCCTTTAAAAAAAGAATAACAAAGTTAGGAGAAAATCTGTGCTCAAGTTTACTAAGTGAAACTCTCTGTGCTTCTTTTTTCCTTTTGCATCTTAGAAGTCAGGAGGGTGAAGGTGAAAGGAGGAGGGAGGGGCCAGAGTCCCCGGGACAGAACCCGTCACATAGTGTCACAGTCACAACCCAGATGTGCAGGGGCTATCAAAAGGTTTCATCTCCGGGCAGATTTTATGTGCAGAATTAAAATAGCTTTGGGGGAGTCAGGAAACCCTGGCAGAAACATGATGTCATGCCTGTTCCCTGGCTGTGATCTTACTTGCAAGGTCACATCACCTTCTTCCCTTAGACAGTGAATTCCTTGAGAATTAGGGACTTTTTTTTTTTGCCTTTCTTTGTGTCTGCAATGCTTAACAGTGCACCTACATATAGCAGGCACTTGATAAGTGTTTGTTTAATAACTTCCATTAAAGGGGTCTCATATACCACAAGAGAGAAAGACTGTGAACAGAGCTCTTTTTTACCCAACATGCAAACATCCCCTGGCATGCAACTAATTTTCTCTCCAATAATTTAAAAGCTAGATATATATTGTATTTGTTTAATGTTTATTCAACTATATGACCTAAATAAATCAACTTACAAAACTACTGATTTATATCAAAGGTCCCCAAACATTTGGTCATCAAGACCAAAGTATGACTAAAGGTACATGCTTGCTAACCCTGAGTCAGGCCACTGTCATCCCCATTACTTACCGTATTTCCAGTCAAAAAGGGTGAAATGGGAGACAACTTTCTACTTCCATACCATTTAAGAATCCCATGCTCAGACTCTACTTGCCAACATCACCACTTCAGTGACCTCAAGGTTTTGAGATATTAAAATGCAGTCCAAGAAGCCTCACTCCCCCAGTTGCCTTTGTTTCTCAAGGCACTGTGCTGGACACTCTCCTCTTCTCTCTACCTCTTGGTGACCTTGTCAGGTCCCATTTTTAAAATTATTATTTCTGTGCAGATAAGTCACAGATCTGTATATCTAACTCCTTAATCTCTCCCCAAGATACAGTTCCACATCACCAACTACTTTTGGACGTTATAAACTGGATAAATCAGAAACAGCTTAAAATCAATGTGACCAAAACAGAACACTTTAACTTTCCCCCAAAACCTATCCTTCTTCAAAACTTCCCTTTTCTGTTCCACCATTCTTCTCATCTTCCAGGTTTCCTCAATTCCTCACTTTCCTTCACTTCTACGTATTTTTATCAGTTGCCAGTTATTGCCTTTTCTCTCTTCACAACATGTCTTTATTCTCATCCCCTCTCTATTTATGCAACTATCATCTTAAGTCTGGCACTTGTCATCTATAGCTTTTTTTTTTTTTTGTGATGGCCTCCTACTGGTTCTCCTAACTCAAATGTTTCTTCATTCCAGTCAAGCCTACACAATTACCAAAATATTTTCTTTTCCTTAAGCGTAGATCTGTAGATCTGGTTAAATTATTCCTTTTCTCAATAAACGCTAATGTCTCCCTGTGATCTCTAAGATCAAATATAAACCCCTTTGGTTAGCTATTAAAGCCCTACAGAATCCGGTCTGAGTCTATTTTTTTCCTAGTCCCAGTGTACATTATCTTTCTTCCTGCCCTAAGCAATCCACTTAATCTGGTTCTTCTCTCTGTTTCTCACACAGTACCCATCTTCTATCTCTGTGCCTTTGTTCTTGACATGCACCATGCCTAAATGTACTCCCTCCTCATGTCTTTCTCATAAAATAACCTCTCTTTCTTTAAAAAGATATAGCTTCATAGTCTTTCTTTAAGATTCAGCACAAGTAGCACTTTCTACAAGAAATCTTTCATGATCTTCCCAACTGATAGTATTATCCCTTCCAAACTATCTTGTATTTAACTACTATCTACCTATTACTACTTGTTTTCTTTATATTTATTCTATATGCACCTATATATCAGTTAGTCTTCTTGCCATTCGACTGAACATTTTTTGAAAGTAATGATGGTTTCATCCTTTGTATTTGTGATCCACAGTGCATAGTACAATGCTTGGCACATAGTAGGGGTTTGATAAATACTTGTTGGTCTCACATCACATTTGGAGACAATGAATTAGATTATAAATTCCTAGAAGGCAATGCATTTTTCATAGTGTTACTACCATATGGCATAAAAGAGTTGCTTATGAAGCACTTTTCCTTTTGTAATGGATTAGTAAATTCACTTTCTACCATCTGGTGAGTAGAATTAAACTCCTTAAGTAAATAGATGATGTGACAAGGAATATAACAGACCTGGCATTCTACCCTTTGAACTTGTAAACCGTTTATCATTGCTTCATATCTGGCAGATTCTTATCTGGGGAGTGAACCTCTCTGGTTTAGGATGAGGTAGGAGGAAATAATTTCATAAAATGATATAAATCTGATTATATTCTAGGCTAATGTTGTTAATGAATGAAGCAGTGTGGTAGTAGATAGAGAGCTGGGATTAGAGTCAGGAAAGCTTGGTTTCAAGTTGTGCCTTTTACACTTTCTAATTTTGTGGCCCAGTCTAAGTCTGCTAATCTTTCTTTGTCTCTGGCTGCTATCTAGGATTGATCTAGTAAATTATAGATTCTTTGTTAATCCTTGTTGGTAAAGGATTTTCCTAAACCAGGGGTCTTCTACAATTTCTGTCTCATATACCCTACCCATATTCATGTTTCTTAATACAAGTCGTGTACTCTAAGTCACATGCCAGTGCAAAATGTAATTTGGAACCTTGGATAATGGAAATGATTAGCATTATTCTCCTGTGGCAATAAACCAATCCTCACACAATCCTATTAAAGGCAGGTTTTCACTAGAATTATGAAATACACATCCTGACCACTGTGTTCTAAAGATCACGTGGCATGTATATATGTATTTTTTCCTACCAAAAGAATATTACTATTCATCCTTGTGTTATGGTCAAACTTTAGAATGGGAGTCATACTTTTTTTTTAATCAAATGAAATGTCATTTTCTTTCTCCAACTTTTTGAAGTGTTTTCAGAAGTACTTAAAATAATTTTAGCAATCTTTATTGAATGCTAATGGTAGGAGGAATTAATTCTTATAGGTATTAATTCAAGAAAAAGCAATTTATAGCCTGTGAATAGTGTTTGTTATAATATGAAATGAATGGTATAATAATAACTATAGATTAGCATATAGAAAGTAAGATGAATATTGTGATCAAAGGCATTCACAGAAAATTCTTACTCAGATAATCACAGATAGCCTCCCCTGTGCATGACATTAAACCAGAAAGAAATGATGCTGCATAATGCAGAGAGAAAGGCAGCTTAGTATAATAAAGAGAACCTTATTTAAGTGCCTATAAAACATAAGTTTGGGTTGCAATAAAATTAGTACTCTCTCTATATAGAATTAGCATACATGTGTATATACATAAAGATATATGTACATGTGTGTATACATACATATTTCTGTATATAATATATGTGTGTCTATATCTATATAGATATATCTGTATGTGTATGCATATGTGCATATGCACAAATCTATATATCTTTGTGTGTGTATATACCCACACATGCATATATACATGTATATATATCCATCTGTCTATCTATCTATACCTAACAGATATATGGGTGATCGTCCACATAGTAGAATCTGAGAGGTATCATGAGCCTATGGCCACCTTCAAATATCTGTTGTATCAACTTTCAATTTTAAACTTGAAAAGATTTGTGAATTTTCTGGAGTAAATAGTCTCTTTATCAAAACAGACTAAAATTCTTTCATGCATTAGCTGATAGTCTTTATGAGTTGCCATGGCCAAAAAATATCCCAGAACACACTCACACCAGTCTACTTGCTGCACCTCGAACAGGAAAATTCATCTCTCATTTCTTTCCATTTGCCCAAGCTGTATCTGGAATGTCTGGCCTCCTCACCTCTGCCTTAGTTTTCCTAGCTTAAATCAAACCTTTTTAGGAGATCTTTGCTGGTCCTTCAAGTGATCATATCCTTCTCCTACAAAATTATTATGTTCATAGCCCATATTATATGTGTATGCCTACTTCTCTATTGGCTATTGCCCCATTAGAATTAATGTAGTTGAAGGTAGGAACTGTTTTTGCCTTTCTTTGTAACCCCAGTGTTTAGCATATTGCCTAGCACATAGTAAGTTCTTAATTATAAGGGCATAAATACTCATTTCTGACTTTTGAGAAGGCTAGTTTGGGAGACCGATATTTATTTCTAACTCTATTTCCACAAAAGAAGTTCATTCATTATTAATTGGGTCTTTCTTGGACACTATCCGAGGGTCCAAGGAGATTCAGTTTCCGAAGTGCCATAAGGGCCTCATTATAAATCAATACCACATTTGCAAGCTGAACATGTTCAAGCTTTAACACAGTTTTAACTTATTCTTATTTCCCAAGTCCAAATGGTCTAAGATTAGAAAAACATATTTATTGTCTAGAGTCACTTGTAAAATTGACCTTCTAACAAATAACTTTTATAAAGTATCAACCTTAATAAGGGTGAATGGAATAACTATAAATGAAAAAGCAAATATATTCAGGTAGATATTTTAAGGTTATTTTCTTTATTTGGGTGGTTTGTTCCACAAAATTCCAATTTCCCTCAGTTTTCTGAACATGGGAAGATAAAAAACTGCGGTTTCCTAATATGTTAAAATAGATAATAATATTTGCATTACTGTTCTAAGAGTCTATTCTAGCACCCTTGGACTCACCTGCCAGTCTATCTCTCAGACACAAGATACCCCAATATATGAAGTACTGAGCAAAATCCCTGAGTGAATATTAACCTGTCTTTTGCACCTATATAGTTTATTTTATAGTTTCAATACTGGCTCAGGAGAGTTGAGCTGTCAGAAATTCAGGCCATGGGAAAACTTAATGGTCCTCCTCCCCTCCTTCTCTCCCATTCATTAAATTCACATTCCCTGAGCCATGAGGCTGATTGTACAAAATCCAATGAACTATATATATAGCTGAATAGATAACAGTGATCTATGACACCTGGAGTCTGGTAAATTCTAGGTTAAAATTTTTCATATACCTCACCTAAGGCCATGAAATCAGGCCTCCATCTCTAAGTAGTGAAAAATACATTATAAAAATCAACCATGATATAGGTTATTCCTTCTTTTTTTTCCCCTTCCATCATCATAACCAATTATAGATCTCAAACATCCCAAATTACAATCATGCCCTAGAACTCCTGGGATGCAAGGGAAACTGATAAAACATTATTGACCTATGTCAGAGGTTTTGCATATAAATTGAAAACTGGGAAACCATTTTTTGTGCTGTTGACCCTCATGAACTGATCTGTGGAAAATGGTACTGTGTGGCACAGATGGTAGGTATGAAATTTGATTTGTAGATACAAACAAACACATGTTCCAGCTAGAATGGCTTAGAACAAAATTAGTAGAACTCATGTCTCTGGCCTTTGATCCTATATATGAAAACCTTGCCTGGAAATAAAAACATTCTTCAGTAGTTCTTTCTGGGACACATAATTTATTGAATGAGACACCTTATTTTTCTTATGATGCTTGTTTACCACAAAATCACCTGTTTAGATGCATTTACTATTAAATGGTAGAAAGAATAGATGGGGAGCTTCATCTTCTCTCCTGATATTCCAAAAGCCTTTTAAATTCCCTTTCTCCCAGATTAAGTCAACTGTTTATTTTTAGGGGTGTTATGAGGAAACAGTTTTGTAGCTATAGATTGCTATGTAAATGGAAGTTATTATCATTTGATCATGTAGCATCCAAGGATTATAAAGTAACACAGAGATCATTTAGTCCAACTTCATTTTACAGAATAGGAAATTGAGGCCCAGATATATTAAATGATTTTTACAAAAGCATGCAGCTAATGAATGGCAGAGTTAGGACTGGAATCAAGGTCTTCAACTGTCCATTTTCTTCTCATTACCTTATCTTCCTAGTTTTAATTTCTATTAAATTTCATAATGATGAAAAGACAAGCAAGATATCAATTATATACCCAATTCTGCTGCATTTAAATTATAGGTTGCTTCAGCTTCTAAAGCAAGAAGGTTATAGGCAAAATTATAAGATGAGTAAAAACTAGTTTTTGATATCCCATTCTTCCCTTTTGCAGTCATTTTCCCTACATACTGCATGGTTGCCCAATATCTATGTTTGTATAAGTTTACATATCATCCTAGAACCCTTCAGTTGCTAGGAAATATGATATAATTAATTAATAAGATGTTAATACCTCAGTATACCCTTCATTAGAAAATATTCACATTTTAATAGAATAATGGAGGAAGAGAATAAAGTTTAATAGAAAGGAATATAATATTAATGGTACATTTAAAAAATATTGTGTCTCAATGATGAGATTTTTTTGAAGCATGTTCTTGCTAGCATTCCACCAAACCACCTAACAATTACATCTTGACATGTGGACCAGATGCTTTTTTCCTGTCCTTTCTATATAGAGTGCTAGCCCTGAAATTAGGATATCTGAATTCAAATCTTGCCTCTGACACTTAGCCATGTGAAAATAGGCAAATCATTTGACCTCTATGAACCTCAGTTTCCCCATTTTTTAAGTAGGTATATTAATTTCTTTTGTACTTTCCTCAGAGTGTTGCTGTGAGGTCAAAATAGAGCAATATACATAAAATCTCTTGTGAACTTTAAATATGAATGCTAATTGTTCTTATCTTTCCTATTCTCGAGCTTATTTTTATTATTGTGCTGCCCCTTTTCTGTCATAATTGTCCCCATTCTCTATCCTATTTGTGACAATTCAATTTTAAGGTTTATAGAAATAAGAGTCTGAAATTTTTAGGAAATACATATGTAGCACTATGTATATACATATATACACACATATGTATGTATACACACATGTATATATTTTACTGTATAAATTCTTATGAAAATAAATAATATAGACACAGTTTATACCTCAGTAATAATGATTATTGTGCAGATGAAAATAGGTTTATTTTTATCTGGTCTTTTTTGGACCCATACAATAGTCAAAGTGGATTCACTTAGTGAAATACTGTAGTGATTGTATTATAAATAAATATCATATAAACCTCTGTAACCCCTCAAAGACTGTAATCTGACCATCTAAACAGGAAAAACCAAGTGGATAATGCATGTCTATTATTTGGATTAAGACAATCTATACAATTTGTTCATTGGGCTTCAGAAAAGAATCAAACAGATAGTGACAAACAGGCTCTATTTTTTTAGAAGACATTGCAAAGCTCTTCAAATGACTCCAGTCTTCTACCGTAAACAAAGAGCCACATTTCAAATGCCAAAATTTTACAGTATGGTCATTGAGGAATTAAAAATGAGTATCACACAGAGGACAATGAAGAATAATAAGGTCAGTGTAAGCAGACTGCAAGAAATGACAAAGTTGGATCTTTAAAGAAAAGCTAGGGTAAAATATGTCATTGAGAATAATATTAGCAAATAAATAAGGAGGAATGGCTGTGTGGTTATAGTGAGAAAAGAGATGGGCAGTCTGGATGTTCACTGATTTCTTTCCAATATAAGGAGAAAATGAGGGACGTTTCTAATAATTTAGGAGGATCTTTTCTGGAAAGCTTAAAGGAAAGCATTAAAGAAAGTCACCCAGGATAGTCAGGCATGGATAAAATGTGAAATGCATTGTTTAAGGTAACATTCAAGTCAGTTATATTCCCAGGTTGCTTAGGGTATTTGAGTGTTTATCATTAACCACTGCCTAGCACAGCACTCTTCACACCATCTATGATTAATTGTTTTATGAATTAATTAATATTAATTGAAAGGCAGAAACAAAGAGGTAAAAATCTCATGTTATGAACACTTGAGGGAATTGTGTGACTTTGTGGATGCTTATGGCGAGTCCTGATTTTGAATCACTAGATGGTTGTTATTCAAATTGAAAAGTAATTCAATGCTATTTGGTCAACCAAAGTACCAATGTTCTTCTGAAAAGGGCATTGCTGGGTCAATTTCTTCATTGTCTTACAATGTGCTCTGGAAATCAGCCAATTGTTAGTATTTATGAATTATGTTAGCATACTTGTTAACTAGTCCTGATGCATGGAAATGGTGTGATGCTGAGCTGGCAATTTTGCAAATATAATATTTGATTAAGTCAGAGTAAGTATCAAATCTAATGGGTGATACTGAAGGAATTTTTATTTTATTTACCTGCAACCTACTTGGAAGGTGAGAAGGGAAGGCTAACAGAATCTTTTTAACCTTATTTTACTTCTGATTATAGGAAGTTATTTTATCAGGTGCTTGGAATTTCTCAGAGAAAAGTGTTACACAAACACAAGTTGTCATTGTTACTAGAAATAATCATGTTTGTTGCTGTTGTTGTTTTCTGCTCTCTCTCTCTCTCTCTCTCTCTCTCTCTCTCTCTCTCTCTCTCTCTGTATGTGTGTGTGTGAGATTCCCCATCATTTTCTAAAATTTCTTTTCTCTGTTGCAAAGTTAATCATATTTTCTTATGCATAGCATTGAATCATTGCTGTGAGTAGAACTTTAAATATTTACTTATGAACTTACATTCCAGCTGTTTAATAAATATGGAGCCATTGTCAACCTCATGGCATTGGTTTCTAGAGTCTATAAAGCTCATCATTATCTTTTTCCAAAACAAACAGCAGCTTGATCACTTACAGGACCACAAAGGGAATAGTTTCCCAGACATAATCCCTGACCATTTAAAAACTTTTATGTAGTCCAAATCTCTGACACATTACTTTAGGCCAATATTTTATACATTCTGACTGAATTATTGCTTTAATTAGATATGCACATATCCAAATAATCAGGAGTAAAATAAATGCAGCTTAAGTTAAATGCACCAGAAAATATTTAATCCTTTATTTTAGGAATTTTTTTTTTAAACCACTTTCCCTTCACATAACATAGATCAGTAATTATCTCTTCCTAAGTTCCATCTAGGAAGTACTATGTGGGAGCAGCTAGGTGGTGCAGTGGATTGAGCACTGGCCCTGGAGTCAGGAGGACCTGAGCTCAAATCTGGCCTCAGACCAAACACTTGACATTTACTAGCTGGGTGACCCTGGGCAAGTCACTTAACTCCAATTGCCTAGGAAAAAAAAAAGTTTCTGAAAGTACTTTGTGGGGACAGGTCAGTCAAAGGCCATGCCTGGATATAGTGTGACATTTCCATAAGCTCCACATGAAAATTAATTAGATTATGTTACAGTGGGTCACACAACTACAACTCATTTGATTTAGTGCTCAGCTATGTATCTCAGAGCTGCTCTTCTCTGCAGCATTGCACTTAGGCTACTTCATAACACTCTCAGTTTCACTATGCAGTGATTGCTTAAAAATTACAAAGAATAATCATAGCCCCAAAGATGATAAATGAGAAGATACACACACAACACACACACACACACACACACACACACACCACTCCTGCAGTGAAGTCCAGCACAGTGAAATATAATTTAAATTTTTAGATTTTTAAATGTGATATGTGAATGACTGGTTTTTCTTTTCTTTTTTTTCTTTTTTTAAAATTCTTTCTTATATGGGATGGGCCTTGTAGGAGGAAGGAAGAGTGATACATGAGGAAATCCAGACAAAGCAAAAACAAAAAAGATAATTTTCACTTTAAGTAAGTTGTGTTCCACAAACCTCTACATAAATGGAATTTATAGCAGGAAGAAAGGAAGGAAGAGGGGAGGCAGGAGTGAGGCCTTGTGTTCTACAGGGTTGGGGACAGATATACAGTATCTAAATATTTACAGATGGAAGATAGGGGGCCAGAGTGGGGCCCTGTCTCTAAAACAAAGGTCTTAAGCCACCACCATTCCACCTACTCCCCATCTTGCTGGCAGCAGTCTTTCCACTCTGCTCTTCTGCTTTTACTTGAAGGTTTTTTTTGGGTTTTTTTTTGGTTTTGTTTGTTTGTTTTTATGGAGTGTGGCATGGTGGGAAGAAACAAAACTTTAATCAGAGAGAGAGAGAGAGAGAGCATAGTACTGTACTGAACTGTATTGTAAAGTTGGAATGTGGATGTCTGTATATCAAGAAAAAAAGTTTTTAAAAAACATAAAATGAGACCTAAGAAAAGTTGCCCTTGATAAACCAGATTTTTTTAAAAATCATCCAAGTAATTGCTAATTTGTTATTATTTAGCTTGTCTTTTGCTACAACAAACCAAGTTGTCAAGAGACAATCTTTTCATATAAATGCATGACTTTAAAACATCTACTTCCTAGGAGGACATATGGCACATTTGTTAAGCCATGATCATGCTGATATGTCAGTGTGAATTGGGAACAGGGGATGCTTTTCACTAGAATTTAAAAAGGTTAAACTTTAAGAAGGGAGATGTTGTGTGAATACTCCTTTATAAATATATTAATTGTGACCCTGAGCTAGTGATTTAATCTTTTTGCTTCTCAGTTTCTACATCTGTAAAATGGAAATAAAAACAGTACTTGTATCAGATAAAATTTATAAAGATTTAGTGATGTAATGTATAAAAGAACCTGCAAAATGTGATTGGTTATTGTTATCATTATCATTATTATTAATAATAATAATAATCTACTTGCTGGATTTGGAAGAGCATTTGAGATACATGTAAGAGCAGGCTTTGAGGCAGGCCTAGCAGCTCTGAGCAAAACCAGAATTAGTTCAATTTAGAAAAGAAAATGTTTTTAGTAGGTACATGACAAATTTCTTGACAAAATGTAACATACATAAAATGCTTTCCCATGCAAATGATGTACACTGAATGGTGTACAAGTGGATTATCTGGAATGTTTCTTTTGCTGAATTCTTTTATGAGGTTTTGTTGTGTGATATGGAAGAGTACAAGGAAAATAAAGACATTTTCTTATGCTATTCATACCAGAGACATTCTGTAAGATCTCTTCTTAAGGAGAGAGAGACAGAGACAGAGACAGAGAGAGAGAGAGAGACAGAGAGAGACAAAGACAGAAACAGAGACACACACACACAGAGACTACAATTATCCACTATTAACACTGAAGCACAAAGACATATGAGCGGACCCTGACTACATTCTTTCACCAATATTCTATTTCACAGACTGAAAGAGGGACGTATTTAACAAGCTTTATGTCTGTATCTTTTCACTAAAAACTCAAAATTAGGTAACATTTCATATTTGTTAAGGGCTAGTACTTTTCCCACTAAGGATCTTTTTTTTTTTTAATAATAGCAGAAGTCAATCTTTAGTGCTTGCAGTCCTAAACATATCTAAATAAACAATTTAACATTTTGGTTGACCATGAGAAAGATATTTAATGGAAACTATCTGGCACATGGACGATCGGGGGAAATTCCAAACAAAAATATTTCAAAAACTGACTCCATTATAATGAAAACAGATTTATTAAAATAATTCTAAAGATACAAGACCCAGAATTATTTATAAAAAGGAGATTATTAAGAGTTTAGTCTCTTGGCAAAGTGGGTTAACTTGATACAAGTCCATATGGAATTCAAAAATTGAGAGTGGAGAGGAGAGGAAGGAAAAAGAGATGGAGAGAAGACCAAAAAAAAAAAAAAAGGAGAGTGAAAAGGAAAGGGGGAGGGAAAAGGAAGGTCAAATAGGAGAAAGAAATAAGGAGATGGAAACTGCTGGTTGCTGCTTTGCCCAACAGGAAAGCAGTCTTCTTTTTCCTATCTTTGTGGAGCCTTCTCTACTACTCCATTATCCAGGAGAAAAAAAGTGAGATGGAACAAGTAGAACTCAAAAGTTTAAGGTCTTCTGGTCTTCTACTCCACTGAGGGAGAACAAACTCAAGAAACTGACATTCTCTTTCTTACCCAGCCATAAACAGTGCTAGAGGAAACAGGAAGCAACCACCGAGGACTTGTTTCTTTAAGCCCTTCCTATTACTTCCATCCTAGTCAGATCTGGTGCTGGATGAAGGCCCTTTTAGATCTGCTTTCTTGAAAATCACAACCAGAATTTGGGTCCCAAGTCCTGCTATAATCTGAAGAGCAGTGGTAGTGTCCCTCCTTCCATCATCAACACTATGCCCCTTTTCCCCCCAAATGATGAGTCAAATTTGAAGCAAGAGAATCTTGTTTTATTAATAAACGGAAAACTGCCTCCTCAGTCTTGCCAATGATTCATTGGAATCTATTTGTTATTCTGACTGAAGCATAGTGGTGGGGAGTGACTTTTTTTCTCCACTTTCTCTACCTCTAAGCCAATAACAGCTTCCAAGTCTAAAAAGCAACTTGTGTCTATTGATTAGGACTTTGCTGAGAATAGTTAGGCTGGCAGGCTCCTACCAGTCTTCTACCCACAATGGTACCAACAGAACTGGGATCAAAGTAGAAGTATCACTACTTATGTTATTCTGCTGGCAACCATGTTGTGTGCATTCTGTGATAAATGACAGGAAAGGGTGAATGATTTGATTTTATCTGAAAATCTCCAAGCACACGTAAATAGAATTTGTAATAATGAATTTACCAGTTTCAATTATGCCTTCATAGATAGATGTTAAGCAAGGTTCTTTCTAGTTTTATAATTCTATGATAATGAGATAGATGTGCAGAATGTTCCAAAAAATCTTAGATGAGTTTTAAGCTACTAGAGCTTAATATTTTATCCCTAGGCTTAGACCTAGAGTCTTGCCTGAGTGAGTGGAAATTCAGATCCACTGGCAAGCTTGATCATAAATACTCTTAACTACAACATTGTAAGGGCCCAGAAAACAATGATTGCCTAGGACAGCAGGACGTATCAGTGCCTGCCCAGAACTGGGCATTCTTGGCAGGTCGGCAAGAGTTACAGGTTCTTGTCTATTTTGAATATCCTGTTGTCTCCAAAATTGCTTAAAATTCTTTTAAAAATTATTTATGTTGTCCTTAGTATTGATCACCAGTTTCAGTCCTTTCCAAACCTTAGCATTTTTGACACAATTCTTACAGCATCACGAGATGCTTTTATATTGCATTCACATTTAAAAAAAAATAATATGGTCACTGTTTGTCAGCAATCACCCTTTATTACTCTTCCTCTCACCATCAGAATAATTTCTTTTTTATCTGTTCTATGATTTTTTTTTGTTAAGAGCATCTCATTCCTCTCAAATAAAGTTTCCCTGTTAAACGTTAGGTTATAGGCCCTTTCTTGTCCTTTCTTTTATTGCTCTCAACATGATCTCTGCAATGCATGTCAGACAATACCCAGTTTTATACTAAATGATAATAATAATTATTATTAATGTTGTTGCTGTTGTTGTTGAGTTATTTGTATAACCCCATAAGGTTTGCAAAATGTTCTTTATATGTTAACTCACCTGATTTTTGCAACAACCCTATGAAATGGTATACAAGTATAATACACCTAATTTTCAAATGAAGAAATCAAAGCACAAGGAGGTTAAATGACATCCATTTTTATCCAGGTGGAGTTAGAGATGATTAATTCCTAATTCTTAGTCCAGCCCTCTATGTTCTGCACTATAAGCTACCTCTCATGAATTCTAAAGATGGAGTGTTTGCTTCTTCTCAAGTTTCTGTAATGTATATTTTGGCAATCATGTTCTCCTGGGTGGATATATTTGCAAACAACATATCCAAAAGAAGCAAGTCCTCAAAAGAAAATCCCCTCGCTACTTCTTTCACTTGTTGAAGAATGAAATTGTCATTAAGGCATATAAAGAAGCATTTAACAGCTGGTTGATCCACAGTAGATGTCCAGATATTTAAAGTACTTTATCACTATTTCTATATTATACTTTTGCACAAGCTTTGTGACACATTTCCTAATTTTATCCGCAACTTTTTTGTTTGTTTGTTTGTTTTTGCTTTTTGGTGAGGTAATTGGGGTTAAATGACTTGCCCAGGGTCACAAAGCTAGTAAGTGTCAACTGTTTGAGGACCAATTTGAACTCAGGTCCTCCTGACTCCAAGACCAGAGTTTTATCCACTGTGCTACCTAGCTGCCCCCATCAGCAACTTCTAAACCTTCTGCATACACTTAAATATACACATGTGTTTATTCCATGAATTATTATATAAACAATGATCTGTACTTGGTGTATATACAGTCATTACTAAACGCTTATTACTTTATAGCTTTATTACGGTTAAACACATACCTAAAGACCTTGAAGTAGATAGATGTAATTTTATTATACATATTTTTAATGATATAATGGCTCACTTTCCTCAAACGTTTAATTTAAGGAGAAAAAGTATAACATCCAGGAAGAATGAATAGTGAATGTAATATCAGGAGCCCTGGGTTCTAATTCTTAAAATGTTATAAAATGTTTCAATCCCAGTAACTCACACTATTTACATTTCTTTTTCATTTGAAGGATGAGTAGAACAATATTCACCATAGCAACCTCACACAATGGTTACTTGGATCATATGTGATAATACTAGGATAAAATGTGAAAATGATGTGAAAAGGATGTTTAAAGCACTATTGAAATATAGAATGTTCACATTCCTACATTATTTTACAAATCTGTTCATAAAACCTTATAGAGAATTATAATGGAGATTATTGAACTGTCACCAGACCAAAAAAAAAAGGACAACAGAAGGGAAAAGAGATGTTCAAAGAAAAGTGTGTGAGACTTAACTAAGGAAAGTCATCTATAAATGCTGCAATGAGAAACACAACATATGAATGAAAGATAGAAAATATATGAACATACTTTTGTAGAAAATTCCACCCTCAAGAACAACATATTTTGCATGTTTGAACTTTTACCTTATAGTCTGAGATGTGCTTTTTAGGAAAGAAAAACAGCAGAGAAAAAATCTTTGATGAGAAAAGTAGCTGGGCTAAACTAAGTAAACAACAAAGAACTCCATGATGGATGTGAAAGTTTTTGTGGGTGTATACATACACACACACACATACACATACACACACACATATATGTGTAAAATCACATACACACCTATGTATTATATATATATATATATATATATATGTATGTATATGTATATATTCAAACTATTTATTGCTTGATTTTTAACATTCTTTTTTATACTTTGAGTTCCAAATTCTCTCTTTCCCTCCAGCCTGTCCCCCACCCATTAGGAAGGCAAGCAATATGATATCAATTTAAAATCATGCATAAAATCTTTCTATATTAGTCATGTTGCACCAAAAAAAAAAAAAAGGAAAGAAAAATAAAGTAGAAAAAAATATATACTTCAACAGCACTCAGAGTTCATCAGTTCTCTCTCTGGAGGTTAAGGTTAACATTTTTCATCATAGATCCTTTGAAACTGTCTTGGATCATTGTCTTGATCAGAGTAGCTAACTTTTCATAGCTGATCATCCTTACAATATTACAGATAGGGTGTACAACTTTGTCCTGGTTCTACTCACTTCACTTTGCATCAGTTCATATAAATTTTCCCAGGATTTTCTGAAACCATCACCTCATCATTTCTTATAGCATAGTAGTATTCCACTGCAATTATGTACTACAACTTATTCAGACACTCCCAAATTAATAAGTATCTCCTCAATTTCCAATTCTCTGCCATCCCACCACAAAAGAGCTCCTATATTTTTTGTACATGTAAGGCCTTCTTCTTTTTCATTGATCTCTTTGTGATACAGACTTACTAGTGTTGCTGGATAGGCCCAGTTCTATAGCGCTTTGGACATAGTTGCAGATTATTCTCCAAAATGGTTAGGCCTATTCACTACTCTACCAGCAGATCATTAATCTACCTATTTTCTGTCATCCTTTACAGTATTTGTAATTTCTTATAGGTGTGAGGTAGTACCTTAGAGTTGTTTTAATTTGTCTTTCTCTAATCAATGATGTATTAGAACATTTTTATATGACTATAAATAGTTTTGATTTCTTCTTCTGAAAACTACCTGTTTGTATCCTTTGACCATTTAACAATTGTGGAAAGGCTTTTTTTTTTTTTTTATAAATTTGACTCCGTTCCCTGTGTGTTTGAGAAATGAGTCCTTTATCAAAGAAATTAGCTACTTTTAAAATTATTATTTCCTTGTCTATGGTACCTTTCAGCAAAATATAGTTTCCTTGATTATCTCTTTCAATTAGGTCTAATTTTATTTTTGCTTTGTTTGATATCATGATTGACACCTTTGTCCTCTTCACTTTAACTAAAACAGAATAGACTTTGCTCTAGACCTTCATTTCAACTCTAGCTATATCTTTCTGCACCAAGTGTATCTCTTGTACACAACATATTGTTGGATTCTAGTCTCCAATACATTCTGCTATCTGCTTCTATTTTATGGGTGAGTTCATTCCATTCACATTCAGTTTTAATCACTAACTGTGCATTTTCCTCCATCTTATTTTCCTCGGTTTATCCTTCTCTCTTATTTTTTTTTATTCTGTACCTCTTTAAAAGGATATCTTGATTCAAAACATTGCCTCCCCCAATGCTCCCTTCCCTTTATTATTTCCCCTCCAGATACCTTATCCCATTCCTTTCTTGTCTCCCTATTGGATAAGTCAGATTTTTATACCCAAGTGAGGGTGCATATTATTTCCTTTCTGAACCAACTTCTATGAGAATGAAGTTCAAGCATTGCCTGTTACCTCACCCAACCTCTCTGTTTTCTCTTCCAATATAAAATTTCTTCTGTGAGGGCCATGGCTTCCTTCATGTGAAAAAATTTCCTTCATTCTACTTCTCTCTTCCCTCTTCTTTCAGCATATCTCTTTCTTAGCCCTACTTTCTCTTTTAGATTACCCTAACATAATAAACTTATTCTCATGCCCTCTGTCTGTGAAGACTCTAACTGCCTTAATCATGATAAATTTGTTAGAAGTTACATACATCCTCTTTTCATATAGGAATATAAGCAGTTTAACTCCATTGAGTCACTTATGCTTGCTATATCATGTTCATTTGTTTATGCACCTCTTAAGTCTTCTGTTTGAACATCAAATTTTATATTCATTTCAGGTCTTTTCATCAAGAATGTTTGGCAGTTCTCTATTTCATTAAATGTTTAATATTCCCCTGAAGTATACTTACTAAATTTTGCTGGGTAGGTTACTCTGGGTTATAATCCTAGCTCTTTTATACTCTGGAATATCATATAACAAGTCTACTGCTTTTTAATATGGATATTACTAAATCTTGTGTGATTCTGACTGTGGCTCCATGATATCTGAAATGTTTCTTTCTGGCTGCTTACAATATTTTCTCCTTGTCCTGGGAGCTCTGGGAATTGGCTATAATATTCCTGGGAGTTTTCATTTTGGATGTTTTTCAAGTGGTTTTTGGTGAATTCTTTCCATTTCTATTTTACCCTCCGGATCTAAGCTATCAGGGTAGTTTTTCTTGATAATTTCTTCAAATATGATATCTAGCCTCTTTAATTTTATCATGATTTTCTGGTAGTTCAACAATTCTTAAATTATCTCTCCTCAATCTATTTTTTAGGTCAGTTGCTTTTTTCTAGTGATAAATGTAACACATATGTACACACATATATATGTGTCTATATGTACTTGTGTGTATATATATGTAATTCTTTTGACTTTTATTTTTTCTTGTCTCATGGAGTCATTGACTTCCACTTGCCCAATTGTGATTTTTAAGGAAATATTTTCTTCAGTGAGTTTTTGTATCATTTTTTCCCCATTTGGTCAATTCTGCTTTTTCAAGGGGTTCTTTTCTTCAGTATTTTTAGTGTCTCTTTTGCCAAGTTGTTAATTTGCTTTTTGTAATCTTCTTGCATCACTCTTATTTCTTTTCCCAATTTTCTCCTCTTCCAGGAATTCTTTCTACCCTTGGGTCTAATTAGCATTTTTCTTTGAGGCTTTGCTTGTAGTAGTTTTCACATTGTTGTCTTCATCTGAGTTTATGTATTGGCCTTCCCTGCCATGATAGTAGCTTTATGTGGCCAAATTCTTTTTTCTGTGGTTTTCTCATTTTCTCAGCCCATATCTTGACTTTGAACTTTATATTAAAGTTGTGTTCTGCTGATCTAGCTGTGGGGAGGCACTGTGCCAGGCTTCAAACTTTTTCATTCTGCTTTTTTCAGAGTTAGCTCTGATGGTCTACAAGTTTTCAGCTTTTAAGGTGGTGCTATACTGAGAGATGTCTGGTTACCACTCTCTTAAGTCTATGTTCTTGAGGTGGAGCCAAGATGGTGGAGTTAAAGTAGTGACTTGCTTGAACTCTCCCCCAAACCCCTCCAAATACTTATAAAAATGGTTCTAAACAACTTCTAAAGCAGCAGAGCCCACAAAAAGACAGAGTGAAGTAAATTTCCAGCCCAAATCAACCTGGATGGTTGACTGAAACGGTATATGGCGCCGGGCAGTAAGAGGAGCTCACTACAGCTAGGGCATTCAGGCTGCAGCGAACCTGGAGCAGGCCTCAGAGAACTGCATGCTGGGCAGTTGTGGCAATTTCCAGACCTCTCAACCCACAAATGCTAAAGACAACTTAGAAGGTCAGTGGGAAAAATCTGTTTCTGCGGGGCTGAGAGAGAGCGAGGTGGTGTCAGCTCCATTTCCCAAGCATGGCCCGTGGAGGGGGCTGCCTCCTGAGCTTTTGGCCCACAGACTAAGGAGGAATTGAGTGGCTGATCAGAGGGAGATTGTGGGGATCTCTTTGCCAGTGCTGAGGCAGGAATCTCTTGCTTTGCCCATGCTTGGATCTGGGTCACAGTTCTGAGGGGCAATCCTGGGGCAAGGAAAAGTGCTGGTATGATGGAGCTTGTAGTGGCTGTGCAGAGAAAACCCTCCTCACAGTTACAGGACAGAAAGGAGTGTTTGTGGTCACTAATACACAGAGCACAGGCCAGGAAAGGAGTAAACAACTCACCCCTTATCATACCATCTTGTAAGAACTGAAAATTTACAGGTCCCTACAAGTATCTCTGAAAAAGCTGTACAAACCCCCGAAGCTTGGGACGTTACATTCTCCACATTGGAAGCAGACTCTCACCTTAAAAAAGAGTTTAAAACTCAAGTAATTGTCCGGGATCATGAGCAAGCAGCTCAAAGAGTCAGACTATATTACCTTACTTTGGTGACAAAGAAGATCAAAACATTCAACCAGAAGGAGACAACAAAGTCAAAGCTCCTACATCCAAAGGCTCTAAGAAAAATATGAATCAGTCCCAGGCCATTGAAGAGCTCAAAAAGGAGTTTGAGAAACAAGTAAGAGAAGGAGAGGAAAAACTGGGAAAAGAAATGGGAGTCATGCAAGAAAATCATGAAAAACAAGTCAATAGCTTGCTAAAGGAGACCCAAAAAAATACTGAACAAAATAACACCTTAAAAAATAGCCTAACCCAAATGGCAAAAGAGGTCCAAAAAGCCAATGACAAGAATGCCCTAAAGAGCAAAATTGGACAGATGGAAAAGGAAGTCCAAAAGATTACTGAAGAAGATGCTTCCTTAAAAATTAGAATAGAGCAATTGGAAGCTAGTGACTTTATGAGAAATCAAGACATTGTAAAACAAATCCAAAAGAATGAAAAAATAGAAGACAATGTGAAATATCTCATTAGAAAAACAAGTGACCTGGAAAATAGATCGAGAAGAGAGAATTTAAAAAAAAAATCATTCGACTATATGAAAGCCATGATCCACAAAAGAGCCTAGACATCATCTTTCAAGACATTATCAAGGAAAACTGCCCTGATATTTTAGAACCAGAGCACAAAATAGAAATTAAAAGAATCCACCAATCTCCTCCTGAAAGAAATCCCCAAAGGAAAACTCCTTGGGAATATTACAGCAAAATTCCAGAATCAGAGAGAAATATTACAAGCTGCCAGAAGGAAACAATTCAAGTACTGTGGAAACACAATCAGGCTAACACAAGATTTAGCAGCTTCTACATTAAAGGACCACAGGGCATGGAATATAATATTCCGGAGTGTAAAGGAGATAGGACTACAACCAAGAATCACTTACCCAGCAAAACTGAGTATAATCCTTCAGGGGAAAAAATGGTCATTCAGTGAAATAGAGTACTTTCAAGCATTCCTGATGAAAAGAGCAGAACTGAATAGAAAATTTGACTTTCAAATACAGGACTGAAGTGGAACATGAAGAGGTAAACATGAAAGAGAAATCATAAGAGACTTATTAAGGTTGAACTGTTAATATTCCTTCATGGAAAGATGATATTTATAACTCATAATACCTTTGTCAGTATTAGGGTACTTGGAAAAAATTAAATGTATGTAGATAGATAGATAGATAGATAGATAGATAGATAGATAGATAGTGGGCTCAGGGTGAGTTGAAGATTAAGGCGTCATATCTGGAGAATAAAATTAAGGGATGGGAGAAGATTACACTAGGAGAAGAAGAAAAGGAGAGGGCAAACGGGGTAAATTATCTCACAAAAAATCAGAAAAGACAAGGCTCTTACAGTGGAGGGGAAACAGGGGAAGGTGACAGGGAAGGAGTGAATCTTATTTTCATAGGATTTTACTTAAGGAGGGAATAACATACACACTCAGTTGAGAATGGAAATCTGTCTTACCCTACAGGAAAATAGGGGGATAAGGGGACAAGAGAGCAGGGTGATGATAGAGAGGAGGGCAGATTGGGAAAGGGGGTAATAGGAAGCAAATACTTCTGAGGAGAGACAGGGTCAAAAGAAAGAATAGAATAAATGGGGGGCAGGATAGGATTAAGGGAAATAGAGTTAGTTAGAAGGGGAAGGGGATAAGAGAAGGAGGGGAGAGATAGAAGTGAGGGCAGACTAGGGGAAGGTGTATTCAGAATGCATGCCATCTTGGGGTGGGGGGAGGGGTGAGATGGGGTGAAAATTTGGAACTCAAAATCTTGTGGAAATAAACTTTGAAAACTAAAAATAAATAAACTTATATTTAAAAAAAATAAAAAGAAAGTCTATGTTCTCATCTTTACTTAGGAAGGGCTGCTGCTCCCCTATAGCCACATGGGCTCCTCTTGGCCCTGGAACTGTGTCCAGGGCTCTTGATCTCTTCTGACAAACCACAAGCACTCCCCTTTGCCCTGGAACTATGACCTGGAATTGCTTATGAGCAATAGAGTTGTCAATCAATACCTGCTCTACCCAGTGCCAGCAAAGGGACCACTGTAATTTTTTTTTTTTCTGCACAGTTATCTGACCCTCTTACTATCTCTGGACTGAGAGCTTCCAGAGAGGTGGCTTTTGTAGCACCTACAAGATCCACCACTGGTACTCCTGTCATCTTTTAGGCCTGGGCCCACACTGTTGTTACTGACTTCTCTTATAGACCTCCTAATTTGTCTTAGACTGGGAGAAAATGTCTCCCTCTGACCTTTTGTTGACTCTGCTGCTCCAAAGTTTGGTGTGAGGCATTATTTTCAAGTTATTTGGAAGGGAAATTTAAGAGAGTTCAGCTGGGTACTGTACTGTTCAGCATGTACTCCTCTATCTTGGCTCTGCCTGCAAATAGATTCTCAAGGTTGCTAAAGTTGTGGAGAAAAGCTTGATCATTATTTTTAAAAAGCGAACTGAATCAAAAAAAAGTTCCAATACACATATCTGCTTTCTCATCTCTTTAAAAATACTGTAATAGTTTACACATGCATTCAGTACAAGTATGACCTTGGACAGGCATCTTAATGGAACAAACAGGCTTTAGAAAATTATATTACTCAGTATACCACATCTTTACCCTTATGTTATTCACTGAAAGATGTTAGAAATATATGATCTGGATGTACTTATTTTAACTACAATAAAGCATTAGATTTGTTGGCATAAAATGTCATGTTAAAAAAAAAATCTCCAGTATCTTTTTTCATACATATATCAAACTTACACAAGAGTCGTTGAAAGATATGACAATACTGACAAGCTATTAAATGACAATTGAGTCATTAAGATCATGGTCATTATTAAACAGGGATAAATTGTTTAATATTCTCATGGAGGAAATGTGGTGAAGAATCTGTTTTGAAGAAGGATTCCTTATGAATAGTGAAGTCTCCCCCCATCATGTTCCTGAGTCTGCGGATGACATTCTGATGTTAGTATTATGTTTCAAAATACTTCAGAGCCTCCTAAATATGACTCATAATCACTTAAAAGATTTGACTTGGGGCAGCTAGGTGGCACAGTGGATAGAGTACTGGTCCTGAAGTCAGAAGGACCTGAGTTCAAATCTGGCCTCAGACCAAACACTTGACACTTACTAGCTGTGTGACACTGGGCAAGTCACTTAACCCCAATTGCCTTAAAAAAAATTGGCTTTAATATCCATACAGGAAAAATGAATAATGAAGATTGCCATTTGTCCAACATACATGCCATACTTATTTGTAGAACTTATTGAGTCCATTTGCTTTTATTTCTATATGTCTGTCTGTCTATATGGGTATATGTACAATTTCATGAATATTTATGTACTTGTATATGTGTTTATGTTACATTTATGTTGCCATCTATATGTGTGTATTTTAGAAAAACACTAAACAGACAACACATCTGGTTCATAATTGAATAGGAGGAGGTGAGCTGGCTAGATTGGCTTTGAGCAATTGAAAAATTCTTTTAATGACCTTAACTTTCTCCCTGCAAAAAATACATCTTTTTTTTTTAAAGTTCCTAAATTATTTTGGTAAGTCATGGAGCACTACAATTTCCGGAGAATTGAAGTTTAAGATCACCCAAATGGGAATGGAGAGGACATGGTCAGTAAGAGCAGGCTGCAGCACCCAACCAAAACAGAATTGTGTGGGAGAAGCCGAAAAATGAGTGTCATCAGTGTTTTAAAAAGATATAGATTTGCTGTTCACATAATGTAGCAAAGCCAGTGAGTGACCAATGGGCAGCCCATTTACTCCATTGTTATCCTCAAAATTCCAAGAGAATGAAACTGGGTGAATGTGCATGAGGAAATTATGGGAGGCCATGGAAGTGGCAGATATGGGCAGTTTGTAATCTGCATTCAGTGGAAGGAATGCCTGCATTGATGAGATCACAGATCCATTTGCATATTAGAATAATATTTTTTTGCACTATTATCACCACAAAATGAGGTATCTGTTATTGTTAGTGAGAATGCAAGTTTAGAGTGAAAGGAAACAGAGATCTACATTTAAATAAATGTCTAGGAAAAAGGGAAATGTAATATTTTATTTCCTACTTTTGAATCTCTGCTTCCTTCATTACCTTTCCATTACCCTATCCTCATTATCCTCCCACAAGGAAAGGATGATAAGCTTCTGTTGACAGTTCATGAATTTCAATTTATGTACCCAGGGGCAAGATATTTTCAATGGAAGGCCCCAATATTGGAATTTCTTGCCTCTCCTGTTCTGACAGAGCCCAAGTTTCGACCTCCCAGACAATATGTAAATCTACCTTTGTTCCCTTAAATATCTGGTGTACACATGTAGCCAAACAAAATCTATTAAATAATTGTTCAACTTTACAGATGTAGGAACTGAGAGGTTTTCATAGGGACATGTGAAAGTAAGTGACAGAACTAGCAATGAAACAAGTTTCATTTCATCATGACTTGCAGGCCCTGGATAATTGTCCACTGATCCTCTAGAGTTAAATAGAAAACACTATTGCATTTCAACCCAGTCTTGTACTTGTAAGGAATTCAAAGACAGCAGAAACAAACTGAAAATTAACAACAACATATTATTCACTAACTGCTTTAACATGATATTCAAGGTCAATGAGATCTAGTGAACAGTTTATGGGGAGATAAGTGACTCACTCTCATTTAATCCTCTGTCAAAGGCAGAGGTAGAGACGATCATTAAAATTTCAGAATAAGCATTTACACATTAGAAATTGGCAGACCACAAATCAGGGTTTGATGTTTTTAATAGTTTGGACCTAAGAAAGTGATAGAGAAAATGTTAATAATGCAGATTAAACTTAAAAGTTCATCTTGAATGCATATATATGTATATATATGTATATATACATATATATGTGTGTATATATATTTCTTTCTTTTTTTTTTTTTACAAAGAGCCAGTTTTTAAACATTTAGCAACATACTCCTGGTCAAAGGGCCCTTGATTAAACCTTTTGATTAGGTTTATATGCTCCACTAATTTGTCAGTTGTAGTTTGTGCCCTGAGTAATTTGGTGATCTTGACCATTGTCAAGACAGGATTATGGATTGTACCACTGTTTTAATAGGTAGGGGAAGCTAGGTGGAGCAGTGGAGAGAGTGAAGATGAGCCTGGAATCAGGAAGACTTATCTTTGTGAGTTTAAATCTGGCCTCAGACACTTACTGGCTGTGTGGTCCTGGGCAACTCACTTAACCCTGTTTGCCTCAATTTCCTTATCTGTAAAATGAGCCAGAGAAGGAAATGGCAAACCATTCTAGTATCGCTAATAAGAAAGCTACAAACAGGGTCATGAAGAGTTGGACACAACTGAAAAACAACTAAATGACAAAAAACCTCCATGATTAGGAAATTCTCTCTACTGGTGCATTTAGCAACTTAACTAATTTATTATTTTAGAGATTTGCCTTGGACACTAAAAATTCAAGTGACATGTCCAAAGTCACAGAGCTAGTAATTTCAGAAGACAGACTTGAACTCAGGTCTTTGGACCCAAACTTTATTCACTACACTAGCTGCCCCATCTTTGTTAAAATAACTAAAAAAAAAAAAAAGTCTGCTAATAGTATAATGTACTGTATCTAGATGGAGGAGGAAGAACAAGCCAAGCATAGGAACTGATATTATTAAAGAAGTTATTTCATTCAAACTTTTGGATGACAAATATTTAGACTAGAAAACATCAAGCTGTTCATACTGCTACCTAAATAACTGGATTGGAAAGCTATTCAGTAATCTCTCCCTGTGCCCATTTATTGACTCATTTTCAGTTTTGAAAACAAGAAGTTGGCCATGAAATATAATAATTCTTTACCCGTGTACAATATTTCAAATTTTCCAAAATGGTTTTTATCTAAAATATGTCATTGGATTTTCACAATATCCTTATGATGTTGTACATGGCAAAACAGGTATTATTTTCTTTGTTTAATGGATGAGGAAACTGAAGCCTATAGAATTTAAGTCACTTGCTTGATCTGAAAGATAGGGGATAAGAACTGGGTCTCTGATTTTGTTGCTATTGGGAATTCTCAGGCATGTAAACTGTCTGCCAATGCAACTGTAACTTTTTTTCTGTACCTTCTTGAGAGGCACTATGTTGCCCAGAAGACTGAGGTGATAGGTATTCTTTCTCAGCATCAGGTTGTGTCAAAAACAGGCCACAAACCCAGATCTGCCTGGCTTTGATGACTACTAAGCTACACTGCTTGATTTCCAGGGGTTAATAAATGACTATCTATGAGAAGTCTTCTGATTGGTTTATAGTAGGCACCTAAAAAAAATCTTGATGACTTAAATTGTGACTCCTATTCCAGTACGCATTCCACCACACCATGCTGCCTTTTCCCTATCATAATGGTGAGTGTGATGATTAATATGGACTTGATTAGGTCATTTCATTTTTGTAGGTATCATTTTCTACTGTTGTACACTTCCATTAAGTTCAATAAGAATTTGATATCTGTATCCTCATTGGCTTCTTACAACAATCCAAGGGGCAGGTAATCAATATCATTATCCCTATTTAATAGATGACAAAACTGAAACACAAAGAGTTTGGACCACGCAAGATAACATTGATTTTTAGTGCAAGAGCTGTATTACTTATGACACCAAAAACCCAGAAACAAAATATATGCCTAACAATTGGGTATCGGTCTATTAATGTAATGGAATGTTACTCTCTATAAAGAATGACAAATATGCAAAAGTAAGGAAAACATGGGAAGGCTGGGATGAATTGATGCATAGAGGAGAAATTAGTCCCAAAAGAACACAATGACTAAAACAGTGTATATAAAATTAACAGTATGCAGCAAGCAAAGTCAGGTCAAGTAAAATGAATGGAGTTGGAATCAAAAAGTCTAGAACACACGTTTTCTTTTCCTTTCTGGCAACAATCAGTCAATCATGTAAAGTGTCATGCACTATCCACAATACTTTTCTTTTGTTTATTTGGGTATTTGTTCATAGGTGCCTGTTTGGTCAAAACAAAATGTAAATTTAAGAGGAAAAATAAAAAGAACTGGGAATTAAATCCAGATAATTAAGTCCAAGGCTTGGGTTTTGTCCACTAGACCATGTTGACTTTGAGTAGTGCCCTTCATTAGAACATTACACATATTAAACCAGGTTACCTTTGAGATCATGTCATCAAATGTAGATGGCAAACATAAGTATTTAGGTGATGTGGTGAATACTTCCTGGAATCAAGAAAATCTCAGTTCAAAATCAGCCTCAGACATTTATTAACTGTGTGATCCTAGGGAAAGTCACTTAATCTCTAACTCAATTTTCTCAAATGTGAAATGGGGATAAGGATAGCATCTACCTCATGCAGGATTGTTGCAAGAATCAAATGAGATAATATTTGTAAAGTGCTTAGAATAGTACGTCGCTCTTGAAAAACTTCTTGTTCTCTCCTTTCCCCATCCGCTGGTAAAATAAGATAAAACAAAATGAACAAATAAAAAAATACAAAAAAAAAACAGACAACAATCTTGTATTATAGATAAGGGGATTGAAGACCATTGAAAAGAAGAAACTTGTCTATGAGGATAGAGGGATCCATTTATAAATTTGTAGTATCTATTATAAAGCAAAATTAAAGTACAGCATAAACATAATGATTCATTACACATCTAGATGTTGTAAAATGAGACATCACTTCCAAGAATTAGAATTCGAAAAGTGAAAAATATGGATCTTGCCGTATGTAATGGAAGCACTGGATCAAGGTAACAGATTTTTGGAGAATATCTTCAATACATTGACTCAGAAAAGCTCAATGAGGCCAGATGATATCAATTCTAAACAAATTCAGACACAAGAACAGAAAGATAAAACATGACTATTCCAATTTAATAAGCACTCAGTTTCCAAACAGGCAAAACAAACTAAAAAAAAAATACTGAAGGATCAGAAACTTAAAAATTCTTAGTGTTTTAATCCCCACGGATTCAATCAATCTGATGTTGTGTCTCTGGAAATGAAAACTTAGTTTAAGATTTGAGACTTTCTTGTCTCACATCCCCATAACATTAATAATAAAAATACCTCTCTGTCACTCACTACTGAACACATAGTTAGAAAGAAAAATATATAAGATTGCCTTTTTCCCCCCTATTGTTTTAGAAAGCAAATTTGAAAACAAAAGCATTTTTCCTGGCTTTTCATGGTTATCATTATAGTTATCAAAGATGCTTCAAGATTATTATTATTTTCAAAGGGATATTATCACTGTTGCTTAAAAAGTGAAAGACTACACATATTTGTATCCTGATTTACTGCAGATATTTTCTCTTCGCTAATCAGGTCACCCCAAAGGCACATATTAACAATAAAGTCTACTTGTGATGAGGTTCAAAAAAAAACCAGCTGACTAGCAGAGAAAAAAAAATAAACTGGATTGGGGAAAGGAGTCCAGAGAGTGCTGGCTCTGTCACTAAGTAGTGTCTGTAACAAATATTTGCGTGGGTATTCTATCATTATATTTCATGACTTAAACATCTTTATTGATGATCAACCAAGCATCTTGACTTCATAGTTCTAGACATCCCTTGAAACACTGGCCTTCATTTCCATTCCATTTTTGAGTACTATATACTTTGAGAAATGTGAACAAGGTGGATTAGAAAGGTTAGGGATGATAACTTCTGGGTTATGTGACCACCAACATGGAGGAACAAGTATTTTTCCTCTCATATACCTCTCAATCCTCATAACCTATCAAATATGAATCCTACTTCTGACACTTAATATCTAGTTACCCTGAACAAGTCATTTAATCTTTTTAGGTCTCCATTTCCTTATCTTTAAAATGAGGACTTTGAAATTTGAACCTATAAGGTCCCTCCCAGCTCTACATCTATGATTTTATGATAATATATTTCCTTCATAATCATAGAATTAAGGGTAAAATTTTGTTATATCTGTTTAAAAGTTTGCATTGTGGATATGTGAAGAATTGAAAAGAAATATTGGAAAGAGATTATCAGAGAGAAATACGGCTGAAAAAGAAGGTGGAATGGTTATATAGTGAGAGGAAGGTATGAGCAGTGGGTAGGTATCTTGATCTAAGATATCTACAAAATATCAAGAGATTTTGATATATGTCCTCAATATCATTTGTTGCCTCCAGTGACATGCTGGAACCAGCTCATAATGGTTCTTGAGAATGCACTGCTAAATTTTCAATGTGAATATTTATACCTTGGAAATTGCTAGATGCTACAAATCAGGGCTTGATTTATTGTTTTGTTGATTGTCTAGATTTAAGAAAGTGATGGAGAAAATGTTAATAATTCACATTAAACTTAAAAGTGGGTTATATATATTATTTTTAGGGGAGCTTGTTGTTAAACATTTATTGATAACACCTCTGGTTGTTTCCCTATATAGTTTATGAGAAAACATGGACAAGTGTAACATGGGATTAGGAAGTGAGGGTAGGCATCAATTTGCATTACTCAAGAGAAAACCTGCATCAGTAAGATCAAAGATTCACTGAGGTATGGAAGAATCTAATTGCATAGGTGTGGCCTAAGTGTTGATAGTACAGCATAATTTGGACCTTATTTTCCTGCATATAAGCTTGGGTAAGTGATCTCTCTACGCTCTTTCCTCATCAACAAAACGAAAAGATTGGATGATGATCTGTAAAATGAAAGGAATGTACATGATCTCAAGGTCCTTTCCTGTTCTAAATCTTGTGAGCACTTGTGATATTAACCATTCAATAACTAATAGGTCTCGGTCCAATCACCTTAGCTTTTGTAAACCTCTGAATATGAAGTAAATTTCATTAAAATCTGCTAAAGTCATAGCTGATATACCTTTTGAAACATTTTATGTTCATTATTGTGTGTTATTTCACTTAGCCCACATGTTTACTTGACATTTTATTTGTATTGATAATGGCAGGAGTGATAGGTATGACATCAAAAGATCTGGAAATAAAACCCAGTTCCATTATTTGCTCCCTAAATAACTTTCAGGAAGTCACTTCAATTCTCTGGGTCTTTATTTCCTCATGTGAAAAAAAAAAATGAGGAGTTTGGACTAAGTGATCATTTAGGAATTTTCCAGCTTCTATTCATTCATGATATGTCTTCCTCCTTTCACAATGTATGAAAACATGCCAAGAGGTTTAATAAATACTTATTGACTAATTTATTGTTTGGTGATCCTACAGTAATGAGGGAAATTTGTCAAAATGAAGCAACTTCTTTGAAGGCCATAATGGGAAACAAACAGAAAGACAAATAAGAAATGCTAAGTATTAAGTAACAATAGCTAGTATGTATGGGCTTTAATGTTTACAGAGCACCCTGATAATATTATCTCATTTGTTCCTCACAACAAAGATGGGAGGTAGGTGCTATCAATATACCATGTTACAGATTAAGAAATTGAGGAACACATAACTTAAGTGACTTATTTTTTTGAAACAAAAGACTTGACTTTCTTAAGGAATCAGTAAAAGATGAAACGGATTTTAGTCCAATAATAATCACAACAGAATGAGTCAGAAAATTCTCAGGAATCATTTTGATTGGCCCTTGCTCATTAGAGGAAGTGAAAAAAAAAACAAAAAACAGTGGGTCAGGATACTCATTCAGACTGAGTAGCTAAACCAAGTCCAAGCTTTATGCAGGTTTACCATTATTACCATTTTGACCTGAATATAATGACCTAGTATGTGAGTAGACCTTAATTTTCTAATGAAATTTAATTTTTAAATGATAAAAATGTACTCTATCACATGAAACACTGTGTTCCTTGACCTTTGTCATTTTTTTTTTTTTGGCTAGGCAATTGCCTAGGTTCACACATCTAGTGAGTGTTATGTGTCTGAGGCTGGATTTGAACTCAGGTCCTTCTGATGCCAGGGTCGGTGTTCTATCCACTGTGCCACCTAGCTGCCCCCAACCCCTGTCATCTTAAGAGAATGAAATGGCTTCCTCTTTTTCTAACATTTTTTTTTGGCTTAGGCTACAACCTAAGTTACCAACAAAGTAATTTAAATTTAATTGTTCCTTAGCAAATTCATAGAATATTTTTTTCCTTTCTTTCTTCTTTTTTTTTTACAACTTGTCTTCTCTTACAGAGCTTTTCACAATATGTTCTCTAAAAATAGGTAAGAGAAAGTATTTTAAAATAAAGTAAAAGAAAATAATTAACAGTATTATACTGAGATTTTAAGTGACTTCATCCTATCCCTCCTTGCTTAATGCCTGTTTCCTTTTAAGCATCTCTACCTATCAATCCACCCATTTCCTAGAATCAGCTTTGCAAAGTATATGAGACAGTTACAAAAGCAGCAAATGTCAGTTGTGAGGGATTCAGTCCCCACCTACTCATAGAAGTTTCTGAGTCTCTGAGCTGATGGATGTTGTTATTTTTCAAAATGTCATTCTTTTTAAAATAATTGTGGCAACAAAATATTCACTTATATTAAGGTCAATGAGATGATGTTAAAAGTTGTCCAGTTATCTTTTTTCCTTACTGCATTTTAATACTTCAGTGGATCTATGATCAATGAATATGAACTATTTAATATCTTTAAAAGCAATTCATCAACAATTTCTCAACTTGTGTGATTCTTGCTCATGCCCTCTTAAAATATAACACATAAGCTGGTGGCCTTTTGGATCTAATTTCACCTGTGGTATAGACCTGCCTTTCTGAAGCTATACGTACCCCACTGATATTTTTATACACTAAAATACCTATTTGGGATTTTGACTGCTCTTCCATTGTAGGTGATGTGACTTTTTTGTTTGTTTGTTTCTTTCTTTGATTCTTTCTCTTTTTCTTTTTTTTTCTTCATTGGCATAATACATGATCTTAACTCATAAGAATAAATGAAATAAAAGACACTTATTAATAACTTACTTAGCTTAGCAGAGTACCATGTGAAATGTTGGTGATAAAAAGAGATTTCACATTCTAATAATGAAGGTAACTTATTTTGAAGAATTACAGTATCAAGTCAGAATGGAAAGTGTTCCTTAAGGTGTAGCAAGACAGAAAGCAATGTTTCTTCTTAATTTCATTTATGTTAATAAAACCATAACCAGTGAGCCATTTTATGTTGCCAAGGAATTTGATAATGAGACCTTTATTTTTTTTCCCCATTCTTAATGATTGTGGCTGCTGAGAAGGTGATGGTTGTTGTATCTCTTGAAGAGGAAGCTTGATCACATTGATGTATTGAAAGGTGCCTAGAACCCTTAAGAGGTGCATTTGAAAGAAGTTCCAGTTACAGTCACCTTCTTGAAACTCTGTTACCTTAACTGCTCTCATCACTAAGACCTAGCAAGTAATTCTGGTTTCTTTGGAACAATAATTTATTCTGTTTTGCTTTTCACATATTAGAAAAGATTAGGGAAAAGTTGGATGGTTTGCAGAGCTGATCACCAAGTGTGTTTCTGTAAGTGTGTTTGTGTGGTATGTGTGTATGTGTGTATTTGTGTATATGTAGCACAGTAGTTTTGTATTTCATAGATTTAGGAGCATGGGATTATGTTTCTTTTTCATGAGATCTAGAATTGGACAAACAGCTTTTCTCATCATTCTTTTCATTGATCTCCTTTCACAGTTGAGGAAACTGAGGAAGACAGTGGTTAATTTACATAATAAAGCTCATACTGATAGTGTCTGAGGCCAGATTTGAATTCTCCATTGGCTGTGCTATTCAATTGCCAATTCAATTCAAGCCCTAATTCCATATTCGCTTCTTTTACTTCAGCATATTATCTTGTCTTCCACTTTATAAAAAAAAATTTAATCTGCTTTACAAAACAAATATTTCTCTACCTGTCATTGTCTTTATATCAATATATTTATCGGTACATCTATTTTCTTTTTCTTCCTTCTAGTATTTGAAGAGTTTTCCCCTCTTTCAAAAGTTAAATTCCACCTATACCTTTCATAGAATCCCTTTCTACCAATCGATTTTTTTCTTGCTCTTCTGCATATTCATTTTTTCTTCTTTTTCCCTCTCCACCTTCAAACAGGTACAAGTTTCCTGTAAATTTCAAAACCAAACAAACCTAAAACCACCACCACCAAAAAATCATTTTACTTGATCCTATATTTCCATCTACTAATTTTTTCATTTTCCCCAGAAGTTTCTAGCTTATATTAATTTCTGTTTTTCCTAATTAGTTTTGTGTTTTTGTGCTACTTCTTCCCCTAACCCACAATTAACACTTGATCTAGTATTTCCTTTTAAAAAAAAATCTAGGGGACAGGCAGAGCCAAGATGGCAGAGTAAAGGCAGTGACTTGCTTGAGCTCTCCCCCAAAGCCCTCCAAATACCTGAAAAATGACTCTAAACAAATTCTAGAGCAGCAGAACCCACAAAAAGAGTGAAAAAAAATTCCAGTCCCAGACAACCTGGATGGTTGGTGGGAAAGGTCTGCTGTGCCAAGCTAGGAGAGGAGCACGATTCAGAGTGGGCTGCCCATGCAAAGAAGTGACTCTGGCACAGGCCTCAGGGGACTGAATCACTGGCAGGTATAGTGATTTCCAAACTTCTCAACCCAGAAATGCTAAGGACAACTTAGGTCAACAGTAAAGGTCTATCAAGTTTTGTGGAACCAATCAGGATAACATAAGATTTAGCATCTTCTACCTTAAGGAACTAGAGGGCTTGGAATATAATATTCTGGAGGTCAAAGGAGCTAGGATTAAAACCAAGAATTACCTACCCAAGAAAACTGAATATAATCCTTCAGGGGAAAAAGTGGGCATTTAATGAAACAGAGGACATCCAAACATTCTTGATGAAAAGACCAGTGCTGAATAGACAATCTGACTTTCAAATACAAGACTCATGAGAAGCCTGAAAAGGTAAACAGGAAAGAGAAATCACAAAGGACTTATTAAAGTTGAACTTTTTACATTCCTACATGGAATATATATATATATATATATATATATATATATATACACACACATACATATATACATATATATACACACACATACATATATACATATATATACACACACATACATATATACATATATATACATATATACATATATATACATATATACATATATATACATATATACATATATATACATATATGCACATATACATATATATGTATATATGCATATATACATATATATGTGTGTGTGTGTATCTATATCTATATATAGATATAGATATATAGATATAGATACACACAGAGGGCATAGGGTAAATAGAATATGAGGGACGATATCTAAAACAATAAAATTAAGAGTGAGAGTGTACTCTTAATACAAATTGAGAATTGTATTGGGAGGAGAAAGGGAGAGGTAAAATGGCATAAATTATCTCACATAAAAGAGACAAGAAAAAGCTTTTACAATGGAGGGGAAGAAAGGTGGAGGTGAGGGGGAATGAATGAATCTTACTCCCATCAGATTTAGATTAAGGAGGGAATAACACACACACTCAATTGGGTATGGAAATCTATCTTACTCTATAAGAAAATAATGGGGGAGGGGATAAGAAAGGGGGAGTGATAGAAGGGAGGGCAGATTGAAGGAAAGGGTAATCAAAAGTAAACACTTTTGAGGGACAGGGTCAAAGGAGAGAATAGAATAAACAGGAAGTGGGATAAGATGGAGGGAAATATAGTTAGTCTTTCAAACATGACTATTATGAAAGTGTTTTGCATGACTACACATGTATAACCTACATCGAATTGCTTGCCTTCTCTATGAGGATGGGGTGGAGAGGAAGGAAGGGAGAGAATTTGGAACTCAAAGTTTTAAAAACAAATGATAAAAATTGTTTTTACATGCAACTGGGAACCAAGATATAAAGGTAATGGGGTATAAAAATCTATCCTGCCCTACAGGAAAATAGAAGAGGAAGGGGATAAGAGAAGGAGAGGGCATAATAGAAGAGAAGGCAAATTGGGGGAAGAGATATTCAGAATGCATGCTGTCTTGGGGTGGGGGAGAGAGGAGAGATGGGAAGAAAATTTGGAACTCAAAATCTTGTGGAAGTGAATGTTGAAAACTAAAAATAAATACATTAATTAATTTTTTAAAAAAGTCTGCATTAAAATGTAGCAATTTGGTTAAGTAGAGATGTGCCCTGCACAAGGCTGCTCCTCTGCTACCCCTCCACTCTGTTTCATGATAATGCCATTGTGAGACATTGTGGTGCAGTGGATGGTCAGGAACAACTGGCTTCAAATCTTGCCTTTAACACATACTAACTAAATGAGCCCAAGCAAATCACTTAACATCTTAATGCCACGTGAAACTCCCTAAGACTTTTAAGTTTCAGAGAAGAAGCTGATATGCTTTGGGAAGGGGAGTTTCCTTAATGCAAATTTCCTATAGCAATGAAATCACAAGTTTAGTCTGCCCATCCTACCTATGCCACCCAAATATTTAATTAATCTATTATAACCAAATGCATTTTCCCCTCTTACATTGTAAATTGGTTGAGGATGAGATCTTTTCCTTTTTTCTTTTTCTTTTTTTTTTTTTACTTTTTTGTCCTAGGATAGTAAGAGGTTTTTTTGTGGCTACTGGTACTGTTGAATGAGTTATCTCAATCAAAATCTATCAACTGCCTATTCAGTCCTAGGCACAGTGCTAAGCACTGATGATACAAAAAGCAAAAGACAGTCTCTGAACTCAAGGACCTTACTAGCTATTGGAGGAAAAACATGGGGAAAATATATTTAAAACAAGATGTATACATAACAAATAGGACATAATTAAGAAAACAAAGGCATTAGAATTAACAGGAATTGGGGAAGGTTTTCAGTAAAAAATGGGATTTTAATTGGAATCTAAAGGAAGCCAGGGAAGCCAGTGGGCCAAGTCGAGTCAGGAGACCATTTCAGACTTACAGAAAAGCCACAGAAGCTGCTGGGAGCTGAGAGATGGAGTATCTTGTTCCTGGAGTAGTCAAGAGGCCAGTGTCACTGGATAGAAGAATATATGGTAGGGAAGAAGGGTGTAAACTATTCAAACGGCAGGATGGGTCTAGATTATGAAGGGCTTTGAATGACAAAGCATTTTGTATTTGATCCCAGAGACTACAGGGAGCCATTGGAGTTTATTGAGTAGTAGGGTAACATAATCAGAGCTGCATTTTAGGAAGATCACCTTGGTGGCTGAATGGAAGACGGATTGGAGTGGGAATAATAGAGATAGGCAGAACCATCAGTAAGCTATTACAATATTATACTACAATACAACTACACAACAAGCTTCTTGTAGGCAACGTATGGGCCAGCCTTGTATTTGTTTCTGTTATAGCTACAGCACTTAGCAATGAGCTTTACATTCTCAATCTACACTTCTGAATTGATTTCCTTGATTAAAAGAGATAATTGCATAATTGATGCCTATTGGATTTAGCAAATTAAAGCACTTCCCTTAAAAGAGTTTACTCCATTCTCAAACTTAAATTGAAGACCAAGGAGTTAAGCCAAAGGCATTATTGCTTCATCTGCTTTAGTATCATTAGAGAAGCAAATCCAATATCAGTGCATCTGATACAGAGATTTGTTTCCATTTCATTTTAAGGAAATATACATTTTAAAATCACATTCCCAGAGCATAGCAAAGTGCCATATTAACATTCTGTACAATATATATTTCCCCTTAAGAATCATCTAATTAAAATTCCCCTAGCCCACACTGCTAGTATAACTCATCCAAACTAAACTAGATAAAAAGAAAAATAGAAAGAAAGAAAAAGACTGACTAACTAAATAAAATCAGGTCAGAGTCTTTAACAGCTCTAATTTGCTGTGTGTATGTTTATGACCATATGTATGTGCACGTCTGTGCATGTATGCATATTTATGGACTTTCTCTACACCATCTATCCATTTAGCTGTTTGTAAATATCCCATGTGCTTCTGGGAAATAATGTACAGCAAAGAGAGCTTGATTTCAGGTCACAGATCCTGGGTTCAAATGCTGATTCCATCCCCCACTAATGTGTGGGAACTTGAAAAAATCAGCAAACCCTTTTGTGTTTCAGACTTATATCTACTATATGAATAGATCAGCTTGGAATTGACAGCCCGTAAGGTCCATTCCAGCTACATTTCCAAAATATAAGGATGAGAATTGATCACGATATTTCGGACACTGTACAAGGGAACGGTTCCTATTTATGTCAGTTGTCTTGTATGTTGTTTAAGAAGGTCTGAGGCTGAGTTGGAGAAGCAGAGTAACCTTATCAGTCATAGAAAAGCACTATATCTCATCGTATACCCTTCTTTGTGTTTCCATTCAAAAAAGATTAGTAGCAACTCATTGCTAATCATTGTGCAGATTACCAAAGAGAAGGGAAGAAAAGACAGGAGAAGGAAAGAAGTAGAGATGAAATAATCAGTCTTTTTCCCTTTAAAATCTGAGATGGTTTTGTTATACTTGCATATATGTGTGTGCACAAGAGAAATATCTAATTGTTTCTGTTCTTATACCCAAGTGTAAACAAAGTTATAAAATAAAGATCAAAATGTATTTATGCACACAATAAATTGATAATTAATTCATGAAATTATGAAATGGCAGTAGGTACACCTAGTTCTTTAGGTGCTAGCTGAGAAAGACCTCAATTTGCAGCAAGAAACAGGGCAGCAGTTACATTTTAATAAGGCACACAGACAAGCAGCAAAAGTGGTATAGAGGCAGATGGCGGAGTGGGTACAGAGAATGGGATGGTGAAGGAAGGCAGGCAGCACGAAGAAGAAGATGAAGAGGGGGAGATGCAGAGACTATCACTCATGCAACCTTGGATTACAGTTGGAAGCACTAGACAGCATTGACCCGAGGGAAATGAAAGAATGCTCAGGAAGCAGGAGTTTGAGATTTCATTTTCACAGGGTTTTAGGGACAGAAAACTTGACAAGCAACACCTAGATGGTTTCTCCTGACAGCATATATTACTAGGATTATTATTATTACTGTTACTAGGATTACTATAGGATTACATACTATTAGTAGGATAATAAATGATACTAATGATGATACTATGATACTAATATAATAATATATGATATAACATATGATACAATTTTCAAATTATGCTCCTTTGATCTTTGGGATTAATTTTGCCTAACCACCAGGTTTCCCTTTGCAATTATTTCCTGCTAAAACTTGCTATACTGACTAGAAGGGTATGGGTGGTCAGGAGCACCAGAACAAGATACGATTCTAACAAACACACACATAGATATAACCACATATAGAAAGACATGTACATGTATATGTGTACTTACACATATGTAAATATGTGCATCTATGTGTGCATATACAATACACATATTTATATTGTGTATATACGTGTTTTGTTGTAATTTTTCAGTCATTTTAGTCATGTCTGACTCCAGTACCCTATTTTGGGGTTTTCTTGGCAAAGTTATTGGAATGGCTTGTTATTTTCTTCTCCAGCTCATTTAACAGACGAGGAGCTATGACAAATAGGATTAAATGACTACCTCAGGGTCATACAGCTAGTGTCTGAGGCTGGATTTGAACTCATGAAGATGAGTCTTTCTAACTCCAGGCTCAACACTCTATCCACTGCACCACCTAGATGCCAAGTATATATGTGTACGTATGTACATATACATGCATTTGCATATATATATAAAATACAGTTGTGTGTATATATGTATATAGTATAAATATATGTACATAAACTGCACATGTGCATATATATGCAGATGTATATTGTGCATATATTGAATACCTTCATCTCCCCCTTCTCCTCACCCTCTCTCCCCCATTTTTCAACTTCCTTTTTTTTTTGTCTTGTCTTTCTCTCATTGGAATGTAAGTTATTTGAGGGAAAGGATTATCTTTCTTTTTTATATGTTTGTATTCCCAGAACTAAGCACAGTAGTGAATACATAGTAAGCACTTAAGAAATGCTTAAAAGGGCTTAACTTAAAGTTACTTGACTCAGAGAATTAATTTCTATTATCTCCAAGATATGAGTTTTGCTTCAATGTAATGGAATGAGTGACAGCTTACAATTCTTTTTCTGGTGAGAGAAAGTAAGGAAGTTTTAGATTCCATAACAGATATTTTTATGGGAGTTGGTAGGGTACAAGTTTCCTATGAAGTAACCAAGGGTTTTCCTACCTTTAAAACATATAACTCAGTGACAGATATCTTCAAGTTGGACATAATAGAAAAATTTGCCAAGGGTCACCAAGAGACTTAGTATGTGTTCCCAGTTGAGTAAATGAAGCAATTGCAGATTTTCTTACCTTGTCTCTGTGCAGCTCAGAGAAAGAATTTAAACCATCTCTCTGTCTTAATTTACTCATCTGCAAAATTGTAAATTAAAGGAGTTGATCTTAAAGGTCCATTCTAGATGCAGTTCCTATAATTCTATAATCCTGTGAACTTGGTAAAAAATATAAGAAGTCCTATGGTTTAGTACCAGGGAACCATGGCAAATTTTGTGGGAGAGAGGACAGAACATTTAGTATCATTTTTAACCAAAATTCATGATTAGTAAACTGTCCTTTACATTGAACTGATCTTCCTTCCTGCAATGTCTGCCCATTTGTCTCCATACTCCTCTCTGGGCTAAAGCATAATAAATTTAAAACCTCTTCCATATGTCAGGCCCTAAAATATTTAGTGACTGAAATCATGAATCACGTCACTCCCACTCCCTCCATCTCACCTTCTAAGTCTCTAATGTTGGCTCTTCTCCAGGCATGATTTCAAGTTCCTACAATCTTTTACTTTTTTCTGGATTTATATGTGTTTGACACTGCCCTTCTAAAATGAATAGTGTTAAACTAAACACAAAATTGTTTTTGTGGCCTGACCTTTACAGATTAGGATTATTACCTGACTTGGTCAGGACACCCTCCTTATGTGAATCCAGCCTAAAACAGCATTCGCTTTTTTGGCAACCACATTATACTATTGATGTGTATTAAACTTGCTGCATTTCCTATTATGTACTTATGAAATAATCTCAACCCAGGGCATAGTATTTTATATTTGTCACTGTTAAATTGTATCTTCTTTGACTACAGTCCTGTTCTGATGCTTTATTAAGGCACAATGACGACCTTGGGTCCTTGAAGTAAATGACAGAACAGTCCAAGTCTTCTATCAAACCAGAAGGATTCAAGTGTGAATGTTGAGAATGTTTTATATTTCTATTGGCTGAGAACCAGTCAAGCTAAGCATGGTGAAACATATCACCAAAAGGTCAGCCACAAAAAAATACAATTTTTAAAAAAATGATAGCAATATATGGAGCCTATATACTAAAGCACAGAGGCATTCAATTTGCTGTTGAGGGAGGGAATATCACAATCATAAAAATAATGGCTACTTCAAATATTGAAATAAGTTTCATCTTGTTGCATTTGGCTTATTGTTCCATCCTTTCAAGATATTTTCGAAACTTGATTCTGTTGGCTTCTTTTTTCACAAAACTCACCATGTTTCCCTGGTACTAACACAATCCATTCCGTGGATTAATTATCTATCACAGTAATGTGCTATTTACAAACTTGAGAAGCATGACGTGTATGCCTTCATCCAGGTCACTAATAAAAAATGTTGAATAGAATAGGGCCAATTACATAGACCTGTGATATGACTCTAAAGACCTAACCGTTTGACACTAATACATTAATCAGCATTCTTTGATTCACAACATTCAATCAGTTAACAAATCCCTAATCTATATACTTCAGTCCACATATTTAACATATTGTGAGAAATGGTTTTTAAGTAATTTGGATGATAGATATTGACACCCAGAATTTAAATTTGAATATTTCACAACAAAAGAAATGAAAATACATTTCCCTAATGAAGAATGTAATTGTGGTATTCTTCTTGTGGTAGAAGATTATTTTCTTATGTTTATTTCTAACTAATTCAGAAGACATTTATTTGTTCCCTAGCAATCAAGTTTGATAACATTAGGGCTACATTTTCATTGCACCACAGATTCAAGACACTATTTTGTCTGTGCGTGGAATCATATCTTCATTTGTGAAATGAAGTGTTATACAACCTCCTACCCATTTGCTCGGTGGAGTCAAGGCTCTCAGATTTCAGGCTTAGTTATTATAGCATTTTCTTCCAGCCTCTGACATACAAAAATGTCACAATCAATCAATCTCACATCTCACTCTTTTTCACTTAGCTTCTTTGTCTCATGATAATTCCACTGCACTTTCCTACCCAAGCTTGAGCCTTTCTACTGCCTAACTCCATGAAAGTCACAATAAAAGTTGTACAGAGTCAACTGGGTCCCAGGTTTATTTATCGTCTATACAACATAGAATTCATTTGTCTTGATTTTGGTCTTGATTGTTTTCTCTTCCAAAGTGTTACTTGATTCTTGTATTGACTTTCCATTTCCTGAGCTATGGGACTGTGCCCATCATTTAGCTGTCCAAGTGACTGGGATTGATTTATCTTTCTTATTGTCCAAGGCACATGAAAATTTAGGTACATGGGAGATGCATGACAGACTCTAATGAAATGGTGTCTTTTAATATTTCTATCCATGTTGTTACATCAAATGTTGGAGACTCAAATTTGCTATTTTCCCCCCGAGCTAACTCAAGTTGGAAAATTTGCTCTAATTGTTGTCCAAGTTATTAATGAATAAATATCTTTTTAATATCTCTTATATAATGTCAAGCAAGTGTTTTTGGCAGTCTGTAAGGTGGTAAAGAAAATGATGGGCATATGGGTGGCAGTGCCTTAACAAAAGAATAGATTTGGTCCCAATATTTTCTGTCATACTGGGAGGCATTCTAATCAGAAAACCACTAGCTGGCCCTCAGTAGAGAGTCAGATGCTTTGTTATACAACTACTGACAGTTGGTGGGAAAATTGTATAACTGCTTTGTAAATGTTCTAGAAACAGTTGCCTAAAATCTTTGAAAGCATTGATTCTATTCCTATGCGCCTCCATTCTAATATACAACCTTCTGAAAAACTCTGGACCATGAATTAGTGCTCAGTTGTTTTTCTGTCTCTTAGTGGTACAGATTTAAATTTTTTTGTCTAAAATGTCTTCTAGGGCAATTTCCTATACAGGTTCTGCCTCACTTTACATGCCTATTAATTTTATAGTGAAGAAAACCATGGACTATTAGGAGCTGGGCCTCAGGGATAATAAACAGAGTTTAGAGATGAAAGGGATCTTTGAGGTCATTTAGTCCAAACTCCTCATATGGCAGCAGAAGAAAATGAGTTTCAAACAAACTCAATGTATTATGTAAGGTCAGACCAAACTTATTTGTGTCTAAGCCAGGACTAGAACTTAAGTTTTCTCACTTCCCTCTACAATGCTTTCTAAATGTTGACACTGGGACTATTAGCTCAGAGCAGCAAGCCTCAGCTCAGGATATCAATGGCCAAAAGACCTCTTCTTGCCTTCCAGTTAGTCATTTACCTCACATTTTCTTTCGCTTTGTTCCCTAGTCCACTGATTCAAAAGAGTCCATTATTCTGCTCTCTTCCCTTCCCATTTTCCCTCCTCTCCCCACTCCAAGATTAATCCCAGGTGGCAAGTGATGCAAAAAAGAATGATGATGCAGAAAAACCAATATTTGAATCTTTCCCATCACCCTTATCCATCAAAATGAGCACCATTTCTTTTACCGCAGTTCAGAAATATACTTTATCTGGCCATTTCTTTAGTCCCTGACCCACCTCTTTATAATAACCTGCTTCACTCTATTCTTTACCCTAGGACATATTCATTTCTAGTTCCCCAACTCTGGTGAGAGAACGCCCAACACAGTAAAAATCTACTTTTTTTCTCTCAAATTTTGGAAACTATTATTTCAACTCTACTTCAGTAAACAGCTATGGGCAACTTTCCCCCACAGACTCTAAAGGAAAAAGAGAAGTTGGCAGTTCATACTATAAGAAGAATCCTTTTAATCCTTACTTGATTTCCATTGTTACTATGAATACAAACCCTCAAAAAGAAAAGGGTGAAAAAATCAACAAAGAATTCTCCATGCTTACTTCAGAGACAGAAGCTGTGAGATGGAAGCTTCATTGGGCCAGGAGGAAGAGAAAAAAATACTCCTTGAAAGTAAAAGAAATCTGGAATGACAAGAAAAGAAATAAAATAACTCACAGGAAACCATCCCAGGATAGAGAAATGCACAGGAGTTTATATTGGAAGAAGGCCTCACACACAAATGTTTAAGACCCCTTACTGTTCCATGTCACTGCTTCTAAGTGACACCAATGCCCTGCTCTACCCCTCTGACCCTCGTGTTTCAGATTCTGCCCTTCACCACCACAGCTGCCATGCCCATTCTGCTACAGCCTCTCTACTGGGTTACGGAGTCCTTAGTTGCCTGTTTATAACTGGGGAAATCCTTGCTCTCATAATAGGAAAGGAGGTAGTAGAGGACCTGGGATAAGGCTTCCTTCCTACTTGAAACTCTAAGTACATTTTTTGTTTCTATGTCTGATGTTCTTAATCTTTTTGATCCCTGGAGCCCTTTGACAGTTTGATGAAATGTGTGGATCTTTTTGGATATAATTAAATGAATAATATAAAATACCTTGGATAACAAAGGAAACTACGTATATTGAATTATAATTATCAAAAGATTAAAAAAAAGTTCAAGGATGCCAGGTTATGAGATCTCTATTGGAGAAATGATCATCTAAACAGTAGTTAATGATTAGTTTACTACAGTCCCATGTATCAGATATATTGTGGATCTAATCTGTGACAATCTAATCACCAGGTAGGGCATTGCTTCTATGGTAGTTAAAAACAAACACCACCACCAACAACAACAACAAGAAAACAAAATAATGTGCTTCAGTTTCCAAACAAGTGACTTGCATGTGGCATTTTGGGATCATAAGTCATTCGCATGTTGGGAACTGCCTCTATTTCTAAAACATTCTATTAGGTCACTGAATTTGGATAATCCCACTAATCACATTCTGACTACAAGACTATGAAAACATTTTGAAGTTACTAAGCGATGAAGTAAACTTGTAATGAATGCATGCTGTGGATACAGAGGCTTTAATAATCAGCTTCAGGATACTGACTCTGCTTATGGAAAATTCATCTAAATATTTTTAGCTCTCTGGAGACATGCACATTACTGTTTCTCCCTAAATATTCATTTAAGCTGGAATCCTAGACAGTTCAACACACTAGAGGTTAATGTAATATAGTATGCAATGTTATTTTGGTTTTGCTCTGAAGAATTTGTAGATATTAACACACGGTCTTTTAAAACATGATAAAGATAATTAAGTTCTGAAATTGAGTGACCTGCTCTACTTTCAAAGGAAAATAATGTGATTTAAGAAAATGAAAATAAAAATATAATCTGAACAAGTTTTGAGTACAATGCATCTGAGCAAGTTTATTTTCCATGTTCACATTTTGAGGAATGGAGAGAAAAAAAATGAAACATTTCTGGCAGCAGATGGAGCCCTTATTGTTTTCTGCAGGTATCCAACTGAGTAACATTGCAAAGGTAAAAAATTAAAATTAAAATTAAAATTAAAAAAAATACCCAATTAATTATGCTAGGAGGGCAGCAAAACTTGTGTGTTTATTAACATCTTTCCCTAATGTAAGCTAAAGGGATAAGCACTATATTTCAGAAGCACAAGTGCGCTTTATATTTCTACAAGAGAAAAAAAAAAGATAACAGGTTTTTACAATTTGGTTTTGCATGAGAACAGTAAATAGATCATCTTGAATGATTTTTGTCTGTCATGCTGTCTTTGCAAACAAAATTGGAGAGCTTCATTTTGACAGAGAGATGCCTCATATTTTGTGGCTGATTATATACTATGTAAGTGATAATAATCAGTGTTTTATTGGTAAGAAGAAAATTCCAGAATTCACTCTGTATACTCTAGTAGCCAAAGGTACATTACTCATGCATGAATGCATGTTGTCAATATGCCCAGAAAGGTATAAGATTTGAGATTCAGGAATATTTGTTCAACTGAAAATTCAGGAAATGATAATAAAGATGAACACTGTGTCCATACTGAACACAATAAGCAGAATGTGGCACAACAAAAACAGTGTGATTTATCTCTTGACACCATGCCAGTCAGTAACGACTGTCATACAACTGGAATTGTGGGGGATATTAAGTTAGCATAAATATTAATCCCCATGATCAAGGAGCTTATATTCCTCCTGGGGAAATAGGAGTAAAGCACCTAAACAAGGGTGGGGAACCTAAGGACTTTAAAACAACAAAGAAGACAACAAAGAAAAAATCAAGGCAGTACACTTACATACGTACATATACATGTATGCATACACACATACACATGTATGTATATTTACATATATATATATTAGTGTTGTAAAGGTGATAAATGTAAAAGAAAACAAAAGGAAGTTTAGTGAGGACAGGAGTAATCATAGATCCTTTAATAGAGATTATAGGACTTTATTTGGGCCTTAAAAGAATATATTGATAGGAGTAACTAAATAATAAAGCTGACTAAGTAAAGACCTAAAGTTTATATACAACTAAAGTTTAGAATCATAACTGGCAGGAGGAAAATGAATAGATATGAACTAGAACAGATTTTGCCAGCTTTTCTTTACCAATCTCTGCTCCTCAGTGATGACAGTGAAACCATCATATGTGGACTCAAAGTCCAGTGTTGAGTAGGCTAGATGTATACTAGAAATGACATCTATGAAGTTGAAATTGGGAAGAGTGACTTGATGAGTTTGAACATACAGTGGACAAATTATCTGCTTCAAGTGACATGATATTTTTTTAAAGCACAAAAATGATCAATTGTCAAGATATTCTGAAGTGAAGATACCAAAGTGATGGGGAAATTATGTATGACATTAGCAAAGGAGACATCAAAGAAATTACTAATCACTGACACATAGGCCCTGCTTTATAATTTATTTCAAAATTCAACAAAACAAAACACTTTTATGATAATGGTTTATAAACATATTGAGAGTATCTTTAAGGAAAATATAAAAGCAACAGTCAATCTTATTCACATACTTTTTAGACCCTACCACATCTTTAGTCAGATAATAATTGCTCAAAGAACTGAAATCCACTATGCTGTCTGACCATTACAAAATACCATTTGACTTAGTTGAGCAAAATTGAGCAATGAAGACTTTTCTTCAACAAGGTGTCTCCCTTAAAATATTAAGATTGTATAAGATTCTTTGATAATTGCCAATAGCAATGTGACTTTATTCAATATCCTTCTAATTGACCATATTATGTTCTACCTAAAAGAAGGAAATGTATCGTGGATAAACATGTTTCACTGTCTTGGAGGATATCTTTGACAGTGTTCAAATAGAGCAAAGAATTCCCCATATATGGTGAGGTTCTAGAATTGTTTTTGTTGTGAATGACTTTGGGTTTATAATATTAAGCTGAGGAAGAATATTCAGAATGGGCATTTTCTTCTTTTTTCTTATTTAATATTTTATTTTTCCCAATTACATGTAAAAACAATTTTGACATTGTATTTTTTTTTCAAATTTTAAGTCCCAAATTCTCTCATTCCCTCTTTTCCTTCTGCCACCCAACTGAGAAGGCAAGCAATTTCACATAGGTATACACGTGTAGTTATGCAAAACACATTTCCATCTAAGTCATTCTGTGAAAGAAAAGAAAGATAAAAAAACTAAAGAAAAATAAAGAAAAAGCAACTTTAATATGCATTCAGACTCTAGTAGTTCTTTCTCTGAGGATGAACAACACCTTTCATCATAAGTCCTACAAAATTGTCCTGGATCACTGTATTGCTGAGAATAGCTAACTTATTCATGGTAGATCATCACATAATATTGCTGTTACTGAATGCAATGTTCTCCTGATTCTGCTCATTTCACTTTGCATCAGTTAGTGTCTTTCCATGTTTTTCTGAGAGCATCCTGCTCATCAGTTCTTAAAGTATAATAATATACCATCACAATTATATACAACAACTTGTTCAACCATTCCCAAACTGATGAACATCCCGTCAATTTTCAATACTTTGCCACCACTAAAAGAGCTACTATAAATATTTTTATACACATAGGTCCTTTACCTTTTTTTAAATTTCTTTGGAATACAGAGCTAGTAGTGGTATTGCTTGGTGAAAAGGTATACATGATTTTATAGGTCTTTGTGCATAGTTCCAAATTGATGTCCAGAATGTTTGAATCAGTATACAACTACACCAATGTTACACTGATATTTTAATTTTCCCACATTCCCTCCAACATTTGTAATTTTCCTTTTCTGTTACATTAAGCAATCTGACAGGTGTAAGGAGTTGTTTTATTTCCATTTCAGAGAGGATATTTTCAATGAGTCATCTCTTCAAGAAATTGAACAGGCCATTTGGGGGAAAATACAAGTGGATAAAGAATTCCCCTTGCCCAATTTATTAAATAAAGTTGGATGGGAAGCTCACTGACTTGGTCTGTCTGTCTGTATATCTTGAACATTTACCATACACAAGTGATGCAATACTGTAGATCCATAACTGAAAAAAGAGGAACGGAGATTGGATTGTAACTGGGAAATTGTGTCAAATTTAGAATGGATGCAAGTTGTTCTTGGTTACATGGATGCATACACACATACCTACACAACATTTTAATTAATCCTGGTAATGCTAAATGTTTAATTCTGAAACATCATGGCCTCTGAAGAATTAAGATAAAATGACCTAAGGATAATGGAAAGGCACGTGGTGGGAATAAGCAGCTTGCTACATCATAACAGCGATTTTTTTTACAGGCAAGAAGTATCTTAGCAGATGATATGGTAGAATGTATGATGGGAAAAAAGAGTTGGGCAAATCATATATTAATTCTAAGGAATAACAGATAGATGACTCAGTGACTGGTACACAGTAAATGCTTAATAAACATTTTGTCTTTCTATCCATCTACTTGTCAATCTATGTATATATCTCCAGATATCCATGAAATATTAAAACTATTTACCTATAATCTATGTATGTATCTTTCTATGTAGATAGATGTGAAATATTAAAACAATCTAGAGAAAATCTTTAACTACATTGGGTTACTCTTTTTTGGAGGATTTTTATAAAACTTAGGAGTTTTACAGAATTCGAAGGCTTGAATGGGTTGCAATGTGCACTGGTAGAGGAAGTACCCACATTACTGAGTTCCCTGAACCATAGAGATATTTAGGCATAAGTTTTGATGTCATCAATTTTGATACTAGCTGCACAGAAGCTTAATTTTAAATTTGGCCTGCTTAAGGACACCCTGTACCTCCATCCTACTCCTCCCCCACAAATTCTACAAAACCATATACACACATTGTCAGTTAGCATACAACGTTAGGTAGGACTGGACTGCTCTGCTGCTATACCAGCTGTTCATAACAAATGCTATTGAAATTTCTCTATTTGCTACTGTAACATTTTCCAAAGTGGGGGCAGGCGTTTTGCTTTACATTTGAATGAATTGTAGAAAGCTGCAAACAATCAACCAGAGGCTAGGAAGATGGGTAGAATCGTAACTTCCCAACAAAAGCTGACTGGGACTTTTCTCCAACACAGACATAACTACCTTTCCCCCTTCCCCATTATCTTCTAACACTACTCCACTCTCTCATTTTCTGTTGGTGTTTCATCTTTCTACCTCTTCCTTTTCCATTATTCATTGACCATTGGCTCCCTCAGGGCAGTTAAGCCTAACCATTACACGGGCACCCGAGGTAGTAGCTAGGCACTTGCCATTGAAAAATTCCCCCCTCCCCATTCCCCAACCTTTAGAATAACAACCTTGTGTTTGTCAGACAACTTCATGACTCTGATGAGTGTTTATACATATACATATATACACACACACAATACACATATGTGTTTATATATATATATATCCATATATACACATATATAGTATACACATACAGTACACACATAGATATCTTTAATTATATACCTATATTTACTCTCTCTTTTATATATATATACATATATGAAATTTACTCATAATTTTTTTTGATAATGATAAAAGTTTAGAGCCCACTGCTATATGAGATTGGAAATTTTTTGAGAACATGAACAAAGTGTGTGTGTATGTATGTATGTATATAAAATACATGTGTATGTATATACATAAACACATAAACATACACACATACATGTATGCATAGATACGCACATATACACGTATACAATATACACAAATGCACGCGTGTACACACACACACACACATACACATATCCACAGAGCAAAGAGCAGTGTTTTACACAGGGTTTTATTATTGTATTGTACTTCTTTGTCATCTGCAGGAAATATACATTTATTTGGTTACAAAAAATATTTTAAGTACAGTCATGAAAAAGTTCAACATAAAATAATGTGTAGGTGCATACATTATAGATACAGAATCAACCTGAAAGACTTAATAATCAGCCTTTCTTAGCTTCCTCTCTGGTGTGCTCTTACTGGCTGGTTCATTCTTAGGATCCCAGTGTACCTTGTCCTTTCTTTTTAGGTCTCAGGGAAGATCCTATCATTTCACAAAGGAGCTACTCAGTTTGAATTCTGTTTGGCCATTCTTTCCCCCCTAGATTCTACTTTGCATCTCTTTAGCTAACTAACATTTTATTTACCTAGATAAATCCATTTCAATGTCTGATCCCTATTTTCAGCTTTTTATTAGCTCAACTATCTCTGGTTGGCTAAAATGGGGACCTTCCCAGATACTACCTGCAGCTCTCCTAGGGTAAATCAAATGAGTTTCTCCAAATAGCTTTGTTTTGTCTCTATCTCTGGTCACAAACTCAAGGTGGACCACCTGTCAATCAGTTCTTAAATGAGTATTTCTAAAGTTATATTTGAAAATTTTTCATTCACAAAGGGGAACAAAATTTAACAAAAAATGAATTAACATCATGGAGCTAAAATTACTTTTAAAAATTATAGTCTAATTTCCCCTATTTTGCAGATGTACAACTGTACCAGAGAAATTAACTTACCTGAAATCACATAGTTTTGAGCCAAGGTTAGAACCCCTGTCCAAAGCTAGTACCCACATGACCCTGGACACCTGATTTATCTCCTATATGTGACTCAATTAGGCCCAATTATACTATAAGCTACACACTGCCTACCCACTAAAGTTTTACCTGCCTAGATCTCATTATCTCATGCCCTGATCTCTAAAAATCAAATAATAAATAAATTTGGGTTGGTCTTTTTTTTTTACTAAGTACATAATGAGTACACATATACAATATAATGGCTACAACAACAACAACAACAATAAAAAGGACTTAAAATACTTTTTGACTGATTAGTGTGATCATGTTATTCTGTCAAGTAATATATTTATGCCTAAATGTTGGTCTATCTCCAGTCGCACTGATGAATATCTGGCCACTGGACCCAGATGGCTCTGGAAGAGAAAGTGAGGCTGGTGACCTTGCACAGCCCTCCCTCATTCAAATCAAAGTCAACTGCAAATCATGTCATCATCTCCCTGATGCCATGTTCCTCTTTGAGAACAAAGGACAAACTCAACCAGTGAGTAGTCTGAGCTGTCTGAATAGGGGCGCAGGGGCCAGATCCGGTTGGGTAAATCAGCTCGTCCCATCTCCCTCTCCCTCTCCTTCTCCTCTCTGGGATCTACTGGCTAGATTTCTTTCTCAAAGACCGAGTCTTAAACCCAATTCACTCTGAAGCTCACAGATTGGACAACAGGTCCCTACCCAAGCACCACTTCATAACTATTTTTTGATTCTTCCTTGCTAAGAGTGAATATAAAAAGTAACTGTTTCTCTTTTGGCCGGTAACCCTGAGGGTCTTCCCTTCCAAGTCTGATTTTTTTTTTTATTAAAGGGGTCATCCTTTGACTCACTTTTTTTTTTTTGCAAGGCAATGGGGTGAAATGACTTGCCCAGCATCACATATCTAGTGTCAAGTGTCCGAGGTCACATTTGAACTCAAGTTTTTCTGAATCTAGGGCCAGTGCTCTATCCATTGCACCATCTAACTGCCCCCCTTGACTCACTTCTTAAAGAAGACTATTCACTGAACAGGTATTATCTTACTCAAAGTGAGTACCTGAAAAGACCTCAGCTTAAAAGGGCCACGGTCTCCCATTGCATCCTGGGCCACGTCCAGTCATCCTGATGAATATCTCGCCACTGGACCAAAATGGCTCTGGAGGATAAAGTGAGACTGGTGACCTTGCACAGCCTTCCCTCACTCAAATTAAAGTCAATTGCAAGTCATGTCATCATTTCCCTGATGTCATGGTGCTCTTCAAGAATGAAGGACAAACACAACAACAACAAAACACAACAACCTTATGCCTAAATGGAAAGTTTCTGAAGAAAAGGCTTTATCTCAGAGAAATGGGTGAAAACTTCAGGCACACCATTGAGGCCGTTTGTGAACTTGTGGATATCTTGGGCAAGATAGTCCTCTCTTAGGTCCTCAAACCACACCTTGTAAGGCTGCCATAGCTTTCCTATACTGAAGAACTGACCCTATTATCTTGAAATCATACCTGCCTTAATGAAGTCTTAATGAATTAAATCCATTCTACTGAACTGTCTTTAAGGGGGAAATGCTTAAATAATTGTACTCTAGGCATTTATCATCATCATCATCATCACCACCACCACCATCAGTATCTTCATCACCTTCACCATCACCAACACTTTTACCACTGACTTTTACATTGCCCTTACAGGTAGCATAAAGTAGTGTATAAAGTGTTGTCCTTAGAATCCAGAAGACCTGCATTCAAACTCTACCTTAGGAATGTACTAGCAGTGTTTGCATGGTCAACTCACCAATCTTCTTGTACCTCAGTTTCCATATCTGTAAAATGAAAGGATTGGACCAGATGGCCTCTAAGATACCACCCAATTCCAAAGCTGTGGTCCTATGATTGAAAAATGCTTCAAATACACTGATTCAGTTGTTCCTGAAAACAAACCCCTGGAAGGTAGTACCTCAGGTAGCAGTATTATTTTTTTATTTTTATTTTACAGATAAGAACATTTAGGCTCAGACAGTGACTTGCTTATATAGTCATACACCTAGTATGGATCAGATGAAAGATTTGAGTCTAGGGCTCTCTTAATTCTAAGCTGCTGTTTCCCAGCCTGGATAAATAAAGAAGCCAGAGAAGCTAAATCCCTTAAGTACTCTAACCAAGGCATGGCATGTATTAAAAGCCAAAAAATCCCTTTTCCATCCAACAGAGAGTTTGAATAACTAGCTCCACATATTTCCTCCAATATAAATCAGTACCGGTACCTAAACCTTGACCTGTACACCACATCTCAGTTTATCTCTGCCCTTCATCCCAAACATGTCTAATACTATTTGATTCAGATAAGAACCCTATAAAAATCCACTGAGCTTTACTGGTTTGGGTGCCATATTTCACCAGGGTTCTACTTGTTTCCATTCTCTCTGACCAATCCTCATATAGTATTTAGCCTTAATAAAATTTCTCTCTCTCTCCCCCCCCCTCTCTCTCTCTCTCTCTGTTTTCTTTCTTTCTTTCTTTCTTTCTTTCTTTCTTTCTTTCTTTCTTTCTTTCTTTCTTTCTTTCTTTCTTTCTTTCTGTACTGTTTCCAAGATAGAGATTCTCTTGTTTATAAGAAAAAAAGCTCCTGATGAGAGCTGGAACTAATGAACTTAGCAGCTTTCCCTACTTCTAAAGGCATAGCTTAGGGAAATTAGAATTGAAGAGCTGAACTGGGCTTCTCCCCTGGCAATATAATGGCCTATAAAAGAGATTACTGCCCTTTCTCTGTATTATACCCAAGAATTCCAAACCTCATCCAAACTACATTTAAGATAAAAGTTCAGTATTCTTTCCATAGTTCCAAGGAATTTTGGCTACATTTAACTCTGCTTATAATTTTTAAAAATACAGTTGCAAATGTGATTGTGCTATGTATTTTCTCAAAGACTTATTCATTTCTACTATCACTACTGACAAAAATCTGGGGTAGAATTCTCAAATAAGAATGGACAATCTTCATTGTGAGGATCAGGCCAAATTATATTAGCTCTGAGGAAAGATAAAATTCATGAAGTGGAAAGGAGATGGGGGTCTTGAATATATAAGCTAATTGCACATGTTTTATGGTCTGAGTGACAGAGTTTAAGAAAAAAAAAGTTGAACTAAGGAGAATAGAGAAGAAACACCTCTACACTTTTTCACAGAGAAAGGCAAACAAATATAAACACCACCTGCAGTCTGGTGTTAATAATTTTGTTTACAATGTACACCCCCATAATGGTGCCTGGGGCATTATACACACAATCAAAATGTGATAATAATAATAATAATAAACAGTTAAGACATGATAAAAATCCATATTAAAGACAATAACATAAGCTGAAAAAGATATCTTTTTTATCAAAATCTGACAATCAAAATCAGCATTCTCTGTTACTGATCTGATGCTTCTCCTTAGATCCAGAAATGCAGTTGCCTTAGTTCTCTCGGTCAGGATTAAAAAGCCTGAGCAATCACATCCTCCATATGCTAAAAGCCATCTTGAGCTAAAGATACTCAGACAGACTTGATTTACCATTGTAACTCATTATGGCTCCACAGTGTTATTGGCTTCTGTTATTATCACGCTGTTGTATTCAAAAGAGCTTTAGTTTCACTGCTGTCCTTATTAAGAAAAAAGTCTCAACGAAGTTGGGATATTAAAGAGACTGGCAGTAAATTGGTGCAATGTTGTTAAGCAAGATCTGTTATTCAAAGCAAGACAAGTTAAATCCAACAGTTCCAGAGAAATGCACTGACAGACAGTATGTGTTAAGTTATAAAGAGGCTTGTGTGTTAAGTTATAAAGAGGCTTTGGTACTAGGGCTGCAAGGTAAGAGAATCCCTAAGGAGAAAGAATTAACAGGAAACTAACTGGTATTGTCTTGCTCAGCATTCTGTCTCAGAAGCTGGCATGTAGCCTTAGATTGTGTAATAAAGGGCAGTCTAAAAAGATACACATGGATTTATGTACATGTCATTACAAAGGCTGGCCTTTTTGACTGGGAAAGAAATAAACTAAGACCCTGGTACTTCTGCAATCAGGACATCATCCTTAGGTTTGTACTTCATACAAAGTAAAGGCAGAAGATATGATGATAAAAGGGAAGTTTCTTTCAACTCTTTGCACTTGCCTATCATTAAACTCTCTTTCTTATATTTAAGTCCACTTGGGTTTGTTACTTTAAAGGATCAGTGATCCCATTGGTGTGAGGACTCTGTACCAGTGCAGATTCCAATCTCTTCATGTTTTCTTAAAATCATATAATCCTCTTTATGCATATCTTCTTTAAAAAAAAAAAGATTTACTGATGGCAACATTAAATGCTTTCCAGTTTCTCACCTCTAGTGAGTCCCAAACTCTCGTGTTACATAAAAAAAAAAAATCTTGTAACAATTAGAAAAAAAAAAAACAATGTACCCAAGTCACTGTGGTAGGTAATCATGAAAAAAAAAATCAGAATCCTACCTTTCTACTTGCAGTGGAACTTAATAAACTCTTATTAAGTACCTACTACATGCCAGGCACCATGTAAACACTGGGGATACAAAGAAAAGCAAAATATAGTCCCTGCTCTCAAGGTGCTCAAAGCCTAATGGAATCAAGATAGAGCATTCCATTTACGCTTTTAAATTTTAATATTAATTTAATTAAATCTTTCCTAATTATATGGGGAAAATTAACACTCAATTAAAAAAAAAAACTGGGTTCCAAATTCCCTCACTTTGTCCAGCCCCTCAGCCCTCCTTTAGAAGACAAGCAGTTTGATTTTGATTATACATATGAGATCATGCAAAACACTTCCATATTAACCATGTTTCAAAAGTAAACATAAACAAAATTTAAAAAGATAAAAATAAAGCAAAAATTCTGCTTCACCCTGAATTAGAGAAAGAGCAGATCAGTGAATTGGGCATGTAATTAAAAATGCTAACAAAAAAAACAAATTAAAAATCATTTTGTATGATCTTTGTGATATAGTGATGTAATTTCCTTCCTTGTATTTTATTTAAAAGTTTTGCACTGATATTCATTAAGGAAATTGGTCTATTGTTTTCTTTCTCTGTTTTTTCTGTTCCTAGTTTAGGTATCAAAATCATATTTGTGTCAAAAATTAAATTAGTGGGACTTCTTTACTTATTTTTCCAATAATTTATATAGTATTGGGATTAATTTTTCCTTAAATATTTGGTAAAATTCACTTGTGAATCTCCTGGTCCTATAGATTTATTCTTTTCCTTTAGGAGCCAACTGATAGCTTTTTCCTTCTCTGTTTCTTTTTCTTTCTTTCTTTCTTTTTTATAAGAAAGGGTTGTTTGAGTATTCTATTTCCTCTTCTGTTCATCCAGGAAATGTATTTCTTTAAGAAATATTCATCTGTTTCACTTAGATTGTCAGTCTTACTGCCATATAATTGGGGAAAATAGCTCCTGATTCTTTTATTTCATCTTCATTCACCCTTTTTATTTCTATTAGTAATTTGTTTTTCTTTTTTTTTTAATGGAATTAACCAATGGTTCATCTATTTTTTTCATAAAACCAACTCTTAGTTGTATTTATTAGTACATTTTTTCTTTCAGTTTTATAAATCCTTAGATTTTCAAAATTTCCATTTTGTTGTTCAATTTGAGATTGTTAATTTGTTCTTTTTCTAGTTTTTTTTTAGTTAATTGATCTGCTGTTTCTCTCTTTTATTTATGTACACATTTAGTGATGTAAATCTTCTCTATGTTTGGCTACGACTGCATCCCAAAAATTTCAGAATATTGTCTTAGTATTTTCAATCTTTAATGAAATCAATTGTTTCTATGATTTGTTCTCTTAACCATTCATTCTTTGGATTGGATTATTTTATTTTTAATGAGGTTTTAAACTACACTTCTACAATGATGGTATGAGGGCTTGCTGAACCCTTTTCAGGGCTGCTCATCTACCTTTATTGTCCACCTCCAAACCAACTCTCACTTGTAGCTTGAAGAAACTGACATGGGCAGATCAGAACAATTTGTTCCAATGGCCATGAATGCTATTGAAGGAGGTATCTGTGATGTGATTGATCTTCTTTGAAAATAGAGAATGAACAACTGCCCTAATAATGATAAAGTTCTTAGAAGTTACATGCATATTCTGTTCATCTAGAAAGGTAAAGAGTTTAACTTTATTTAGTACCTTATGACTTTTCTTCCACATTTACATTTTAATGTTTCTCTTGAATCTTTTATTTGAAAGTCTAATTTTCTATTCAGCTCTGGTCTTTTCATCAGGAACACTCAAAAGTCCCTAAATTAAACATCTATCTTTTCCTCTGGAAGTATTACAATCAGTTTTGCTGAGTGGGTTATTTTTGGTTGTAATCCTAGTTCTTTTGCCTTCTGGAATATCATATTCCATGACTTCCTCTCCTTTGATGTGGTAGCTGCTTAATCTTCTGTGATCTTGACTATGTCTCTATGGTATCTGAATGGAAAGAAACTTGAAGTATTTTCTCTTTGACCTGGGAGTTCTGGGATTCGCTATAATGTTTTCATTGTGCAATCTCTTTCAGGTAGTAATTAATGGAGTCTTTTGATTTGTATTTTGCCCTCTGGTTATAGTATGTCAGGGAAGTTTTCCTTGATGAATTCTTTGAATATGATGTCTAGGCTCTTTCTTTGATCATGGCTTACAGGTAATCCAATAATTCTTACATTATCTCTCCTCAATCCATTTTCCAGGTCAGTTTTTTTTAAATGTTTGGAATTATTTTCTTTATTATACCTTTGAGCCAATCTCTCCCTTTTCATTTAATATTTCTTTCTTTCTCCCCTTCCCCTCTGTTCTAATTGAGAAGGCAGACATTTTTATATAGATTCTACATGTGCTGTCACACAAAATATGTTTCCATATTAGTCACTTTATAAAAGAAAACACAACTCCCCTAACACAAGAAAAACAGACATAGTTTTAAAAGGCATGCTTCAACTTGCATTTAGTCTCCAATAGTTCTTTTCTGGAATTGGACAGAATTTTTCTTCATAACTCCTTTGGAATTGCCTTGGGTTCCTTGGAATTGCTGAGAATAGCTAAATCATTTGCAGCTGATTATTCTACAATATTGTTACAGTGTACAATGTTCTTCTGGTTCTGTCCATTTCATTTTGAATCAATTCTTGTAAGTCCTTTTAGGTTTTTCTGAAAGCATCCTGCTCATCATTTCTTATAGTACAATAGTATTCCATCACAACCTCTTCTTTCCTTTCCCCCTATTCCTAATACATTCCTCTTTCTCCTGCCTTAATTTTATTTTTTAGATATATCATTATATTCAACTCACATCCATGCCTTCTGCCTATATATACTCTTTCTAATTGCCCTAATAATGAGAATATTATTAGGATTTATAAACATCATCTTCTGTTTTAGGAATGTAAACAGTTTAACCTTAAAGAATCCCTTATGATTTCTCTTTCTTGTTTACCTTTTTATGCTACTCTTGAGTTTTGCATTTGAAAGATAAGTTTTTCTATTCAGTTCTGGTCTTTTTAACAGGAATGCTTGAAAGTTATCTTATTAAATGTCTATTTTTCTCCTTGAAGAATTAAACTCAGTTTCACTTGATAGGTGATTCTTGGGCAGCTCTTTTGCCCTTCAAAATATCATATTCCAGGCCCTATGATCCTTTAATATGGAAGTTGCTAAAAGTCTTGTTATCCTGATTGTTCCTCCTTGATGTTTGCTGGTTGCTTATGATATTTTCTCTCTGAACTTGGATCTTGGGATTTTGGTTAAAACCTTCCTGGGAGTTGTCATTTTGAGATCTCTTCCAGGAGGCGATTGGTGGATTCTTTCAATTCCTATTCTGCCCTGTGTTTCTAGAATATCAGGATAGTTTTCCTTTAGATGGTTCCTGGAAATATTATGTCTAAGCTTTTTTATCATGGGTCTCAGGTAGTCCAATAATTATTTTTTAAATAATGTTTTATTTTCTCTAATTACATGTAAAAACAAATTTTAACATTCACTGTTTTTATTTTAAAACTTTGAGTTTCAAATTCTATCCCTCCTTCCTTTCCCTCCCCCTCCCTGCAATGTTAAACAATCTGATACGTGTTATATATGTGCATCTATGTAAAACATTTCCATATTAATCATTTGTTGCAAGAAGACAAGAAAGAAAGAGACAAAGAAACAAAGAAAGAAAAAAAGAAAGATAGTTTGATTCTAGCTGTATTCAGACAATATCAGTTCTTTCTCTGAAGGCAGATAGCATTGTTCATCGTGAGTCCTCTGTGATTATCTTGGATCAGTGTATTTCTGAGAATAGCCAAGTTATCTACAGTTCTTCATCACACATTATTGCTATTATTGTGTACAATGTTTTCCTGGTTCTGCTCACTTCACTTTGTATCAATTCTTGTATGTCTTTACAGGTTTTTTCTGAAATCGTCCTTCTTATCTTTTCTTATAACATAATAGTATTCCATTATATACATATACCACAACTTGTTCAGCCATTCCTAAATTGCTGGGCATCCCCTCAATTTCCAATCCTTTGCCACAACAAAAAGAGCTGCTATAAATATTTTTTTTTGTGCATGTGAGTCCTCTTCCTTTTTTTATGATCGTTTTTTGGGATATAGACCCGGTAGTCTTATTGCTGGGTTAAAGGGTATGCACAGTTTGGTTGCCCTTTGTACAAAGTTCCAAATTGCTCTCCAGAATGGTTGGAATAGTTCACAACTTCACCAAGAATACATTAGTGTTCCAATTTTCCCACATTATCTCCATCATTTATCATTTTCCTTTTCTGCCATATTAGCTAGTCTGATAGGTGTAAGTTAATATCTCAGAGCTGTTTTAATTTGCATTTCTCTAATCAGTAGTGATTTACAGCCTTTTTATATTACTATAGATAGCTTTGGTTTATTGTAGTCCAATAATCACTAAATTAAATTTCCTTGATCTATTTTCCAGATCGGTTCTTTTTTCAACAAAAATATTTCACATTCTCTTCTATTTTTTCATTTCTTTGATTTTATTTTATTGGTTTTTTTAAATTTTTATATCTGATAGTCATTAGCTCCCACCTACTTAATTCTAATTTTTAAGGAATATTTTCTTAAGGATGTTTTTGTACCTCTTTTTCCATTTGGAAATTTTTTAAGGAGTTCTTTTCTTCAGTGAATTTTTATACCCATTTTTCCATTTGGCCACTTCTGTTTTTTTAAGCTGTTATTTTTTTTCCAGTATTTTTTTTGTCTCCTTTATTGAGCTGTTGCCTCTTTTTTCATGATTTTCTTGCATCATTCTCATTTCTATTCCCAATTTTTCCTCTACCACTCTGATTTTTTAAAATCTTATTCAACTTATTTTTTCCCAATAACATGTAAAAACTACCTCTCTGTTTTCGTTTTACTCTTTTTTTGACATCTTCCAGGAACCCTTTTGGTCCTGAGAACAATTTACATTTTTCTTTGAGGCTTTGGATGTAGCAATTTCAACTCTGTTGTCTTCTCCTGAATTTGTGTTTTGATCTTTCCAAGTTTTTGCTGTTGCTTGCTCATTTTCTACCCTACTTCTTGACTTTTAACTTGATATTAAAGTTTCCTCTGCTCCTAGGGTCCAGCTTCAGGATTTGTGTGTAATTGTTTTCAAAGCTATTTCTGAGAATCTGTAAGTTTTCGATTCTTCCAAGATGGTAAGATCCAAGGAGAGGTATTTTTGCTACTCTCTTTGCCTTTTCTCTGGCCTGTGAGTTACCACATCTAACTCTTTTCTGCCTTGGAATTGTGACTAGGGTCCCTGTTTCCCTGCAGCTTTAAGCATTAGTGTTCTAGTGCTTGTTCTCACCTTGGGCTTGTAACCTAGAACTGCAATCTTGATCCATATGTGGGCAATCCAACAGAGCCCAGCATTCAGTGCCAACAAAGGGACCACTATAACCTCCTTCTGACCAACTGTCAGAGCTCCTTACTGTCTATGGCCTGAGAGCTCAGGAAGCCATTGTTACTGCTGAAGATCCAGTCTCCCTCAAGGCTTTCTGCTAGTTGCTCAGGTGGGTCCTACACTGGTGCATGCTGTGCTGGACTGCACTCCATTCTCACCACAGGGTAACAGACCTTTACTGCTGACCTTCTAAGTTTTCCTGGGCTGGAAGATTGTTTTACTTTATCCTTTTGTGGGTTCTCCCACTCCAGATTTCATCTTTGGCCATCATTTAATGTTGTTAGGAAGGTAGTTTGGGGAACTCAGCCAAGTCCCTGCCTTTTCTCCATCATCTTGGCTCCACCCACAGTTATTTTTCCAATGAGGTAGTTTACATTTTCTCCTCTTTTTCATTCTTTTGGCTATTTTTTTATTTACTTATGCTTTTTTTTTTAATTTTTCAGGGGTGTCCCAAGAAGTCATTAACTTCCACTTGCCCAATTCTAATTTTCAAAGATTTATTTTCCTCAATTAACTTTTGCACTTCTTTTTCTATTTAGCCAATTCTGCTTTTTAAGGAATTATTTTCATATCTCTCCAATAGGTCAATTCTGTTTTTTTTTTCTTTTGGCTAGGCAACGGGGTTAAGTGACTTGCCCAGGGTCACATAGCTAGTATGAGTTATGCGTCTAAGGCCAGATTTTAACTCAGGTCCTTCTGAATCCAGGGCTGGTGCTCTATCCACTACGCCATCTAGCTGCCCCCAATTCTGTTTTTTAAGAACCTATTTTCTTCAATATTTTTGTGTCTCTTTTACCAAACTGTTAACTATGTTTTCATAATTTTCTTCCTTTGCTTCTATTTATTAATTTTTTTCTTACCACAGATTTTATTTTAGCTTGTGTGTGTGTGTGTGTGTGTGTGTGTTGTGTGTGTGTGTGTGAGGCATTTGGGGTTAAGTGACTTGCCCAAGGTCACACAGCCTGTAAGACACTTATTTTATTTTTGAAATCATTATTATCTCTTCCAGGAATTCCTTTTTGGCTTGTATCCAATTCAAATTTTTCTTGGAGATGTTGCTTATAGTGGTTTTGACTAAATTGTCTTCTGTGTTTGTGTCTTGATCTTCCCTGCTACCATGGTAGCTTTTTGTAGTCAAGTTCTTTTTTGTTATTTGCTCATTTTTTTCACCCTATTTCTTCATTTGGAACTTTAGGTAAATGTTGGGCTCTGTTGTTGGCATTGTTGTTCGGCCTTTTTTTTTTTCCATTGCTATTTTGAAAAGTAATTTTTGGAGTTTGGAAGTTTTCCATATTTCCAAGGTGGTATGATCTGGAGGGAGGTGTTGTCTCTATTTTCTTACTCTTTTCTCTGGTCCTTATCAATAAACATACTTAATGAAACAAAAGCACAGCTAAAATATATTACATAATAAAATATGCATGTTGTATAACACAAGATATATAAAGTACTTGCCATCCATTAATGTGCTTTATCTTTCTATAAGAATAATCACTTCCAATTTTCTTCAGGCATTGTAAATAAGCTTAGAATCTATAATCTTCTAAGTCCAACAATCTTGCTTGTCCCACTGAGCTTATATCTGATCCAATATGACTATCATAATTCAAAGACTTAGGACCTTTGGTTCTAGTTCTTTGCTTGTGATTGTCTCAGAATTTTCATCACATGTTTTTATGGGTGTCTTCTGTTACCTATAAAACTAGCACTGAAAAAGTGGGCAGTTAAGGGATTACCCCGGGGTCAATTTCCCCTTTTCTGTATTAACAAAGTTCTCAGTGAACCCAGGACAACCTTAACTAAATTCCCTAACCCATTTTTCCTCACTTGCATAGATAGATGGATGGATAGAGAGATAGATACAGAGACACAGAGATAGAGATAGGTATCTATATCTATGTATCCTTCTGACATTTTATTTAATTCTGACATTCTTTTTGGAACTGTTGAGTGTGCTCTTCTCCTTAGGGTATGCTTAGCTAACTGAATAATGTTAATTTCTTCTTATTCACCAGGGAATCACACTGACTCCCCAGCAGGCAACAATTAGCTATGATGCATTGTTTTCATAGGGTCTTGCCAATTTTCTGACTATTTCATAGGCTTGAAATTTGCTCAGTCTTTCAAGTATTGGAATGTATTTTTCATCAGTCTTCTATTTTATGTGTTCACTGAATATCACTGTCTTAAGAAACTCTATTCATTCCTGGAGATCTTGGTGATAAGATCAGGCATTATACTATTATTTGTTTCTGTTAGAATCCACCCCCCACTCCCAACCTCAACCATCCCCTGCACTGAGGCCATAGCTATACGGTGGCTTCCCTTAGCAAATTTTACAAAACCAAATACTGCAATGTGGCTTTTGACTTTATCACTCAACTGAATAATATCTTTACAAATTTATTGATGATATCTCAGTTTTAAAATTTGATATCCTATTATCAATTCTCAGTCTTTTTAACTTCTCTGTAGTGTTTTCCAACCAAATTCTTCCCCTGAACTTTTGCTCCTTTTCAGATTTTCATGACACTACTCTCTTAGCTCTTCTTCATGTCTACCCAGGCCTTAGTCACCTTTGTTGGGTTATCTTCTATATCCCAGCCTCTTAATTCTGGGGATATAACTCAAGATACCTTTGCAGATCTTCTTTCCTATATATGCTTCCCCTCTTGCTGACCTCATCAACATGCACAGCATCAGTGATCATTTCTATAACTCCCAGATATATATATATACATATACATATGTATATATATATATGTATATACATACATATATATATATATATATATATATATATATATATATATATATATATATATATGTATCCCCACCCTTTGTTTTTCTTTTAATTTCCCAACTGGTTACTGGACATTTTGGACTGAATGTCTGTAGAGATCTCAAATGCAATATATTCAAATCAGAATATATCTTTTTTTCACTCAAATTTACCACTTTTCTTAATTTCCTTTATTTCTTTTTTTTCAAGAGCACTACTAAAATTTGGATAACCCAAGCCATCCTCAAAGTCATCCCTCAAACTCCATTACTTCTCCCTACATATCCAATATGTTAACAAGTCTTGCTGGCCCTACTTCTGCATCATCTCTCAATGTTCTCTTCTCTCAACTGTCACTACCACACTATCATAGTTCATACCCTCATCATCTATTTCCTGGACTATTGAAATAAACTCCTAAACAATTTTCCTACATTAAGTCTCCCATTTTCAAAACATATTACACATAGCTATTAAAATGATCTTCCTAAAATTAAGGTTTGGCTATGTGAATCACCTGCTCAACAAACTCAAATAGTTCCCTAATACACCTAGTATAAGATACAACTTTCTCTACTTGACACTTAAAGTTTAAGATTTTCTATTTAAATTGAAAATGAGAAACATATTACTTCATATATATATATATATATATATATATATATATATATATATATATATATATGCTTATTTCTTTTCTACATTTAGTATTGAATGCCTGAATAAGTCATTTTTTTCCAAAATCGATATCTGCATTAGGAAAGAAAAAAAAAGAGTATGCACACAAAAATTACATATCATGATGAAATTTATTTATGGTCAGTCTTTACAGCCAAAAGGTCAGAGGGTCCCTTAGGATATTTGATGTTTTGGAGTCTGCCTCTTAAGGTAGGCTGTGCTAGGTATCTGGGCATTTTCTAGAGGTGTCAGATCAGCTCATGAGTCGAGCAACTAAAATTATTTCCCATTTTACACTTTGCATACAGGAAAATTCACATCTCTTACATGTGTTAGTGATATTTTCATCAGTTTTTCTTGCTTTTCAGGAATTCTAGGGCAGTGATTATTGGAGAAACAATGTGCTACCCCTGCTCATAGATTCATGAGTATTGTACTTAGGTGAGGAGTAAAAGAAGGGAGAAAATGGGAAGGTGGGAGCTTGACTCATGGTACAGCTGTGTTCATAGATTCATTGGTTCTAATCTGAAAAAGCTACACAAAAATTTCCCCTAAGCACAGGAGTTCAAGTTTACAAATGAGTATCCATTAGTTCATAATTGATGTTTGAAAAAGAAAACAAAACAAAGATATGATTAAGTTTTTCATAGTCTGAATTTCTAATTTAACTCAATCATCTCCTATGTCAGTCTCCAGATTATAAAGGATTTTATAGCACATTAAGTAAGTTAATACTCAGAGCTTTTTGTTCATTCCTTTATATATTGAAATATTCAGAGTTTTGCACATACGAGATATATAACAAGGGGCTAGAACGGGCTCTAAAACAATCTTTCTCTTCCTTCTTAGCTTGTAATGCTCCTTTTTGTTTCACTATAAAGTTATTCCTTCCGCTAGTCATCTGAATACAACTGAGGAAAAAGGGATTGTTCTAGTGCAAAATTAGCTCATCTACACACATGGCAGACTTTTTGGTGGAGGTTGAAAAATCTCAGCCATACTTCCATTTGACTGACCCACCTCCCTGTCTATCACATCCAGGTTTTACTCATATGAGTATAATCACAGTTGCAGTTTCATTGGCCTATAGCAAAGAGCTTCTACAATTAAATATATCTTCCCTGTATGCTTGACTCATACCCGAAGTCAAGAAGACCTAAATTCAAATCTGACTCAGTCCCTTACTAGCTATGTGAGTCAGTTTCGTCATCTATAAATTGGGCATAACAATAGAACCTACTTCCAAGTTTTGTTGTGAGGATCAAATGAGATAATAATTCTAAGGTGTTTAGCACAGTTCCTGGCACATAGTGATTACTATATAATAATAATAACAATAATAACAATTATTATTATTATTATTTTATTGACTTTCAGGAAGTACACAATTTAGCTGTAGTCAAAATATATCAATAGATTATTTTCCATCCACACTATTAATCTTCATGCTTAATGTCTTTGTCTTCTGAATGATGGCTTGTTTCAAAACCAAGAGCTCCAGTTTGTGTATGGGATTATGAATATTACTGGCAGTAAGTCTTCTTCTGGAAATTTGAATTAGTCTCCAGTGACCACTACTTTTTGGGATTAGGACTCCTCCTATGCCTTCTAGGCTAATATTAGTATGTGGGACAAAGAACTTAATTGGATCTGCTAGAGCCAACACTGATGCTTCAATGAAGCAGTTGACAAAATAAAAAAGTTTGTTCATATATCCTGTTCCAGTGATTTCTGAATACTTTCAGATTATTTAGGCTGAAATCACTTTTCTTATCCTGCTTTTGGTTCTTCATAACCATAGGCTGAGATAACTGAACTGTGTAGAAGTAGCAGGATTGTTCTTAACATATTTATGACAATAGAGATATGTAAGAGAGAGAGAGAGAGAGAGAGATAGGTAGGTAGCTATGGAGAGATTTTATATTTATAGAGATATTGATATAGACATATAGATAGGTATGTATAGACACATCTAAAAGGAGAGTAAAACAGTACCCTCATCCCTTGTTCTACATATATGCATTGATATACATGTGTGTATACATATACATATAATCTGTTTGCATGTTAGCTTATTTTTATTCATTATTCTTGTCCCAGGTTCATTCGTATGCTAATTAGAGAGAATGACTGGAACTGATAGAATCTCAACGCAGTCCACATTTAGCTCCTGATGGATTTAAAGGACACAGAAGGGCATTTAGGACCTTACTAGACACTAAAAGGAATTTTCTTACACAGAAGTTAGAAGGTTACCCTGGGCCAGGATCTAGGGGAGGGAGAAGAACTGTTGGCATTTGGCAATGGAAAGAGACAGTAAAAAATGGACAGTATCACTCTGGGGAAATTGTATTTGAGTTTTCAACAGCCCAGCTGAGTTAGGTATCTCCTAGCCCTTGGCCATTCTCTAAAATAACTTTGTCTTCCTTACCAGGAAATGTCTTATTCACCACTATACCTCAGGAAATGGTAGCAGAGAACAGGAGGTGGCAAGAAAAGGCCAAAGACCATTAGATGGTAACATAAAGTGTCCCAACTAGCACAAACACAATAGATTTTGAAAAGAGATTACACAGCAGATTGGAGATACATATCATCTATCTGGGATAACGCAGTCAGTAACAGAGAGCATCAAAGAACAACAGGATTAAGGAATGACAAAGAAGAAATGATTTCTATGTGCCAAGCACAGAGTTAATTGGTAGGGATAGAAATCTACACTACACACACACACACACACACAGATGTACATATTGTCTGTATCTATCTATCTATCTATCTATCTATCTATCTATCTATCTATCTATCTATCTGAATACATATCCAAGACATATAGGGAATAGATGGAAGATAACCTTAGAAGGGTAATTATCAGCATGCTAGCATTTTGGGGAACCAGGACGGTGTCCTTATAGAAACTAGCATTTGAAATAAGTCTTGAAAGAAGTCAGAGATTTTGCCAACAGGCAAAAGGGAGGAGGGAGCATATTTTAGACATGGGAGAGAGTCAATGCAAAAGCACAGAGCCAGCGATGGAGTGTCACATATAAAGACTAGCAAGCAGACCAGTATGACTGGACCATATTGTTTATTGAGGGCAATTACATGAAAGAAGAATAGAGAGACGGGAAGAGGCATTAAATGCCCAAAAGAGCAGTTTACATTTGATCCCAACGCTAATAGAAAGCCACTGGATTTTACTGAGTAGACATGGCAATTAAAATGGTAAGTCTTCTGTTTTATTAATACCCTATTAGTAGCTGTATGAAGGATGCATCGAATTAGGGAAGAGTTTAAAGCAAGGACAACAATGAGGAAGCTATTGAAATTATCTAGGTGAAAGATGATAAAGGATTCAAGTAGGTTGGTGTCTGTGGGAATAGAAAGAAGGGGATGTAGCTCAGGGATGTTGAAGGAAAAGAAATGCCATTACAGCATTGTAGATACGGATTTTTCTGACCATTCTATGTCCTAACTAAATGTGGTTTTGTTTATGTGTTCTCTATTTGTGTGCACTGGATGTACCTGTACTTAGAATGTGGGTCCCTTTACACATAATTCCTGTATGTTTGCTTTCCAAACATATTGCCTATTCTCTGCATTTGTATCTTCTTACCCTGGTACTTTGTAGTAGAGTATATAGCATGGGTGCATTAGAGTATTCTTTTTTTTTTTTTTTGCTTTTTGGTGAGGCGATTGGGGTTAAGTGACTTGCCTGAGGTCACACAGCTAGTAAGTATTAAGTGTCTGAGGCTGGATTTGAACTCAGGTCTTTCTGACTCCAAGGCCAGAGCTCTATTCACTGTGCCACCTAGCTGCCCCTATTTTTTTAAAATTAATTTGCCTTATTATATTTTGAAATGCCATTAGCTTTGAATTAATATGCCCTTTGGTTGGGTAGTAAAAGTATATTAGTGGAGGTTGAAGACCTGTAGTTGTAAGTGAGTGGTGACTTCTTCCTACCATATAGCTTGAGCCTGGGGTGGCTTTTAGGTCCATGTGAAAGGAGTCTTAGGAGCTACAGTAATTACTATCAGTTTCTGAGAAACCTGTATTCATTGTATAATACATATGATTATATATATCATATATTATATAATTATATATTATAATAATGCATTATATAACATAAGCCTATATTAATTATAATATATAATACACACACATATTCACATATATACATATATGCATATATATACACACAAATACATAAGTACACACATATGTACATGTACACATGTATACCAAGAAATACATACACACATGTATATAGTTCTATATACAAAGTTCTTAGTTGGGTGAGAATATAGTTATCTACTGATCGTCATGCTCCCCTGAAAAGGCATTATAAAAGTGGATTTACATTACACACCTATCAAGGCCAAACGTCACTGTGTAGATCATATTCCTGGTTACGTATTAGGGCATAAGTCTGAGTCACAAATTTGCTGAAAAAATATGAATGCTTTTACATTTTACAATCTTACAATTTACTAAGAACATGTTCAGACCCTTAAAAAGCTTTCACGTCCAGTACTGTTTCCCTGCAAAAAAATTTCACATTTCACTAACTTATACATTAAGCCCTTCACAAAGGAAACAGGTAACCACTCAGTAATAAAGTTTGTTAGATTCTGTCCAAGTATATTAGGGAAGGCAATAGATAGTCTGGGGATAGAATTCAAGTTTATTGTGTTAATCCACACAATGTTGAGAATAAACTGGAGATAAAGATAAGAGGATTTTTATTTTCTATAGAAGGACCAGGTTTCTCCAGCTGCAGCTCTTCCTTCAAGTTCTCATCAATTGAAATCGGTGCCCATCATATAACAAAGGCAGTGGAAGAATTTAACCTGAGGCATTTCCTTTATTATGGCCTTGGATTCACTGAGTAATACTATTAGAAAAATCATTTTATAGCCAGCAAGGGAAAACAAAAAGAAAGAAATAGGCCTTTTTTGTGTGTGTGCCAATAAAGCCCTATTGTTTTTATCTAAGTCCTAATTCACAAATTGCTTTCCATTAATTAATTAACGTTTGTAAACACTTGGAAGATGAAAGAAATTATGTACACCTGAAATATTGTCAATAGAATCAAGCCTCTTCTTTTAAGTTGGAAAGTCCACCAGAAACCCATCTCTCTGTACATGGAGGATGTGAAGAGCAAACATGACCTGTTCCCAAACACTTCAGAGCTTAGAGCTCTTCTCCATCTATCCCTTTGATGTTGTGCTCAACTCCTCAATCTTACTCATCCCAAGTATCAAATATTGTCACTTCTCCTTCCAAATCATCTCTCTTATCTTTCTCCATCTCCCTACTCACATTACCACCACCCCAGTTCAGGCCTTCATCACCCTCTCCCTCACCTAAAACATTTGAAAAATCTACTAATTGGACGCCATGTCTCAAGTTTCTCCCCTTGTCAATCCAAACAACTGCCAAAGTCATTTTCCTAAAATACAGTTCTGATCACTCCACTCCTAAATCCTATAAACTCCAATTACTGTCAATTACTTCCAAGACCTAATATAAACTCTGATAAAATCAACTTGGCTCCAACTAACCTTTCCAGCTCCATTATACCTGTCTATCATTTACATACACTACAATTCAGTGAAACTTTCCTTTATAATGTTTCTCATAAAGTACTTGGCTACCCATTTCATGCACTGATTGTCCCCATGGATGAAATGTACTCTTTTCTTACTTTACTTCTCAAAGTCCCCAACTTCCTTTCAGGATCAACTCAAGTGCTACCTTCTGTTTGAACTTTTCCCTGATCTTCCTAGCTGCTAGTGTCACCCTCCCAAAAACACTGTCTTGTTTCTATTTTGTGCAATCATCTCTTGACATTCATGGTTTCACAGTCACAGTTTTGGTTATTCTCAGGTTGGCTATTGATAAGTAAATGGGAATTTTTAAAGACTTGTGGCATGTTGCAAAAAATCACAGACAATGCACATTTGTGTAAAGAAAAATAAAAAATAATTAAGTCATAAATGCACAAATACCATATATTAATAATATATTTTATAATTTGCTATCATAACTATACATACATAAATTTATTATGAACAGTTAAATTCATTCAACGTTTCAGTGCACTAAAAAACTACAGGTGCATACTCTCCTTGGGAACACCTCGTCTATGTCTCTCTATAATGTAGACTCAGTCACGTAATTTTCTCCCACAGTGATCACCGAATCTTATGCTTTTCATAGAAGGAAATCCATGAAGCAGTTGCTGTAGCTAAACTATATCTATGAAGAATCTGCATAGTGTGTAAGATATTAATCTCTCTGGCATAGAAACAGCAGCTGTTTTTGTTTTTTTTTTTAATGGTTGCAGCATGTTGTTTTACTTGTTTCAGAATAATTCTTCCCTGCTGTCAGTTCCTTAGCCACATCAGCAAAAGAACCTAGGCAATTGAGGAAATAAAGGGTAGAATGATTATGTCCATAGTGTTTTATCTAAATTAAGGATGCAGTGGTGCTTTGTCCTCTTCCTTATCCTAGCACCATAAATATATCCTGCCAATCACCAGTGACCCTGAGTCATCAACATCCTCAAGCCCAATCGCCCACTTTCCACTCCTATGAGACTGAATAAATGAATGCCCCTAGAAGATGGCACACAATCCAGTCTACTGTCTCTACTACAAATTTATATCATCTAATCTTGAAGAAGGCCCTCACCAGGAACATGCAGGTAAATGTTTAACAACTAGCTTTCTAGGGGAAAAATGCATTCACAACACATTTTTAAATTTAATCTACATTATTTCCATTTTTCTCCACCACTTTCTTAAGTCTAGACAATCAAAAAAACAATAAATCAAATATTGGTTTGTAATATTTGCCAATTTCTGAGGCACAATTGCTACTATTAAGTCACTCCAACTATTATTATTTGCATAAAAAGAATCTTGGATATCATGTATTGCAATCCCTATAGTTTACAAATGAGGAAACTGACATAAAGTAGAGATAAAACGAATTGAACATGTTTGCATAACTAAAAAAACAAAAAAACAAAAACAAAAACAGGATTTGGATATGTCTTTTAGCTGAAAATCCAGTGCTTTTTCTTCCACCTTATGGGTTAAATATGAAATGAATTTTGTTTGAACTACTAAAACTTCTATTTCATTTCTATTTCACTCCCAGTCCTTGACACCATGTGCATTATCTATTCATTTTTCCTCTGATTTTTTTTTGTCTTTCTTGTTGGTAAGAGGAAGATGTTTATTGTTTATTTAATTTCCTTTGCCTCTCCACAACAGGTTCCTATACCAAGCTAGGTACTATGTATTGAATAAGACAGTAATTTAAGTTTGGGAATGCTTTAAATCAAACTTTATCTTCAGAATTTTGTTTACTTTGGTAAATAAAAATAGAACCATCTCAGTCTTAATACGTGTTTACTTCCTCCCATACATGGGAAAAAAACAAAAACAAAATCTTCTCTAACCAAAACAGGAAATTACACCATGTATCACCTTGGCACCAGGTTTTATGAGAATTATTATCCTTCCTTCATGGTAACACAAGGCATCTGATTGGGGGGGGGGAATCAGAGGACTATTAAAAAGAAAACACAAAACCTCAAAAGGCTTTATGGGTATCAAAAATATTTCCATCTCGGGGCATTGAAGTGAATTTAAGAAATGTACAAATTAAAATATTCCTTTCTCTGCACAGTTTTACATAAGGACAAAAGATTTTTACAGTGATAATTGTTGCATTTGGAGCTGTTTTAAGCACTGAACTTATCTCCAGGTTTACCAGTTCTTAGTTAAGATCTGCATTGTGCAATCAATAAGTAGTTGTGAAATGCATAAATGGATATTTTCTTGATACCACTCACCGCATCTTTAAATAGTTCATGTCTATTCCTCTTATTCTCTCTCTGAAGTCCACAAATCCCTAAAACACAGGTTTTAGTACATTAATTTTAGCTCCATGATAGCACAGCTTTAGTGATAGGGTGCTTGTGATTAGGGCCCCAGCCTTAAAATCATGTCTTTGGATGACACCCAGTATCTCCATAGGCCCCTGTGAGAAAAAAGAAAAAAAAATATATATATATATATATATATGTATATATATTATTTATTTATTTATTTGTTGCAAGTACAATGCAGGCCTGACCCTGGAATTGCTTTGATAAAGGCTATCGAAGGGGTCCCTGGCCCAAGGATTCTTTCCCTGGCACCAGATCCCCATGAACCATACTCTGGCAACCCTTCTATCTTGTCTTCTCCTTTAGCATCTGGTATCAACAGAGCTATCTCTGCTGATTCCCTGAATTTTCCCATCCATGGCCCTGGACCCTTTGCATATTCCTCTGAAGCTCTAGATCACCTAATTAGCATCTTTGGCACTACTTTCCCTCCCTTTTCCATATAAGCTTTAACATCACTCCTATCAGGTTGCAAGTTCACTAAGGAACTTTGCCTGCTTCTTTTGGCATCACAATAAACTTTGCCACTTGAGTGGAAGATAGTTGGAGTGCTTAAATTCATTACAGGCAATGCTGCTCTGTACCCTGACATTTTGGGGGTCCCAGAACTGATACACTGTGTCAACACCCGCTAAACTGCATCATAATAATGGCATGGTACAGGGACCTGCCTGACTCTTAGGACCTGCTCCAGTCATAAACCGCCTCCCTCTCTGTCCCTTTTGCTCTGCAGATGGGGTCACCCTCCAAGTACCTAGGAAGGCTTGGGGGAGCTTTAGAGCCTGACACCCCTCAAGCTCCAGTCACGTTAGCTAGTGCTAGGGCTGTCTCAGACCTGGGCACACCTTCCACCGCATGGGGAACGCCCCATCTAGAAGTGTATGCCCAATTCTCTCATTTCTCTGGGGAATTGAGCAACTGCAGGTGCTTTTTGCAGCTTTACCAGCAAAGAAATTGGCCAATCTCCTCCTGTTCATTGGGCCTCTAAGCCTCCTCTTCTAGTTTCAAGGTGAAACTCCCAGTCCCCACACTGGGTCTGCCAGATTCTCCTTCTCTGTTGCCTCATGGCCACAGAATCCTCCTTCTCAGCCCCCACCCCCTAACTCCTCCCTCAGGAGCAGCAAGACTTACCAGGGATTCGCCTTTAGGTTACAGAACTGGAAAAAGCTTGGTCTCCAAGATCTTAAAAAGGAACAACTTGGGCCTGGCCTGAAAAGCTGTCTGATTTGTGCAAGGGATTTCTGAAAAGCCTCTCTGAGGTTTTGGACCTTCCCCAGCATTACCTGTTATGCTAATCTGTTCTCTGTGTTTCTCTATGAGTATGTATAATCTAACACCCTTTTGAGGGAGGGCTTGTAAATATCTCTGCTGGTCTTTTGACCTGTACTACCTGTGATAATACTACTATTGATAAGTGCCTCCAGAACTTCACCTCAGCCAGTATTACTAACAGTACTGAGGGAGCAATTCCTACTTGTACCTGCGACAATATTCCTCCCATTACTCTCCTAGTGGGCTCCCCCTTTTAAAACTTTACTTCTAAACTAATTTGCAATGCCACAGCCTGTTCTAGTTACAACACTGTTACTGATCTTTTAAGAACATTTCTCCTGCCTGAGATCTTAATATGCAACTACTCTGATCCTTGGAGCAGCTGTACACAGGGCTTCTTAGAACTGGCCCCATATGTTCCCCAAAGGCTATATCTTCCTTTGTGAGATGGGTGGACCAAGTGGCAAAGATTCTGGGGAAGAGATGAAACGAAATGCCACCACTGGGAAGACCCCAGAACAGCAGTTCTGACCACCCAATGCTTAACACCTTACTAGGACTTTGGGGTGTGCATCCTGGGATTTTTAGCAGCCTCCACCTCTCTTTCCATTTTCAGTGTCACAAAGCCCAGGATAAAAATAGTTGGTCTATTAATCAGAAAGGTATGGTTTCAAGCCCCTCTTCTAACTCATATGCCATGTGACAATGGACAAGTCACTAACTTCCAGTGCCTCAGATAACTCTCTGTTTATAAATTGCAGAGCAAACACCTCCTTAATGGAAGTTCCTGCTTCCAGTTAAAATTGTAAGTCTGGCTAAGAAGAAAATAAAGGAGAAAAAAAACAAAGAAAAAACAACTAAATCCTAAGAATAAAAGGTATCTCATGATTGCTTTAAAATATATACTCTGGATTTTGTCAGCAATAGTAAAACTCAGGTCATGATGCCTATATGAACTTCATGCGCTCACTTGTATCCCCAAAGATGGTTCCATTACAGCACCAATGCCTTTGTCTTCCGCAGAGATGTACAAAGGAGGAGTTCCTCTCCCCTCCCCCTCCTCCTCGTCGTCTCTCCCCTTGCCCCTCCCTCCCCTCCGGGGGCAGGGCGGCGCTCAGCTACCTTGTTCAGGGGCCTCAAGAGCTGACGGGCTGACGGTGACACCACCTGCGGCCCCTCCTCTTCCAGGCTGGGCCCCCGACACCCCCCCCACATACGGGCCAGGGACACTGGGAGCTGACGATGCGATGGTGCCCCCTGTGTGGGGTGGGCTGTTGTTTCACCTCTTCTGGAGCGCTTTTTGCTATGAGGTACCTGCCACGTGTAGCTTTGGCCAGCCAGGGGCCCAGCCCAAACTGGGGTCCTGGTGCTGGTCCGAACCCAGAGTCAGGCCGGGTGGATTTAAACTCATGCGTCACTATCATCCCTGCTCTCCATGAAGCAGTGTCTGCACTTGAGCTCTGTGAATATGTGTGAAAAGACCTCATTTATATTTTTTCCACCAGGAGTGGCCAGTGAGATTGGCAAACAAAATGAAAGTAATGTCTCCTGCCAGATAATTTTCTAAGAACACCTTTAGTTCAACTGGTATAGAGCTGGTACATTCAGGGTCTACAAATCAAATCCTTGATTTAAATGATGAAAAGGGTGAAGATGCTAAAGGTGTTCATGACTTTACAGACACTGAGATAAGAATCCTAAATCAACATAATGATGGCATTCCTTCCTTTGCTCAGGGTGTGATTAAATACAAGGAGAACTTTTGTGTAAATCCAGTGACCAGTCAGAATATACAGTATTTTTTTGGGATCAATTTTTACATACTTATGGATAGGCTTAGCCAAATAATAAAAATGACAATTCTACCTAAATTAATCTATTTATTCAGTGCCATACCAATCAAACTACCACAAAATTATTTTATAAAGTTAGAAAAAATAACAATTCATCTGGAAGAACAAAAGCTTAAGGATATCAAGGTAATCAATGAAAAAAATGTGAAAGAAGGTGGTCTAGCCAGTACCATATCTCAAACAAAGCAGTAATTGTTAAAACAATCTGGTACTGGCTGAGAAAGAGTAGTAGATCAGTGGAATAGGTGAAGCACGCAAGACACAGTAGTCAATGACTGTAGTAATCTAGTGTCTGATAAACCCAAAGACTCCAGCTTCTGGGATAAGAACTCACTATTTGACAAAAACTGCTGGGACAGCTGGAAAACAAAATAGCATAAACTAGGTATAGACCAAGTTCTCACAGTATACCAAGATAAGGTCAAAATGGGTACATGATTTACAAATAAAGGGTGAAAAAAAATTGAGAGAGCATGGAATAGTTTGTCAGTTTGTGGATAAGGGAAGGATTTATTACTAAAGAAGATATGGAGAACATTGCAAAATGTAAAATATGTAATTTTGATTATATTAAAAAGTTTTTATTCAAAGCCAATGCAACCGAAATTGTAAGGAAAGCAGAAAACTGGGGGATTTTTTTTTTGTAACAAGTATCTCTGATAAAGTTTTCATTTCTCAAATATATAGAGAACTGAATCAAATTTGTATAAATCATTCCATATTTGATAAATGGTCGAAGGATATGAAAAGGCACTTTTCAGACAAAGAAATCAAAGCCATCTATAGTCATACGAAAAAATGTTCTAAATCACTATTGATCAGAAAAATGCCAATTAAAACAACTATGAGGTACCACCTCACACCTATCAGAGTGGATAACATGACAAAAAAAATGTTGGATGTTGAAGGGATGTGGGAAACCTGAAACACTAATACACTGCTGGTTGATTTGTGAATTGATCCAACCATTCTGGAGAACAATTTGTAATTATGTCCACAGTGCTATAAAAGCGTGCATACCCTTTGATCCAGCAATAGCACTGCTAGGTCTATATCCCAAAGACATCCAAAAACAAAGGAAATGAACCTAAAGACAATCCCAAAGGACTAATGATGAAGCATACTTTATACCCCCAGATAAAGATCTGATATTGATTGAATAAAGACTGAAGCATGCTATTTTTCACTTTTTCATTTTTTCCTTTTATTTTAGTATTCTTGTATAAAATGACTAATATGGAAATGTTATACATAATAGCACATGTATGACCTATATCTGATTGCTTGCTGTCTCAGGATGGGGGAGGGGAAGAAGAGAGGGATAGAATTTAAATAAAACTGCTAAAAATGGGGAAAAATAAAATAGTAGAGATACATACCCCCCCTAAAAAAAGGTTATGGGACATATGCTGTTATATACATTAAGGGCTTATCAACAGAGTCAGTGGAGAAGCTCCCAGAATGTAATAAAGTTCCTTGGAAAGTTATAGTACCAATCATGAGGCAGATGAGTGGTGTGTGCCTAGCAGTGAACCAACGAATATGAACATTTCCCACAGTGCATACCTGCATCTAGGCCATCTGAAAAAAATGTGCTTCTACTATTATATTTGAGAAGGCCTTTGGAAAAATATGTTACACCAAACATTTCACATCTAATTTTCATACTCATTGAATGCTTACTGCATACACACTGAATGGAAACTGAATTCCACAGCTATCTTTCAGAGCTCTTAAAGCATTGAATGCTACCAACTGTAAGAAAGAAAATTCTAGCTACTATGTACATCTACTTTTAATTACTGCAAATGTGGCTAACATTCTGCTTTCCTTTTCGGTAGATTTAAGGGACTAGGTTTCAGATATAGAAATCAACAGGTTTCTCATGAGCCCCGTGCGATTTATCTTATATCTTATATATAGTAAAAAGCATTTCCCTAATTGTACTGATTAATTGGTTAACTGCTTTCTTATAGTTTGGAAAATCTTGTTATGTTTTATTTAATTCTATTCAGGAATGAGAGTAAATTAAAATTGTTTTCACATTAATCAATAAGTGCCTATTGGTTGCATATCTAAAGGTAGAAAATTATTACTCTATGGATTTAATACCACTTGCTTTTTATAATTTCTTTTTGTAGTTGACTTAGAGCCATTTATTTTTAGAGGTAAATTTTCTTTTTCTAAACAAGCAATATCTAGTTCTTTCCGTGTTATTCAAGATCCTGTGAAATTTATATTGAATGTTCTTTTGACTCATTTCAGGAGGAAAATTTTTATTGCTAAATTACTAGCATCCCTTAACAAAACCCTCAAAAATTTTTAGGGGATAGTATTTACTATGTGATTATAATTTGTGTAGTCATCTTAATTATGACATTAAGAAGCAGTGTGAAATAATCGATAGTAGGCTGACATTGGAGGCAGGAAGACATAGGTCCAGGTCTTGCCTTGACACGTACCAGTTTTGTTTACCAATGGTTAGCCACTTAACTTTGCCTTACCTTAATTCTCTAAGATTGCAATTTGATTTGTGTTGGTGGAGGGATTTTTTTTTATGAGGCAGTTAGGGTTAAGTGACTTGCCCAGGGTCACACAGCTGGTAAGTGTCAAGTGTCTGGTCTGAGGCCGGATTTGAAGTGAGGTCCTCCTGGCTCCAAGCCTGGTGCTCTATCCACTGAGCAACCTAGCTGTCCCAAACAAAGAGCCCTTTTATTTTTTTGGCTAAGCAATGGGGTTAAGTGACTTGCCCATGATCACATAGCAAGTAAGTGTCAATTATTTGAGACTGGATTAAACTCAGGTTCTCCTTACTCCAGTGCTAGTGCTCTGTCCACTATGCCACCTAGCTGCCCCATGGAGGGAATTTTCATAAGAAGAATACACAGTAATAATGAATTCACAGATCTAGCTTCCTCCTATAAAAGGGATCTTAATAATGGTAGAATTATCTATGCATACTACATGGATGTAATAATACAGGTCTAGATTAGATTTTCACAGACATCTAAAAAAAAGCATAATGAAACCTCTCTCAATTAGTCAATCTCCCAGCCTCCTCATTACTGGGAATTACTGGGAATCTGACTGCATAAGAGGGACACTTATACAGTGAATTGTATGTAAGAGAACAGTGCAGAATAGAAAGAAGAATCTACTAAATTACAATAAATAGCAGAGATTAGACTTAAGGATAAAAAGCTGTATGTAGCTTGGTAGGCCCAGTAGCATCATTCAATCAGCACAAGTAGTAATTGATTTTTGTGATTAGTTACCAAAAAGAGGTCAGTTCTTCAGTATGGTCGATGTGAATATAAAATAATAAAACTATTTTGTGAATCTATATCATTTTGTTTAAGCCAGTGGGGGTAGTGTCTCATACATTTTTCTTTTTTTTTTTTAACATTAGTCATAATGTATAGAAGAATTAGAACTGATGGGAGGAACCATGAGAAAAAAGAAATAAAACAACAACAACAAAAAGGAGAACAAATAGTATGTTTGCATCTGCATTCAGACTCCATGGTTCTTTTTCTAGATGTGGATAGCATTTTCCATCATGAGTCTTTTGGAGCTGTCTTAGAACTTTGCATTCCTGAAAGGGGCTAAGTCTGTCAAAGTCAGATTCTCCTGATTTTACTCCCTTCACTCAGTAACAGTTCATATAAGTCTTTCCAGGTTTTTCTGAAGCCTGCCTGCTCATCATTTTTTATCATTTCTTATAGCACAATACTATTGCATTACATTGATATATGATAACTTGTTCAGCCATTCCCAAATTGATGGGCATCTCAATTTACAATTCTATGCCACCACAAAAAGAGATGCTATAAATATTTTTGTGCATGTGGGTCCTTTTTCCATTTTTATGATCTCTTTGGGATATAGACCTGGAATTGGCATTGCTGTGTCATAGGGTAGGCAAAAATTGATAGCTCTTTTGGCATAGCTCCAAATTGCACTCCAGAATGTTTGAATCAGTTCACAACTTCACCAACAATGCATTAGAGTTCCAATTTTCCCTCATATTCTCAAACACTTATCCTTTTCCTGTTTTATGATGTTAAACAATCTGATAGGTGTGATGTGGTACCCTAGAGTTGTTTTGATTTGTATTTCTATAATCAATAGTGATTTAGAGCATTTTTTCATATGACTATAGCTAGCTTTAATTTTTTTACTTTGAAAACTACCTATTCACATCCTTTGACCATGTATCAATTGGGGAATGACTTGTATTCTTATAAATTCGACTCAGTTCTCTATATATTTTTGGAAATGAGGCCTTTATCAGAGATACTGGCTGTAAAAAATGTTTCTCAGCTTTCTGCTTTTCTTCTAATCTTGGTTACATTGGCTTTGTGTAAAAACTTTTTAATTTAATGTAATCAAAGTCATACATTTTGTGTTTCATAATGTTCTCTGTCTCTTGTTTGATCATAAATTCTTCTGTTCTCCATAAATCTGATAGGTAAACTATTCCTTGCTCTCCTAGTTTGCTTATAGTAACAGTCTTTATATCTAAATCATGTACCCATTTTGACTTTATCTTGGCATAGGGTGTAAGATTTTGGTCTACGCCTAGTTTTTGCCATACTCTTTTCCAGTTTTCTCAGCAGTTTTTGTCAAAGAGTGGGTTCTTATCCCAGAAGCTGAGGTACTTGGGCTTATCAAACAATAGATTACTGTAGTTATTGACTACTGTGTCTTATGGACCTAACCTATTCCACTGATCCACCACTCTATTTCTTAGCCAGTATCGAGTAGTTTTGATGATTGCTGCTTTGTAAAACACAGCTAGGCCTCAAAAAGTGCTAATAGATACTTGGAAGGTACCTAGGAAGGTATACCTTCCCTTGCATTTCTTTTCATTAGTTTCCTTGATATTCTGGACCTTTTGTTCTTCCAGATGAATTTTGTTATTTTTTTTCTAGCTCTGTAAAATAATTTTTGGTAGTGTCATTGGTATGGCACTGAATAAGGAAATTAATTTAGATAGAATTGTCATTTTTCTTACATTATCTTGGCCTACCCATGAGCAACTGATTTTTCTCAATTATTTAGATCTGCCTTTATTTGTGTGAAAAGTGTTTAGTAATTGTGTTCATATAGTTCCTGAGTTTGTTCTGATGGGTAAAAACTCCCAAATATTTTATAATTGTTATAGTAACTTTAAATGGAATTTCTTTTTCTATCTCTTGCTGTTGGGATTTATTAGTAATATATAGAAATGCCAGTGATTTATGTGGGTTGATTTTATATCCTGCAACTTTGCTAAAGTTGATTATTATTTCAAGTAGTTTTTTACTTGATTCTCTAGGATTCTGTAAGCATAGCATTATATCATCTGCAAAGAGTGATAGTTTTGTTTCTTCTTTGCCTATTGTAATTCCTTCCATTTCTTTTTCTCCTCTTATTGCTAAAGCTAACATTTCTAGTATAATATTAAATAACAGTGGTGATAATGGACATCCTTGTTTCACCCTTGATCTTATTGGAAATACTTCTAGCCTATCTCCATTACATATAATGCTTGTTGATGGTTTTAGATAGATGCTACCTATCATTTTAAGGAAGACTCCATTTATTCCTATGTTCTCTAGTGTTTTTAATAGGAATGGGTGTTGTATTTTGTCAAATCTTTTTTCTGCATCTATTGGGATAATCACATGGTTTCTGTTCGTTTTATTGTTGATATGATCAACTGTGCTGATAGTTTTCCTAATATTGAACAAGCCCTACACTGCTGGCATAAATCCTACTTGATCATAATGTATTATCCTCAAGATAAGTTGTTGTAATCTCTTTGCTGATATTTTACTTAAAATTTTGGCATCTATATTCATTAGGGAAATTCGTCTACAATTTTCTTTCTCTGTTTTGGCTTTTCCTGGTTTAGGTATCAGCACCTTATTTGTATCATAAAAAGAATTTGGTGGACTCCACCTATTTTCCCAAATAGTTTATATAGTATTAGAATTAGTTGTTCTTTAAATGTTTGATAGAATTCACTTGCAAATCCATCTGGCCCTGGAGATTTTTTTCTTAGGGAGGTCACTGATGACTTGTTCAATTTCTTTTTTCTGAAATGAAGTTGTTTAAGTATTTTATTTCTTCTTTTGTTAATCTAGGCAATTTATATTTTTTGTAAATATTCATCCATTTCACTAAGATTGTCAAATTTATTGCCATACAGTTGGGCAAAATAGCTCCTAAATATTGTTTTGATTTTCTCTTCATTAGTATTGAATTCACTCTTTTCATTTTTGATTCTGGTAATTTGGTTTTCTTCTTTCTTTTTTTAAAATCAAATTAAAATTGTATCAATTTTATTGTTTTTTTTTTCCCCATAAAACCAGCTCTTAGTTTTATTTATTCATTCAATAGTTTTCTTAATTTCAATTTTATTGCTCTCTCCTTTGCTTTTCAGAATTTATGATTTGGTATTTAATTGGGGATTTTTAATTTGTTCTTTTTCTAGCTTTTTTAGTTGTATTCCCAATTTATTGGTTTCTTCTTTCTCTTTTGTATTCATGTAATCAGCATTGAGAGATATAAAACTTCCCCTAAGAACTGCTTTTGTTGCATCCCATATATAAGTTTTGGTATGTTGTCTCATTGTTGTCATTCTCTTGGATGAAGTTATGATTGTTTCTATGATTTGTTGTTTGACCCATTCATTCTTTATGATTATATTATTTAATTTCCAATTTTTATTTTTTACATGGCCTTTTATTGCATGTAAAATTTATTACATCATGTTATGAAAAGGGTGCATTTAATATTTCCACTTTTCTGCATTTTGAGATTTTATGCCCTAGTATGTGGTTAATTTTTATGTAGGTGCAATGTACCACAAAGAAAAAAATATATATTTCTTTCTATCCCCATTCAGTTTTCTCCAGAGGTTAACCATATCTAACTTTTTTAAAATTCTATTGATCTCCTTACCTTCTTTTTTTTAATTTTGTGGTTAGATTTATCTAGTTCTGAGAGGGGGAGGTTGAGGTCTCCCACTAGTATAGTTTTGTTATCTATTTCCTCCTGCAACTCCCTGAACTTATCCTCTAAGAATTTAGATGCTACACCACTTGGTGTATATATGTTTTGCAATGATATTACTTCATTATCTATGGTACCTTTTAGCAGGATGTAGTTTCTTTCCTTATCTCTTTTAATTAGATATGTTTTTACTTTTGCTTTGCCTGTTCTTTAAGGGTAATTAATTTTTACTACAGAGCTGCTATGTCTTATATAATAAAATCAGCTATTCCTCTCCCCTAAAAAATGAACAAAGGAAAACAATACGGACATATAATGGTCTAACTTCAAATTAGCTTTTCTGCTCTTTAATTGCCTTTCTCAAATTCAGTTACTGCCAAAGTATGTCTTTTTGTAAATCAATCACATTTTTTATCTAAATTCTAGGGCACTGGGAAAAGCCTTGAACTAAGTGAGTTGCTGTCAACAGGTAGGCACTCTTGGAAGATTAAGTGCAGATCTCCACTATTTAGACATGCTTTGGAACACTAGATTGATAAATAGGTAGGTAGATAGAGTAGATAGATAGATAGATAGATGAATGATAAACATTCATAGGCATTTATGTACATATTTATATATGTTGTACTTTACATACATACATATGTATATATGTATATAAAGTACATACATATATATATATACATAAATACATACATACATACACGCATGCATACATACAGTCAATGTATCTTGAATACCAAACCTTTGTCTAAGAAATATAATACATTAGTTCCTCCCATACCTCACATTTGATCATTTCTCTTCTTTTGCTAGGTGCATTCATTTTGTCTCTGCATGAACTTTTCAGTTTCACGTAATCAAAGTTTTCCATTTTTTCCTTTGTAATTCCTTCTGTCACTTGTTTGGTTAAGAATAAATAGTTGTACAATGAATATATTCTGCTTCTCTTCTTTTTTTATGGTATGCTCTTCAATATTAAGTTCATATATCCATTTGGAATTTATTTTGTATGGTCTTAGTTAGTCTGACTTCTCTCTGACTGCTTTCTAATTTTTCCAGCAAGTTTGATCAAATAAAGAATTCTTTCCTAAGGAGTTTGTTTTCTGGTTTATTGAAAACTTTGTTATTGAGTTCCATTGTTTCTTATTCTACTTTTCCTACTTTATTCCATTGATCTGTTTCTCTACTTGTTTAATCAATACCAATTGGCTCTGAAGAGTAAAGTTTACAATCTAATTTGAGGTTTGGATTTGTGGTGTTACTTTCATCCCTTCATGCCTCTTTGCAGTATTCCCTTGATATTCTAGGTTTATTATTTTTTTTCTCTGAATGATTTTTGTAATTATCCTAAGAAATTCTGTAAATTATCTCTTTTGATAATTTGATTAGCATAGGATATAGGACTAATGATATTGCTCTTTATTTCTTCTGTACTTTATCTTCTACTGGTTTGGGTATTAAAACTATATTTCACTCATAAAAAGAGTTGACTAGAGGGCTTTCTCAAGTATTGAGAATAATTTGTGCAGTGTTAGTAGTAACTTCTTTAAAAATTTTATAAGATTCTATGAATACATCAGGAAGGAATTAGCCCTCCTTCTCTGAATATTGGCTTTCATCAGGGGCTCTGATACTCCTTTTCCTGAAGAGAATCCTCTGTTTGAAGGTGTAACACTCTCTCAGCAGGTAGTGTTCTCTTTAAACATCAAATCTCATTTCAGACACCATTTCCTATTACAGAATATTTTTCTCCACATTTTAGAACATTTTTCCTTGGTATGCAGTCCCTTCAATGAAAATACATTCTCCTCTTTATTTCCTTCTGTTGTCATCTCACTAAATTTTCTTCCTGCCCCCCCTTTTTTTTTCTTGAGAGATTGGAGCAATTTTTTCCCATTGTTTGACATTTACTTGATTAAGGTACATAACATTATTTACTCTTTCTCTTTGCCTTTTCCATTTTATATATATGCCCTCCAATTCTGTAATTTATCTTCACTCTCCCCCAAAAAAGAAAACAAAATAAAAACCAAAACTAGTGCTTCAGTTTCAGACCTATTCATCTGCTAACCCTCATTTCTTTTTAATTTCTATTTTCATTTTTTCTCCCACTGTCCTTTCAGGAAAAAAAATAAATCTTCTTGTTTTCTTTTTTCCAAAAAAAAAAAAACCACAGGTGTCTTTTTCTAGTTTTTTTTTTCTTTATTCCCCTTGGGACATTTTTTATTGTTGTTTTCCTTTGGTTGCTATTTTTGTTTATCTTGTATTTCTGTTTTCTGAGGTGGTTGTAAAACAAAATAATCTGCTAACTTCAAATTTTCTTTGAAAAAATGTTTCAGATGCATATCTTTTATCAAAAATCCATCTTTTTCTCACTGATAAATAGACTTAGGTTTGCATTTTATGGTACTTTTACTCTTCAGAACACATTATTCTAGTCCCATGTATAGTTTATGATGGGTGTAGAATAATTTTGTTTTATTCAAATTTATTTTTCTTTTACAATTGGAAGTCATTTTCCTCATTGTTTGCATGTTGGTTTATTATACTGTCTTTATAGAAATTATTAAATTTAATCACTATGCTTCTTGGAGTCTGCAGCATGTTTTTGCAGTGTAGGTGACCCTTTATTTTAGTGCCTTCCCTCTGAGATTATCTCCAATTTATCATGGATATATGTTCTTTGTACATAGTTATGAAAATAGCAACAACTACTTTACCTCAAACATAGTTTTTATTTTGGAGAGGTATATGAGGTGGTGAAGTCTGTAATAAAAAAATTTCTAATCTTTCATCTTGTTGGTCACATGACCTGATATAATAGAGTTTTAATGTTATTGACTGAAAAGAGTTCTGCTTAGGTTATCAAACATGAAGAAAAGTTTCTTGTTGGATGTGAAACTTCAGGCACAACTTGAACACTGTATTAACAGAGGATATGGTTCAAAATCTAGTTCTGGTGTATCCTCTCTGTTGTATTTTAATCAAGTATTTTTAATTTGGGGCGATTCAATTTCCTCATTTGTCAAATAAGGGGTTTGAACTAGACGATCTTTTCTTGTCCAATATTCAGTGATTGTAGCTGACCTTTTGTACCCCAGTAACATGTTCCTGTCAAGGTGGCAGTCACATTATTAAATGTAGGAGATTCTTCAAGAGAGAACATCATGAATATGGGCCGTAGTCTCCTCATTAGGATAATTAATTGGCTGGAATAAAGAATGCTTCAGGTCCTTTGTAGTTCTAATCAACTGTGCTTCTATGATTCTAGATTTCACCCAACAGAACAACTACTTTAGTATTGTTAATGTTGTTGTTTGTAGAAAAGTGAATCTTTTGCTTAGTTAACAACTAATTTTAATAAGCTGATTAAATCAGGCTTTTTTGGCACTTAATAGTATTTTATTTTTCCCAATGACATGTAAAAAATAGTTTTCAACATTCATTTTTGTGAGATTTTGAGTTCCATTTTTTTCCTTCCCTTCTTTCCTTCCCCATGACACTAAGCAATCTGATGCAGGTTATACATGTACAATAATGTTTTACATATTTTGACATTAGTATTGTTGTGGAAGAAAAAAGGGAGAAAACGTATGAAAGAAAATGACAAAAAAGTGGAAACAGTATGCTTCTTTCTGCATTCAGACTCTATATTTCTTTCTCTAGATGTGGATAGCATTTTCCATCGTAAGCCTTTAGGAATCATCTTGGATCATGTATTGCTGGGAAGAGCTAAGTCTATCATAGTTGGTCATCGCACAGTGTTTCTATTACTATGTACAATGTTCTTGTTCTGCTCACTTCATTTAGCAATAATTCATGTAAGTCATTCTAGATATTTTCTGAAATCCACCTGCTTATCATTTCTTATACCACAATAGTATTCCATGACATTCATATGCCACAACTTGTTTAGCCATTCCCCAATTGATGAGTATTGCCTCAATTTTCAATTCTTTGGCACTGTGAAAAGAGCTGTTATAAATATTTTTGCACATTTGGGTTCTTTTCTCATTTATATGATCTCTTTGGGATATAGACCTAGTGGTGGTATTGCTGAATTAAGGGTAAGCACATTTTGGCATAGTTCCAAATTGTACTCTAGAATGTTTGGATTAGTTCACAACTTCACCAACAATGCATTAGTGTTCCAATTTTCCCACATCTTCTCCAACATTTGTCATTTTTTTGTTTAGTCATGTTAGCCAATCTGATAGGTGTAATGTAGTATCTAACAATTGCTTTAATTTGTATTTCTTTAATCAATAGTGATTTAGAACATTTTTATATGAATACAGATAGCTTTAGCTTCTCCGTCTGAAAACTGCCTGTTCAATATCCTTTAATCATTTATCATTTGGGGAATAGCTTGCATCCTTATAAATCTGAAAGATGTAGTTCTCTATATCTTTCTGCTTTCCTTCTAATCTTGGTTGCATTGGTTTTGATTGTACAAAAGTTTTTTTTTTTTTTTAAGGCAGTTGGGGTTAAGTGACTTGCCCAAGGTCACGCAGGTACTAAGTGTTTGGTCTGAGGCTGGATTTGAACTCAGGTCCTTCTGCCTCCAGAGACAGTGCTCTATCTACTGTGCCACATAGCTGCCCCTACAAAAGCTTTTAAAAAAATTAATGTAATCAAAATTATCCATTTTGCACCTCCTATTGTTCTCTCTCTTTTGTTTGATCATAAATTCCTCTCTTCTTCATAGATCTGACAATAAACTCTTCTTTGCTCTCCTAATTTGCCTATGATATCATCCTTCATGTCTAAATCATGTAACCATTTCGACCTTTTCTTGATATGGAGTCAGAGATATTGGTCTATGCCCAGATTCTGCCATAATATTTTGCCATTTTCCCAGAAGTTTCTGTTAAATAATGAGTTCTTATCCCAGAAGCTGGAGTCTTTGGGTTTATCAAACAGTAGATTACTATAACCATTGACTACAGTGTCTTATGTACCTAAACTATTCCATTGATCTGCCACTTGGTTTCTTAGCCAGTAATAAATAGTTTTAATATGGCTAAGCCACCTTCCTTTTTATTTTTATTTTTTTGTTCTTTAAATTCCCTGATAATCTTAACCTTTTCTTCTTCCAGATAAATTTTATTATTTTTTTCTGGCTCTATAAAATATATTTTTTTGGGGTAGTGTGATTGGTATGACACTGAATAAGTAAATTACTTTAGGAAGAAATGTCATTTTTATTAAATTTGCACAGCCTACCAATGAGTAATTGATATTTTGCTGATTGTTTAGATCTGACTTTATTTGTGTGAAAAGTGTTTTGCAATTGTGTTCCTATAATTCCTGGGTTTGTCTTAGAAAGTATACTCCCAAATATTTTATCTTGTCTATGGTTATTTTAAATGGAACTTTTCTTTCTATATCTTACTGCTGGGCTTTGTTAGTAATATACAGAAATGCTGATAATTTATATGGATTTATTTTATATCCTGCAGCTTTCCTACAGTTGTTGATAATTTCAAATAGTTTTTTAGCTATTGCCCTAAGATTCTCTAGGTGTACCACCATTTCATCTACAAACAGTGGTAATTTTATTATTCGTTGCCTCTTTTAATTCCTTCAATTTATTTGTCTCCTCTTATTGCTAAATCTAACATTTCTACCACAATATTGAAAGTAGTGGTGATAATGGGCATCCTTGTTTCACCCCTGATTTTACTGGGAAAGCTTCTAGCTTATCCTTATTACAGATAATGTTGCTGATTGTTTTAGTTAGCTATTACTTATTATGTTAAGGAAGACTGCATTTATTCCTGTGCTCTCCATTGTTTTTTAACAGGAATGGGTGCTGTATTTTTCAGTAGCTTTTTCTGCATGTTGAAATTATCCCATGATTTTTTAGGGATTTTTATTAATGTACTCAGTCATGCTGATAGTTTCCCTAATATTGAACCAGCCCTACGTTCCTGGTATAAATCTCACCTGGTTATAGTGTATACTTGATAAATTGCTGTAATTTCTTTGTTAATATTTTATTTAACATTTTGCATCAATAATCATTAGGGTAATTTATCTATAATTTTCTTTCTCTGTTTTAGTTCTTCCATATTTTTGTTATAAAAAGAATTTAGTAGAACTCCTTCATTTATTTTTTCAAAATAGTTTATATATAGTATTGGAATGAATTGTTCTTTAAATGTTTGGTACAATTCACTTGTAAATCTGTCTGGCCTGGACCCCGCCCCCCCAGGGAGTTCATTGAAGGCTTGTTCATTTTTTTTTTCTAAAATGAGGCAAACTATTTTATTTCTTTTTTGGTTAATCTGGGCAATTTATATTTCTGTCAATATTCATCCATTTCATTTGGATTGTCAGATTTACTGGCATACAGTTGGGCAAAATAGCTCCTGATTATTGTTTTCATTTCCGCTTCATTGGTGACAAATTTACTCTTTTCATTTTTGATACTGGTAATTTAGTTTTCCTCTCTTTTTATAAATCAAATTAACAAAAGATTTATCTATTTTGTTTTTTCCATAAAACCAGCTCTTATTTTTATTTATTATTTTAATAGTTTTTTTACTTTCAACTTTATTAACATTTCCTCTGATTTTCAGAATTTCTAATTTGGTATTTAATTGGGGATTTTTAATTTGTTCTTTTTCTAGCTTTTTGAGTTGCATGCCCAGTTCATTGATCTCCTCTTTCTCTGTTTTATTCATGTAACCATTTAGAGATATAAAATTTCCCCTAAGAACTGTTTTGGCTGCATCTCATAGATTTTGGTATGTTGTCTCATTACTGTTGTTCTCATTAATGAAATTAGGGATTTTTTCTATGATTTGTTATTTGACCCACTCATTCTTTAGGATTAGATTATTTTGCTTCCAGTTAATTTTTAGTTTATCATTCCATGGCCCTTTATAACACATAATTTTAATGCAATGTGATCTGAAAAGGATGCATTTAAATTCTCTGCCTTACGGCATTGGAATGTGAGTTTTTATGCCCTAGAACATGATAAATTTTTGTGTTAGTGCCTTGTACCACTGAGAAAAAAAGCGTATTGCTTCCTTTCCTCATTCAGTTTTCTCCAGAGGTCTATCATATCTAACTTTACTAAAATTCTATTCACCTCCTTAACTTCTTTCTTATTTATTTTGTAGTTAGATTTATCTACTTCTGAAAGGGTGAGATTGAGGTCCTCCACTAGTATAGTTTTGCTCTCTATTTCTTCTTTTAACTCAATTTTTCCTCTAAGAATCTGGATGCTATGTCACTTGGTGTATGTATGTTTAGTGTTGACGTTACTTCATCGTCTATGATACCTTTTAGAAAAATATAGTTTCCTTCCATATCTTTTTAAATTAGTTCTATTTTTGCTATTACTTTGTCTGAGGGCAGAATTGCTACCCCTTCTTTTTTACTTCAGCTGAAGCATAATAGATACTGCTCCAGTCTTTTATCTTTGCTCCATACACAACTTAGTGTTTACGTTATTCCCTCTTTGAACAAAATCTGATGACAGTAAGGTTTAGACAATGCTCAACCCCCAACTTTTCCCCCTCTATTGTAATAGATCTTTGGCATCTCTTCATGTGATATAATTTATCCTATTATGCCTCCCCCTTTCCTCTTCTTCTAGTACAATCATTTTTTCTCCCCCTTAATTTTTTATGTCATCACATCCCTAATATAGATACAGTTCTCAAGAATTACAAGAAATTGCATTGGATCTCTTGACTGGTCTAGCCCCAAGTTCCCTAAACAAAATCTACCAAATCAGAAGATTGCAAGTTACCAAAATAACATCCCACCATTATTAAAGGGGGAAAACATCATTATTTTCCTATTATCATCATTGCCAATACATAACATTACCTAAAAGTAAGATTGTAAAATTGTTAAAGTTTTTCTTTCCCTTCAAATTTCAGTTCCTTCTATGACTCAGCATCAAAAACCAATAGCAATACCCATGAAAACAATAAGAGTAATGAGGGCTTTAAAATTCAATTCATTGTCCAGGTTGTACTAGGGGGGATGCCACTGCCGAACAGGACAATGCCATTTAGATGATGATGTAGAGCAGAGACTTTGTAAGTACTTAGACTGCTCTGGTTGTTGTAAAGCCTTTACGAGTGTGATGTAACTACTTCGTTGAGTAGATGAATAGATAGAACCATAAAGAGTGAAGTCTGGACCTACTCAAAACTATGTAGATGATTGGCATGACATGGGAAAAGCAGATCAAGTGGTATTATTTAATGTTTTGTATAACAGAAAGTCAAAATATATCAGAAAAATAGAACTGCTAGTAACCCGTCTACTTGAAAAGCTTCAGTGCACATGACATTGATGGGAGCTAGGTGGCACAATGGATACAAAGCCAGGCCTATAGTCAGGAAGATTAATCTTCCTGATTTTAAATCTGGTTTAGGACACTAACTAGCTGTGTGACCCTAGGTAAGTCAGTTAACCCTGTTTGCCTCAGTTACCTCATCTGTAAAATAAGCTAGAGAAAGTAATGGTAAACTCTTCCATTGTATATGTTTAGAAAATCCCAAATGAGGTCATCAAGATTTATAGTAAATAACAACAACAGATGACACTGACCACTAAAGCAGAAAGACCCAGAGTACTTATGAAATAGACTGAAGATATCTTTGCATTTCTTATGTGCCAAAACTAAGTCATAAGAATACTAGAGACAGATTTTAGTATTAATAGGTAATGGTTTCACCTGACTTTTGTCATTACTATCTCCTGATTTAAATTACCAAAGAATGCACTGCATATCAATATGTGGCAATCATGAAAAACAACCTAGTTCCTAACACCAGATTAGATGAATAACAGAGGAAATTGAAGTGTTGCTTAAATCTGAGAGGGGAAGAGCTCAAGGAATTGAAAGGATTGAAGATCTACATTTGATACAAAGTCTTGTAATGCTAGTTAATAATGAAACAAATAAAAAAAATAATACTTAATATCTGAACTTATTTTAAGGAAGAAATAGTCACATAGAATGGACTTTTATTTTTAATAGTATTTTTTGCCCCCCCAAATACATGAAGATAATTTTTACCATTTTTTTTTTAAGATTTTGAGTCTGAATTTTTCTCCCTACCTATTCTATTTACCTTCTTCATTTCTTTCTTGCTTATTTTTTATCTGGATGCATTGGGTTTTGAAAGGAGACAGTTGAGGTTCCCCACTAGTATAGTTTTGCTGTATATTTCTTCCTTTAACTCACTTAACCTCTACTTTAAGAATTTGGATGCTATGCCACTTGGTGTATATATGCTTAGTATTGATATTGATTCATTTTCTTTTTTTTTAAATTGCCTTTGCTTCTGTTTTTATTATGTTGTGATCACTATGTACCTGCCTTACTGACTTGACTTGACTTATTAGTAAACTGTGGCTGTTGCCCATGAAGTTGTCTAATTAAGAATAGGCAGGCTAATTAAGGCCATTGGTTGAGAGCAGCCTTGCTCAGGCCTTCACAACCAGTGAATCAGATGAAAACATAGAACTGGCCCTCAAACTACTGCAGTTTCTTTATGCTTCTGAGTGACAGCAGTTAAATGGTTAGAACAAGGATTGTAAAGAGTCACACTAAATGAAAAGTTATCTTAGAGATTATGTACATAGAGATGAATTAAAGAATTGGCAGAAATTGTTTCAGTATGTTATAAGGACATGAACAAACATTACTGCATTGGAGATTTAGTCTTTGGAACTTATAAGATGCATGATGGTTATGGGCAAGGAGACTTCTGTGAAAGTATCTGCAGTTTCTAAATTGATACTCACTGTGGGACTCTGGGCAAAGTGTTCAACCTGTTTTTCATGTCAGTCTTCTTATCTTCAGGTCTCCAGAGCAGAGAGGTCATCACTTTTCCATGAAGTTCTCCCTACTTGTCTTCTATGAATATGAGTCTCTGTCAGGTTGAGGCTTTGCTGATCTTGTATTTGTTTCCAGGAATTTCTTCTTGGTTCACATGTTTAGAGAGCTTCTTTTAACTAGTGTCTTCTGACCCAAGTTGGAGTCCAAACTGGAGGGCTCCCTGACTCCCTTGATTCTCCTTCTAACTAAATTTTGAACACAGTCAATTTTTCCTTTCTTTGCCTTCAGACTAGATCCAAAAGGAACTTCTAATTTGTCTTTGGCATTCATGAGTTGAGAAGTCTGGAAACCACCACACCTGCTTGAGATTCAGTCCTCTGAGGCCTGTTCAGGTTCACTGAGGCCTGCGCGCCCACAGCAAGCTGTGCTTCTCTACCTGCTAAGCACAATATACCTTTCCGATCAACCATCCAGGTTATCTTGGTCTGAAAATTTGTTTCACTCTATCTTTTTGTGGGTTCTGTTGCTTTAGGATTTGTTTAGAGCCATTTTTTTACAAGTATTTGGAGAGGTTTGGGGGAGAGTTCAAGCAAGTCACTGCTTTTACTCCAGCATATTGGCTCACCCCTTGATTCGTTTTCTATGGTGCCTTTTAACAAGATGCAGGTTCCTTCCTTATCTCTTTTAATTAGATCTGTTTTTGCTTTTACTTTCTCTGAGATCAAAATTGCTACCTCTGATTTTTTTTTAATATCAGCTGAAGCATAATAGATTCTGCTCTAGTCCCTTGCCTTTACTCTGTGTGTGTCTCTCTGCTTCAAGTGTGTTTCTTGTAAATAGAATACTGTAGGATTCTGATTTTTGATCCACTGTGCTATCTACTTCTGTTTTGTGAGAGTTTATCCCATTAACATTCACAGTTATGATTACTGTGTGTTTCCCTCTATCCTATTTTTTCTCCTATTTGTTTTCTCTCTCCTTTCACTCTTTCCTTTTCAATCAGTGTTTTGCTTCCATCCACCACCTCCCTTGATCTGCCTGCTTTTTTGTCAGTCCTTCCCCTTTACCTAATTTTCTCCCCTCCCACTTCCCTGTCAGGTAATCTAGAGGTTCAGGTGATGCCCATCACTCACCCTTGCATCTTCCCTTCTATTATTATAGGGCTTTTGCACCTCTTCATGTGAAATAATTTACCCCATTCTACCTGTTCCTTCCTTCTGTACCCAGTGTGCTCCTCTTTCTCATCCATTAATATTTTTATGTCATTCCCTCAAATTAACCCTATTCATACCCTCTCTTTGTATACTCCTTCTAGTATTATTAGTGGCACACTTTTTTAAAGAATTACAAATAACCTTTTCCCATGTATGAATGTAAGTAGTTTGGCTCTATTGAATCCCTTATATTTTCTTTTCCCTTTTTATCTGCTTGTGCTTAAGTTTACTTCTGATCTACTCCTTATGAAAGCTTGAAATCCTTTTATTTTATTAAATGACCATTTTTTTCCTTGATGTATTATTATGCTTAAATTCACCATTTAAATGATTCTTGGTTGTAGTCCTAGCTCCTTTGCCTTCTGAAATATCATGTTCCATGGCCTCCAATCTTTTAATATTGCAGCTGCAAAGTCCTGTGTAATCCTGATTATGACTCCCTGGTACCTGAATTGTTTCTTTCTGGCCACTTGCAGTAGTTTTTCCTTGACCTTAAATTTCTGAAATTTGGCTATTCCTTGGAGTTTTTACTTTGGGATCTCTTTCCTGAGGTAATCAGTGGATTCTTTCAATGCCTGTTTTGCCCTCTGGTTCCAGGATATCAGGGGAATTTTCCTTAATAATTTCTTGAAAGATGCTGTCCTCCTTTTGTTTATGGCTTTCAGGTAGTTCAATGATTCTGATATTGTTCTCCTGGATATACTTCCAGGTCAGTTGTTTTTCCCATGAGGTATTTTACATTTTCCTCTGTTTTTTTCATTCTTTTGAATTTGATCAATTCTTGATGTCTCATAGAGTCATTAGCTTTCACTCACCCAATTCTTGCTTTTAAGAAGTTGTTTTTCCTACATTAGCTTTTGTATTTTCTTTTCTATTGGCCCAATTTTACTTTTTAAGGAGTTGTTTTCTTTAGTGGATTTTTGTCTTACCTTTTCCATTTGGCAAATTCTACTTTTTAGGCAATTGTTTTCTTTTTTCAAGCTGTTGATTTTTTTTCATAATTCTCTTGCATCACTCTCATTTCTTTCCCCAATTTTTCTTTTACTCCTTTCATATAATTTTAAACTTCTTTTTGAGCTCTTCCAGGGGTCCTTTCAGGGCTTGAGACCACTTCCCATTTTTCTTTGGGTTTTTCTCATAGGTATTTTGACATTGTTGTCCTCTTCTGAGTTTGTTTCTTAGTCATCCCTATCACCATGGTAGCTTTCTATAGGCAGATTCTTTTTTTTTTTTTTTGCTGCTCTTTTTTGGCCTTTTTCTTCTCTTTTAAATTTGATTTCTGCTCCTCGGATGGAATGGGCACTGTCTCAGGATTTTTGTGCCAGAGATTGTAGGTCCTAGTTGTTTACCTGGTGCTGCACTGTTGTTGCCTTGAGGCCCGCAGGGGACCCTCATGTCTGATGCTGTGCTGAGGAGGTGGATGGAGGGCTGGCTGGCACTGCTGGAGGCCTTAGCAGTCTGGCAGCTTACTTGATGCTGAGCCTGGGTCCTAGTGGTGGTGTCTGAGGTGTGCTGAGGCTGGTGGGGTGTTTCTGTGTTTCCCTGTTCTGGCCACTGGTGCCTGCCTTTTTGCACAGGGCTAAACTGAAGCATGTGGTGGTTTTCAGAGCTGCAGCCTGCCTGTTCCACTGCCTGTATCTACTGCTGATTTGCTGAGGTGGGACTTGCTGCTTGCTTGCTGGAATACTGCTTGTCCTGGACTATGTTTCTCTTTTACCTGAGTAAGACAGACATTTCCTGCCAAGTTTCCAGGTTTCTTGGGCTCAGAGATTGTTTCACCCTGTCTTTTTGCTGGTTTTGCTGTTCCAGGATTTCTTTGGGGGCACTATTTTATAGTTGTTTGGAAGTAATTGTGGGAGAGTTATAGCAATTTACTGTTTACTCCACTGTCTTGGCTACCAGAAGTCAGCTCCACACAGAATGAAATTTTGAAAAGCCTTGTTTTAAAAATTTGATGTAATGAATATGACTAATAGGCTAATGAAAACAAAACAGAACAAAACAGTGTCATTGAAACATTATCTCCTTCTAAACTTCAAGGACAACTATTCTCTCTTACGAGTTAACAGAAATTATATTAAAAGCAGTGTGTGTCATAGGAGGAAAAAAATATAGTTATCAAGGAATATTTCTACAGATAGGTATTGGATAGCACCATGGCTTGAGTGGTTAGAGAAAGCCATTGAAGACTTGTGAAAAGACACTGGACAATCACCTAAACTTCTAAGTACTATACATAGGAGAAACTTTAAATATCATATTGCCTAATTAGGCAAAGAAAACAATGGAATGGAATTAGGAAAGTATAGGAAGTATAACAAATTCTTGAAACTCTTAATCAATACTTGTAACCAAAAGACAAAAAATTAACGCAATGCAAGAAGTCAAAACAACAAAAACAGCAATTCGAAGTGGGAGAGATTACATAAAATCTTAGAATATTAGACCTCTTTCCCTCTTATTTGACAGATCAGGAAAGTGAAGTCAATAGAGGTGAATTAATTTATTCAAGGCACTATTAACTAGTGTCAAAATAAGTGTTTAACTTTCAGGCATTCTTTCTGCTACAGTCCTCCTCCACGCCAGTTTCTATCTATGTTTCTTTAAAACAGTAACCACTCACCTGAGTCACATGTATAAAAATATTTATAGCAGCTCTTTTTGTGGTGGCAGAGAATTGGAAATTGAAAGGATGTCCATCAATTGGGGAATAGCTGAACAAGTTGTGGTATATGATTGTAATTGAATATTATTGTTCTATAAGAAATGACAAGCAGGATGATTTCAGAAAATCCTGGAAAAGCTTACATAAACTGATGTAACATGGAGTGAGCAGAACCACAAGAACATCGTACACAGTAACAGCCACATTGTGTGATAATCAACTATGATCTTAGCTCTTCTCAGCAGCACAATTCAAGAAAATTACAAAAGACTCATAATGGAAAATACTATGCATATCCAGAGAAAGAATAGATGGAGTCTGAATGCAGATTGGCACATAATATTTTCACTTAATTTTTTTTTCACTTTTGGTCTGTTTCTTTTGTAATTTAAAAAAAATTAAATATTTTATAATTTAAATTCTAAAGAAGATTTAAATTTTAATATTTTTTAAAATTTACAAAAGTTTATAATATGACTAATATGGAAATATGCTTTACATGATTGCATATATATAACCTTTTTCAGATTACTTATATTAAGGAGGGGGTAGGGGAGAGAGGGAAAGAGCAAATTTGCAGGTTATTTATTACTGCATAGAAAAGAATGATGACTATAACAAGAATCACTACATGCATCAACAAAATGATTTAAATAAGATTCAGTTACATAAACTTATCTATGTCTTGCAGTAGGCTGGGAGGATAATATTCAAGTCTCATTGGGATATATTACAGTTTTCAGGACTGGTAATTAGCTAATTTTAAATATCCTTTGCACTGTCCAAACAGTAGATTGGAGAAAGCCTGTCTACGAAGTAGACAAAATGGACCAGTTCTTTATTTGTCACGGCCATTCTTTCCAATGCAAATGTTCCCTCTTCCTTTGATGACTATATTAATTATAATGCTGTGCCCTGGCAGTTAATGTTATATCTCCACAGCTAATTAATTAAAGAAAAAGAAAAAAAAAAATAGACAGCAGTCCATTCCAGGTGCAGGGCATCAACTAACTTTGGCTGTATGAGATGTGTCACGAAATAGTAGAGCTGCTTTCCCCCACCCAACTATATAGACAAAACTCAGAATAGCATTTAAATTTCATAGGCCAAAAAGAAAAGAAGGAGGAAGGGAGGAAAGGATGAAAGGAGAGAGAGAGAGAGAGAGAGAGAGAGAGAGAAGAGAGAGAGAGAGAGAGAGAGAGAGAAAGAAAGAGAGGTATGTCGAGGGGAAAAATAAAATGGAAAGAAACACTCAGTTATTAATCATAACCATGAATGTGAATGGGATGAATTCCCCCATAAAAATGGTATTGGATAGCATGATGGATTAAAAAACAGTATCCTGCAATATGTTGTTAATAAGAAACACGTTTGAAGTTGAGACATGCATGCAGAGTAAAGGTAAAAGGCTGGAGCAGAATATATTATGCTTCAGCTAAAGTAAGAAAAAACAAAGCAGGGATAACAATCATGATCTCAGAAAAGCAAAAACAAAAATAAATCTAATTAAAAGAGACAAGGAGGAAAACTACATCTTCATAAAAACTACCAGAGACAATGAAGTAATATTCACCAAATGGTATAGCTTCCGAATTTCTAAAGAAGTCAAAATATTTCCAATGGAAAATACACAGTAAAAATTATACTACTGGGGGACCTCAAATTTCCACTGTCAGAACTAGATAAATCTAATGACAAAATAAATAAGAAAGAAGTTAAAGAGGTAAATAGAATTTTAGAAAAGTTATATGTGATAGGCCTAATTGAGAAAATTGAATGGAGATAGAAGGAAATTTACTTTTTTCTCAGTGGTCAATAAAAATTACATTCTATAAAGGGCAGGGGAAACTTAGATTAAAATTAATTGGAAATTAAATAAGCTAACCCTAAAGAACTAGTGGGTCAAAGAACAAATCATAGAAACAATCAATAATTTCATCAAAGAAAATAACAAGAATAAGACAACATATCAAAATTTATGGAATGTAGCCAAAGCAGTAGAAGAAAATTTAATTCCCTAAATGCTTACATCAATAAAATAGAAAAAAAATAGATCAATGAATTAGGCGTACAAGTAAAAAAGATAGGAAAAGAACAAATTAAAAATCCCCACTTAAACATCAAATTGGAAAACCTGAAAATCAAAGGAGAGATTAACAAAATAGAAAGTAAGAAAATCATTGAATCAATAAACAAAATTAAAGGGTGATTTTATGGAAAAAAATAATAAAATAGATAAACCATCATTTTATTTGATTTAAGAAAAAAAGAAGAAATCCAAATTACTATTATCAAAAATGAAAAGAGTGAATTAACCACCAATGAAGGGGGGGGGAAGCAATAATTAGGACCTATTTTGCACAATTATATTCCAATAAATCTAAATGAAATGGACAAATATTTACAAAAATAAAAATTGCTTTAGATTAACAGAAACAATAAATTACTTAAATAATCCCAGCTTAGAAAAAAAATTGAGCAAGTCATCAATGGACTCCCCAAGAAAAATCTCCAGGATCAGATGGATTCACAGGTGAATTCTAACATACATTTATTGAACAATTAATTCTAATTGGGTAAAAAGGCAAAGAGGTTCTACCAAATTTATTTTATGACACAAATATGGTGCTGATGCCTAAACCAGGAAGAGGCAAAACAGAGAATTTTCCCAATGAATATCAATGCAAAAAAAAAAAATGCTAGCAAGGAGATTATCACAATATGTCACTAGACCATACACTATGGTGAAGTGGGACTTCTATCAGGAATTCAGGGCTGGTTCAGTATTAGGAAAACTACCTACATAATTAAATATATCATTAAAAAAGCAACAAAATCATATGATTATTTTAATAAATACAGAAAAAAAGCTTTTTGACAAAATACAATACTCTTTATTAGACTACCTGAGAGCATAGGAATAAATGGAGCTTTGATTAAAATGATAAGTAGTATCTATCTAAAATCATCACCAAGTGTTATCTATAATGGGGTTAAGCTATAAGCCTTCTCAGTAAGATCAGGGGTGAAATAAAGATGCCAATTATCACCATTATTTTCCAGTATTGTACTAGAACTGTTATCTATAGCAATGAGTAGAAAAAGAAATGGAAGGAATTAGATTAGGCAATGAAGAATCAAAATTATCACTCTTTGCAGATGATGTAATGGTATACTTGGAGAATGCTAGAACAACTAAAAATTATTTGAAATAATTAACATATTTATGATATAAAACAAAACCCACATAAATCATCAGCATTTCTATATATTACCAACAAAGCCCAGCAGCAAGAGATAGAAAGAGAAATTCCATTTAAAATAACTTTAGACAACATAAAATACTTGGGAGTCTACCTTCCAAGACAAGCCTAGGAACTATATGAACACAATTAAAAGACACTTTTCACACAAATAAAGTCAGATCTAAACAACTGGAAAATTGTCAATTGCTCATGGGTAGGCTGAGCCAATATAATAAAAGTGACAATTCTACCCAAATTAATTTACTTATTCAGTGCTGTACCAAACCACCAAAAAGTATTTGATAGAGCTAGAAAAAATAATGGCAAAATTCATCTGCAAGAAGAAAAGGTGAAGAATATCAAGGGATTTAATGGAAAAAAATGCAAAGAAAGGTGACCTAGCTGTACTAGATCTCAAATTATATTATAAAGCAGAAATTGTCAAATCTATCTTGTACTGGCTAAGAAATAGAGTGATAGATTAGTGTAATAGATTAGGTACACAATACACAGCAATAAAGGATGATAGTGATATAGTGTTTGATAAACCCAAAGACTCTAGCTTCTTGGAAAAGAACTCAGTATTTGACAAAAAACACTGAGAAAACTGAAAAAACATGGCAGAAAGTAGGTATAGACAAATATCTTACATCATATACCAAGATAAGGTCAAAATGAGTAGCTACTTTAAGCCTAAAGAATTATACAAAATGCAAGTTAAGAGAGCAAGAAATAATTTACCTATTACATCTATTGAGAAGGCAAGAATTTGTGACCAAACAAGAGATAGAGAATATTATGATATATAAAATGGATAATGTTGATTTTATTAAATTAAGAAGTTTTTCACAAACCAAAACAATGAAACCAAGATTAGAAGGAAAGCAGAAAGCTAGGAAGCAATTTTTTAGCAAGTGTCTCTAACAAAGGCCTCATTTCTCAAATACTTAGAGAACAGAGTCAAATTTAGAATATAAATCATTCCTCAATTGATAAATGGTAAAAGGATATGAATGGGCAGTTTTGAGATGAAACAATCAAAGTTATCTACATTCATATAAAAATGCCCCAATTCACTATTGATTAGAGAAATGCAAATCAATTGGGGAATAGCTGATTAAGTTGTGTAAGAAAGGTGAATTTCAGAAAATCCTGGAAAGACTTACATAAACTGATGCACAATGAAGTGAGCAGAACCACGAGAATATTGTACACAGTAAGAGCAATACAGTATGATGATCAACAATGAATGACTTAGCACTTCTTAGTAATACAATGATCCAAGGCGATTCCAAATAGTCCATGATATAAGATGCTATTGACATTCAAAGAAAGAACTGATAGATCTGAGTACAGATTGAAACCCGTTGTTTCCACTTTCTTACTTTTTCTTTCATTTGGTCTTTTTCTTCTTTCACAATGTGACTAATATGGAAATATGTTTTACATGATTGTCCTTATATTATCTGTATCAAATTACTTGCTGTCTTAGGGAGGGAGTTAGGGAGAAAGGCGGGGAGAAAATTTGGAATTCAGTTTAAAAATGAATGCTAAAAATTTTCTTTACATGTAATTGGAAAAATAAAATACTATTAAAAGATTTTTAATAGAATCTAAACACTTTGAGGTCAAATTGCTAGATGATAAATTCTCTAGCCCAGGGAGAAACAAGAGAATGTTACACATAATGCTAACATCAATTAGACAGTTCCTAGAAGAGGAAGTTTGATTTCATTTGCCCTGGTTGATATGAAAATTCCCTTCCCTCACCACATAACCAGCCCATCTCCTCTTTCTATCATGTAGTTACTTGACACAACCTTTACTCTTTTTATTCTTTGGACATATAGTATAATTTACTCTAATATACCATGAGCCTCTACACCACCATCTGCAGTATTCTTCTTCATTTCTTCAAAGATGTTCACAGAGATAGATGTCAAATTAGTCTTCCTAATGCATTGACCTAACCATGTTGATCCTCTTTTCTAAAAATTCAGTGATTCCCATTGTCTATAGGATAACATAGCTTCTTTGGCCTCACTTTACATTATTCTCTTTCTGGTATTATATTTTCTTTCCAATTTAGATTGATTTTTCCTCTTTATCTCATCCTGTAATTATGTGCAACTATGCATTTGCTCATGTCATCACCCCATGCCTGGAATGCATGTTTTTTAGTCAACCTTATGAAATACTTTCATTGTTTCAGGAAACACATGTGACCAACTCCATTAAGACTTCTGTAATATATGCACATCCTCTAAGGTTAAAAATGATCTGTTTCTTTTTAAATTTCTTTGATACTTTACATTCTATCCATCACTTTACCAATGTCATCATGTCATCTCTCCTGCTATTACCTCCCTTGATCCCTCACTTCCTCTCACATTCCTTTCTCTATGCATAGTAATTAAAACAACAGTAACATTGCTATCAAAAAGTAAATGACAAATCATTTTATTATGGATCAGCACACCATCTCTGCGACTGCCCAGACCGAAACCCTCTTCCCTGTTCACATTTCTCTATACGTAGTGTCTTTCCCTATGGGAGAGACTGCTTGAGGAAAAGAACTATCAGTTTTGTTGTTGTTTTGTTATTGTTGTTATTTTGTGTTTGGACCCCCCAGAACTTGGCTCACTTCCATGTAGTAATTAATAAATGTTCTTTCATTCCTTTATGATAGCAACTTTTCTAAATCTCTCTTTTTCTCCTATTATAGCGTACTTCATGTTATACTTTTTTATAAGTTACACATAAAGACCCTCTCATAAGTTTATAAATGCTTCATGGACAAGAATTACTATTTTTGTATATTCCAACTGAAATAAATTCTACACATAAAAAACATTTAATGAATAATATTCATTATATTTAAATGAATTATCAAGTGTGCTATAGGTGTACAGTCACACTGCTAAAACTGGTTTGATATGGCAACACTATCAAACTTTGTACCATGGTTTCTCCATTTCAGCTCTAAAATGGACAGTTTATCTCAGACCCAGGAGAATTTCCGTTTTGTCACACTGGTCTTGAGGTACAAATACACAGTTTCAGAATGAACATTCCCTGTCCATGGACACCTAAAGGCTGATCTAGAAGATCCCTTGAATTACTCCTATAACCATTTATTATGGCTCCCTTTCCTGGTAGCATTCTCCCTTCCTAAAGAAATTCTCCTTAGTAGCTACTGTCTAATCTAAGGCCTTTTTTCACTGACCTCTCTGATCAGTTGACATTTTTTTTTTCTGGCTAATCTCAAACACACTCCAACATAAATTAGCTAATCCTGCTTTCTGCTTCTCCATCTTCTAAACAGCTCATTTATCATATTAACCTTGTTCCCAAGTTCAAACATCTTGGCCTCCTATCAATCAATTCTAACCAGTTATAAAATTAGCATTTTAAAATTTCACTTTCATAATTGATAAAGTTTTTTGTTAGTTGTCTGCATGAAGCAGAGCTTTAAAAGTTGTACATGACACAAAGTGGAGAGGTATCTATTCTTAAATATTAACTGACCATGAGTCATGCCCCTGGAGTACTATTACTGAGTAACAAATTACAAAGGGTACCCTTTTAGTCTGACTCTTCAAATTGCCTGTTTCACAACCATTTACTTCCAGAAAGATATCATCCAAACAGGCAAGATACAGCTGATTAAGTGAAAATGAGCTGGATTCTTATGTCAGATCTTCCTGGAATCAAGTGGATTTGTACAGAGCATTCACAGAAATGCTCTGCCTGCTTTTCAGTGGACCATGTGGATATTCTAGGGGATCAGCTTCTGGTTTTGCATTATGTTGTAATGAAAATTTCCCAAATTGGCTGCTAAATCAGAACTCAGATTATGAACAAAAGGCTTAATTCACGTCTCCATCTCTGTCCTTCTGTCTCCATGTGTCTCTGTCTGACTCCTCTTATTTCCTCTTTTTCTTGTCTCTCTCTCTCTCTCTCTCTCTCTCTCTCTCTCTCTCTCTCTCTCTCTCTCGCCCTGTCTCTGTCTCTGTCTGTCTTTCTGTCTTTCTCTCTGCCTGTCTCTGCATCTCTGTCTGTGTCTGGCTGTCTTTCTGTCTCTCCCTTTTATTGTTTACCTCATCAACAGGGTTTTACTTCTGTCCACTGCCTCCCTCAATCTACCCTCCCTTCTGTGATCTCCCCTCCTGTTCTTGTGCCCCTCCCCTGTTACTTCCCTATAGGGTGATATAGATTTCTAGACCCAGCTGAGTATGTACATTATTCCCTCTCTGAGACAAATCAAATGAGAATAAGGTTAAAGCAATGCCCCCCCTTTTTTCCTTCACTCTAATAGATCTTTTGTAACCCTTCATGAGATGCAATATATCCCATTTTGCCTCTTCTCTCTTCTCCCAGTGCAATCCTCTTTCTCAGCCCTTATTTTTTTTAATATTATCTCTTCTAAGTCAATTTATAACCATACTTTTTGTCTATTTATACTCTTTTTAACTGTCCTAATGAAGATACATTTCTTAAGAGTTACAAATATCATCTTCCCATGTAGGGATGTAAACACTTTAACTTTATTGAACAGAAATGTTTGTTTATTTGTTCTTTTCCTTTCCTGCTACTTTTTATGGTTCTCTTGAGTCATATTTGAAAATCGAGTTTTCTGTTTACCTCTGGTCTTTTAACCAGAAGTATTTGAAAGTCCCTTATTTCACTGATTCCCTGCCCCCTCCCCATGGTATTCAGAATTTTATTGGGTAGTTGATTCTTGGTTGTAATCCAAATTCCTTTGCCTTTCAAAATATTATATTCAAAGCCCTCCATTTCTTTAATGGAGAAAATGCTAAATCCTCTGTTATCCTGACTATGTCTTTGATATTTGAATTGTTTCTTTCCAGCTCATTGCAATGTTTTCTCCTGGACCTGGGAGTTCTGGAATTTGCCTGTAATATTCCTGGATATTTTCACTTTGGGATCTCTTTCAGGAGGTGTTTGGTAAATTCCTTCAATTATTATTTTACCTTCTGGTTTTAGGATATCAAGGCAGTTTTCCTTGTTAATTTCTTGGAAAATGCTGTGCAAGATCTTTCTTTTTTTTCCTTTCTTTTCTTTTTCTTTTCTTCCTTTTCTTTTCTTTTCTTTTCTTTCTTGTCTTTTCCTTTTCTTGTCTTTCCTTGTCTTTTTTTTTATAGCCATGACTTTCAATTTACATAATCATTCTTAAATTATCTTTCCTAGATCTCTTCTCCAGGTCAGTTGTTTTTCCAATAAAATAGTTTATGTTTTCTTCTATTTTGTTTCATTCTTTTGCTTTTGGTTGATTGATTCTTGATATCTCATTAAGGCATTAGCTTCTATGTGCCCAAATTTAATTTTTAAGAAATTATTTTCTTCACTTACCTATTATACCTTGTTTTCCTTTTGGCCAATTCTACTTTTTAAGGATTTGTTTTCTTCAGTTTTCTTTGTACACCATTTTCCATTTTTTGCATTTCCTTTACCAATTTGTTTATACTTTTTTTCATGATTCTCTTGCATAAGGCTCATTTCTTTTCTTAATTTTTCGTGTACCTCTCTTATTTGATTTTTAAAATCCATTTTGAACTTCACCAGGATGAATTTTTGGGCCTGAGACCAATTCATATTTCTCTTACAAACTCAGTAGAGGATTTTTTGATATTTTGATGTCATTGTCCTTCATTGGGACTGTGTTTTGATCTTCTCTGTCATTATAGCAGCTTTCTATTGTCAAGAGTTTTTTGTTTGTTTCATTTTTTCTCATTTCCAGCCTATTTTATGACCTTTAAAGTTGAGCTCTGCACTTAGGATACAGGGGGCACTGCCCCAAGTTTCTTGCACTAAGGCCAGGAGTTTGGCAACTGGCTTGCTACTCTGGGGACTCTGGGCCTGAAAGTTCATCTGTTATGCCAGTCACTCAGCTTTGTCATATCTGTTGTTCTAGTGCTCTGGCTCTGGTCCAGAATTTTTTTTATCAGAATTTTTTCTTAATTTTTGCCACAGCCCTATAAATTTTCCAGATATATCTGTCTGGGTGGTGACATTATCACATTAAACATCAAACATCAATTCTATAACTATGGATTGTGTTCTTTTTTTTTTTTGTTGCTTTTTGGTAAGGCAATGGGGTTTAAGTGACTTGCCCAAGGTCACACAACTAGTAAGTGTCAAGTGTCTGAGGTTGGATTTGAACTCAGGTCCTCCTGACTCCAAGGCAGGAGCTCTATCCACTGTGCCACCTAGCTGCCCCCCCCAATGGATTGTGTTCATTTTTTTTAAGAAATGTGTGCCATCTGTGATTGCAAATGATTTTAATGAAAGTATAAATAATGAGTGTGCAGATTTTCAGGATGTTTCTAATATACATATAAAAACAGGCAAAGAATACTCTGGGAGTAAAAATCAAAAGAAGGTATTACATTATGACCCTTGGAACTATCATTAGAAGATGTAAAGAAAAAAATATAAAGGAGAGACTTTGTCTATAATTCCTTACATACTACATACTACCACCTACCATAATATAATGTATTGATGTACTTCATTTGGAATCAGAAGATCTGGATTCCAATTTTATCATTGCAACCTAATTATGTGACCTTAGGTAAGCCACTTAACCTCCCTGATTCTGAGTTTCCCCATACAAAAAATAAGGTCACTGGACCAGATGATCTGTAAAGTCTCTTCAAATTTTAAATTTGTGATCATATGAAAGCAGGGTTGGGAAATGGGAAAAAGTATTAAATAAAAACATTTTTTAAATAGTTGGTAAATATGTCAAACCAAAAACAAATCAACTAACATTTTTTAATATCTCACTTTGTGTCAGGAGCTATCTTAAACTCTTTATATCCTTTCTCTCCTAAGGGATATAAAGAAAAGGAAGAAATAATCTATTCCAAACAATGACATGGAAATAACCACATACTAAAAATATAAATACACGATAAATTGGAGGAGTAGTCTCAGAGGGAAACCCGAAGGCTCTAAAAGTAAGGAAGACTGGGAAAGGCTTCTAGAAGGTGGGATTTTAAGTGGAACTTGAAGGAAACGCAGGAAGCCAGGAGGTAGAAATGAGGAGAGTTTTTGACATGGGAGACAGTCAACAAAAATTCCTTAGAGTAGGAGATGGAAAGTTGTGTTCTAGTAGGGCTGATAAAGTCAAAATTCAGAAATAGCTTTAAAAATCTGGCAAGTCAAAATGTCTGAGCTTTAAAAAGAATGCACAGAATAATACTTCAAAGTAGAGCTTGGTAATTTAAAAAAAAATGACAGCTGTGTATATGAGTTCTGTTTCAAACCGAGAGCAAAGATCAATGCTTTGATTTATAAAAATAAATTATCTGAAAATTATAACTCATCTTGATTAATAACAAGTACAAATAACTAACAAACATTTGATGAGAGCTTCCTATATTTAATGTACTCTGCTCAGGCTGGGGAGAGGGGGGAAGACAGAAGTCCTGCCCTCAAGGCATTTATAATCTAGGTAGGGGAGATAAGAAATGCTTTAATAAAATGAAACTAACGGTACAACGCTGAAAGTCGACAAGAGAGAAGTGATGAAGTAATTCATCCTTCAGAGAAGTCAAATACATTTTAAATGAATTAACATTAAATTGGATTTAAGCCACATATATTAAGCATCTAGTAATATAAGGGGATAGTCTAGGCATGAAGAATGCAAAGTCAAGAAAGATAGAGTACCTCCCTCAATGAAACTAGAATCTCTTGGACAAATATAATTATGTGCCCAAGTTAGTAAATACAAAGTATACACAATAAGTTCAAGAAGAAAAGAGTGCTGAAACCATAAGGGGAGGGGAGCAGGCCAAAAAAGTCTAACTTGAGGTAAAACTAAAGAGCATTCCAGACATGAAGGCCACTTGCAAAAAGTCAGGGAGATCAGGCAAGTTCTAGAGGAATAAAGAGTGTAGGAAGAGGAGCAATATGCATTGATTGGAAATGTAGGGGAGAGGCAGATTGTGGATAGTTTTAATTGCTATATGGTTTGTATTTTGTCATTAAGGAAATAAGGAATTGCAAGTTATTTGAACGAAGGGATGACATAGGTATTTGTATCTTAAATCATTGTAGCAGCTGTATGGAAAATGGTTTGGAAAGGAGAGAGACTGGTAGGACAGTGACCCACTAGGAGGCTATTAAAATAGCTTTCTTCCCTGTTTCCATATGAGAAAAAGAAAAACAAAAAACAGTTAGCAAGGCAGGGTGTGGTGACTCATATGGTCTTCAGACATCCACCAAGTTGGCAAGTCTTTGACTCCATACAGGTAGAATTTTTATGCACTTAGATGACTAGGAAGCTGCATCAAGAGAGGCAAAAACCAATCAAGTCCTTGGGACAGCATTGTTCCTTTTAAGTAAAACTATGCCTTGTTGCAGGAACAGGAACTGTGGTCCAATTACAAACCATTTTCATGGTGGAAAGGTCCTAAAGATCTTCTAGAGAAAAATTTCTCCCATTCAGATACTTTCAGGGTTTTCACTAGATAGTCCTCCTGGCATAGGCAAGATTTAGAAAAAAAAAAAAACCACTACAGTAATCCCCCTGCCCTGCCAACATCTCCTAATCACTAAAAAGAAAAAGAATGCTACAAAAACAGAAATCCTAGGCATTTTCTCCTTCCTTCAGAAGGTCCAAGTCTCAGATCTCAACAACCTGGTCCATGAATTGGGTGATGCCCAATTTGCAGTTCACAGTGCATCTAAAAAGGCAAGGAAGTGATGATAAAATAATGAGCTGAAACAACACCAGAAATTTCAGAGACACACCACCAGCACAGTCACAGATTGTCCTTATGATGGAAGGTAGTAAAAATAAACAGGAGCTGCACCAGGAGCATATGAACTATAACATAGTTGATAATACTTTTGACATAGTCATCAATTCTTCATTATAAGTACAATTGAGGCCATCTATAGTAAAGTATCTAAGAGGTCATAAGTTTCTTTTTTGCAGGATCTAAGTTGGTAGCAAGGTTTTCCCAGTAATTCTCTTCACTCAGTATTCTTTAGCTCACCCAACAAAACCACTCCCCCTGAGTACCCCATCAGAAGAATATTATGAAGTCTTGGATGCCTTAGAAGCCTCTGTGGAAGACTTGACCCTTTCTCCTATAGGGACTAAACAGAGATTCTGTCTAACTCCCATATAAGAACTAAGAATAAATACTAAGTTAACTAGGAAATCTTCTGTCTTCCAAGTAAATTTATATTCTCCATAGTTATATAGTAATAACTTCACTTCCCTTATCCTATTGGAACACAAGATATTTCCCAACAATATTAGCACCAAGAACTTTCTGGGAAGAAGTTTTCTAAACCATCACAGAGAAAAGAATGAATGATAATTGAGAGGAACCTGAGCTAGTTCTTCAGGGTTTATGAAGCCCTCTGAGGTAGAAAAGATTTTGAGGTGAGAGAAAATATTTGGTGAGGAAGGAACAAAGAAGAACTGAGTAGGATCAAATGAAACTATGTCCAAAAGGAGTGCATTCTTATTGGTAAGTCTTCCTAGAGATTAGATCCCCAAATCTCTGGACCAGAAAGCCCTTCCCTTTACTAGAGTTGCATTGATTTGTCACAGACATCATTTCTTGGAGTAATACAGTTCATGAGTCAGATTAGAGTAATAAACGTCCAAATAGACATAGCTGGAAAGTTTGTTTTATATCTTCCAGGACTGTAACCTGTTCTGGGCCCCACTTGTAAGGTGAAGACTTGTGGGTTACTTGTTATATGGTTAGGGTGGAAAGAGGAAGGAAACAAGCCGTTACATATCACATACTATGTGCCAGGCACTGTGCTAAATGCCTCATAAATATTATCTCATTTGATCCTCACAGGAACTCTGAGAGGTAGGTTCTATTATAATGCTCATTTTACAGTTGAGGAAATTGAGACAAACAGGTGACTTGCCCAAGGTCATAGAACTAATAAGTGTCTGAGATCAAATTTGAACTCAAATCTTTCTAACTCCAGGAGCAGTGCTCTATCCACTGCACAACCTACTTGCCTCATGGTGGCAATCTATATTTCAAAGTGGGGAATATGATTTCCATAACATTTGAAGAGATCAATAAGTTTCTGAGTTTTCTTCTTATATCATGAAAAAGCATATCAGTGGCTTATTTCTGATTGTCCCTGGAATCCTATTGGTTTTCCCTACCTAATGTGTTCCCCAAAATTTGACTTAGTGGGATAGAACTTGGAATTTTTAAGGGTTATTTCCCTCTCCTTGTCCCTTATATGAACCACTGTCTGAGGTAGGGACCCTTCCCTTAACCCATCTAGCCTGGTAATCATTATGTAATCAGTTTAGTGGTATACCTTAATGACCTTAGGAAAGGCAGCTACTTTCAGATCTTTGAACACCATAATGCGGTAGGATGAGAGAGAGTGCAGGTAGCCCTTGGGAAAGATAGTGAAATTATACTGAACTCTTTGTTAGGTGAAAGCAAGCTATTTCTGACTAGTCTCAGACATAGCAATAGAGTACAGGTAAAAGCACTGATGAGGTCAACAACCCTATACCAGTTAACTTGGCTAATGGCAAGGTTAGGAATAGATTTGGTGATGATATGTTAACTGTCTAGGTTCCTGTATCTGACTATTAGCTAACAGGTACTCAACCTTGACACCAGGATTTGCCCAAGCCACTGACCTCCTGCTCAAATTTTACCTTCCTCTCAGGAAACACAGGGCTCTTGTGAGGAGATCTGGTATATTAAAACACTCTAGATTCTTCCATCTCTATCACCAGTCAAGAAATATCTTTTACCTTTCTAGTGATCCAATATTGTTTAGTGTTAAGTACATGGGATTGTTTAGGTAACTCTAAGTGTTTTTATTTATCCCTACCATGGTAACATGCATACAGGTTGCTAGAGGGACCTATTAAGATAATGAATCTTAAGAGCCTGACATACACCTTCCCTCCGTAGTCTGACTTCTGTCACCTCCCCTTAATGATCAGGTTTTTTTTTTTGGTTGTTTATTTTTTTTTAAAGGTGCCACTAGGAAGTACGATAAATAGAGCATTGGGCCTGGAGTCAGGAAAATCTCACTTCAGATCCAGACACAGACACTTAATAGCTGTCTAACACTGGGCAAGTCTTTTTTAACCATTGTCTTACTCAGTTTCCTCATCTTTAAAATGGGAATAATGAAAATATCTATCTTTGTTGTGAGGATTAAATGATGTGATATCTATAAAGTACTTAGCATACTGTTTGGTACTGTAGGCACTTAACAAATGCTTGCTTCCTTTCCTTTCTTTTGTTCCCCTAAATGGGGCAAGGTTTAGAAGATTCTTTAGATTTAATTGGGGCTAAAATGCCCCTGTTGACCTGGTGATTAATTTCCCTGTACAGTTTCATTAGCATCCCCATTGGCAGGACATCAATTGTCTTCTTATCAATCTTCTTATCCAAAAGTTTCAGTAGCTCCATCCAAATCTACCTCTGGGAAGGGGTGTCATTGAACTCAGCCCACCTTTCAGGGAAGCTGTCTTTGTAACTCTTCCCTTCCCACCTCCATTTTCCAGGTTAGCCATTCACCTTGACACCAGGATTTGCCCAAGCCACTGATCTCCTGCTCAAATTTTACCAGATGATATGCCTATGCCTGAATAGTTGTACAGCAGAGGAGATTCATAGTTAAAGTTTTAAGTCATTACAGTGGGGCTTATCCTAAAGTTGAGATTTAGTTATCCCAGAGGCAGGCTGGTTATAGGGAGTGGGAGTCCATAGGGAGAGGATGTCTAAATCTCACCTATCAAACTGATTTTCAACCCTTCCCTTTCAGAGGGAACTGGCTGCAAAGGGGAATCATCATTATGGGTCTAGATTGGAATAACTCCCCACCTAAGCCACCTAAAAGAGAATAAAGAAATAAAAAATTTAGCTGATTTTGTAACAATAAATGCTTAACTGTTGTCCAAAAGCTGTGGAATTTAGCTAAGAGCATTTCAGTATTGGTTTCATTAAATCACACTCTTAGGAACCATTGTTCTAAACTCTAGTCAGACTAGAAACTCATTATGTTTCTGTTTGAAATTGTCATACAACCTACCTAGCTCCCTGATGTCGAAGATCCACCCACCCAATTCCTGTTCTCTCAGAGGAAGAAATCACCCTCCTTCCGAGATAAGTCTGGAATTGTTTTGTTTTTTCTTTTTCATTTTTTTATTTGTTTTTGTTTCACCACTCAAGGGAATTCCCAACTTTCTCCTTCATGTTCATTTTCATTCTGCTGGTTCGGATCTCAGAAAAATCCCGTGGAATTATACTGTCTGGAACTGGAACTTCTGAAACTGGAAACTTTGGATAGGAGATGAATATTCAGTGGGTTCCTAGCTATGACCTCTCAATCCCCATCCCAATCACAAGAGATTGCTTCACTTTCACTGCCATTAGTTTCATTAGCTGTTCTCAGCTACCACACCTAAAAACTGAGATCTCTCTTTAATTGCTAAATGTGTTGAATCAATTCACTTTGTGTCTTGTGAAAGTAGTCCAATTTCCGCTAGATGGTCTACAATAACAAGGGAATGTTGAACTACATACTTCATTCTTAGCATCAACTGAGTTATTTGCTGTATTAATGAGTACCCACTCCCTGCTCCATTGAGCAGGCTTTCCATAATAACTACAAGGGCTCTCTACAGTAGATATACCATTGAGTTATATCTGTCCACCAGATAACTTCAGCTTCTGTATTTTCTGTGCCCTTACCCAACTCAACCACTACAGGAGCCATGAGACCATCTCATCTAGTTTCAATTACTGACTACACTCATAAGTCATTGAACAATTAACAAAAAAGAGGCTTAATTAAACCTAATATAACAAGGACTTGCAGCAAGGGCACGATGGCACTCATAGATGCGTCCCTCATCTCCATATGGAAGTATCTCTGGCCAGCAGGACATTACCCAAGTTTGAGGGGACCCAACTACAGCATGGATGACCTTAGGTTACCAGGAAACTGCATCAAGGGAAGCAGGGATCAAACAGATTCTAGGTGCAGCTTTACCACATTTTATGGAAAACTAATTTCTATTGTGGGGGTGGGAGGTAGAGAAACTTGCTTTATATTGGTCCTATTACATATATACTTAGAAAACTTAGAAGAATATTATGTATAGTGAAACCATGCAGTCATCCCAAATAGCACTCATAGCTTTGTTCAGGTGACCAGATATGACTCTGGGACAAACAATGAAAACCTATAAATATCTCATCTCTGGGCAACCCCTAGATTTGAGAAGACCATACCTCATGCAAACTGCTCCAGTGGAGTTTGAGCTCTGTCCATTTCTATGAGACTGAGAGAAGCCAGGAAAGCTTCATTTTCTTTGATTTCTTTTAATATTTTATTTTAACATTATTTTATTTTTCCAATTATTTTATATAAAAGCAATTTTTAACATTCATTTTTTATTAAATTTTGAGTTCCAAATTTTCTTCCTTCATCCCTCTTCACCCCTTTTCCTAAGATGGTAAGCATTTTGATGAAGGTTGTATATGTGCAATCATGTAAAACCTATTTCCATTTTAGTCGTGTTGTGAAAGAAGAAACAGTTCCCCAAACAGTTAGTTTGTAAATGGAAACACACACAGACACACACACACACACACACACACACACACACATAGTATATTTGATCTGAATTCAGACTCCATTAGTTTTTTCTCTGGATGTGAATAGCATTTTCCGTCATAAGACTTCCGCAATTGTCTTGAATCATTGTGTTGCTAAGAAGAGCTAAGTCAGTCATAGTTGATTATCGGAGTGTTGCTCTTACTTTGTAGCATGTTCTCCTAGTTCTGCTCACTTCACTTTGCATCAGTTCATGCCAATCTTTCTAGGTTTTTCTCAATGTCACCTGTTCGTCATTTCTTATAGCACATTAGTATTCCATTGCATTCATATGCCACAACTTGTTAAGCCATTCCCAAAATGATGGGAATCCCCTCAATTTTTGAGTCTTTGCCATCACTAAAATAGCTGCTATAAATATTTTTGTATTTTTCTCTTTTTATAATCACTTTGGGATCCAGGATTGGGAGTGGTATTGCTGGAAAAGGATATGCACAGTTTGATTGCCATTTGGGCATAGTTTCAAAATTCTCTCCAGAATGGTTGGATCAATTCACAACTCTACCAACAGGACTTTAGCATCCCAAATTTCCCATATGGTAACCAACCTTTATCATTTTCCTTTTCTGTCACATTAGTTGATATGATAGGGGTGAGGTGGTACCTGGGTCATTTTAATTTGCATTTCTCTAATTAACAGTGATTTAGAGCATTTTAATATGACTATATATAGCTTTGATTTCATCTGAAAACTGCCTGTTCGTATCCTTTCACCATTTATCAGTTGGTGAATGATACTTATTCTTATAAATTTGACTCAATTCTTTATATATTTGATAAATGTGGCCTTTATCAAATATATTTGCTACAAAAAAAAATGCTTCGCAGCTTTTCTGCTTTCCTTCTAATCTTGGATACATTGATTTTGTTGGCACAAAAACTTTTTTAATTTAATATAACTAAAATGACCTATTTTTACATTTTGTAATTCTATCTCTCATTTGGTCATGAAATCTTTCCTTTTCCATAGATCTCATAGCACCTATTCCTTGCTTTCCTAATTAGCTTATGGAATCACTCTTTATGTCCAGATCGTGAACCCATTCTGGTCATATCTTGGTATACAGTGTAAGATGTTGATTTGTAGAAAACTTCCGCTTCTAGGAGCCAAGATGGTGGAGTGAAAAGGTAGTCGCTCTCACTCTCCCCTACCAACCTCTGCAAACCCAGAAAATATCAGGCCAGGAAAAAAAAAACCCTGGAACACCTGAACTAGAAGAAAGACAAGGAGCAGCCGTGCAGTAGCCCAGCAAACGGGTCTCTCAGTGCCTCAGCAAAAACAAGGGGCCCCAGGTGGATAAGTACTCTGCAGCATTCATCTGAAAGAAGGTGAAGAAAACAACCTAAAGGCTTCCTAAAGCCTCGACTTTGCTGATTCCAACATAACACCAGGTGAGCTGTAGGAAGTCTCCAATTGTGAAGAAATCCTGAAGCCCAGGTGGTAGAGCAGGCAAACACCAACACCTGGATCTCTGAGTGCCTCAGTGTGTGTGTGTGGGGGGAATCGGTGGAAACCAGCTCAGAAAACCACCAGCAATCCACCACAAAGTAATCTCCCACTGCATTAGCAGAATTGAGGGAGACAACACTGCAGGTGGCCCCAGGCAGATAAACATCCTGCAGCACCCATCTAAAAGAAGCTGAAGAAAGCTAAAGGAAAGGAAAAGCAGGCAATCGAGAATTGCCTGAAAGTTCAAGCCTTGCTGATTCCAGCCCAACATGAGGTAAGCTGCCAAAACCCTACAGCCTCCAAATGCCAGCATAAGAGGCCCCAGCACATAAAGAAAGTAACCAAGACCTAGGCTCCTAACACAAGAAGCTTGCGTCAGTGCCCTCTGTTCCCCAGCAGGAGAGATCAATCTCTTTAAAGGTCAGAGAATACAGAAGCACCAAGAGTAAAAAGAAACATACCATAGATTCAGATTACAAGAAGAGTGAAGATCAAGACAGAAATTCTGAAGAGGACAACATTGTCAACAAACCCACATCTGCAATGTCAAAAGGGAATATGAACTGGTCTGAAGCCCAAAAAGCCTTCTTAGAAGAGCTCAAGAAGGATTTTAATAGTCAAATGAGAGAGGTAAAAAAGTCCTTCAAATATACAATTGGCCAGTTGGAAAAAAAATACACTGAAGAAAACAAGTCCCTAAAAAACACAATTGGCCAATTGAAGAAGAAAGGACAAAAACTAACAGAAGAGTACACTGAAGAAAACAAATCCCTAAAAAACACAATTGGCCAGTTGAAGAAGGAAGTACAAAAACTAACAGAAGAAAACAATCTGTTAAAACTAGAATTGGACAAATGGAAAACTATGTTCTATGAGAGAGCAAGAATCAGTCAAACAGAAACAAAAAAATGAAAAAATGATGAAAATGTAAAATACCTCATCAGTAAAACAACACCTGGAAAATCGACTCAGGAGAGACAATTTAAAAATTATTGGACTACCTGAAAATCATGATGAAAAAAAGAGCCTGGACAGTATCTTTCAGGAAATCATAAAGGAAAACTGCCCAGAAGTCCTAGAACCAGAAGGGAAAATAACCATAGAAAGAATCCACCGATCACCACCTGAAAGAGATCCCAAATTGACAACCCAAGAATATAATAGCAAAATTCCAAAATTACCAGATGAAAGAGAAGGTGCTGCAAGCAGCCAGAAAGAAAATTTAAATATCATGGAACCACAGTCAGGATTACACAGGACCTTGCAGCTTCTACATTAAAAGACCGCAGGGTGGAACATGATATTCTAAGGCAAAGGAGCTTGGAATGCAGCCAAGGATCAATTACCCAGCAAAAATGAGCATCATTTTTCAAGGGAGGAGGTGGATATTCAACAAATAGGAGACTTCCAAACTTTCCTGATAAAAAGACCAGAGCTCAACAAAAAATTTGATCTTCAAGTACAGGACTCAAGAAGGACTTAAAAAGGTAAATGGGACAGAAATACAATATGTTGTTAATAAGGGGGGATGGGGATAAACCCCTACAAGGGAATATGAGACTTGCAACCCTTGAGAACTGTATTGTTATTACACCTTGTTAAAGGAGTATACATAAAGAGGGTGGATATTAGTTGACTTTGATGTAATGATAAAAAAAATCTAATCAAGTGGGTTAAATGGATCCAAATAAGTGGATCAATCTGATCTTAGAAAATGTACTGAGAAAGGAGGAGGCAGACAAGGGTAAATTACATTACAGGAAAAGACACAAAATCCTATTACAGCAGAGGGAAAGGGGGGGAGCATTGTTTGAACCTTACTCTCATCAGATTTGGCTCAAGAAGGGCATAATATAATCAGTTAGCTATAGAAATCTAACTTGCCCTATGGGCAGTAGGAGGGAAAAGGGGGAAGAAAAGGGAGGGGGGAAAGAAGGGAGGGAAGAGCAGTAAGACTAAAGGGGAAGAAAAGGGAAAGGGATAATAAAAGGGAAGGGACTGAAGGAGGCGTGGTCAAAAGCAAAACACTAGTGAAGGGGAAAGGAAAAAGGAGAAAGAAAAGCATAAATGGGGGAAAGGATGGAGAAAAAGACACAGATAGTAATCATAACTGTGAATGTGAATGGGATGAACTCTCCCATAAAACGGAAATGGATTGCAGAATGGATTAAAAACCATAATCCTACAATATGTTGTTTACAGGAAACACATTTGAAAAAGAGTGACACATACAGGGTAAAGGTAAAAGGCTGGAGCAGAATATATTATGCTCAGCTGAAGTAAAAAAGCAGGGGTAGCAATCCTGATCTCAGACAAAGCAAAAGCAAAAATAGATCTAATCAAAAGAGATAAGGAAGGAAACTACATCCTGCTAAAAGGCACCATAGACAATGAAGTAATATCATTACTAAACATATATGCACCAAATGGTATAGCATCCAAATTCTTACAGGAGAAGTTCAGGGAGTTACAGGAAGAAATAGACAGCAAAACTATACTAGTGGGGGACCTGAACCTCCCCCTCTCGCACTAGATAAGTCTAACCACAAAATAAACAAGAAAGAAGTTAAGGAGGTGAATAGAACATTAGAAAAGTTAGGTATGATAGACCTCTGGAGAAAACTGAATGGGGATAGAAAGGAATATACTTTTTCTCAGTACATGGCACATACACAAAAATTGACCATGTACTAGGGCATAAAAACCTCACAATCCAATGCAGAAAGGCAGAAATATTAAATGCATCCTTTTCAGATCATGCAATAAAAATTATATGTAATAAAGGGCCATGGAAAGATAGACTAAAAAATAATTGGAAACTAAATAATCTAATCCTAAAAAATGATTGGGTCAAACAACAAATCATAGAAACAATCAATAATTTCATTCAAGAGAATGACAATAATGAGACAACATACCAAAACCTATGGGATGCAGCGAAAGCAGTTCTTAGGGGAAGTTTTATATCTCTAAATGCTTACATAAATAAAATAGAAAAAGAGGAGATTAATGAATTGGGCATACAACTAAAAAAACTAGAAAAAGAACAAATTAAAAATCCTCAACTAAACACCAAATTAGAAATATTGAAAACCAAAGGAAAAATTAATAAAATTGAAATTAAGAAAACTATTGAACTAATAAATAAAACTAAGAGCTGGTTTTATGAAAAAACAATAAAATAGATAAGCCTTTGGTTAATTTAATTAAAAAAAAGAAAGAAGAAAACCAAATTACTAGTATCAAGAATGAAAAGGGAAAGCTACCACCAAGGAAGAGGAAATTAAAACAATAATTAGGAATTATTTTGCCCAACTATATGCCAACAAATTTGACAATCTTAGTGAAATGGATACATATTTACAAAAATATAAATTGCCCAGATTAACTGAAGAGGAAGTAAAATACTTAAATAACCCCATCTCAGAAAAAGAAATTGAACAAGCCATTGATGAACTCCCTAGGAAAAAATCTCCAGGGCCAGATGGATTTACATGCGAATTCTATCAAACATTTAAAGAACAATTAATTCCAATACTATATAGACTATTTGGGAAAATAGGTGAAGAAGGAGTCTTACCAAATTCTTTTTATGATACAAATATGGTGTTGATACCTAAACCAGGAAGAGTCAAAATAGAGAAAGAAAAATTATAGACCAATTTCTCTAATGAATATAGATGCAAAAATTTTAAACAAAATACTAGCAAGTAGATTGCAGCAACTTATCACAAGAATAATACACTATGACCAGGTAGGATTTATACCAGGAATGCAGGGTTGGTTCAATATTAGGAAAACTATCAGCATCATTGAGCATATCAACCAAAACCAACAGAAACCACATGATCATCTCAATAGATGCAGAAAAAGCTTTTGATAAAATACAACACCCATTCCTATTAAAAACACTAGAAAGCATAGGTATAAATGGAGTCTTCCTTAAAATAATAAATAGCATATATCTAAAACCTTCAGCAAGCATTATATGTAATGGGGACAGGCTAGAAGCATTTCCAATAAGATCGGGGTGAAACAAGGATGTCCATTATCACCACTGTTATTCAATATTGTACTGGAAACGTTAGCTTTAGCAATAAGAGAAGAAAAAGAAATTGAAGGCATTAGAATAGGCAAAGAAGAAACAAAGCTATCACTCTTTGCAGATGACATGATGATATACTTAGAGAATCCTAGAGAATCAAGTAAAAAACTACTTGAAATAATAAACAACTTTAGCAAAGTTGCAGGCTATAAAATAAACCCACATAAATCATCAGCATTTCTATATATTACCAACAAAGCCCAACAGCAAGAGATAGAAAGAGAAATCCCATTTAAACTTACTGTAGACATTATAAAATATTTAGGAGTCTACCTCCAAACAAACCCAGGAACTCTATGAACACAATTACAAAACACTTTTCACACAAATAAAATCAGATCTAAATAATTGGAAAAACATCAGTAGCTCATGGGTAGGCCAAGCTAATACAATAAAAATGACAATCCTACCTAAGCTAATTTACTTATTCAGTGCCATACCAATCAAACTACCAAAAAGTTATGTTATAGAGTTAGAAAAAATAATAACAAGATTCATTTGGAAAAACAAAAGGTCCAGAATATCAAAGGAACTAATGAAAAGAAATGCAGGGGAAGGTGGCCTAGCAATTCCAGATCTTAAATTGTATTACAAAGCAGCAATCATCAAAACTGCTTGGTACTGGCTAAGAAATAGGGAGGTGGATCAGTGGAATAGGTTAAATATGCAAGACACAGTAGTCAATGACTATAGTAATCTATTATTTGATAAACCCAAAGACCCCAGCTTCTGGGATAAGAACCCACTCTTTGAAAAAAACTGCTGGGAAAACTGGAAAAGAGTATGGCAGAAACTAGGCATAGACCCAAATCTCACACCATATACCAAAATAAAGTCAAAATGGGTTGAGGACTTAGATATAAAGGCTGATACCATAAGTAAACTGGGAGAACAAGGAATAGTTTACCTATCAGATCTATGGAGAATAGAAGAATTCATGACCAAACAGGAGATAGAGAACATTATGAAAAGCAAAATGGATAATTTTGATTACATTAAATTGAAAAGTTTTTGCACAAACAAAGCCAATGCAACTAAGGTTAGAAGGAAAGTAGAAAATTGGGAAAGAATTTTTACAACCAGTCTCTCTGATAAAGGCCTCATTTCTAAAATATATAGAGAATTAAGACAAATTTATAAGAACACAAGCCATTCCCCAATTGATAAATGGTCAAAAGATATGAACAGACAGTTCTCAGATGAAGAAATTAAAGCCATCTATAGTCATATGAAAAAATGCTCTAAATCATTATTGATTAGAGAAATGCAAATCAAAACAACTCTGAGGTACCACATCACACCTATCAGATTGGCCAACATGACAAAACAGGAAAATGATAAATGTTGGAGAGATGTGGGAAAATTGGAACACTAATACATTGTTGGTGGAGTTGTGAAATGATCCAACCATTTTGGAGAACAATTTGGAACTATGCCCAAAGGGCTACAAAAATGTGCATACCCTTTGATCCAGCAATAGCACTTCTAGGGCTATATCCCAAAGAGATCAAACAAATGGGAAAAGGACCCACATGTACAAAAATATTCATAGCAGCTCTTTTTGTGGTGGCAAAGAATTGGAAATTGAGAGGATGCCCATCAATTGGGGAATGGCTGAGCAAGTTGTGGTATATGAATGTAATGGAATAGTATTGTGCTATAAGAAATGATGAACAGGCTGACTTCAGAAAAACCTGGGAAGGCTTATATGGTCTGATGCTGAGTGAAGTGAGCAGAACCAAGAGGACTTTGTACACAATAACAGCCACATTATGCAATGACTAAGATGTTAAACTGAACCCTTCTCAGCATTATGAGGATCTAAGACATCTCCAGAGGCCTCGGGATGGAAAATGCTGTCCACATCCAAAGAAAGAACTATGGAAGTCGAATCGCTCACTTATTTTTACCTTCTGTTGAGTTTTGTTTCATCTTTCTGACGGTTCCTCCTGTTGGTTTTAATTTTTACTTACAACTTCACTAATGTGAAAATATGTTTAATGGGTATGTAAATGTAAAGCCTATGTCAGATTGTGGGCCTTCTTGGGAGGGTGGGGGGGGGAGAGAAAAAGGGAGAAAAAATTTTCAACTCTAGAGCATATGGAAAAAAAAATTAAAAAAAAATAAAAATAGAAAAAGAAAATTAAAAAAAAGTTGTTGATTTGTACATAATTTCTGCCATATTGATTTCTAGATTTCCCAGAAGTTTTTTTCAAATAGAGAGTTATCATCTCAGGAGCTGGGGACTTTAAGTTTATTCAACACTGGATTACTATGATTATTTGCTGCTGTGTCTTGTATACCTAATCTATTCCACTGATCCACTAATCTCTTTCTTTACCAATAACAAATAATTTTAATGATTGCTGCTTTATAATATAATTTGTGCTCTGTAATGCAGGGCCAACTTCCTCTCCTTCCTCCCCCCCCCATTAATTCTCTTGATATCCTTCACATTTTGTTCTTCCAGATGAATTTTTTTATTTTTTTTTCTAACTCTATGAAGTAATTTTTGGGTAATTTGTTTGGTACAGCCCTAAATAAGTAAATTAATTTAGATGTACTTGGCATTGTTATAATAATGGCTCAGCCAACTCTTTAGCAAGTGATATTTTTCTGGTTGTTTAGATCTGAATTTATTTGGGTGAAAAGTGTTTTGTAGAGGTGGAGTCAAGATGGCAGAGTAAAGGTAGGGACTTGCCTGAGTTCTTTCCCCAAACCCTCCAAATTCCCTTAAAAAATGACTAAAAGTTCAAGAGCAGCAGAACCCACAGAAAGATGGAGTGAAAAGAATTTCCAGCCCAGGAAAGAGTTGGGAGGTCAGCAGGAAATATCTGTTGCACCAGGGTGAGAATGGAACACAATCGAGTGCAGGCTGTGCCAGCAAACCCTGGCCCCAGCAAACCAGGGGCAGATTGTGGGAGTGACAGAATCAGCAAGGGCAGTGGCAGTGACTGCTTCTGGAACTCTCAGCTCACAAATGGTAAGGGAGTGAAACAACTGATTAGAAGGAGATTAGAGGTGTCTTTTTTTTTGCTAGCACTGAGGCAAGACTCTTTTTTTTTTTAAAAGGTACAGCTAGGAAGTACAATAAATAGAGCATTAGGCCTAGAGTCAGGAAAATCTCACTTCAAATCCAGACACGGACACTTAATAGCTGTCTGACTCTGGATGTCTTTTTTTAACTAGTCTTACTCAGTTTCCTCTTCTGTTTTGTGAGTAACACAATCAATTTTTCTTCCCTAGAACATATACGTTTAATATGGATATTACTTCATTGTGTATGTCACCTTTTAGGCAAGAGGCTGTTTACTTCCTTGTCTCTTCTAATTAGATATGTTTTTGCTTTTTCTTTGTCTGAGATCAGGATTGCTACCCCTGCTTTTTTTTTTTTTTACTTCAGATGAAGCAAAATATATTCTTCTCCAGTCTTTTACTTTTATTCTGGGTGTCTCTCTGTATCAAATGTCTTTCTAGTCAACAACATTTTGTAGGATTATGATTTTTAATCCTCTCTGCTATCCACTTAGGTTTTTGAGAGAGTTCATCCCATTCACATTTAATTATGATTACTGTGTATTTCTCATCATCCTATTTTTCTGTTTATACTTTTCTTTCTCTCTCCTTTCATCCTGTCTCTGTTCACCCATGTTTTGCTTCTGACCGCTGCTTCCCTCAATCTGCTGTCCTTTCTATCAGTCCCCCTTTTTTTGTCCCACTTCCCTCCTACTTCCCTAGAGGGTAAGATAGATTTCTATACCCAACTGAGTATATTCCTTATTTGAACTAATCAAATCTGATGAGAATTATATTCAAAGCAGGTTCACTCCCTCCTTCTTTTCCACCACTGTAATAGGTCTTTTGCATCTCTTCATGTGATATAATTTACCTCATTCTGCCTCTCCTTTCCCTCTTCTTCCAATGCAATTCTCTTTCTCACCCCTAAATATTTTTTCTGTCATCCCATAAAATCAACAAATACCTTCACCTTCTGTCTATATATATTCTTTGTAACTGCCCTAACAGGTATACAGTTCATAAGAGTTATAATTCTCATTTTTCCCTTGTAGGGATATAAACAGTTTCATCTTATCAAATACTTTATTTTTTCCCCCCAATTTTATGCTTTTCTTTAGTCTTGTATCTAAAAATTGAATTTTTTGTTTGGGTCTGGTCTTTATCAGTAATATTTGAAAGTCCCCTCTTTCACTGAGCTTCTATTTTTTTCCCTGAAAAGTTATACTCAGTTTTTTTGGGTAGTTGATTCTTGCCTGTAATCCAAACTCCTTTGCCTTTTGGAATATCATAGTTCAAACTCTCTAATTCTTTAATATAGAATTTGCTAAATTCCGCATAATCTTGACTGTGACTGCTCCATATTTGATAATTTTCTTTCTAGCTGCTTGTATTATTTTTCTCCTTGACCTGAGAGTTCTGGAATTTGGCTACAGTATTCCTTTGAATTTTCATATTGGGATCTCTTTCAGGAGGTAATTGGCAGATTCTTTCAGTTACTATTTTACTCTCTGGTTATAAGCTATCAGGGCAGTTTTCCTTGATAATTTTCTGAAAGATGCTGTCCAGGCTCTTTTTTTGGTCATGGCTTTGAGTTAGTCCTATAATTCTTAAGTTATCTCTTCTGGAGTTATTTTGAGTTATTTTACATTTTCTTCTGTTTTTTAAATTAAAAAAATTTGTTTTTGGATTGATTGTTGATGTCTCACAGAGTCATTAGCTTCTATTAGTCCAGTTCTACTTTTTTAAGGAATAATTTTAGCTTTTGTACCTCCTTTTCCACTTGGCCAATTCTGTTTTTTAAGGAGTTGCTTGCTTGTTTTTTCACAAGCTGTTAGCTCTTTTTTCATGGTTCTTTTGCATAATTCTCAATTATTTTTTCCAATTTTTCTTCTACCACCTTTATTTGATTTTTAAAATCCACTGTAAACTCTTCCATGAGTACTTTTTGGACTTGTGACCAATTCATATTTCTCTTTGAGGTTTATATGCAGACATTTTGACATTGTTGTCCTCTTCTGAGTTTGTGTTTTGATCTTCCCTGTTGCTGTAGTAGCTTATTATCATCAAGCCTTTTTCTGCTTATTTATTTTTTTAGAAGTGTGTCTAATTCAGCCAATCACATGACATCTTTATCAAATGTCATGATATGGCATCTTTGTTTTTAAGCTTTTATTAATATTTTATTTTTCCCTTTGACCTGTAAAAACAATTTTTAACATTTCTTTTTAAAACTTTGAGTTCTAAATTCTCTCCTCCCTCCCTGGTCACCCCACCCCTTATTGAGAAGGCAAACAATTTGATATAGGTTATATGTGTATAGTAATGCAAAGCATTCATAATAGTCATGTTGTGGAAAAAAAAACACGGATAAAAAACTCAAGAAAAATAAAGTTTAAAGAAAAGTATGCTTCAATCTGTATTCAGATGTCATCAGTTCTTTGTCTGGGATGGATAACATTTTCATCATAAGTTGTTTGGATTTGTCTTGGATCATTGTATTGCTGAGAATAGCAAAGTCATTCACAGCTGATCATCTTACAACACTGCTGTTACTTTGTACATACGTTTCACTTTGCATCAGCCCATAGAAGTCTTTCCAGGTTTTTCTGAGAGCTTCCTGCTCATCATTTCTTATAGTACAATAGTATTCCATCATAATCACATACCACAAATTGTTCAGCCATTCCTCAATTGATGGGAATCACCTCAAATTTTAATTCTTTATGTCCAGAAAAGATCTGCCACAAATAATTTTGTACATATAAGTCATTTTCCTTTTTGCTTTTTATCTCTTTAGGACTACAGACCTAGTAGTAGTATTGCTAGGCCAAAGGATATGCTTGGTTTTATAGCCTTTTAGGCATAGTTCCAAATTGTTGTATAGAATGGTTGAATCAGTTCACAACTCCAGCAATGGTGCATTAAAGTCTCATTTTTCCCATGTTCCCTTCAACATTTGTCATTTACCTTTTCCGTCCTATTAGCCTTTCTAAGAGATATGAGGTAGTATCAGAATTGTTTTAATTTGCATTTCTCTAATCAATAGTGAGAATATTTTTTTATGTGGTTATAGCTTTGATAACTTAATCTGAAAACTGATCTTTTTTTTTGGTCATTTATCAATTGGGAAATAGGTCTTCTTTTTATAAATCTGACTCAGTTCTCTATATGTTTGAGAAATGAAGCCTTTATCAGAAACTTGCTTCAAACTTTTTTTTTTCACAATTACTGTTTCTAGCTGTATTTTCCCCCATTTTATGCCCCCACCCTTGTTTATTGTATTCTCTCTCTCCTCTCCTTTCACCCTGTCCCTCCTCAAAAGTGTTTTGCTTCTGACTACCCCCTCCCCAGAATCTGCCCTCCTCTTACCCCTTTTCCTCTTATTTTCCTATGGAGTAAGATGGATTTCTATACCCAACTGAGTGTGTGTGTTATTCCCTCTCTGAGCCAATTATGATAATAGTAAGGTTCACTCACTCCCCCTCGCTTCCCCCCATATTCCCTTCTATTGCAAAAGCTTTTTCTTGCCTCTTTTATATGAGATGATTTACCCCACTCTACCTCTCCCTTTCTCTTTCTACCAGTACATTCCTCTCTCTCACTCCTTAATTTTATTTTTCAGATATAATTCCTTCATATTCAATTCACACCTGTGCCCTTCATTTATATATGCTCCTTTTAACTACCCTAATAATCAGAAAGGTTTTAAGAGTTACAAATATCATCTTCCCAAGTAAGAATGTAAACAGTTTAAACTTAATAAGTCCCTTATGATTTGCCTTCCCTGTTTACCTTTTTATGCTTCTCTTGAGTCTTGTATTTGGAGGTCAAATTTTCTATTCAATTCTGGTCTTTTCATCAAGAGTGTTTGAAAGTCCTCTACCTCATTGTATGTCTGTTTTCTCCCCCAAAGAATTATATTAAGTTTTCCTGGGTTGTAATCCTAATTCCTTTGCCTTCCAGAATATTATATTACAAAGTTTCCAATTCCTTAATGTAGAAGCTGCTAAATCTTATGTTATCCTGATTGTAGCACCATGATGCTTGAATTATTTCTTTCTGGCTGCTTGAAATATTTTCTCCTTGACCTGGCACCTCAGGAATTTGGCTATAATATTCCTGGGAGTTTTTCTTTTGGGATCTCTTTCAGGAGGTGATTGGTAGATTCTTTCAATTTATATTTTACCCACTGGTTTTAGAATATCAGGGCGGTTTTCTTTGCTAATTTCTTGAAAGATGATGTCTAGGTTCTTTTTCTGATCCTGATTTTCAGGTAGCTCAATAATTTTTGAATTATTTCTTCTGGATCTATTTTTCATGTCAGTTGTTTTTCCAATGAGATATTCCACATTTTTGCTGAGGTTGGGGCTGTGCTGGTACAGCCTTGTGCTGGACTGTGCTTGGCTCTCACCCAGGTGTAACAGACCTTTCCTGTTGACCTTCTAAGTTGTCTTTGGCTTCTGTTGACTGAGAGGTCTGGAAACTGCCACTGCTGCCAGTGATTCAGTCATCTCTAGGCCAGCTCCAGGTTTGCTGAGGCCTTGTCTGGGTTCCTGTCTCATTCTGGTATAATAGATATTTCCTGCTGACCTTCTTAGTTGTCTTGGGCTAGAAATGTGTTTCCATATTTTTGTGGGTTCTGCTGCTCTAAAATTTGTTTAGAGTAATTCTTAAAGGTTTTTGGAGGGGTTTGGGGGAGAGCTGAGGCAAATCCCTGCCTTTACTCTGCCATCTTGGCTCCATTTCTGTTTATTGTTATTTTTTTATTTTTTATTTTTTATTCATTTATTCATTCATTCATTTATTTATTTATTTGTTTGTTTGTTTATTTATTTATTTTTATCATTTTCAACCTATTTTGTGACTTTTAAAGTTGAGCTCTGGTCCTGAGGTTCAGCGGGAAATGTCCCAAGCTTCTTATGCTAGGTGCCAGGGAGTTGGTCACTGGCTTTCTGAGCCAGTGCCTCTGGGGTTGGCAGTTTGACTAGCATAGTCCCCAGTGTAGTTTATGTGGCTGCACTGGGGTTTCCTGGACTGCCAGGCCTGAACTGGGAGCCTCACATTTGGCTTGCTGTTCTGCTAGTCTGCTGAACTGAACCATAGGACCTTTGCTGCTTATCTCTACTGGGGCTAGGAGTCTCTCACTGGCTTGGCAGGACACAACCTGTGATGGGATTCATTAACCTTTTATACAAATGAGGCAGAATTTTCTGCAGTCCTAAGTTATCTTGGGTTGGAAAATTGTTTTACCCTATCATTTTGTGGGTTCTGTTGCTCCAGAATTCATTTTGATGTGTGATTTAAAGTTGTTTCTGAGAGAATTTGGGGAGAGCTCAGGCAACTTCCTATTCTTTCTCCACCATCTTTGGTCCACCTCTAAAGCTTCATTTTAGCCAGGTTTTTGAGCAGTCATAAACTCTTTGCTTCCATGAGTATCTCTGATCTAATTTTGTATTTTTATTTCGGTAAGCCTTAGTATTGTCAAGGGAAAACAAAACACAACAAAACAAAGCATGCATTCATTTTATTTTTTGAATATTCCAAAAAAGGGCCCAGCAAAAAAGTTAAACATATTCAAACTCAACTGTAAAGCACTTTAGTGGAATATAGGAGGATAACTAATTATTGCAGCAATCTTATCTGACAATAGATCAAAAAATCAGTTTAAGGGAAAACAAGTCTTCAGAGAATATAGTGTGGACTTCTAGTAAGGCTGTCATCATGAAATGTTCCAGCTACATCCAGCTCCCTTCACAATGGAATGAGATCATCTATGCAATGTTGAAGGATAAAAGGATGGATTAGAAAACAGGGTTCAACAATTTGATATTTGTTTGTTTACAGGAAATGTATTTGAAACCTAATGATTTACAAAGCACTAAGATGAGATACCGGAGCAGAAATCATGTCAGCTAAATTTATAAGAAACAAATAAATATGTAAGCAAACAAACAAACAAATAAAAGTGATAAACATGTTCTTTACCAAGGCAACACTAACAATGGATGTGGTTAAGAAATAATTAGCAACATGCAGGGGAAAAATATGTATACTTAAAGGTACTATAGATGATGAGATAATATCAGAGAGTTTTTTGTGATACCCATATAAGCCAGATTATGCCAAAGCATTTTTTTTCCAGCCAAAGACAAGGTTTATTAGAACATCCATCATATTGGGCAGACTCTTAAAGAGTCTGAATATTAGTGAGCTGTTGGCTAGATTTTAAAAATCTGAGCTATTGGCTGGATTTTAAGAATCTAAGCAGTGGCTAGATTATAAGAATCTGAGCATCTTAATGGAGAGAAGATGGATCTTATATACAGGAAGACTATGGGAGGGATCTGGGAGTGGCCAAGAAATCTATGAGGTAATACAACTCAAAGGACCTGGACCATGTGGCCAAGGGAGAATGGAGTCTAGATAGGATTAAGGGTGGGAAGTGGCCAGGGACCATAGGGAGGCAAGACAATGGAGGGCTAGGCTAGGTTAAGGATAACAAAGAATTGGCAGATTGGGTGTGGCCACAAAGTAAGGCCAGTGGATGATTATAACTTCAGCCAGAGATTTGGCCATATGAGAAAGTTCAGGGTTTTTCCTTTCTGGGGTCCAGATCCCAACCCCATCATTCCCCCCTCAAACAAATGGGACACAAATTCTTTTGGGGTAAGGGGTGAAGGTCTTGGTTTCTGAAACTCTTTCCTGCTGGTAAAGGGCATAAAGTTGTCCCTTGAGTGGAACCAAGCATCCAGGGGATGATGGAGGGATATTGGGTGGTACCCACTTTTTACTACCAACTGTAAGTGAATGGCCTGTAGTCTGAAAGATACAAATCTGACAGAAAAGACTGTAAGGCCCAGATATGACAGGATAAAACATCCTTAGCTCTGTTTGGATTCAGATAATTCAGTTTGCCAACCATGCAGTATCAAATCCACCTCATTGCCAGACTCTAGAATAGCCAGATGGGTAACATTCCTTTTCAAAGGAACATAATGGGGAAACTGAGCCAGGGGGAGCCCATATTAGACTGAGGCTAAAATTGTCCTCTCAGCTTTTCCCAATGCTGACTTCCCACCAGTATCATATTCTCTTCGAGTAGTTTGTGGCATTTCTCTCAGATTGTGGATTATTGATTATCAGTGAATTATCATGATCCATCAGACAACAAAATAAAACTGCATGAGCTTTTTTGACTTCAGACATCAAGTTTCACTAATCACAGCTTAGGAAAAAAAACTTTTCCAGGGTTTATATCTCAAATTAAAATTGTCAGTCATTACAGATTTCTATATACTTGCAAATTCTCAGCAAGCCATAACCCAAACAAGCTTTTCAGCAAGGTTACACATTAAAATAACCAACAATAGCCATTTTTTTAGTGGTAACCAAATTATGAAAAGTTGCTTGACATAACTGATACAAAAAATTCACCAATTTGGAGCTTGAAACAAACTCATTACCAGTCAAGTGACTTCAATTTTGTTAAATGCATTTCCAGATTTCTTTACACAGAGAATCAACATCTCATTAACAGTTAAAACTACAACTTTAAAAGAGCATGCTTACCCAAGTTCAGAGGCTAGCTTCTTTACCTTGAGCATGATGTGCTGAACCTGGGTGGTGTTTCCAGGCAAAGGCTGCCCTAGGGCCCAAGGCCATTGCTGGGGTTGGGTGTGTACACTGTAGCTGCTGCCCCTCCCTCCTCTCCTTTCCCAGGTGGGGAAGGGTAAAATAAAGGTGAAGGGAAAAGGGTAAAACTCTCTCCTCCTGTGAGAGAGGTTAACAGATACCTTCTTGACTCAAGGGAAAGGAGTGACCAGGGTTGTAAGGAGGTGTTTCAAAACTCCTTAGTGGGGGACAGCTAGGTGTCACAGTGGATAGAGCACTGGCCCTGAAGTCAGCAGGACCTGAGTTCAAATCTGGCCTCAGACCAAACACTTGATACTTGTTAGCTGTGTGATTCTGGGCAAGTCACTTAATCCCAATTGCCTAAAAAACCAACCAAACAAAAAAACCCAAAAAGCTCCTTAATGATCAATCACAAAGCCTCTAGAATCTGCCAAGGTATCTTTAGCTGTTCTAACTTTTCTCTGTAACCTCCATGAAGGAGAATTCAGGAGTGTAGAGGAAAGGGAGTAAGTAAGCCTCAGGGAACCAAAAAGCAACTGCAGTTTTCCCCAATTCTCTAGCATTGAGAGAACTGTCAGAATTGGGCATACGCTTCTGGATAGGGCATCCATCCTTGTCCTCTATGCTGCAGTAGGTGTACCTAGATCCATGGCCCAGTGGACCTAGAGCCTGAGAGTGTCAGTCTGAGTGCCAGACAGCCTTGTAATTGTCTGCCTGAAAAGCAGCTCCAAGCATTGGTGCTTGGAGAGCAACCTCAACTGCAAAGCAAGAAAGGTGGGGTAGGCTTACATACCTTCCAGTCTCGGCTGGAGAAGAACTTTAGGTTAGGCAGTTTCCCTGTACAGGCCACCAAAATGTTGAAGTTTAGGGGCTTAGGGGTACTGGGACCCCAAGATCACAACACACGGATCCTATCTGAAAGAATTCGACCCAAGCCTTCTTTCAGCCAAAGACAAGGTTTATTAAAACATCTGTCATACTGGGCAGACTCTTAAGGAGCCCGAACATTAGTGAGCTATTGGCTAGATTTTAAGAATCTGAGCTATTGGCTAGATTATAAGAATTGAAGCAGTGGCTAGATTTTAAGAATCTGAACATTTGTCTAGATGATAAGAATCTGAGCCCCAAAGCATTTTTACAAGAAGAAAAGTAAATAGGCACACAATGAAATAGATTATGAGTGATCCTATAGATTTAGCATTTCTATTTGACTAAATTCTCCTTTTTTCTTTACTTTTTCTCTCAATTTTCTTTTGAATATTTGCATTTCCTTCTTTGTCTTGCTTTAGGCCTTTGGCAGCTGTCATTACTATTTAGCTTCATTTTTTTTTTTTTTGAGGAGGGCTAAACAAAATCAGGGAGTTAGGGTGAAATACTATCTTCACTTAGGGAAATCAAGAACCCAAATGGAGGCTCTGACAACTAAAGTGTCCTATGTAGGTTCATGGTGCTGAAAAAATTCTATTTTTACCTTCTAATTTTCTTCCATCTAGCTGGAAATCAAGACACTTTTCTATCAGTTACCATACTCATCCAACATGGTACCCATTCTTCCTTTCTTTTATATGCAAAGGATGGAGATAGGGATGGGGACTGTCATAATACATGACTGTTTGTATTTCTGCAGTTGATGTATTAAATCTTGGTGTCATCAATAAATTGAGATGCTCTGTAAACCTCCATGTGTGCAGTTAGGAGTTCAGGTTTCAAGAAATTATAGTCCCTGACTCATAGTGTAGTTGGATAGTGTGCCTATAGCTACCCCTCTTCATAACAATAAGTTCAATCCCATTCTGTAAAAGTCCCTTTCATGGAAATAGCTGCAAATAACTTTGTTTTTTACTATTCATGTACCATAAGCTTACACAGTACTCTTCAGTTTTGAGAACAACCTCCCCAGCTGAAATAATTCTCCCAAATTTTCTGACTTTGTTCCCCCTATTCACCACAATCAAAAAGAAGTCTTCCCCTGGTATGTACTCAGGACAATGAGCCAGCCAGCTCCTTAAGAATTAACAAGTCCTGTATTAAATCAGACATATAGTATTTGACATAAATAACTCAAATAAATTGCTTCAGCCTCAGTCAAATCCCAATGTGTCTATATCAGCCTTCATGAAGGTTTGATGAAGCTGCTGTTATATTCAGATCAGGCACCCCCAATAACCATTTTCTGGGTGTGTACCCCTTACATTAGTATGTCAAATTCTCCCTAGACTATGCAGAGAAGGGCAAGGTTAACACATATCTATAATCCATTTCACTTTCAACCACTAAAATAGTGATCTTTACAAGGGCACATCGCCAGTACGTGAAAAGGCAGATGGCAGGTATTAGGTAAGACAATTTCAGTGTTTGCAAATGTGCTGGGGGGGAAAGTGGGGGAAGGCAGAGAAAGATAAAGGGAGGGAGAAAGGAAGGAAAAAAACCTGACATTCTCTTATTCTCTTTAATACAATAAAAGAGAAGAGAAGGCCTATTAAAAGCTTAAGCAATGCTAGGGAAAGTAGATTTTATGAATTTTAAATATTCTAATTGCTCCATGGGGTCCGGACCAACACATAACTTTAAAGAAAAGAACAGCCCCATACAGAATAGTCCGTGAGATCTATTAAGAGGAAAAAAAATATAGATTTCTCTGTTACAACATAGTACCCTACATGAAAAAGAAACACTTTTAGCTTTTACATCAACACTACAAATAAGCCTATCTTTCATTTATGAATAGCTAAACCTATTTATTCATATCATTATTTGTTTTATTAGTAACAATAGGCTCTTTGCTCATACAACAGAGGATAACAACAGCAATGGAAGCAATCGCTGAGAAAAATGTAGGCTATATATAATACTGCATGTCTGGGCCATGCATTAAGGGTAATTGCAACAAATTGCCACGGCCCTGGAAATCAAAGTTTCATCCTTGGGTTCTGGGAAGAAAGAGACAATTTCTCAAACTCATTTTCTCCTTTTCAGTGAAAGAAAATCTTCAGTAATTTGTCCACATCATATAAACTTATTTAACAATCAAAAATGTTAAAGTCTTTTGCAGATTTCCATGTTAATAGAATTAGCCTGTTGTGTAATTACACCCTTTTTTTTTTAATGGAGTTTCTTGTTCTATGATTATACCTTCTGCAGAAATTGTCTCCAGGGCAGACAATCTTAGAACCCCTATTAGTGGTAGAATCCATTATCAGAACTGCATTTACCATTCTGGTTATTTCATCCCTGAAGGAGTCCATAAATTGTTAGAGTCACACAGTGAGCTTTCGCTCTTCTGCTTTCTACCTATTAGTCTTTGATTGAATATTAGCCCTTGGAATAAATCCATATTTGGAAATTTCATGCCAAGTAAAAAAAACAAAAACAAAAACAAAATAAAGAAACTATCAACCATGACCCACACTTACTCCTTTTAAAAAGGTCAAGAAAGAAAATGAAGGATGTTCATGCCAAGTATATTTACTCAGAAGCAAAATCTATCACTCTACTAAAGTCTACTTTATTCTGCCATTATTCCTTCAGATATATAATGAATATCTTTGCTTCTGTTTAGCCCTTTTGGAATAATCCAAATGTTTTCTATGCCCCACAAATATAGAAGAATCCAGTTTTAAGTAGAAAAGAATTTCACAGGCTATAAATCCACATAAATCAACAAAGCCCAACAATAAGAGATGGAAAGAGAAATTTCATTTAAACTTACTGTAAAGTCTACCTACCGGAACAAATCCAGGAACTATATGAACACAATTATAAAACACTTTTCACATAAATAAAGTCAGATCTAAATAATTGGAAAAACTTCAATTACTCATGGGTAGGCTGAGCTAATATAATAAAAATGGCAATTCTATCTAAGCTAATTTACATATTCAGTGCCATACCAATCAAACCACCAAAAAATTATTTTATAGAGTTAGAAAAAGTAATAACAAGATTCATTTGGAATAACAAAATGTCCAGAATATCAAGGGAACTTTTGAAAAGTAATGCAAGGGAAGGTAGCCTAGCTGATCAGGATCTTAAATTGTATTATAAAGTAGCAATCATCAAAACTGCTTGGTACTGGCTAAGAAATAGAGTGGTGGATCAGTGGAATAGGTTAAGTATACAAGACTATAGTAATCTATTATTTGATAAACCCCAAGACTCCAGCTTCTGGGATAAGAACTCCCTCTTTGACAAAACTGCTGGGAATACTCGAAAAGAGTATTGCAGAAACTAGGCATAGGTCAAAATCTCATACATATTTCAAAATAAAGTCAAAATGAATTCATGATTTAGATATAAAGGCTGATAACTGTAAGCAGACTGGGAGAGCAAGGAATAGTTTACCTATCAGATTTATGGAGAACAGAAGAATTCATGACCAAACAGGATATAGAGAACATTATGAAATGCAAAATAGATAACTTTGATTACATTAAATTGAAGTTTTTGCATAAGCAAAGCCAATGCAGACAAAATTAGAAGGACAGTAGAAAATTGGGAAAGAATTTTTACAACCAGTCTCTCTGATAAAGACCTCATTTCTAAAATATATAGAGAATTCAGTCAAATTGATAAGAATACAAGTCATTCTCCAATTGATAGTCAAAGGATATGAACAGGTAGTTCTCAGATGAAGAAATTAAAGCCATCTATAGTCATATGAAAAAATGCTCTAAATCACTATTGATTAGATAAATGCAAATCAAAACAACTCTGAGGTACCATGTCACACCTATCAGATTGGCCAACATCACAAAACAAGAAAATGGGAAAATTGGAACACTAATGCATTGTTGGTGGAGTTGTGAAATGATGCGACCATTTTGGAGAGCAATTTGGAACTATGCCCAAAAGGCTATAAAATGTGCATAGCCTTTGACCCAGCAATAGCACTTCTAGGGCTGTATCCCAAAGAGACCATACAAATAGGAAAAGGACCCACATATACAAAAATGTTTATAGCAGCTCTTTTTGTGGTGGCAAAGAATTGGAAATTGAGAGCATGCCCATCAGTTAGGGAATGGCTGAACAAGTTGTGGTATATGAATGTAATGGAATACTATTGTGCTATAAGAAATGATAAACAGGCTGACTTCAAAAAAAAAAAAACTGGAAAGACTTGTATGGTTTGATGCTGAGTGAAGTGAGCAGAACCAGGAGAATATTGTACACAGTAATAGACATGTTGGGTGATAACCAATACTGATAGGCTTAACCCTTCTCAGCAGTACAAGGATCTAATACATCTCCAAAGGCCTCATGCTGGAAAATGCTATCCACATCCAAAGAAAGAACTATGGAGTTTGAATGCAGATCAAAGCATACTATTTGCTTTTTTTTTTTCTTCTGTTGTGTTTTGTTTCCCCTTTCTGGTGGTTCCTCCTTTTGGTTCTAATTTTTCCTTACAGCTTCATTAATGTGAAAATATTTTTAATAGGAATGTATATGTATAGCCTATATCAGATTGCGCCATCTTGGAGAGGGAGGTGGGGACAGAGGGGGAGAAAAATTTAAAACTCGAAAGCTTATGGAAATGATCGTTGATAAATCAAAATAAATTAATTTAAAATAAATAAATAAAATTTTAAAAAAATTAAAAAAAAAGAACTTCAGAGTTTTCTTGAGGACTTTTTCTTGAGGAAGGGGAAAACCATCCCATTCCATGTTTGGATAATTCTAACTTCTAAAAAAAAAATTCCCCCTTATATCACAACAAATTCTGTCCCTCTGCACAGTTTAGCCTTTCCTTATTTTTTGATATGACCTCAGGAACTAAACAGATCATCTCTAATCCTTCTTGCTATGGCCCTTTGACAAATGGAAAATAGCTGTCGTTATCCTACTAAATCTTCTCTTCTTTATACTAAACTTCCCTGTTTCCCTCAGCCAATATTTATCTGAAATGAGCTTGATGTTCTTTACTATATCGGATGGCCTTCATTGTTTGGCAATCCCAAGTTTATCAATGCTCTTTCCAAAATACTATAAACATCATCAAATCCAATAGGCAGTAATGTGCAGTGGTTAGAATGCTGTTTCCAGAGTCAACAAAATGTAAGATCAGATTCAGCTTCAGATACTTATTAAATGGAGGACCTTGGGCAAATAACCTCTATATGCCTCAATTCAGAATTAGTCTAATATGAAAATTATTAGCACATATCTCCCAAGATTGCTACGAAGATCAAATATGATTATACATGCGTATATATGTATATATATATACATACATATATAATCTCACTTTGTAACCCTTAAAGTGCTATATGCATAGTAACTGTTATCATCATCATCATTGTATTCCATATGTCATCTCACTGAACAGTGTTACAAAATGGCAATCAATCGTTCAGCCAAATAATATGTATTAAGTTAACATCAGGCTTTGTCCTAAGAAATAATGATACAAAGAAAGGTAAAAATAGCCCCTGCTCTCAAGGATCTCAGTCCAAGGGGAGAAATATCATGAAAATTTCCAAGTACCAAAAAAAAAAAAATACAGGACAAATTGGGTGCAGTCCCAGAGAGGAGGCACTATGAGAAATGAGGACTGGGAAAGACTTCTTTCAGTTACTTAGTCAATAAACATCAATTACATGTTTACTATGTGTCAGACATGATGCTAGTGCTGGGATGCAACAGAAGACAAAAGACAATCCCCATATGAACTTTACAAGTTTTGGTTCATGGTAATTTTAAGATATCTTTTGGGCATCTAGTTTGAAATGCAGCTGGAAATGCAAAACTGAAAGACAGCAGAGGGATTTGGGCAAGATAGGTAAATTTGAAAGCCTATAGCATGGAGATGGTAATTAAATCCTTGGCAGCTGATGAGATTACCAAGTGAAGTAGTAAATAGGGAGAAAAGTTGTGAGTCTAGGAGAAAACATTGTCAGACACCTATAGTTAAAGGGTGTGATCTGGGTGAGAATCCAGAAAAGCATAATGTGAAGGAGCAGTCAAAAAGGTAGAAACTCCAGGAGGAAATGGTGTCTTAAAAATCCAGAGAGAAGAGAATATCAAGTTGAAGAGAGCAATCTCTTTTTGTGATTTGGATGGAATGATCAAGTCAGATGTGGATTTTAAGTGATTAAGAAAAGAGTAAGAGATGAACAAGTTAGAGGCAGTTAATGTAGACAGCCTTTATGAGGAATTTAGCCACAAAAGGCAGAAGAGCTGTAGAATGATAATGGAAATGAAAGGATCAAGTGAGCTTTTTCTTGTTTGTTTTTGTTTTTGAGGATTAGGGAGACATGTACAGGTTTATAGGCAATAGCAAAGGAGCCAGTAGACAGGAGTTATTGAAAATATTGAAATTAAGGGATAGAGTATGTATGAGGGGTGGTGGAGGTAAAAAGTGATTTGTTTGAGACAATGTGACAGAATGGTACTGTTCAGTTAGAGTGTTTGGCTTTGGGAAGGAGTAAGTCCACCTCTTCCCATGAGATATATTCTTTCAGAAGGTAGGACTTGAGCTGAGACTTGAAGGTAATCATGGAAGCTTACCTGCCTTCATTGTCTCTGGATGAAACAAGGTAACTTTTACTTTCTTCCTGGTCATGCTGTACTGTTGACTGAATCGAACTCGCAGTCTGATAATATCTGTAAATCATTTTCAGACAAATGATTGTCTAGTCATCCTATACCCATCTTGAACATGTGGACTTGGTTTCATTTTATTTAATTTGGTCAAGTGTTCTGATCTGTCTAGATCTTTTGGAATCCCTCAATTTGCTTATCCACTGTTAGCTTTCCAGGATAACTTGTTTTATTTGAACTCTTCATATTTGACTATGAAGAGTTATGTTAATGTGACATGCTCATGCTCTGTTGACTGAATTTTTAAGGATTTTTTTTTCCTCCAAATGGACTTCCTCATTTTGTTAGCTTATCAAATACAGTCATCTACCTGTTCAGTTACCTAAAGGGCCTAGTTGAGTGTTTTCTACTGTCAGTGGGAAACTGATGAGAGAATATTATTGACTAACATTTCACTTCCAAGATTCATTATTTGTTTTTTAACCTGTTGGACTTGATTTCTGTTTCCCATTCCTTTTCAGAAGCAGGAAAATCCCCATTCAGGGGATGTATTGAGGCAGCTCATGGCACAATGGATAGAGCACTGGATCTGGAGTCAGGACAACCTGAGCAAAAACCCACCCTCAAGCACATACTAACTGTGTGTCCCTAGATAAGGCATTTAATCTCTGTTTGCCTATTTTTTCTCAACTGTAAAAATGTGAATAGTACCTACTTAGCAGATTTTTTCTGAAGATTATATAAGAGAATGTATATATACAAGCACTTATCACAATGCCTGGTGCATAGTAGGGACTATATCAATGCTTATCTCCTCCCCCCCCCCCCATCCATTCTGTCTTGTATTAATGTAATTTACCTCTGTTTCTATTATAGGAGACTACAATCATATGATCATGGAATCAAAGAATGATATATTTAGGTCTGGAAGGAACCTTAGAGGTCATTGAGTCATAGGTTTAGAGCTGGATGATCCAATTAAGATCCATTAGAAAGGAAAGAATCTAACCCTTTCCTTTCACAGGTGAGGAAACGGAGGTCCAGAGAGGTTAAATGACTTGCTTAGAGTAATATAGCTAGTAATTCTTTAAGGCAGGATTCAAATTCATATCTTCCTGACCCCAAAACTAATGCTATATCTCCTATGTCATATTGCCATTCTAATGTAAGGGCCTTTGTGTTTTTGTTGTTTCTACTGTTGTTCTTGTTTTAGTTATTATTGTTTAAACATAGTTGTACCTCCTTTAGGGCATAACACAGCAATATCTGCAGTATACATGTATACATATATATGTGTGTTTCTATACACACACACATATATATGTGTATGTTTGTATGTATATGTATATATATATATATATATATATAATTATCACACTATGATAATGTTATTATACATATGCATGTGCAAGTATATGTGTTTGTGTGTATACTTACTAATGTTCATCCTGTGGCATGATTTCAGAGGTGGCAGGACCTCCTGTCTAATGTACTATTCTACATCTGATAGCTATAATGCTGTGATTATTAATTTATTCTTTCAGTGTTCTCTGCTAAAGCACAACTTCCTTCCTAGAAGAAATAATACATTAAGCTGCATTCAAACAGCAAATGAGAGCAGGGGAAACTGGTAACCTGAGAGGGGATGGGAAGGTTTGTCATCAATCAATCACTAGAATTTATTAATTGCCTACCATGTGACAGACACTGTCCTAAATGTTGGAGATTCAAGGAAAGGCAAAGCAAACAAACCAAACAAACCAAAAAGAAAAAAACAGTTTGGCCTCTTAAGTCGCTCACAGTATAATGGAGAGCCATGGGTTGAGATGAGAGCACAAAAAAGGAAGACTGGATATAATAAAGTCAAATTTTAACTGCTTAAAGATTTTGTCAGACCTTGTCTAAGTTTCACATGTCTCAGGTACCTATATTCCAGAAATCAGGGCAATGTATCCAGTAACTTTTACTTCTCACTTTCATGTTTTAACTGAAAACTGTGAACTTCTTTGTATTGATGAAGCTTGACTTCTGAACACTCCTGTCTGCCTTCCTCAAGCTAATGTTCAGAAATGCTACCTTAGCATAAATTATCAGTCAGCTATAAATGTTTTACAAGTTAATAAATGTGATTTATGCATGCCTAATATGCATATCATGAAAAAACGGCATGAAAAAAATGCAGAAACTTCATCCTTAATGAAAAGAATGAATATTATTATTGATTTTCAAGCTCTGTTTAGATTCAATTAAAATGAACTCTTATTAAACTACTAATTTATAATCCTTGGGATAAATTCAGCTATTCAACATAAATTTAATTTTGAATGAGTTTCAATTAACCCATCAAAATTTTGATCTAATTTGGATGATTTTTATTTGAATTTTATTTATTTTGTTCAATGTTGATATTTGGCAAATTACTTTCAAGATGAACCATCTCTCAAACACTTTGATTCTATCCAAATTTAGAGTATTTTTGTTTTCTTAATACATTTGTAAAGTCCTACTTGGGTTGTTTGATTTAACTATAGTTTATAAGTAACTAGGAGTTTTTGAAGGCTGTTTCCAAAGAACATAAGCTCTGACAGGTCCTGCCACATGGGAAAGGTCTGGCAACAGTTTGGGTACCTATATTCTGAGGACCAATTCAGTTATTGAAGAAAAGTCCACCACTAGAAGGTTGGCAGCTATTGAATGATGGTGATGATGAGGATGTGGAAGATGAGGCAAAGGAGGAGGAATAGGAAAGGGAAGAGGAGGACATGAAGGATATTTGGGGTTTTTTTTAGATTTTGGCAGCTCATAGGATACTGCTGTCTGTATTTGAAGAGGGAGTGTCAAATTAGCTAAGCAAGGAATCAAGAAGCATTTTTAAAGTACCTACTATGTAACAGGTAATTCCATTAGATTGTGAGGTCCTTGAGGGGAAGGATTGTCTTTCACCACCTTTTTATATCCCCAGTTCTTAACGCAATGCCTGTCATATAGTAGGAGCTTAATTCATGCTTATTGAATGACTGACAAATACTTGGGCTAGTGGAATCACAGTTATCCAAAATTCAGATACTCCTTCATTTAATACATAGACACTGAAGTTTATGTACAAAAGAGTTATGCACACATACAATGTAATAAGTATAAAATAGTATAATAAATACAATATAATAACAAAGTGCATGAATGTGTTTATTTGCACATGAATGTATATGTATATATGCATATGTTTGCATATGTATATGAATGTAGGTGTGTATAAATTAGACCTTTATGTATGCATATATATATATATATATATATATATATATATATATATATACACACACATCAATCTGCATGTATCTATACATATACAGATATATGCATTTTTTGTGTTTGGTTTTTTTTTTTAGATTTCAATTTGTGGACTTAATATATATCCAAAATTACATGTGAACTTTTTTTTATTTTTTAAATTAATTACTTAATTTTTAGTTTTCAGCATTCAGTTTGATAAGATTTTGAGTTTTAAATTTTTTCTTCCTGTCTACCCTCCCCAATACAGTGTGCAATCTGAGAAGGCTACACATGTACAAACAGATTAAACATATTTCCACATTTGTCATGTTGTGAAAGAAGAATCAGAACAAAAGGGAAAAACCCCAAGAAAGAAAAAAAAAGAAAGAAAATACTATGTTTCAATCTCCATTCAGACTTCATAGTTCTTTCTTTGGATGTGGATAGCATTTTCTATTATGAGTGCTTTGAAATTGTCTTAGATCCTTGCATTGCTGAGAAGAGCTAAGTCTATCAGAGTTGATCATCACATAATATTTACTGTGTGCAATGTTCTTCTGGCTCTGTTCACTTCACTCAGCATCAGTTCATATAAGTCTTTCCAGGGTTTTCTGAAATCTGCCTCCTCCTCATTTCTTATGGAACAATAGTATTCCATCATGTTCATATACCACTACTTGTTTAGCCATTCCCCAATTGATGGTCATCCCCTCAATTTTGAATTCTTTGTCACCAGAAAAAAAGTTGCTGTAAATATTTTTGTATGTGTAGGTTATTTTCCTTTTTTTCTTTTTTTTTTTTTGTCTCTTTTGAGATACAGACCTAATAGTGGTAGTGCTAGGTCAAAGGGTATGATCGGTTTTATAGCCCTTTGCTCATAGTTTCAAATTGCTCTCCACAATGGTTGAGTCAGTTCACAACTCCATCAACAATGCATTAGTGTTCCAATATTCTCACATGTTCTCCAACATTTGTCATTTTCCTTTTCTATAATACTAGCCAATCTGATAGGTGTGAAGTGGTGCCTCAGAATTGTTTTAATTTGCATTTCTCCAACCAATAGTGATTTAGAGCATTTTTCATAAGACTATAGATAGCTTTAATTTTTCTCTCTGAAAACTGCCTGTTCACATCTTTGACCATTTATTAATTGGGGAATGACTTGTATTCTTATAAATTTGACTGAGTTCTCTATATATTTGTGAAATGAGGCCTTTATCAGAGATACTGGCTGTAAAAATTGTTTCCCAGCTTTCTGCTTGCCTTCTAATCTTGGTTACATTGGTTTTGTTTGTGCAAAAACCTTTTTAATTTCTTGTAATCAAAATTATTCATTTTGCATTTCATAGTGTTCTCTATCTCTTGTTTGGTCATAAATTCTTCCTTTCCCCATATGTCTGACAGGTAAGCTATATTTTGCTCTCCTAATTTGCTGATGATATTACCCCTTATGTCTTAATCATATACCCATTTTGAAGTCATCTTAGTATAGGGTGTGAAATGTTGATTTGTGCCTAGATTCTGCCATAGTATTTTCTGGTTTTCCCAGCAGGTTTTGTCAAATAGTGAGTTATCTCAGAAGCTGGAGTCATTGAGTTTATCAAACAGTAGATTACTGTAGTTATTGACTACAGTTTCTTGTATCTCTAACCTATTCCACTGATCAATCACTCTATTTCTTAGCCAGTAATAAATACTTCAGATTATTGCTGCTTTATGATATAGTTTTATATCTGGGATGGTAGGCCACCTTCCTTTGCATAATTTTTTAAAAAATTAATTCCCTTAATTCACTTGATCTTTTGTTCTTCCAGATTAATTTTGTTATTATTTTTTCTGGCTCTAAATGTTTTTGGTAGTTTGATTGGTGTGGCATTGAATAAGTAAATTAATTTGGATAGAATTGTCACTTTTATTATATTAGCTTGGCCTATCCATGAGCAACTGATTTTTCCAATTGTTTAGGTCTGACTTTATTTCCTTGAAAAGCATTTTGTAATTGTGTTGATATAGTTTTTTGTATCAACAGAATTTGTCACCAGAAAAAAGTTGTTGTAAATATGTTTGTACTTATAGGTCATTTTCCTTTATTTATTGTCTCTTTTGAGATTCAGACCTAGTAGTGGTATTGCTAGGTCAAAGGGTATGCTTGGTTTTATAGCCCTTTGGTCATAGTTTCAAATTGCTCTCCAGAATGGTTGAGTCAGTTCACAACTCCACCAACAATGCATCAGTGTTCCAATTTTCTCACATCTTCCCCAACGTTTGTCATTTTCCTTTTCTATAATATTAGCCATTCTGATAGGTGTGAGGTGAGGATTTATCTTAGCAGGTAGGCTTCTCAAATTTTAATTTCTCTAGTTATTTTAAGTGGGATTTCTCTTTTTATTTCTTGCTGCTGGGATTTGTTGATAATATATAGAAAATTCTTTCAAGTAAATTTTTTGGTTGAGTTTTCAGGATTCTCTAAGTATGCCACAATATCATCTGCAAAAAGTTATAGTTTTGTCTCCTCATTGCTTATTCTAATTCCTTCAATTTCTTTTTCTCCTCTTATTACTAAAGCTAGTATTTCTAGTACGATATTAAGCAATAGTGGTTATAATGGTCATCCTTGTTTCACCTGTGATCGTATTTGGAAAGCTTCTAGCTTATTTCCATTACAGACAACACTTGCTGATGCTTTTAGATAGATACTACTTATCATTTTAAAGGAAACTCCATTTATTCCTATATTCTCTACTGTTTTTAACAGGGATGGGTGATATATTTTGTTGAAAGCTTTTTCTGCACCTAATGAGATAGTCATATGATTTGTGTTGGTTTTGTTATTGATATAGTCAATCATGCTGATAGTTTTCCTAATATTGAACCAGCCCTGCATTCATGATATAAATCCCACCTGGTCATAGTGTATTATCCTGGTGATAAATTGCTGTAATCTCTTTGCTATTATTTTACTTATTTATTTATTTTACATCAATATCCATAAGGAAAATTGATCTGTAATCTTCTTTCTCTAGTTTGGCTCTTCTGGTATAGATATCAGCACCATATTTGTGTCATAAAAAGAATTTATTAAGACTCCTTCACCTACTTTTCCAAATAGTTTATGTAGTATGTAGTTCTATAGTATTGATTATGTAGTTTTGGAATTAATTTTTCTTTACATGTTTGGTAGAATTTACTTGTAAATCTACAGTGTCCTGAAGAGTTTTTTCTTAGGGAGTTCATTAATGGCTTGTTCAATTTCTTTTCCTAAAGCGGGGTTATATATTTTATTTCCTCTTCTGTTAATCTGGGCAATTTATATGTTTTGTAAATACTCATCCATTTCATTTAGATTGTCAGATTTATTGGCATACATTTGGGCAAAATAATTCCTAATTATTGTTATAATTTTATCCTCATTTTTGATGAATTTACCCTTTTTCATTTTTGGTACTCATAATTTGATTTTCTTTCATTTTTAAATTCAAAATAACCAAAGATTTATCTATTTTGTTGTTTTTCCTCATAAACCAACTCTTAGTTTCATTTATTATTTCAACAGTCTTCTTACTTTCAATTTTACTTTGATTTTGAGAATTTTTTATTTTTTCTCTAATTGAGGATTTTTTTTTAGTTTCTTTACCAATTAATTCATTGATCTGTTCTTTATTTTATTCATCTAAGCATTTTGAGATATAATATTTCCTCTAAGTAGTACTTTGGCTATATCCTATTAATTTTGATGTGTTGTCTCATTATTGTCATTCTCTTTGATAAAAATATCGAATGTTTCTATGATTTGTTGTTTGATCCCCTCGTTAGGATTAGGCTATTTATTTTCCACTAATTTTTAGGCTATCTTTCCATGTACCTTTTTTACATGTAATTTTTATTGTACCATGGTCTTTGTTTGAGATCAGGATTCCTAGTCCTATTTTTTTTTCACTTTAGCTGAAACATAATATATTCTGTTCTAGGCTTTTTCCTTTCCTCTATGTATATCTCTCTGTTGTGGCTAAGAGCCTCTGACCGGTTTGCCTAACATTGCCTTCACTGGGCTCCACTCCCCTTTTACCCAAAGAAGATAGAGCTTTTCTCAAGTACTTCTAAGTTCTTGGGCTGGAAGATTGTTTCATTGTATATTTTTGTGGATTCTGTCATTCCAGAATTTTCTTCGAGGCTTGATTCATTGTTGTTTCCAGTGGAAACTGGGGAGAGCTCAGGCAACTTCCTTGCTTCTCTCTGCTGTCTTGGCTCCACCCCTGAAATTCTATAATTTAGTTGAATATTCTTCCTGACAGCTTTCTTGAATAAGAATAGTATATTTAAAAGTTCACTGAAGGGGAGGCAGGGAGTTGGATTTTAGTCATGAATCAGTCCTTGAAAAATGGCTTGATCTAAAAAAAAAAATCATATTGAAAGGCCTACTTGTTCTATGCTATGTGGTTTCCTGACCCTGTCATGATTTAGGGAAATGCTGAAATTATTCTTTGATATTTCTCTCTTTACCTTTATTCTGATACTTGATATGTAGAAATGAAGTCCTCTATTGCAGGAGAGGGATCTGAGATAAGATTTAACAACCTGAAATTCAAAGTCAGGGACAAACAAATGCCTGCTATTTTTGATTGTATACTAGGTTGCTTTTTTTTAAAAATTGTTACAGTTCTACTAATGGTCTTGGACTCATGGAGACGTGGAAATAATGATCTGGTGGGAAAGCTTACAAGGAACAAAGTATAAGCTTAGTCTGGAAGGAGTGGTGGAGGACAATGTTAGGCAAATATAAGAGTGAGTCAGGTTTAGAAAATCAGGACCATGAAATTTTATATAAGGCTATCTGTTTAAGAGGCTTTCTGAAGAGAAACACCTATTTCATTTCCAAAGAATTAGGGACCCAGATTCAAATCTACTGTTAGGATAGTACTGTGTTGAAAATTTCAAATAATATCCTATATTCTTGAATGCACTGCAATGTTGATTTTGGATGTTCATTAAGACTTTAATTGATTGCATGCCCAGGTCCTCTAGCTAAAATATCAGCCCATCCAGAATTTTAATTGTTTGCTCCTTGTAGAAAAAACAAATATCACCTGGCCCCCTCCTTCCAATTAGATGGTGATTTGAAATTTAAAAAAAAGTTGAGAAATAGGCATCTGTAGATATATGTTGATATATATGATTAATTAAGCTAATAGTTAGTCACTTGAGGTGGAGAGAAGGCGGCCCAGAACAGTGTTTGCAGAAATTTTGAATGCTGCAGCTTGTTTTAAGACCACTTATTACTTTAGAAATTCCTAGTTTTTAATCATCTAGGGCTAGGTGCTTTTTGCTACAACCCAGCATAGGAGTAACTTATAGAGCAACTCTATGCCTCTGCCCTTTCCCTTTATAAGCATAATGGTGGATCACAAAAAGCCTGCAAAATGAAAGATAGTCCTGGAGGTCTCCACATTGCCAAAAAAAAAAAAAGGAGGAATTTCACTTTGCTAAAAATCAGTAGGACTGTAATTAAGATGAAGCAAAACAAGGACTTAAAATGTTCAAACCACCTAGATGGGGTGTATGAGCCATGAGGAGGATATGTTTAACCATGACTATTACTAGGTACCTATCAAATAGACTTGGCACCATCAGGCAATCTTGATGCATGATTTAAAAAAGACTGAAACGTGAAAAATCTTTCCAATGTGCCAACTCCAGATATTCTGTATTTAGATATTTAAACTATTGATAATTAGTCTATTACTATAGACTATATGATATTTAGACTATTGCTCTAAAAGTGAGATAATTTCACATTTATAATCCCACCATAAAACAAAACAAAAACCTACTTGGAACAAGAATTTTTTCTCTAATGAGATACAACATTGTCTCACAGGCATTAAGAGGATTACTTTAGTTAGAACTTAAACCCTAGATAAAAAGTAACTCAGGTCATATAATCAAAATAAAATGAAAGATCAATCAGTATGAAGAAATTGGCTGTTGTTATATAGCCATTTTTAAATTCTGTCCAATTCTTCATGACCCTCCTTAGGGTTTTCTTGGCAAAGATACTGGAGTGGTTTGACTTTTCTTTTCCAGCTCATTTTACAGATGAGAAAACTGAGGCAAATAGGGTAAAGTGACTTGTACAGGGTCATACAGTTAGTAAATGTCTGAGGCCTTATTTGAACTCAGGAAGATTAATTTTCCTGACTCCTGGCCCAGCATTCTATCTACTGCCCCACCTAGCTAACAAAAACAAATAAACAAAACCTCAAAAAAACTAAATCTGCAATGTTATTGATCTGGGAAAACTCCTATTGTAGTAACTTCTTCCAATAACAAAATCAGCAGTAATTTTGTATTTTATGTTTTTAGAGTTTTGCCAGGAATCCTGGAAAGTTAAGTGACTTGTCTGTACTCACAAATCTGGAGTGTCTCACAGGTAGGACTTGAACCCATGTCTTCTTTACCACAACATCAACCAGTTCGCTATGACTCCTTGGTGTCTATAACATATGATTATTAAATATACATTATTCCTTTACCCATCATGGCCATAAGTAATGCAGTGTGATAATGTAGTCAGTGATGCAGTGCATAATTTAACAGAACTAGAGTAATTTCTCACCTTAATTCCCTAGTGGAGATAAACTTGACAATTGTCTCCAAGGACATCTCTGCAAGAAGCCCTTCAAGACCTGTGCAAAGCATGCTGAATGATGAGCCAATTCAGGCGATACAGAGCAACATTGGTATTTCCTGAAGAAAATGGCCCAATTTACCTAATCTGGATGTCACACCACAATGAGAATTCAAATCCGAAACTTTCCCTGCTGTTTTCCTTCCACAGCTGCAGATGCGGCATACAAATGCTTATTTCTAAATGGAATGCTTTTCAATATGCCTAGGTGTCATTTGGGAAGGGAAACTTGCAAGTTTCTTTCCTAAGGATATTTGCAGGGGAAGCTACAGAGGAGTAGTAGTCATAGAATGTATAATAAAGTGCTTAACAGATGGAACAGGAGAGCTTTTCAGTGGCAGCTGGAGCAATACATACCTTTAATAGCCACAGAAAACAAACATGTCCTTAAAAGATTCAGTGGAAAATGTTTACTCAATTCCTGTGTCACATCCTGGTCAAATCCTATTCTTCATTGGGAAAAGATCCAAAAATCTAGCAATTCGGTGCCATACAGTGTGATGGTGAAAATGTGTTAATTGCCACTATACATGGGTTCAAGACACCTTTGCCCATGACAATGCCACAGATCAGCCCGCACGTGAATTTTTTCAAAAGGGAAAGTTATACTTCATGTCCAGCTTTCGAAAAAGAGGTGAAGGGTGAAGTTAGTTGTTACGGAATAAAGGGTTTTCAAGCCTGTTCTTTTGAGACAATCACACAAAGGTATAGAAGGTGTTTTTTGAAGACACAATGGTGTCTCTGCATAGCAGTAATATAACTTTCTTCAGGACATTAAAAATGTACATGTATATGTAAATATATATATATATATATATATATATATATATATATATATATATATATATATATATATATATATTTAAGTGGCTGTTTGATTAGATTTTCCAGTCAAATAAATATTTTAAAATTATCTTTGAATACTGTTTGCATTTAAGATTTCTGCCAGGCTATATATTTCTAAAATCTAATTTTCCTCTGCCATTAAAAAAAAACCCTAAGGAAAAAAAATTCTTAGCAGCTACCAGATTTGGTGGAACAAACGTATGGCCCCTTGCAGCTAGAGAGAATGAGGTTGATAATTCCTTTGAACATTGGTGGTCTGAACTGCAGAAGTTTGATCAGAAGTGTGCACTATCTGTCAGCAATATATTGTCAATCTCCCAGAAGGGAGGGCCATCAGGTTGCCTAAGAAAGGGCAAAGCATTGCAGAGTTTTAAATGGAGCAGGCACAAGTTTCTGTGCGGGTCAGCAAGGGATTAGGCCAATAAGTGGCTGCTTGTACTTCCACCCTCAGTAAAATAAAAAGATGAAAGGAAGAAAGAGAAAAAGAATGAAAGAAAAAAAAATCAAGAAAGCATAAGAAAGAAAAAAACCTCACCGCTACCAGAAAAAAAGTCCACAAAGTATCAGAAGAATATTGTTAATACAGTTTAATTGAGGGCTTTCTAAATACAAACTAAAACATTTTTATAAAAGCACACATAAGAATGCTCACGGAGCATTAATGTTTTCCATCTATGTTAAAATGTAAAATTTGTATTCCATTCCATTTGTATATCACATCAAATATCAGTATGTATGAGTGGTAGCATAATAGCGGAAAGAAGCTGTATTTATTTATTGTTTTTCTTTTTTGATATATGAATTTTACTTAGCATTTTATTTTCCCCAGTTACATGTAAAAACCATTTTTAACACTGGAGTTTTTAACTTTGAGTTCCAAATGCTCTCCTTTCCTCCATCTCCATTCCCCCTCATTGAGAAGGCAAGCAATTCAATATAAGTTATACATGTGTAGTCATGCAAAACATTTCCATAGTATTCAATAATGTGGAAGGAAACATAGACAAAAAAAAACCCTCAAGAAAAATGAAGAAAGTAAAAATAAAGTGTGCTTCAATCTGCATTCAGACACCATCAGTTCTTTCTCTGGGGAGAGAGAGCATTTTTCATCATAAATTCTTCAAAGTTATCTTGCATCATTGTCCTACTGAGAATAGCTAAGTCATTCACAGCTGAGCATCTTTCAATATTGCTTTTACTTTGTACACAATACATGTCACTTTGCATCAGCTCATGTAAGTCTTTCCAGGTTTTTTTCTGAGAGCATCCTGCTAATCATTTCTTACAGTACAAATGTATTCTATCATTATCACATACCACAATTTGTTCAGCTATTCCCCAATTGATGGGCATCTTCTCAATTTCTAATTTTTTGCTCTCTGAAAAGAGTTGCTATAAATATTTTGTACATATAGGTCTTTTTCATTTTTTTCAGTCTCTTTTGAAGTGCAGACCTTGTAGTGGTATTGCTAAGTTAAAGGGTATGCTTGGTTTTATAGTCCTTTGGTCATAGTTCCAAATTGTTCTCCAAAATGGTTGAATAAGTTCACAACTCCACCAACAGTTCATTAATGTTTCATTTTCCCAACATTTCCTCCACCATTTGTAATTTTCTTTTTGTGTCCTATTAGCCAATCTAATATGTATGTGGTAGTACCTCAAAATTATTTTAATTTTCATTCCTCTAATCAATAGTGTGTTTGAGTATTTTTTCATATGGCTATAGATAGCTTTGATTAATTCATTTGGAACTGATTGCATCTTTTGATCATTTGTCAATTTAGGAATGGCTCTTATTTTTATAAATTTGACTCAGCTCCTTATATGTTTAAGAAATGAGGTCTTTTTCATTTTATTCAGTGAATTTTTGTGCCTCTTTTTCCATTTAGCCAATTCTACTTTTTAAGGCAGTCTTTTTCTCATTGACTTTTTGTAGCTCTTTTGCCATTTGATGTAGTCTCTTGTTTTTTTTTTAAAGGAATTTTCTTCAGCATTTTTTGTGTCTCTTCTACCAAGCTGTTGACTTGTTTTCTATGATTTTCTTGCATCACTCTCAATGATTTTCCTAATTTTTCTCTCTTACTTGATTTTCAAAATCCTTTTTTGAGCTCTTCCATGGTCTGAGACCAATTCATATGTTTCTTAGAGGCTTTGGTTTTGAGAGTTTTGACTTTGCTATTTTCTACCGAACATGTGTTTTGATCTTCCTTGTCACCATAGGACCTTTCTATGTTCAGAATTTTTTTTCCCATTGTTTGCTCATTTTCCAGTCTATTGCTTGACTTTTAACTCTTTATTAACACTTTACCAATCTCCAGAAGTTTCATACAACTGTTTTCAGAGACACTTCTAGGAACCTGAAAGATTTCACTTCTTCCAAGGTGGTATGATCTAAGGACAGGTGTTTACTACTCTTCTGCCCTGTGCTGTGGTCTGTGGGTGACCACAAGCACTCATTTCTGCCCTGGAACTGTGAGGAGGGTCCCTGTTCCACAGTGGTCAGAAGCTCTAGTGTGCTAGTGCTCCTGCTTGCCCTGGGAATGCCACCTAGGAATTGAATCCCAATCAGAGTTTGAGCAAAGCAACAGAGTCCTGCCCCCAGTGTTAGCAAAGAGACCCCTATAATCTCCTTCTGACCAGTTTTTTGACCCTCTTGCCATATGTGAACTGAGAGCTCTGGAAGCAGCTGCTGTGGCTATCACTCCCTAAGTCAGTCATTCCTAAGCCCTGCTCCTGGTTTGATGGGGCCTGATCTCTGCTGCCATGGCCTGTGCTGGATTGTGTTTCAATCTCACCCTGTGCAGCTGACCTGTCCTTCTTACCTTCTGTCTTGGGCTGAAAAAATGTTTCACTCCTTTTTTGTGGGTTTTATTCCTATACAATTTGTTTCTAGTCATTCTTTAAAGGTATTTGGATGGGTTTGTGGGAGAGGTCAGGTGAGTCCCTGCTTATACTTCTTCATCTTAGCTCCCAAGGGGGTAGATTTAGAATAAGAAAAACCACAGTTCAATTCCTGTCTCTGACATTTCATAGATGTATGAATATATACAAATGTCTTCCCTTTTCTGGATCTAACTCTAACAATCTAAGTTACAGATAGTAGTATCACTCACCCATAAAATCTTATATGAATCAGAATTACTTTTTACAGAACCACATTTCCCAATTATATAGTTGATTTGTTTACATATTAATCAGCCCCTAATCATTTTTACAAGGTTTCAATGTTTTCCTTGTCCTCTTCCTGAGCTACTTAGATAATATTATTTATACAAATGAAGACATAGAATGGAGACACTTAATATGTAACTCTTGTGACATGAGTTTTCTTTCTGTTTTCTTGTGAAAATCTTGACTTTCCTGTAGAAAGATTCATTTTTAGCCAGAAATCCTTTTAGGGCTGAAGTGGGCAGTGGAAATCTTGAGTTACTAGGTATTCCTTAATATTCCTTCTTTTTTCTTGTTAAGTTGTTTCAATCATATCTGACTCTTTGTAACTGTACTTGGAGCTTTCTTGGCAAAGATATGAAAGTGGCTTACCATTTCCTTCTCCAGCTCATCTTACAGATGAGGAAACTGAGGCAAACAGTGTTAAATGACTTGCCTGGGGTCACACTGTTGGTGTCTGAAGCCAGATTTGGACCCAGGAAGATGAGTCATCCTGACTTCAGGCCCTGCCCTCTATCTACTGCACCACCTACTAACTGTAAATTGTGCTTCATAAGATCATATATTTGGATCTTGAAATTTAAATATCATCTATTCAAACCCCATCATCTTCCAGATGAAGAAATTGAGTTCCATGAAATTTAAGTGACTTATCTACGGTCATAAAGGTAAATGATGTCAGAGACAGGTCCCTCTCATTGTAAAAACAGCAAATGAAAACAATTTAAAAAATAATTCTATTCAACTATAACATGTTCTTTTGTATTCCATTCCATTCTATTCTTTCTTTACATGAAAAAAGATTTTCTTTCAGCTATCTAACATCTTGTTCTTATCATCAGTAAACAGATAGATAAGAATGATAACAAATCATCCCTTTTGTGTTTTTCTAAACTGAAATAAGGCTGCTTTCACCCAACATAAATGCTCTGGAGTCAGTCAGACTGGGACAAGTCCCAAATGCCAGGAAGGTAAACCCCTGAAATACTTAGACAAATGGATTAGGGAGGGAATATGAGCATGAAGGAGGTTAGAAAAGAGGTAAGTTGAATATTTATAGCATTTGCCTCACTAGGAGGTCTTTCTCATATAAAAACATATTCTGGCTAATTATTTTCAAGGTCTATAGATACATTACTCCCACAATACTATTGAAAATGCAAACTTTACAAATGGGGTTTTTGTTTTTTGGACTTCCCCTAGATGGAAGCTTTTCACTATTCAAACATTAAAAAAAACACGCAAGAGTAGGAAGCTGACCTAATTTGAGTTAATAATATTTATAGTGTTTATATGAAAATCAGCAGTAACAGACTGATGGTACTATGATTTGCCAGGAAAAAAAATCCTATTTGAAATGAAAGAAAAGTTCAGAGCTCTATTTTTAAGCACGCACAACTTTTATTCTCTTTCTGTTTATGTCTCTGTCTCTCTGTCACTGTCTCTTTCTTTCTGTCTGTCTGTCTCCTGTTCCCTCCATTACTCCCTCTCTTTCTTTTTTTTTTTAATTATTAGGGAAAGCAGAGTTAGTTTCTGGTTAAAACCAATCCCTAAAAAAGGTTTTATTCTAATTAAGACAAAAAAAAGTTTGCAAATTGAAATGTGTATCTAAGTAGGTAGGCAACTTAACACCAATAATAATTTTAAGAGCTCACACTTTTAATTTTCTCTACATTTTGTTACCAAGTGTTTTCTTCAGGACAACCAATGAGATATTACACAAGTGTTATTGGTATTTTTGAGGTGAGAGAACTGCAATTTTAAAACAGGGGTCCTCAACCTTTTTTTGTTTATTTGTTTGTTTCATGGACACATTTCACACTCTGGCAAAAGCTATGATGACCTTCTTAGAATAATATTTTTAATGTATAAAATACAATTCATAGATTAAAAAAGAAAATAGTTATATTTCAATACAGTTGTGCATGTACATGTATATTTATATTAACTGACGCATGTTAAGAACTACTGCTCTAAAAGGATAAGTAGTTCACACATGATTATATAAAGTTAGCAAGTGATAGAATGAGAATTGGAACCCTGGCCTCTTGCCTCTTCTGAATATCACAGAGTTTTAAAACAGAAGACAAGTCATCTCCCATTTCCTGATAGCTTCTTAAAGAAAAAATATATTTTATTTTCTCTTTCTCTTTTCCTCAAGGGAAAATCTGCCTTTCATTCAAGTTAGTCTCTCCTTTATAACTAAGAACGTAATTAAACAACAACAACAACAGCAAACTTTCTGATATTGTGACTGCTTCTGATAGTGTGTATAGCATTCGTCCTTTGTCTTCGGGCAATGAGGAAAGAGGTACTTTTCATTACCTGTTTTAAGCAACCATTGTTGGTTTTTAAATTGCTCAAAGTTCCCCATCCCTATTTTGGACTAGGAATGAAAGAATTATTATCCAGTTGCTTAAACCCAGTCTTTAAGAACATGCATAGACCTAGGAATATGAAGTTAATCCAGTACTTTATGGTGTTAAATTTTGGTCTGGACAAAGTTCTTGAATTCCAAAGAATCACAGAATTTAAAATCTGAAGAGAATTTTGAGGTTATCGAGTCCAAAAATCTCCTTTGCAAAATCTCTGATAAATGATCATCCAGCTCCATTCCGGGTCTTATCCCCAAAATCCCTTAGTGGTAGGAAATCCACTTTCTCTTCAGACAGCCTATTACAAATATAGAAAAATTCTAATTTTAGAATGTTTTATTTACTCTCTGAATCTTCTGGCTCTGTTAAACTTAATTCTGCCCTCCTGGTATATGGCTAATCCCTCTTCCACATGACAACCCTTCCAATATTTGAAAGGAGCTGTCATATGCCCCTTTCTTCTCTCCATCCTCCAGGATAATTTTGTTCTTTCATCACTTTGGGCACCTTTCTCTGGACACTTTCCAAATACACACACAAACATACATACATAAATACATACATGCATATATATGTGCATATGTACACACATATACATGCACACACATATATACACACATGTATATACACACTGTGTGTGTATGTGTGTCTGCAGATATATACACATACATTTATAGAGAGATATATAGATATACATATCTATATCTATCTATAATAATACATCGCCTAGAAATGAGCATAATGTTACAGTTGCGGTCTGACCAGAACAATGTGCAGAGCAACTTTCCTCTCCCTTATTCTGTATGCTATATAAAAACATCATGAAATTCCATTAGCTGTTGTGATTTTTTATGTCATACCATTGACTTATAAACACCTATATATTTTTTCTTCATGTGAACTTGTGGCTTGCCATTCCTCCCCTCTACTTGTAAAGTTGATTTTTTTTTTCATAACCCACGTGAAAGATTTTATATTTATCTGCTTATAGAATGTAAACTCCTTGCAAGTAAGGATTGTTTAATTCTTTGTTTTATATCCCTGGTGCCTATCACAGTACATGACACATAGTAAGCACCAAATGAATACTGGATTTGAGTGGTGGATTGATCCTTATTAATATCAATCTGATTTTATTTAGTTCATCAATATAAACTACTCAGATCTTTTCTTGACTTTTACTCTGTCATCTAATGAATTTGTCATCCCTCTCAGCTTCATGACACCTGAAAAATTCAAGCCTTCTTTCTTTGGCTTCTATCTAAGCCACTGGAAAAAAAATGACCAAAATAAAACAATTTGAAGAAATCCATGTTAAGATGTTTTGGGAGAAAAATTAAGCTTAAGAACCTAATAAAAATTGCAAAGCAACACATCAGTTTAAAGATATTTGGAGGAAAAAATCTAAAACTGCATACTGATCAAATTTCCCAGATCATAGTAATAGCTCACAATTATGTAATATCAAGTGAATTTTATTTATTGCTTTCTTACATTTAGACAATTAATAAAAGATTGAAGCTTCTTTTGTAGTTTTTAATGATTTCTGAGATGCAAATGTTCAGATGCTTCTAACAGCAAATCTGCCCTTCTGGCCAACATGTTCTTCCCTCTTAAATCATGAACTTAATGGGTTCAATCATAAGTATTAGTTGAAATAATAATAATAACAACAATAATAATAATAGCATTCATATAGCACATACTATGGTCAGACACAGTGCTAAACACCTGACAAATATGAGAGATAGATAATATTGTTATTTTCATTTTACATTTGAGGAAACTGAGGCAAACATATAACCAAGATCACATAGCTACTAAGTATCTGAGGTCAGTTTTAAACTGAGATCTCCCAGACTCCAGATGTGGTTCTTTATCCACTGAGTCCCATAGGGATGGAAGACTGGAAGGGTGGAAGGCAGCACAATACTTAGAGTAGATCTTATCATTCAGTGCATTTTATGACTCCTGCTTGTCTACTTTGTAGCAGCCCTCTGAAACAACGTTAACTGATAATCAGTTAAAGTCATTGCCTCTCATGTAATTATTAAGATTTGAATCAAGATTTCTCTAACAATAAACACCTGATTTGTTTAAATTCATGGTGATTGTGATCTATAAAGTTGCTGGAAACAGTAATTTAGAAAATACTGAACCATTGCTCCTAGGAGGTTAAGTTCCTGCAAGTCTCTGATCACTACATTTAGTTTAAGTTTCCAAAGTGGTTTTATATACAGATCAGTGAAATTTTCTTACTTTTTTCTGAGTGTATGGTACTACTGATTCATTAACTTTGAACTCATGGCCAACAGCATTGTCATGCATGCCTTATTTAACTTAGCTAAGCTTATCTAACAGAAGTGTTTTCTCTCTAAGGCACAACACAGCTTTCTTGTCCTCAGAAATACTAGATAGTACTTCAGCGCTATTCTTGAGGGATAACCCCTCACACACTTAATTTTTTTTTAAATTTTGTTGTTCCCAATTACATGTAAAACAGTTTTCAACATTCACTTTTGTAAGATTTTGAGTTCCAATTTTTTTTCTCTTTCCATCCCTTCTCTTTCCCTTCCCCAAGACAGCTAGCAGTCTCATCTAGGCTATACATGTACAAATATATTAAACATATTTTCACATTAGTGCTGTTGTGAAAGAAGAATCAGAGCAAAAGGGGGAAAAAAAAGCTATGAAGAAGAAAAAAATAGCATGCTTCAATCTGCATTCAGACTCTATAGTTTTTTCTCTGGATATGGATAACATTTTCCATCATGAGTCTTCTGAAATTGTCTTAGATCATTGTATTGCTGAGAAGAGCTAAGCCTGTGAAAATTGGTTATCACACACTCTTGCTGTTACTGTGTAAAATGTTCTGGTTATGCTCACTTCATTCAGCATTGGTTCATTTCCAGGTTTTTCTGAAATATGCCTGCTCATCATTCCTTGTAGGACAATAGTATCCCATTACATTCACATATCACAATTTCTTCAGCCATTCCCCAATTGACATGCATTCCCTCAATTTCCAATTCCTGCCACCACAAAAAGAGCTGCTATAAATATAGTACATTTGAGTCTTTTTCTTTTTTTTTTAATTATCTCTTTGGGATATAGACCTAGAAGTGGTATTACTAGATTGAAGGTATGCACATTTTTGATAGCTCTTTGAGCATGGTTCCAAATTGCTCTCCAGAAGTGTTGGATCAGTTTACAACTCTACCAACAATGCATTTGTGTCTCAATTTTCCCATATCCCCTCCAACAGTTATTATTTTCTTTTTCTGTCATTTAGCCAATCTGATAGGTGTAAAGTCGTACCTCAGAGTTGTTTTAATGTGCATTTCCCTAATCACAGTGCTTTAGAACTGTCTGTTCATATCCTTTGACCATTTATCAATTGAGGAATAAATTGTATTCTTATAAATTTGACTCAGTTCTCTATATATTTTGGAAATGAGGCCTTTATCAGAGACACTGGCTACAAAAATTGTTTCTAGCTTCTGTTTTCCTTCTAAAACTGGAGTCTTTGGGTTTCTCAAACAATAGATTACTATAGTCATTGACTACTATTTCTTCTGTATCTAACCTATTCCACTGATCCACCCACTCTGTTTCCTAGCCAATACCAAATAGTTTTGATGATTGCTGCTTTATAATACAGTTTTAGATCCAGTACTGCTAGGCTACCTTCCTTTGCATTTCTTTTCATTAATTTCCTTGACATTCTTGACCTTTTGTTCTTCCTGATGAATTTTGTTATGATTTTTTTCTAGCTGTATAAAATATTTTTTGGTAGTTTGATTGGTATGAAAATGAATAAGTAAATTAATTTAGATAGAATTGCCATTTTTATTATATTAGGTCAGCCTACCCAAGAGCAACTGATATTTTTTCCAGTTATTTGGATCTGACTTTATTTGTATGAAGTGTCTTTGTGTTCATGTAGTTCTTGCCAGTTCTTGGCAAATATTTTATATTATCTACAGTTACCTTAAATGAATTTTTCTTTCTATCTCTTGCTCCTGGTCATTGTTAGTAATATATAGAAATGCCAATGATTTCTGTGGGTTTGTTTTATATTCTGCAACTTTGTAAATTTATTAATTATTTCAAGCAGTTTTTTAGTTGATTCTCTAGGATTCTTTAAGTATACCGTCATATCATCTGCCAATAGTGATAACTTTGTTTCCTCATTGCCTATTCTAATTCCTTCAATTTCTTTTTCTTCTCTTATTGCTAAAAATGACATTTCTAGTATTCAGGGCCATTTCAAACATAAAAATAACCAACAAAAAAACACAGCGCAAAAATGCAAAGTGGCATTAATGAGACCCCAAAAAAGATATTTGTTAATCATGTGAGAGATGAATCAAGAAATTAGAGTATCACCTTGTTGGACCTTAGCTGTACAGGTGCCTATGTGGTGATTCAAGTTTTTCAGTACTCTGTGCATGTCCATGAATGATCACAGAAGCATCACAAATATTGATTTGGGGATAACAAATATATTGTAGTGAGTAAATAAATTCATACATATGGGATTCTAGAATCATGAGGATTGAATATAGTTGCCCTTAATGTCCCCAGAATTGTTTTCAGCTCCCAAGCATGTTAAGCTCACCTCCCTCTCACATATCACTGTTTCATTGCTAGGTTATAGCTGTGCTTACTTCACTCTTGGAAACTGAAAGCTTTAACCATGCAGCTATGATTGATATCTTTTTATTTTTATTTTTATTTTTATTTTTGGCGAGGCAATCAGGGTTAAGTGACTTGCCCAGGGTCACACAGCTAGTAAGCGTTAAGTGTCTGCGGTTGGATTTGAACTCAGGTCTTCCCGACTCCAAGGCCAGAGCTCTATTCACTGTGCCACCTAGCTGCCCCACTATGATTGATATCCTGAGTTAGCAAGGTGGAATAGTAGATAAAGAGATGGACCTGGAGCCAAAACTACGTGAGTCCAAATCCAAACTCAGACTCTTCCTAGTTGTGTGGTCCTGAGCAAGTCACTTAACCTCTGTTTTTCTTTGTTTCCTCAACTGTAAAATGGGTATCATAGCACCTACCTTCCAGGGTTGTTGTGAGGATCAAATGATATTATATTTTAATGTGTTTAGCATAATTTAGGGCACATATTAGGTGCTTAATACATGCTTGTTACCTTGCTTCCTGTGTTCTGCTTATATAAACTCCTCCAATGTCCCACTGGTTCTGCAACTACATTGGAATGTTATGATAGCACACAGGCAATTTATATAATGAAGAAAAAGCTGGCATTGGAGTCAGGAGGAACTCTTGTAAGATCTAGTCTACAGGATCTTGGGCAAGGAATTAACTGCATAATACTTCCAAACAATTCTCTAATAAATGGTTTCTTAAAGGAGGTGGGTCATGGCTTGCAAGAAGACCAGGCACTTGGACAGGGAAGAACGTTATGTCTTTATTTTCAATAAACTATCACTGAAATTTAGCATTTGATTCAATTATTTAAAAAAAATTCTGAGGATTCCATTGACTTCACCAGACTTCAAAACAGACCATAACACACACACACACATGGTTAATAATGCCTGCTGTAATACTAGTTATCAATCTGAATTAGTAGAGGGAGTTTCCTTAGCAGGAGCTCCTTTAAGCAATTGAATCACAAGTCCATCAAACAACAACAACCACATAGACTTTTATGGATAATATCCTTCTTTAATTTAAACTTAGTCCATCAAGAACTCAATTTTATCAGTCTTCTGTATCTCATTACTCTCAAAAGGTAGTTTTAGGGCCAATCTTATCAATACTCTACACAGCTTATATTGCACCTGAAACAACTGTGTCAATTGCTTTCAGATTAAGTGGAAAAAATTAATATTATCTTAATGTAGCAGATATTTAGCATTCTTAAATACATCAAAAGTCAATAAATATTCCTCTTTCAAATTCCACACAGGCTATTCAATCTGTCATCGGTTGAAGCACAGAGTTAATAAGTGGGGATCCGTTTCATTAGAGAAACTTCTCTTGATTCTGAATTGATTCTTTGTTTTGAATACTCCTTCATGTGCCCTTCTTGATTCCTGGTGTTGCTTTAGCTTCTTCCCCAAAGTTCAATATAATTTTTTTCTGACTTTTGTATTATTTTCTCATTCTCTTTCTGCCATACTAAGTCAACATGGAGCTCTCTCAAGACTGTCCTTATTGGTAGAGAATGATAGCTCAATGTTCTCTTGCTGTCAGAGTTGGGGAATTACCCCAAAGCTTGGGAGAGGAGAGATTCTAGTTCTTTTGACAACAAGCTTGAGCCCCTGGTTACACTAATGTATCAGTCAGTCAATCAACATTTTTTAAAGTGTGATTCCATATATTTCCATATATTATTCTCCAATATCTGAGTCTGAGATTAAATTCTAAAAGAAACAAAAGAGGGGAGAATTGAATGACATTCAGTAAAAGACTAAGTTTCACCCTGAATCTTTTTTTCCAGAAAGTGCAGCCAGTGGCAATACCTAAGAACTGCCTTTTTGATATTCCTGTGCACTATTATATGAGAAACAGAAAAATGTAGTACTTGGAATCCCAGGCTAAACCAATAGTTGAAAGAATGATACTCTTTCTCCAGCAGAAGGGAAAACAGACAGAATGAACATTCCTGGATACAAAAGAGAAAATTAAGCTACTTGTACATAGACAATTTATCTTCCCTCTCCAAGCATTCTAGTTCATACTTATAGAACATTTTCTGTGTTTTTTTTCAAAGATTATTCTTGTCTTTCTCTCATCCTATTCCCTCTCCTCCTCTCATGTCTCCTCTTCTACCGTTATCTATCTCCTTTTCTGTTTTTAACATCGTAACATCACTAATTTTCCTAGCAATCATTTGTTGTATAAAAAGATAGAACAGCTAAAATTCTAGATTGTTTTTTCTTAGTTGGTCCATTTCTGATATCCAAACTGTGATCTAACAAGCTGGCTGCACTCATTGTTCATGATTTTGCCCAGGTAGGACAGATTTATGGCAAAGGGCTGAACTATAAATTGAAGTCAGCCACGGTTGATCTGATAAATGTTCCACAAAGCTGGCACAGGTGTGTGTATATAAAAAGAGGCTATAGTCTTCATTGGGCATGGATCCATCCCATAGTGATAGTTTCTGTAATCAAAATGCCTTGCGAAAGTATATATTTTCCCAAATATAACCACATGAAAAGATTTTAAAGATTATTTAAAGACAATTACAAGGTTTAGGTTAATCACATTATTTTAATAGGGGCCACCTTGCGGAATGAAAATGTAAGTTGGCTAGCATAAATAGGGGAACATCCTGACTCAAGGATGCAAAGAACTAATAGGTATGGCTGCCAGCAATGTTATAATTCAGACTTGCAGATGATCATTTGGCACCCTCTGAACACAGAGATGATTGACTCAACATGACCAACATTTCACAGTTTCTAAGCTAGTGCAGGTAGAGGTGTATAATTACTTCAGCCACCCAAGGGAAGGAATGGGGAGCAGGTGTTAGCCTGCCCATACATCTGAAGTTTCAACTCATTTCCAATATGAATATAGCTAGTTGTGTGAGCCAAGAAATGTGGGTCAGTTGAGATTTTGCCATCTCAATTTTGGGGATTATAATTGAGTTTTTGCTTCTCTGACCTGATTTTTTTTTCTAATGAATTTCATATATTGGTTACTTCAAATTTTAACTTGTTTTAACCTCTGTTTTCCTTTAGGGTTCCCAATTAAGATGCTCATGAGCTTTTTCAGTACCAACTGACAAATCCTTCTTTTGAGAGATTTCACTGCTATAGCCTGCCAAGCAGTAGAAATGATCATTGAAAGGATAGATTTGTCAATTTGCTTCTCAGAGATCTTTACAGTCTGTAACAGGTGTATAAGAAACGGAGAAAGGCAGAGCAAAAGAGTAACAACAAAGGAAAATGATAAGGAGAAAACAGAAAGAAACACAAAAAGCTATCATGGCAAGGGAGTGGGGAGGGGATTGTCAAAGAAAATATTTCACTTTCCCCATTAGGAAACTGTATAAAAACTAGTAGAATGATGTTAAGAGTCAACTCATAAATGTGGCTAGTGATGGATTATTATACTAAGTTATCCAAGGCCTCTCACTGATCTCATTAGCCTCCAAGCTTACTAGCATGGTTTGACAGTAATTTGTGTTTTAGAAATGCTTTCCTTAGAAATTATTTTAGCACTGAGTAGTAGTCTCTTGAAACTAATAAGTAATTCTGCAAAATCATTCTAAATATAACAAATGACCTTCCAATGGCAATATTACATATAGGCTTCCTTTCCACTATTGTATATAATTGTTTCCTTTGATAAAGTTTCCCTTTGAGATCTAGCAGTTTTGGAAATTCTGCATTTAAAAAATGCATTTTTGATGTAGGTTTAATAGTTACTTTGTCTGTGGTATACACATATATGCATAGAGATATTTTTCTTTATCCCATGACCATTTCCCCCCCTGTAGATGTGCTACTGTGTCTAATTTAACCAATATTATTCTCAGTGCATTCTATTCAAGTGTATTTCATTTGAGTGTATTCCATTCCACTGAGTGTATGAACTTTCCAGGTAACAAAACTTATAACCCATTTAGTAGCCACACACACAAACACACACATATGTGAACTCTTCGTATATACATATAATACACATATATTCATATATACATGCACACATACATACCCATATATATATATACATATATATATATATAATGTTCATATATATGTGTGTATGTGTGTATAGAGACAGACAGACACAGAGACAGAGAAACAGAGAGAGAGAGAGAGAGAGAGAGAGAGAGAGAGAGAGAGAGAGAGAGAGAGAGAGAGAGAGAGAGAGAGAGAGAGAAATAGGGGCAGAGAGACAGGGACAGAGAGACAGAAAGAGTTAGTCTTAATCATTAATCTTTTATTGATAGCGTATGGTCATAAATAGAAGCATTAGTTGTATAATTGTAATAGAAATGATGATGCTTTCAGACTGTATGAGAGTATATAGAACTGGTTGTCCCTATACTAAATGTTTAAAACAGCCTGAGAAAACTATGCATTTTGGAATTTTGGATATAGGTATATCTATTTAAATCTATAGTTATGTGTAAATATGTACCTATTTATGTATATGTTCACACACAATATTTCTCTCTCACTCTCTATCTATCTATTCTGTTTCCTACATCGTTGCTGGGATTTAGGTATCACTTATTGTTGCTATGTTACTGTCTCTAGTATTGTCCTTGCTTTTTTTTTCTAATCTTTTGGGAACCAGGAGACCAGATATTCAAGATGAATAAAAATTTTCCCTACAGCATGAGATAATAGGTTCTGAAAGAGGCTGTGAGTGAAGGGCATGAGCTTTATAAAAAGTGCATGAAATAAAATATCCATCAATTTGAAATTGGCTAAATTATTTATGACATATGAATATAATGAATTACTATTGAGCCACAAGAAGTTATAAAGAGGATACTGTCAAAGAAATATGGGAGGCTTGTATGAACTGATGCAGTATGAAATGAGAAGAACAGGAAAAAATAATTTATACAATAATGACATTTTAAATAAAAACAATTTTGAAAGTACTAAGAATTCTGGTTAATGTAATGAATAGCTATGTCCACGAGCTCTCGTTATGAAACATGCTTCTATCTCTTGGCAGAAGGGTAATTAATTTATAAGACAGATACACATACATACACACAAATTTAAAAGACAGATACACATACATACACACAAATACACACATACATATATATGTGTCCATATAAATAAATTAATTAATTAAATAAATGAATGATTGAATAAATAAACAAACAAGCAAACAAATAAATAAATAGAAAGGCATATATAATTCACAATTGATTCATGGGTTAGTTTTACTTGACTATCTGTACTGGTTTCAAGTGTTTTCTTTATCTTTTTGTTTTCTTTTGGAGTGTGAGAGGGGAAAGTATTTTTAATTAAAATATTTTAGGTGCATGGAATAGGTGAGAAGTCAAAATTGTAGAATAGAAGAAAAAAACATTGTTCAGCTCCCTCTGTACAACCTCTCCATAAAGACCTAAACAATTCACTGGACTAAGTCCTGATTTGAAAATTAAAGCAAAATATAGTGTTTCACTTTTCTAGCTAACATCAGCACAGAGAGACTTACAGAAAAGTCTGTGGACACTGAGGATAGAATGTGTCCAGAAACATGCTACCTGGAGCATTCTAGTACCGAGGGATTAAAAGAGGAAAAAGACTGTGCACCAGTTCAGGAAAAAAAAAATATCCCAGAGTTCCCTAAACTAGAACATGATGTGTTAACAGATGCTAATTGGCAGCTCTGTCACCCACTACTACGTTCTGGGTCACTTATCTAGGGAGAGGCAATGTGCTTAAATGTGGCAAAAAAAAGAGCAGTATTGGAACTTTAGGCTGTTTATTATGCTATCAAAATAGACCTAACTGAAATAGATAATCAAGGAATACTGAAAGGTACCATAGACAATGACTTCATGTCCATAGTAAATATATATGCACCAAATAGCATAGCATCTAAAATCTTAAAGGAAAAAAATTAAATGAATTGCAGGGAAAATATATAGCAAGACAATAAGAGGAACAGTAAAACCCCCTCAGACTCAGATGAGGCTAAACAAACAAACAAAAAAGGACACGAATAAAATTTTAGAAAATTATATGTGATAGTCTTCTGGAGAATATTAAATAGGAATAGAAAGGACTATCCATATACTCGACACATTTGATAACCATGCACAGCACAGTCACAAAAACTGACCATTTAATTAGGCATTTAATTATACTGGTAAAAATTTTTAAAAAGCAGAAATATTAAAAATAACTTTTATAGATCATGCAAAAAGAGTATTCAATAAAAGGAATTTGAAAAAAAAACCTGAGAATTAATTGAGGAATAAATTATTTAATTGTAAAAAATGTTTGAGACAAAGAACAAATCATGGAAACAATATTTTCATTAAAGGTAATGCCAACAATGAGACAAGATTCCAGATTATTTGGGATGTAGTAAAAGTAGTATTTAAAGGGAAAATTCTCTCTTTAAACACTTTCATGAATGAAAGAAAGAGCAGGTCAATTAATGTAACATTGAATTAAAAAACAAACTAGAAAACCAGTAAATTAAAAGCATCCAAATAAACATCAAATAAAAATCTTGTAAATCAAAATAATTATTAACAAATTTGAAACAAAACCTAAACATTGAATTAATAAATAAGACATTATTTTTGGGAAAAGTAGATGAACTATTAGCCATATTTATTTTCCAAAGAAAGCAGAAAATCAAATTACCAGAACCAAAAATGATAATAAAAATATTTACAAACAAATTAGAAGAAATAAAAAAAATAGGAACTATTTCTCCCAGCCAATACGTCAATGCAACTGACAATCTAAATAAAATGGATGAATTCTTATAAGAAAAAAAAACTTCTTATTTCAACAGGACAGAAAAAAAAAAGATAACCCAATTTAGAACAGGAAATTAAATAAATCAAAAAATAACTCCCCAAAATGAAATAAATTTATTATGTTTGCAAATGATGTGATGGTTTACTTATAGAGCTTTAGAGAGACAAATAGAAAATTAATTAAAAATTTGTCAACTTTAGCACAATTGTAGGATATATTTTAAAAAACACACCCAGATGTATATACAAGCAAAATTTAAATTCATATTTCATAATGAATTTTTCACTTCCAAATTGTATTTGACCATCTTTAGAATAAAGCTGCAAAATCCTGAATAGACTCATGGAATTAGAGAAAAATGGAGCTGGAGGAGACTTCAGGTCATTCTACATCTGAACTATCACAAATAGATCTTAAGATATTAAAACAAAAGCAAAAAGCAGGAAAGCATATTGTATCTGCTTTCTTTCATTTCATTTTTTCTCATAAGAAAATTTTATAAAGTTCAATATGTTATATCTTCAGGAATTTCTTTGTAAACAAGAATATCATCTGATTCTACTAGAATTTTGAGCTAAAAATTTTAATTGATATCCTTAGTATCTTAAGAGAAAATTGAATTGCATCCTTTATGAAATTGTTAGCTACTTAAAGGTAATAATTGATTCTAGAGTTGTAAGGAGAGAAAGTGAGCAGAGCTTGGCCCCAGGGCACCAAATTTTAGGAGCTGCTGACAAATCTTGGAATCTTTCACCTTTATATGAACTACCGAGCATACCACCCAGTTTCGTAGAATAATTATTAAAAAGAAAATAGGAGCTACTCAGATTATTAGTTTTCCTTCCCAGGGACCATAGCACATTAAACTTTTCCTCTGGCCTTAGCTAGCTGACTCTGCTCCTTTCACCACCTCTTCCCCAAAGTGGTTGATTCTCCTACCTATTGGTTCTCACAGTAGATTTGAAATGAGGTCCCAGGATTCTTACTACCCCACCTCTCTCTCCCTCCCTTTCTGTTCATATACAGACATCCATACTCTTACCATGAAATTTATCTTAAGGAGTTGATTTGAAGGTGAATGTTGTGTTATTTTATATATGTATATCTATATATGTGTGTATGTATAGATAGAAAGATAAATATAGACCGAAAGATAGATATAGATATATAGATATAGATTTATGTACGTGTTTGTGTGTGTGCTTTTTGCCATATATATTTGACCTTTCAAAAAATTGCTATATATATATTAGATCCTTTAAAAATTTTCTTGGTCATATTTCATAATCCTTTTATTATTCTCATCTTTTCTCAATTTCTCTGGATCTGATTTAAGGTGTGTGGAATCTCAGGTATCATGGGCCTCTTATAAAAGTTAAGACAAAGGTAATTTTTTTTTAATGCTGGCTATGTAACCACTATTTAAACTGGTCAATAGAGCTGCATTAATGATTTATATTGTAACTTGCAGTGCTTTTTTCCCTCACACAGTCAGTGAGTCCCTAACTTCATTTTTGGAGATTCATTTTTTTTTCTTGTATTTCCTATTTTACATTTATTTCTACTTGTGTTTACCATGTGTGCAATGTGTTGAATACATTTTTGAATTCTAATTGTGTCCTCCCATATTAGCTTAATTTTATTTACTTTCTCCAAGTGAGTTTGATGATCATGATTTTAATTATGTGTGTGTGTATATATATATATATATGTATATATATATATGTATATGTATATCTGACTGCTGTGTAATTTTACTTTTTATAATTTCACCAACAAACCATCAAACATAGTGACTGCCTCTGCAAATGTATACAAAATTCTCTCCTAATAGTTTTCTGTTTCTAAGCTGCCCAAGATTTCAAAGTGCAAATAATTGATGGCTTCTGGTAAGTCATGTGGCTACAAATGCCATTTCTAGTAGGAATCTAAATGATATTACAAATTATTTTGAAGTCTAGGACATGATACTGAATATCAGTTAAAAACAGGTTGTTTTCCTCACTATTGAGTATTGATCCAGGAGAGACAGATAAATTTAGGAAGTGGTTAGCTGGCTAAGGAGGTGGTGTTTGAGACTGGAATTTGGACTTCTTGGTCATGGATTAAAGGTGGATTACATCCAACAAAAGCTAGTAAAAATTATTTGATTAATGTTTTACAATTCTAATCAAAAGAGTCTTAAAATGAAAAGTTGGAGGAGGGAAAAGACTGCGTGTATAGACAGAGATATCCTTCAAGTTATGTATCATAGAGAATAACTGCAAAGTAGGAAAAATATCAATTAAAACATCCAGAATTTTATAATAGAAAAAAAAATTAAGTAGGGAAAGAAACCATTAGCAAAACTCATGTCCTTAAATGTCTACATACAAATGGATAAAATTTAGCCCACACATGAGAACAATCAGAAAATTCCAAGGATGTAAATATGATCTCCCAGGTATCATTGAAACTTAGTGAAATGAAATCCATGGCTACACAATGACTTTGGATAAATACCCCTTAAGTATTGAATGTTCACAATGTATAGTTCCGTGAGGAAATCCAGGAACCAAAGGGAGAATCATGATGGAGAGTACTTGTGTGAATGTCCATGAGGAAAGGAACAGAACTGATTTTGTCTTTTGACTATATTATAAACTATCTAAATAGAAAGAAGAATGGATGAAGAACTCAGGAATACATCATAAACCTGGAATAAAAGCATGCTACAACAAACATAGGGAGAAGCTTCAAATATACAGATTTCTGCTAGAGGTCCGTCAATCTCTTTGGTACCCAGAGTAGCAGCAAGTGCTCAGATCATAATTTCTTGACTACCCTTAGTGATAATTTTATCTTGCAAAAGGTAGAAGAAACAGTAAGTGGGCAGGTAAGGGAGGGTTAGAGTCTGTGATTCTATTCTGGATATCATTCTTTCCAATAGGGAGTTATGATTCCTGAGGTAGAAATGATAGAAATTTTTTGGGGGTAATTACCTTTCCTTCTTAGATGTTTATACTAAAAAATGACAGTGGATGAACGTACAGTTTGACTTGTACCTTGGATTTTAGGAAAGCAGATTTCCAAGAGTTCAGGGGAAAGACAGGTAGAAAAAACTTCATGGTACTACAGTACTACTGGTAAAATTAGCTTTGGAAAATTGAAAGGTGCTTGGGAAAGAAATTCTGAAGACATAACAGTAAATAATTCTAGTGATTAGGAAAAATAACAGTAGTCTAAATAGAATGAATGGAGAATCCACCAACCAAACTGGATTAAGAAAAAATGTAGAAAAACTGGAATCAAGGCCAAGTAACAGAGGATTAACATAGTTCTGTGAAAATAGTGTCAGACATGCTGAAGGTCAAAATTAGCTAAAGCTGGCAAGGGAAGCTTAAATCCCTAAAATTATTATTATTATTATCATTATTATTATTATTATTAGCAGTAGTAGTAGTAGTAGTAGTAGTAGTAGTAGAAGAAGAAGAAGGAGAAGAAGAAGAAGTAGAAGAAGAAGAAGAAGTAATAATAGTAGTTCTTGTTGTTATTGTTAAAGCTATTTAGAGAGGTAGCTTGACAATTGGATAGAGATCTAGAGTCAAAGCAAGAGAGACAAATGTTCAAGTCCTACTTCTGATGCATCTTGGCTGGGTGAAGATAGGTAGATCACTTAAACTCTCATTGATATAGGTAACTCTTTGAAACTGAGTTACAAAGAATGGTGGAGAGGGAGGTGTATAAGCATCTATCAGTAGCCTACCATATGCCAGGAATTATGCTAAGCACTTTACAAATATGACCTCATTCGCCCTTGCATTGTTAGAGGAGTTTCCTCATCAGGGAGTTCCCTATATTAATGAAATCACAGAGCTAGTCCGTATTCTCCTCCCTATTGGGAGAACAAGAATTATCAAGTGTCTGCCTGGTTTAGACAGGTGGGACTCTTACAACTGACAATAGAGTAACAATAACTCTTCTAAGTTGGCATTTATTTTCTCTGCTAAGGGAAATTTCTTCTTCCCTGAAAACAAAAGAAGAAAAAATAGCAAGAAGGGATTGAGATTTACTATAAATAAGGAGTTAGTAGGAGAGCAATTAATTTCCCTTGAATTCATGTCTTAGCCCAGAAGAATTACATCAGGTAGCAAAAGAATCATAAGATGTGAGTACTGAGCTACTGCCATTGATAGCTGCAAGATCATGGGAAGTAGGAGAGATACCACAAAACTGAAAATAAAAAGATTTGAATTTTTAAAAGGTGGTGGGAGGGCACAGTCTATAAACTATAGGGCAGTGATCACTATTTTAATTACTGGGGAAATTCTAGAAGGTAGAATTAAAGAAATGATTAGTAAAACCTTGTAAGGATAGCAAACATAGTTCATGATAAGATCAGGATCTAGAAAGGTTGAGAAAGACTGAAGAATTGGGCCAAATCTTATATGATGAAATTCAGAATTCAGTTAGCTAGATAGGCATAGATATAGAAATATAGATAAAGATAGAAGATTGATATGGATAGCTGTATAAAATATGTCCATGTTGATATGTATATCTATAATTTTGAGATGTGAATATTTGTTTTTGGAGAACTTTTAAGGAATATACATATATGTACATATATATTACATATATGTGTACATATATATGTACTAGTTACTTTTTCAATTAATTCTATTCTAACTGCTTATTTCTCCTCATTTGGACAAATGATGCATATATACCCAGAAGAAATGAAAATATTTAGCTGAAATATGTGTATATAATAGTTTTCAATCTGACACATCTGAATAGATATACTGTATACCTATATTTATGATTTTGTCTATATCTGTGTCTCTATATCTATATCTATCAATCAATCTATGTTCTTTAGTTTGTCCATTCAATTGCATATCATAGTCTGGACAATAGGTATTCTTTTTCTACTTGACTTTTCTGGTGTAGATAACTAGGACAAGCTCTCTTTTTAGTAATTAGTCATTTTTCAATTGGTAGAGTTAATCCTGTAATGGGGGCTTTCTTCTCCTTAGACTTTTTGCTAGATCTCCTCAATGAAAATGTCAAATTCTTTTGGTGTTCATTTCTCTTTGTTTCATGCATTATTTGATATAAATGATCAGAAGTTCACCAAACAATGTCATCTCTGTTCTTATATATTTTATGAAATCTTATATCATTTTGAGATATGGATAATTATTGGAAGAGACCCTTCATATTATTTTGAAATATGAATATATGACAGAGGAGAAACTTTTAGGAATGTTGTATGACTAAAAATCATAAAACACTATAGTTAAGGAAAAAAATTGAAATTTTTGATTACCCAAATATCAATTCTGAGGCATGACACATTTGGAGGAGGTGTTTGAAGAAAAAGAAATATAAATGACATAAAATGTATGGGAAAATGTATATGGGTTCATAACATGATGAAATTTATGTTGTATTCTTTTTGAAGGAGAAAATTCAGGAAAATCATTGGAGGTAGGTAGATGAGCTTATGCTTCAGTCAATTTCCCCCAGTATTTAGAAGAAAATCTTTTCTAAGTGGGTACATTGTGGTAAGTTAGTGGCCATAACTGAAAAATCAAAGACATCTTAGTCATAGAACTTACATCTCTCAAGACCCTTATCTCTTAGCTATAGAAATATGACTACTTATCGGACTACTGGACGTTTCCCATTGGGTTCTTATTTATCAGTTGTACTTTAGGGTTCCTATTAAATATTCTGGCCTACCCAACTTTCTCCTTCTTAAGCAAAGTATAGTTCTAGGACCTAGGGATAAGTGTGGGGTATAGAAGAAAGGGGTTATTTTGGGAAAAATTAGAAAGAGAATGAGGCCAATCAGTGAGACAGATTAGGTATACAAGATACAAAAGCAAGTAGCATAGTGCTTGATAAACCCAAAGACTCCAGTTCCTTGAGGGAAAGAATTTACATTTTGACAAAAAAAAAACCCGGGAAAACTGGAGTGCAGATTTACAAAAATCAGGTTTAGAACAAGACCTCACATAGGCAAAGATAAGCTATAGATGGAAAAGTTGTTACTCAGTTGCTCAGTTGAATGCAACTCAACTCTTAATGATCCCATGAACAATACTGTCTATTTTTTGTTTGTTTTATTTTTGTTTTTGGCAAAGATACTGGAGAAGTTTGTTATTTCCTTCTCTAGTTAATTAAGTCAAACAGAGGTTGTGACTTGCCCAGGGTCATACAGCTAATGATTATCTGAAGCTGGATTTGAATTCAGTTCTTCCTGACTCCAGGTCCAACATTCTATCTACTTAGCCACTTAGATGCCTCCTAACATAAAAAATGTCATATCATAAAGAAATTAGGAGATTAATGATGCAATTACCTTCTGTGGCTAGGGATAGGGCATAAGTTTATTCATAAGCAAGTGATCAAAAGTATCACACAAGATAAAGTGGACAAATTTGATTGCACAAAATTTAATAGTTTTTTGGACAAACAAAACTAAGGTAGTAGAATTAGGAGGAAGTCAACTGAGGGGAATGCTGATCAAGTTTCTTTGATAAAGGTATCATAGCCAAGATATATAAGAAATGGTTTCAAATTTATAAACTAACAGCTGTTCCCCCAAGTGAAAAATGTTCAAAGAACATGAAAAGGGAGTTTTCAAAGGAAGATATTTAAGCTATGAACAATTATATTAAACAATCTCTAATCACTAATAATTAGAGAAATACAAATTAAAACAAATTTGAGTTTATATCTTATACTTATCAGCCTGGTGATAATCAGAAAAAATAGAAAATAGCTAATATTGGAAGGGCTATGGGAAAACAGATGCGCTTCTGATGGACTTTGAATTGGTCTAGCCATTCCAGGAAATAATTTGAAACTACGCCCCCCTCCAAAAAAAAAATACTAAAATATAGATACATTTTAACTCAGATGTACTACTACTTGGCCTATATCCCCAAAGAAATAGAAAGATGCGAAAGATCTATCTGTACAAACATTTCTAGCAGCTGTTTTCTAGGTAGGCAATAATTAGAAAATAAGGACGTTGTCATAGTATGGGTTCATGACCCAAGAAGTTGTGGCATATGAATATATGGGATTATGCCATAAGAAATAATGAAATTGGAAACTTCAAAAGAAAGTAGAAAGAAGCCTTTGAATTACCATAGGGCAAAAGAGAAAATACAATTTATACAACAATAGCTACATTTATAGAGTTGTTGTTATCCTTTGTTCTCAAAGAGGACTATGACAACAGTAAGGTGATGCCATGACTTGCAAATGAATGGAATTTATATGAGAGAGGGCTGTGTAAAGCCACCGGCCTCACTTTCTCCTCTGCAGACAGCTTGGCCCAGTGGCAAGATGTAGATCAGGATGACAGGAGATGGCCCCCACATTTACAGAATAAAATTACTCTGAAAGGTTTTATAACGCTAATCAATCCAATGAAAAACCTTGAGTCCCACATGATGAAGATGAAATAAGTGATACCTCCTAAAAGAGAGGTGGTGAACTTTACATGTAGGAAGAAAAAAAATATGTGTGGTATTTGTTTGGTTGCATTCTGCAGCTAGGTGTTGCGGGTTTTATTTTGGGGATTTATTGTTGCTGTTGCCATAGTTTTTCTTTGTTTTGTTCTTTCGTATGAATGGGAGTGGGTAGCTGCAGGCACAAATGAATGTTATAAAAGTACTTGTTAATTGAAAAAATAGGAATACAAAATATACATATATTCAGATTGATATATAAATAAAATAGCAATGTAATATAATAAATTATATATATAATTTCTACATACATATCTATTACATATACATATAGATAGATACAAATATAGATATAAACATTATAACCTCTATATCAAATGCTTTTTTTTAGTCAGACATAGAAATGCCATTAGGTAATAAAGCAGTTACTTCTTGGTGGTAAAAGGCTCATTCTCCCCTTGCATAGAGAAAGAACATTCCTTAAATACTCAAAATAAGGCACACTTGGGATGTGTAAGTGATATTAGTTGATATGCTAAGAGCAATATTGGGGAAAATGGAAGGAGACAACTTAAATGAATTAGGTTATATAGACAAGAAGCTTTGTATCTCATAAAAACACTTATTATCTATGGCTAATCTCACTTCATTCTTTGAATGAGTCTGAATGCTGTCAAAGAAAGTACTAAAGAAAGAGTAATACTAGATACAGTTTCAAAATACTTCTGCTTGAAATATTCAAATAATTGGGGCAAAATATTTTGCCCTTCACATATCTGGATAATTAAGGCCTTCCCCTCCCAGTTTTATTTTATTTTATTTTATTTTATTTTATTTTATTTTATTTTATTTTATTTTGTTAAAGGGGCCATCCCTTGACTCACTTCTTAAAGAGGCCTATTCACGAATGGGCATTGCCTCACTCAAAGTGAGAACCTGAAATGACCTCAGCTTAAAAGGGCCAGGGTCTCCCGTGGCATCCTGAGCTATCTCCAATTGTCTTAATAAATTTTGGGCCATTGGACCCAGATGGCTCTGGAGGAGAAAGTGAGTCTGGTGACCTTACACAGCCCTCCCTCATTCAAAACAAAGTGAATTGCAAGTCATGTCATCATTTCATGATGTCATGGTCCTCTTTGAGAACAAAGGACAAACACAGTAATTACCTCAATCATGTAATTAATTCATTCATTTTGAAATAATCGCAGAATGTGTCTATCTTATTTCATGAGAATAGCAATTGTTGAGAATTATTCTTGTATTTTTTATTGTCATACCTTTACATGCTGGGCATTTCCATGTTGCTTTGAGGGGAGATCAGAGGAGTCTTGCAATTATGTTTACTGCTGTTAAGTCCAAGTTATCATAAAAGTCATGTGCCGACAATAAAAGGAATGGTATGCAACATGGAACAGAATAATTTCCTATTAAATCAGAGTAAGAAGTTCTTTGTATTCATCAACCAGCTGTTTAGTTCTGACATATGTATATCTATATATATAGATATATGTAGATATATATATCTATATATATCTATACATATATATCTATATATATATATACACACACATATATATGGAGAGAGAGAGAGAGTGCTAGGGAAGGTAAATGTGACTTGACAGAGCCAGCAATGCCAAGATAGCATTGAATGTTAGAAGGAAAATAACAAATATATAAAAAAAAAAACAGGCAGAGTATCAATTTGTAGTCAATTTGTAGGACTAAAGCTCGAAAGTATCAGTTCCTGGGCCCAATTTTGTTGTTGAATGTTGAGGAAGTTTATCATTTTCCATCTGAGTAAAAGAAATAATGATACATAGATTAATCTTCATTCAAAGATCTCAAAGGTCAAAATAACAAGGAGTTATTCCATGATTTTACATGGAATTCCCTGACTGCTAAAACACTATGCTTGCTGTGACCATGTAAAATGTGACACTAAACTTAAACTATCTTAAATAATTTTATATTTCAGAAGCTTTTAAAAGCACTCCTCTGCTCATGGTTTCAAGTCACTTACTATTTTTGTTTGTTAACAATGGCGGAGTTCATACTTTATGGATTTCAAGTCAACATTGCAAGCCCCAAGTATGTGTTCTTGGCTGAAAAGGAAACTGGGAGAGAAATTATATTAGGAGAAGACTTTGATGCCATGTAAAATCATAAACCCCTGAACTGATGTTGACAATGTATAAGCGAGTTGGGAAATCACTCAGTTTGCATAGTATTTAATTTAATTTAATAACAGCATTGGAGAAAAAAACAATAAAAGATCATAATTTTGCATTCTAGGCAAATGTACTGCTCTATGATTACACAGATAGTAGTACTATATTTGAGATTTTGCCATAGGCCATGAATGAGTATCTGTCTACTAAGCATAAATTGGCATCTCTGTTGGAGGAAAAGGTACATTAACTAGGGAAATACCTTTGTATCCTCAAGTTGTTAAGGGAAGAAAAAGTGTCCCCTAGCAAGCTATAAATAAAGAAAAAGGGGGGGGATGAAAGACACTGAAGGCAGTTTAAACTAGGGGCATGAGGGTCAAGAGATTTGAAGACAGAGAAGTTAGATATAGAGGAAAAATAAAATTCTCTCTGATTATGTAAAGTAATATAAAAAGTATGACTTCATTATCAGTTGAATTTGTTTGATTTAGACTCTCTTAAAATAATCTAGTACTGGTAACTCCCTAAACCTAGAGCTTTGCAATTAAGATAGACCTACAAATTCCTATGCAAACCCTAAGCTTCAACAAAGAAGAAATTAATACTCTTAGAATACTGAGCTTGCACAAATATTTATATAGGTAATTTGATATGCTTTGAATTATCATTAAAAGTGATACTTGAACTATAACTTTTAAGGTACTCTATATCACTATGGTGAAAACTGAATTCTAGAAATTATACTTTTAATGATATTTATCCATTAAAATGGATTAAAAACAAGGGTAACTTAATATTTCTCCATCAGACATATTGAAAATGTGATGCTCCTTAAATAAAGAAGTTGTTTTCCAGAAATAATGAATTAATTGAGTTGGGGACAGTGCTTCTCACAAACCCATTCAGGGAATAAAGCTGCTAGTTGTCTGGTGAAAGTGGCAGGTATAATGACTTAAAGTTTTCAAAATATTTTAATCAAAGGGAAGCAATGAAGCTGTCTGGGCAGGGAGTTGCATGGTTGTTAATAAAGGATAGCTAAATATAGATCAAGTGGTAAAAAGTGAGAGGAGTAATTGAAAAGCAGTTGACAAGATTCAAGGCAAAAATAGTCAAAGAGTTTGTGGCTAAGGATTCTCTTGTTAAAGGTGTTGCTTTCTGTGAAGTCATTCTGAGAAACTCTCTGTCTCTCTCTTTCTCCCTCAATAAAAAAGAATATTCCCTATTCTCTTTTGTTATGTTTAGTACCTAGGTATTTGGGGAAATTATCTTCACATCTACCATGATCTTTTCATCTCTGAAATTGAGGTGAAGCCAGTTCTTACTCATCACTTCAACAGATCTTTCTAATTCTTTTGAAGGCCCAGCAGATTGCTTGTGGAAGATGTATTCCATATCATATTAATCTTTTGGAGGCTTTATATCTCCCAGTACAAGGGCAGGGATTTTGTCAACCCTAAAACCCGAAAAGAACCAAATCCCATCAAAAGATTATATTTGAGTAAAGAACCCCCTAATGACAGAGAAGTAAACACATTCTGTTGCCTTTAACCTTGTTTATTATGCTGTCTGTCTGCAGCAGATGGTTGGATGACTGGTACCTTCTCACCATGTTATTGCTCATTATCACTGTGTCATTTCAAGCATAATTTCTGTCCTTCTTATGTTCCTCATTCATCAAAATTTTACTTTCATGTACAGCAGTAGCCTCTAATAGAGACGTAGAATCTTTACTCTTCTTTATAATCTGTAGAAAGTCTCCTTGATGTGGGGATGAAGAAAAATCAAGCATAAGGTGACTAAAGAAGTGTTAACCTCAACAACTGCTTCTCCTTAAAATGTGGGGAGCATGAATTGTGTCTTTTTCTCATCAACAGTCTGACTTATAGGTTTATTACATTTTTCAACATTAGGATACTCAGAGCAGCATTCCATTTTATAAGTCTTAAAGAAACAGTGATTAAAATGTCTATGACTTGTGCCTAAGATAAAGTATAAGGATGATTTATTTAATATAATATATGTACATATATAATATTTAAAATATAAATATATAACATATATGTATATAATAAATGGAACTGAATCATGGCTAATTCATAAATAAAAGTGTGAATTTATGTATGCCTTCTCACTAAACTGGCAAATCGTCTTTTGAAAGTTTAGTGCTTGTGATTAAACTTCGTATTCTAATATCGTTTTCTTTCTCTCAGTTCTTTTGTTAGCAACTCTGATAAACAATTAATTTTTAAATTCCTCTGCAGATGCAACTTGTATGTTTTTCCCTGGTAAAATCATATGAGAAATGACAAACCTAATGTACAATATTGGCTTAAAGGGGAAATACAGTCAATTTCAGAAACATTTAATGTGCAAAAATAAATAGGTTTTTTTTTAATGTCAGACAAGATAAAACCATAGATTTAGAGATGGAAGGGAGCATAAAACTTATCTTGTTAAGGTTCCTAATTTTACAGGTGAGAAAACTTTAGGTTGAATAACTTGCCCAAGGTCAAATATGAAGAAAATGGCAGGTCCACAATTTGAACCCATAAACACTATGATAAAATCAATACCCTTTCCTCAGGACTACAGTTGCCAGATAGAGAATACTTTGTAATCTAAAAGGATTAAAAGAAAAGGCAATGACTAATATTTTGAGCTATTTGTCCCATAATAAAATCTAAATTATATGAATCTTACTCTTTCTTTATCTTTCTTTTTAAAATTTTGAACCTCTGAATAGGATTTTGCACATTAATTCTTTTAAATGTCAGTGCATTTCACAATTACTATTCAGGAAATTATATTTTTCAGTTTTGTATATTGTATCCTAAAAATCTATGCATTCTTTTGAACATCCCCCTCCCTTTTAAGGAACTGGTAGGAAAATGAATGTGTGAAACTCATAATTCATTTGTGATTTCTATATTAAGCTAAAACACTAAAACATAATTATAAATCTTTAATTAGTAAATCGTGGAGAATTCTGCAACTTTGTAAAATGTTCTTATGACTCTTTTTGGATTTTTTTTTTACAAATTAAAGATACTGTAAGCATAATGATGTAAGGTACACAGTAATTTCTAATTATCTGTACAATAAACTAAAAATGTATAGATTGAAATACAGTATGAATGGGGGAAAATCCAATTACTGAGTATAACATTATTCAATGCCCAAATTTAAAATGAAGTGTTCTATTATTAAAAAGGGATTGGAAGTACTGGGAAATGTAATGTTTTATAACATAGAATATCTCCTTACACAAATTTTGAAGCATTGAATTATTTCATTCTTTAAAGGAATATTTAATTAAAAAAAACAGCTTTGAAAAGAAAAAAAGACCTTATTTATCTAAAAGTACATTAGAAATGAGTAATGTTTATATAAAATAAATTTAAAAAGATAACTGTGGTTTTAATGGCCTTCAAGAAAAACTACTTTAAGAAAGTTTGAGGAAAATACAGTCATTCTTATTAGATGTGAAACTTGGTAAAACACAGTGTCACAGTGGCTAAATACTACTGAGTGTGTAATCTAGGTATTGGGGTTATAGTCTTCAAAGATACATACATGTACGTATATGTGTATTTACATACATATACGTGCATGTGCATATTTGTTTGTTGAACTAAATATAAATATGAAATAATGGCATTGTACTAAGTGACCTCTTCTAGTGCTGAATCTATAAGCATATAAGCCACGCTATATCTAAGAAAAGGGTCAATGTGGTAGTATAATTTGCTTGACACATTGAAATAAAAGTGTAGTTTTCTTTTTATTAAAACAAATATTTATTTGACATTTTTAAATTTTTATTTTCAAATTTTCTGCCTTGCACTAACCCTTCCCACACCAATTGAGAAGAAAATCAATAGAATACCTATTAAACATGTGACATCATTCAAAACATCTTACCCCTATTAGCCATGTTACCAAAAATGCAAGAAAAGTAAAATGAAAAAAATATGCCTTAATCTAGACTTATCATTAATCAGTTCTCTTTCTGGAGGTGGATAGCATTTTTCATCATTAGTCCCTTAGAATTATCTTGGGTCATTGTCTTAATCAGAGTAGCTAAGACCTTCACAGTTGATCATCATTCCAATATTGCTGTTACCATGTAAAATGTTATCCTGATTCTGCTCACATAGTTCATAGAAATTTTTATCAGTTTTTATCTGTTCATATAAATATCCTCAGATTTTTTTCTGAAAGCATTCCCCTCATTATTTCTTAAAGTACAATAGTATTTAATCACAATCATATACCACATCTTGTTCAACTATTCACCAATTGGTTGACATCCTCTTCATTCCTAATTCTTTGTCACTACATTAAAAAAAAAATCTGTCAAAGTGTTTTTTTACTTAAAATAGAAATAGCTAGGTAGTTGGTCTGATTCTCTTTTCCCTATTTGTGATTCTTTAAAGAGATCTTTGCCTGTAAAGAAAAGCACATGCAGAGCTAAACAGTTGATAGCTAAGATAGATAGAATAGTAATGAAAGAGTATCTGTCTTCTGTTCATGAGTTCAATTCACTAGACTCAAATTGACAATTTCCTTAAGTATGAAAAGAACTGGGTGATAGATAAGCCACTATCATGGCCTTTAAAAATTGTGGAGACTTTCAGTTAGTATGGCTATGTGAAAAATCGTAGAGAAGCCCAGGTCTTCCACACATACTCTAGGAAAAACAAAAACCTGAAACTAAAAAAAAAAAAAAAAGGATACCATATCACATAATGATCCAAAGAAAACTGTAGTTGGCATCTTTACCAAAGTAGTTTAGCTTGCATTATTTGAGGGCGATGTCATGTAATGGAAACTACAATGAGCTCAGATAAATGAACCAAACTCTTTTTAGCACTCTGAGCAGAGTTCCATGGGCATATGAAACCTTTAGATCTCTGATCAGAAAACTCTTGATAAGTGAAAGATCATGTGATCTCTGAAGGGGACACTTCTAGGGATCACAGACTCTTCAAAGTAACATGTAGGATACATGTTTATGCCCAGATTATATAACATTTGTAGTACTGTGGTCAGTTATACTCTCAATATTTTAGAAATCTAGCAATAAAACAGAAAATAAAACCAGGATCATGAAGGGCTTCAAGAAGTTGCCAAATGATGTGTTAAGAAAAGATTTGGGGAGAAAGGATACTATGATCCCAATTTTAAGGTGCGTAAATTCTGTCATATTAAAAAAAAACAGATTTGTTCTTCTAGGCAATGGAAGGTGGAACAAGGAACAATGGATAGAAATTAACTTATTAAAATATTAGCTTGAAGAGAAGGTAGAATATCTAGCTGCCATATTCCTCTTTCAGTCATACCCTGAAGTTTATACTAGACCAAATAATAATAATAAAGAAATACATTGAGAAATTAAAGCAAGTCAGCTTCTGCCACTCCAAAATTGTACCCAAAAGTGTACCAAAACATTAAGGGTAATAAGAAAGTGTACTGCTAGCAAAGTAAGCACCAGCATGGGGTAGTCTCCTAGTTTAACTTGAGACAGAACTTGTGTGGAATGTAATGCTGTGTATCTGAAGGCAAGAATGAATGATTCCCTAGTCAAAGCCTCTGAATAGTTACAAAACCTGAGGGTTTGGACCTTGATAGCCACAGGGGAATGATGAAAGTGGAGACCCACAACCAGTGTGGTGCCACATCTTGGGGATATCCAAGACAAAGGAGCTCTGAGGCCCCTACACTTTATATGTGTGTATCAGAGAAAGTCCTGAAGTTCTATCACCCTTACTCAAAAACAAACAGGGGAAATGTGTGGGACTAACCATGGAAGATGGAGGCCAGTGCAGGAACTCAGAGAATGTAGAGTGAGACAAAAGAATGCCAATCACTCCAGCCAAAAGTATAGCAGGAGACATAGACACAAAGCCCCAATTCAGGAATTAAAACTGAAGATTAGTTTAAATCAAAGAAAATGACAACAGAGGTAGATATATGGATATACATACATACATATGTCCATATCTGTCTATCTGTCTATCTATCTATCTATCTATCTATCTATCTATCTATCTATCTATTCAGAAAAAAAGGAATAATTGATTCCATAATTAGTGAAGGCACAATCAAAGGAAAAATGGACACCAAGAATAGCTAAAAAAAAAAAATGAAATAAAAGCTACAGAGGAAAGAATTAGAATAACATTAAATTCTTTAGAAGAAAAAACAATAAATCTTAACAAAGAAATAGACTTTAAAAAGCTGGAAGAGACTAAATAAAAATGAGTTTTTAGTGACACAGTGCGAAATATTAGAATGAAGTCTATAGATTGAAAAATAAAGATAAAAACCCAAGGTAACTTATTTAAAACAAATAAGTAACCAGGAAGATACATCAAGGAAATATACTTTAAATATCAATGAAGCCTATGAAAAATCAACAAAATAAAAGCCTGGAAACTCTATTTAAATAAACCATAAATTAAAATTTCCAGATCAAGTAGAAACAGAAGGCAAAGTAAAGATAAAAAAAAAAAACCTATCACATTCTGAAAGTAATCTTGAGGAAAGTTCCCAGGAATGCCAAAGTCAAATATCTAGAGAGCCAATGTCCAAGCAAAAATTACTTGAAATGTTCAGGGGAAAAACAAAAACAAATAGTTCAAACACTAGAGAAACAAATTACATGAATTTTTCTGCTTTAAATCTCAGAGGATAATTTAGAGAATAATATTCCAAAAGGCAAAAGAAGCTAAGAATCATTGTAAATGACAAATATTTATTCCACACAACCAAGAATAATTGATCTTCAAAACTTAATATACTCTTGGAAGGAGGGGGATCTATAGATATTTCATGCAATAGAGAATTTTTTTTCCAAATAGGTGATATTTTTATTAGGTTATTTTATTTTTCCTGGTCTACTCAATTTCATGTTATTCATAAGCATGCACACGTTCCATGCACCAATGTTAAGTTCAATCATCTTCACACACACACACACACACACACACACACACACACACACACACACACAAAATTGTATAATTTTGTGTTTTGAACATAAGGTAGTATCCCTTTGCCTCTTGTCATAGTAAGCAGGCCAGGGTAATATTAGGTAAAGCAGCAGGTATCACATCAAAATAATAGTCCTGGGTGAAACAAGGTTAGTTAATGAAGGCTAGCTTACTGAATCCGGAGTGGGTACACATTTTTCTTGAGCAGCTGTAGTGATGGGAAGTGACATGAAGCTGGCATGGGATTCACAAACAAGATTAATCTAGTCAACAAGTTTGCATGCCTCCCAAAAGGAGTGAATGAAAGGTTCATGGTAATGCAATTGCCATTTACTGGAAAGCATTATGTCAGCATCATCACTGTATGTACTCCCACTGTGAGGAACCCTAATGAGATCAAAGAAAAAAAGAATGGATGAAACAATTTTCCAGCCCAAGACAACTTAGAATGTTAGCAGAAAGAGTCTGGCTCACTGAAGTGTGAGTGGAGCACAGTCCAGCTCCGGCCACTCTTTGGTAAGTTAGCAGTAAGTCTTGGGGCAACTGATCTACAGTGGTGCTATTCTGAGCTCTCAACTCACAGATGCCACAGGTGTCATTCAACTGGTCAGAAAGAGATTAAAAAGGACTGTTGCTAGGAATGGGAAAAAAAAAAAAAAAACTTCTGTTGCCTTGCCCACATATGGTCCTGGGTTGCAGTCTGAGGGTGAGGAAGGGTACTAGCAAGAGCAAAAGCCCTGGACACAGCTCTAGGGCAGAAAAGTGTGCTTATGGTCACTGACAGACCAGAGTACATTCCTGAAGAGTCATGAACAAACCTCTCATTAGATCATACCAACTTGGAAGAACTGAAGACTTACAGACTTCTAGAACTACCTCTGAAAACAGCAGTAAGAAAGGCCTGTGCCCCCTTTACCCAAGAAGCAAAACCCAACATTAACACAAAGATAAAAGTTAAGATATAGGCTGGAAAAATGAGCAAACAACAACAACAAAAAAACCCCTTTCAATATAGAAACATGCTATGGTGACAGGGAAGATCAAAATACAAAATTAACAGAAGACAACAATGTCAAAGTAGCTACATGTAGCTCTTAAAAGAAAAATATGAGATGGCCTCAGGCCCAAATAGAATGTCTGGAAGACCTCAAGAAGAGATTTTAAAAATCAAGTAAAGGAGGTATAAGAAAAATTGGGAAAAGAAATGAGAGTAATGCAAGAAAATCATGAAAAAAGAGTCAGCAGCTTATTAAAGAGGCACCAAAAATATGGAAGAAAATAACACCTTAAAAAGCAGAATAGGATAAATGGTAAAAACAGTACGAAAATCTATTGAAGAGTACTCCTTAAAAACATAATTGGCCAAATGGGGAAAAAAATGTAAAAAAAAAAATTACTGAAGACAAAGAACTTTTTGTAAAGTAGAGTCAGCCAAAAGGAAAAGGGGATGCAAAATCTAATTGAAGAAAATCATACCTTAAAAATTAGAATTAAGTGAGTTGAAGCCACTGACTTCATGAGACATCAAGAAAAAATAGAACAAAATCAAAAGAAAAAAAACAGAAGAAAATGTGGACTATTTCATTGGAAAAACAGCTAACCTGGAAAATAGGTCCAGGAGAGATAATTTAGGAATTATTTGAACTACCTGAAAGCCATGATTGAAAAAAGAGCTTAGACATGATATTTGAAATGGTTATTAATGAAAACTGTCCCCATATACCAGAACCATGGGATAAAATAAAAATTGAAAGAATCCACTGATCACCTCCTGAACGAGATCCCAAAATAAAAATTCACAGAAATATTATGGTCAAATTCCAGAGTGCCCAGGTCAAGGATAAAATACTATAAGCAGCCAGAAAGAAAGAATTCAGATATCATAGAGTCTTAGGATAACACAAGATATAGCAGTTTCTACATTAGAGGATTAGAGGGCTTGGAATATAATAATCTGGAGGGCAAAGGAAATAAAATTACAACCAAGAATCACCTACCCAGCAAAACTGAATATAATCCTTTGTGGGGCGGGGGGGGGAGAGCTTTTAACGAAATAAAGGATTGTTAAGCATTCGTGTTGAAAAGATCAGAGATGAATAGAAAAAGTATATAGACAGAAAGCATAGGTATGACTTCACTATGATGGTATGATATATAAAAAATAAAATTAAGAGGTGAGGAAGAGGGATGCACTGGGAGAATGAAGAAAAAAGAAGTAGAATGGGGGAAATATTCTCACACGGAAAAGGCATAAAAGAGCTTTTACAGTAGAGGGGAAGATGAATACAGTAATGAACAGTGCTTGAACCTTACTTTCATCAGGATTTCCTCAAAGAGGGAATAACATGCAAACTCAGGTGGGTATAGATAATTATCTTACCCTTAAGGGAAGTAGAATGAGAGGGAGATAAGAGAAGGAGGTGATAGAGGGGAGAGCAGATTAGAGAAGGAAATACTCAGAAACAAAACAACCTTGAGGAGGGACAGGGTTAAAGGAGAGAAAGAAAAGGATTAACAGGAGCTTGGAAAAAGGATGAAGAGAAATGAACAGTTAATAATCATAACTGTGAATGTTAATGGGATGAAGTCACTCATAAAATGGAAGTGGATACCACACTGAATTAAAAACAAAAATCCTACAATATGATGTTTATGAGAAACATGTTTGAAACAGAGAGACACACAAAAAGGAAAGGTAGGGGGATGGGGCAAAATATATTATGTTTCAGCTGAAGTAAAAACAAAAGCAATAACAATAATAATAACAGAAGTGTGAATCATGATCTCAAAGCAAAATCAAAAATAGATCCAATTAAAAGAGATAAGCATGGAAACAATAATTTCCTAAAAAATACAATAGACAATTAAATAATGTCAATACAAAATATATTTACATCAAATGATAACCAAAGAAAAAGTTGAATGATCAAAATTGATTTAGAACATTTTTCTATGACTATATATAGCTTTGATTGCTTTGCCTGAAAACTGCCTGTTCATATCTTTGGCCATTTGTAAATTGAGGAAAATCTCTTATTTATATGTTTGATTCAGTTTTCTATATGTTTGAGAAATCAACTCTTTATCAAAGAAAGTCACAGCAATTTTTTTTTCCACAGTAATGATCACCAACTATGTATTTCCCTCCATCCTGTTTTCCCCACTTATCCTACTCTCTCCTTTCACACTGTCCATTCTCAAAAGTGTTTTGCTTCTGACTTTTGTTTTCCCCAAACTCCCCTCCCTTCTAGCAGCTTCTTACCTTTTCTTATCCCCTTCCCTTCCTACTTTCCTGTATGGTAAGATAACATATACCCAACTATGTAGGGTGTATATTTTACCAAATACGCTTCAAAAGAAGCATAAAAAGGTAAACAGGAAAGGGAAATCATAAGGGATTCAATACATTTAAACTGCTTACATTTCTACGTGGGAAAATAATATTTATAACTCTTAAAAACGTTCTCATTATTAGGGCAGTTAGAAAGAGTATACATAGACAGAAAGCAGAGGTGAAAGTTGAATGTGAAGGTATGCTTATCTAAAAAAAATTAGACGAGAAAGAAGAATGCCTTAGGAGAAGAGTAAAGGGAGAAGTAATGGAATAAATTATCTGGTACAAAAGAGGACTGAAAGAGATTTTATACTGGAAAGGGAAATGGGGAGAGAAGGGAAGGGAACACATGTACCTTATTCTACTCATAATTAGCTCAAAAGTATTTTTTTTAATTAGTTTTTTAAAAACAAAACCAATGCAGTCAAGATTAGGAGGAAAGTAGAAAACTATGGGAACATTTACAGCAAATGTCTCTGATAAAGTCTAATTTCTCAAGTACATAGAGAACTAAATCAAATTTCTAAGAATACAAGTAATTTTCCCAGTTAACAAATTATCAAAGAATAAGCACAGGGAGTTTTCAGACAAAGAAATCAAGCTATCTAGATTCATATGAAAAGATGATCTGGATCACTATTGATTAGAGAAATGCAAATTAAAACAACTCTAAGATACCACCTCACACTTATCAGATTGGCTAATGTGACAGAAAAGGAAAATAACAAATGTTGAAGGGGATCTGGTAATTTTGGAACATAACGCACTGTTGTTGGAGGTCTGAACTGATCTAACCACTCTGGAGAGCAATTTGGATCTATTTCCAAAAGTGTATAAAACTGTGCATACCCTTTGACATAGCAATACCACTACCAAATCTATACCTCAAAGAGATTTTTTGAAAGGAAAATCACCTGTATGTACAAAAATATTTATAGCAATGGAGGCAAAGAATTTGAAATTGAGAGGATGCCTATCAATTGGGGAATGGCTGAACAAGTTTCGCTATATGATTGTGATAGAACATTATTATGTTATAAGAAATCATGAACAGGATAGTTTCACAAAAGCCATCAAATACTTACATAAACTGATACAAAATGAAGTGAGGAGAACCAGGAGAATATTGTACACAATAATAGCAAAATTATAATGATGGTCAACTGTGAATGACTTAGGTGTTCTCAGCAAAACAATGACCCAAGACAATACCCATGATAAAACATGCATTTCACCAACAGAAAGACAACTGATAAACTTCAATGCAGATGGAAGTGTACTTTTTTAAACTGTTTTTTTTTAGTTTTCTTCTTATATTTTTGTTTTCTTTTATTTTCAATGTAGCTAGTATGCTGGTTTATTTTGTATGACTTCATACAATTGATCTAAAATTACTTGCCTTCTCATGGTGGATATACACACATACATATATACATATATATATACACATACACACGTATGTTACCATTTTTTCATGTAATTGAGAAAGATTTAACAAAATAAAGTATATTGAACAGAAAAAATAAAGTAAGTGGTATGAAATTTGGTCTGATAGCGTCATAAAGAATATTCTTTGTGTGTGTTTGAACGTGTTTGTATAGGCAGTTAGGTAGGTGGGTGGATAGATCATAGGACTTGGCATCAGAAAAAAATGAGTTTGAATCCTGTCTTAGACACTGCATAGCACAGTGACCCTTGGCAAATCCGTTATCTTATAACAGTCTCAACATCCTCAACTGTAAAATGAGGATAATAGTAGCACCTCACTCACCATATTGTTGTGTGGATTAAATGAGTATCATATGCATAGTGTTTTGTAAACTTTAAAGTACTAAGTATTAGTTATTATCATATTTAAGAAAATTCTCTATTTTGGTATTCAAGTTCAAAATTTAAAAAAAAGATCTTCAGAAATTTCAATAGACAATAAGCTCTACACAAAGAAGAAAAATCCTCTAAAACTAATGCCAATTGATAGTGAATGGGCTGTCTCAGCACACAGATAGTTCTCTTTCACTGAAAGACTTCTAGTAAAGATTGCATAGGCCTTCCTTAGGAGCACTGTTTAAGATTTTTTTTTTTTGGTATAGATTGTCTTAGGTGGCCTCTGAAATTCTACCCAGTTTTGAAATTCTGTGATTCTGTGAGCTAGAGCATTAAAACAGGATTGAATGTTTCTGTCCTGTACAGTACAAAGTAACCAGCAGAGGTCATCTATCTTACTTGTGAGATAACATTGCTTGTCTATGTTGCTGATGTTAATGACTTTTACATGGAGGGATACCAGGCAATGTAGGAAAATGAAAGGAGATGCAAAATCCAAGGAAGAATTGACAGGATGAATGGAAATGTACCTATGATTTTATTTGTATAAGTAAATACCTATAAAGAAATTCCTTAAACCAATGTAGATTAGTATCTCCTCTGCAAATTATTTTCTTAGAGACTTGCATAGGTTACTGAGATGGTAAGAATTTGCCCAGGGTCTTAAAATCAGTGTTTGTCAGTTATGATTTGAGTCAGGTCTTGCTGACTCCAAGGCCAGTCGTCTTTTTACTACAACACATGGGGAGAAGATGAAATGATAGTCATTGAGCAAACATTCACTCTACAATGGAAAAAAAAAATATATATATATATATATATATCAATAGCACTAGAGGACTTTCCTTCAATTCACTTTGGAGGGAAAATGTAGTACTAGCCATTTCTGTTATACAGTGGACAAAAAAAAAATGATATGGAGCCTTGTGGACCTGGTTTCAAGTTCTAGCTCTGAGTGATGTTGCATAAGTTCTTTAAGTTCTCATGGCCTTTTTCCTTACACGTAGGAGTAAAATTATATCTAGTATTTATAACATACTTTGTAATCTTTGAAGTGCCTTGTAAATATAAGATTTTATTATTAGACAATGTTTCAGGGATTATTTCATGACCCTGAGCCTTCATTCCCTTTGTAGAATTTTATTCTTCTCTTATCTCATAGCTGTAACCTGTGCCATGCAGTATCAATCATATGGATTTTAAAAATAGATGTGGAATTGAATCTCTGTCATCTACTAACTATATGACCTTCAGTCAAATCAACTTTTTCAGACTCAGTTTCTTTATAAAGTGAATAGGTTATTTTAGTTGATCTCTAGGATCCCTTCAAGTATGCACACACAGAGATATACACAGATATACACACCCACAGTTTGAATATTTTTCTGAAGTGGATAGAGTGCAGGGCCTGGAGTCAAGAAGACATGAGTTCAAATCCAGCCTCAGATACTTACTAGCTTTGTGACCCTTGGGCAAATCACTTGTTTGCCTCAGTTCCTCATCTATAAAATTAGCTATAGAAGTAAATGGCAAACCCCTCCATTTCATTGCCAAGAAAACCCCAAATGGGATCACAAAGAGTTGGACACAACCTTTCTTTTGTTCTTTCCTTCCTTTTTTTCTATTTTTCTCTCTCTCCTTCCCTTCTTTCCTTTTCACTTTCTTTTCTTCCATCCTTTCCTTTCTATCCTATTTCCTTCCTCCTTCCATTACTTTTTCCAATTCTCCTCATTTCCCTTCCTCTTTCCTTTCTGTCTTCCTTCCCTTTCTTCATCCCTTCCTCTTCCCTTTCTTTCCTTCATTCTTCCCTCTCTCTTTTCCTCTCTAACTTCTTTCTTTCTTCCTCTTCTTTTTTTCATATTCTACCTGTATCTATCCTTCTTAGTTCCTCAATTGCTTGGTTGATCCTTGATGGATTTTTGAATTTTACAATCCATTGATCTTTCACTTTTCAATTCTCAGGAAAAGATGGACATTTTGAGTCTTTCTCTGTGTTCCTACTTACTGTAGTCTTCTCTTCATTACCTGTCCACCATTTACACTGATTATAAGATCAACCTATCCCATACCTTTCACTGAATTTTTTTTCCTGTTTTCCATTTTTTTCCTGTTTATTCAAATGAGAAAAGTTTGTGCATGGGGGAGGGATGCTAAGTGCTTATAAAGCACCTAAAATGTATCAGGCATTTTGCTAAGTGCTTTTAACAATATTATCTCTTTTCATCCTCATAACAATTCTATGAAATAGGAGCTATTTTTATTATCTCCATTTTTCTATTGAGGAAACTGAACAAATTAAGGTTGTGATTGGCCCAGTGTCACACAACTAGTAAGTGTCAGATACTGTATTTGAACTCAGGTTTTCTGGATTTCAGGCCCACAACAAGAAGCTACCTCTAGGGAACAACATTCCAGTATTTGCTATACTCATTATAAAAAGAAAGTAATTAATAAGCTCCATCCAGGAGTGTTATTCTTTGGTCTGATAACAATATTCAAGATACTCTTTAATGTATGCAAAAAGTCATTTGCCATTATGATCCAGATCATCTCAGTCTTTCAAGAAAGCAATGCTGAAAATTCTAAATCTTTTAGTCCCAAGTCATGTGGTATGTTAATGGATGTCTAATGCCTGTATAAAATATGCCAATTATCATTTTGTTTTATTTTGTTTTCCTTTATCATATCAAGAATTTTAAAATGTTAGTACCTCAAAAAACCATGGTTAGCTAGTATCTCAAAACCGTGATTAATTGATATAACTCAATTTGATCTATTGAAGTGTTCTGATATGTAACTTGACTGTGAGTCACAGAAAAGCATGTGAAACTAATTTTTTGTGATGTCAGAGAGACTCCCTTTTAAATTATATTGCCCATCAGCCATTATGTATTCACACCATTTAGGTATATACTTTACTTCTTTTGATGTTATACTCTACTTAGTGAGAAACTAAGGCATGAATTAGCAAACAAAAAATGCTCTTGTGAACTATTATCAATGTCAATCTAAGTATTTCTCTGCTTCACTGATTCTAAATGACAAAAAGTAATGTAATTTTATGTTTAATTCAATGGGTATATATGAATGTATAAAAATTCAAATGATCCCACATTTGTGTGACTTTTTTATGCCATGTCCATAAGCATTGTTTTGTTAGTACTTGTTTAAATATTTTGAATATTTGAACCCACGTTTGAAGGTCTCAATTGACATCTATTTATTGCAACCTAAAGATCCATTCCTCCCCAGGAGACAGTAATGTAAGTTTATAGCTAATTATTATACCATTTCTGAAATGTTTAATTTATCTTAAATGTTACAGTTAGAAGTGGTTCCTACATGTTTTATGAAAATTACAATTTCCCTTAATGTCCTGTGTGGCTTTCTTTTCCAGGCATGGAGGGATTTACTGATCAGTCTTACTTTCATCATGCTGACTTTGAACCTACATGATGGAATTGGAATGAACTGGAATGAGAATTCTACCAATTAGAATTTCTTCATTCTGAGAAAGCCACAACTTAAGACTGTGTAGCCTGAAATATTTTCTTTAGATAAAAGCAACAGATAGACACACCTGAATTGAATCTAAAGAGTGCTGTAAAACATGAGTTTCATGTTTTCTTGCCAGTGGACAATGTGAAGACATGGGGAAAGGAAAGAGTGTGACCATTTAAAGTAATCTCTATGAAAAGGCAAATGAAACTAAATTAAAATTGTTTCAGTTCAAGGAAAAACAAAACACAACCAAAAGAAACCAAAATGGTTATATAAGTTGTCCCAAAAAATATATTCCAAAGAACAAAATGGGGAGGTTGGACTTGAAGAATACAATATTATAAAATGACTGCTTTCATTAAAGAGCTAGAACTAAGGAATATGCTGGGCAGCTAGGTGGCACATGGATAGAGTGCTGGGCCTGAAGTCAAGAATATCCATCTTTCTGAATTCAAATCTGGCCTCAGGAACTTACTAGCTGTGTGACCTTGTACAAGTTACTTACCCTTGTTTGCCTTAGTTTCTTTATCTATAAAATGAACTGGAGAAGGAAATGGCAAACAACTCAAGTATCTGGCAAGAAAACTCCAAATGGGGGAAAAATTGACATTTAATGAACTCAAAGACTTTCAGTTTTTTGTGACAAAACCATCAGAACTTAAGGAAAAATTTGACAGATAACATCCAAAAGAAATGTAACTCAAACACCAATTATAAGGGACACATTGAGGTCAAATTGTGTCCCTTTTATATTAGTAGGACTCTTATGCTTGTCATTATTTGGGTAGATTGAAAGAAAGGAGTGAACTGAGCTGAGTATGATGAGATCATTCTAAAAAGAACACTGTGTGGGGAGAAATAAAGAAAAAGGAGTAAGTATTTCATACAAATGAGACACAAAAGGAAAATCTGATACAGAAGAAGCTAGTGGGGTGGAGTGGAGATAATGCTGGAACTTTAGTTTGTCAAGAATGGGTTAAAGAGGGGGAAAACATGCATATTTAGAAGGTATAAAAGGCTTCTAAATTCAGAAAGAAACAAGATAGCAAGGGGATAGGATAGGGAGAGGGAATAATGGCTGGGCACTTAGAGGAATTAGCAGTTTAAGAAAAAGGAGGGCAAGGTAGTGGCTAGAAGTAAAGCAGAGGAGTGAATAGGGATAGGGTAAATAAGGTGACAAGGATAGTGAAAAAAATAGGAAGGAGGAAATAAGTGATTGTAGCTTAGAATGTAAATGGGATGAATTTACCCATAAAATATTAAAGGGCAGGAATAGAATTTACTACGTAAGAAAAGTGGGGATAGCAATCATGATCTCAAAGTTAAAGTTGATATACATTTAATTTTTAAAAAATGAAAAAAATAGAGAAACTGCACTGTGTCAGCAATATTAGTCAATAATGTGTTAGACCATTTAAAATACCTAGACAGTATAAAATATCTGCCAAAACAGACACAAGAACTATACGAATATAAACATAAAACACTTTTTATACAAATAAACTCAGATCTGTATAATTGAAGTAATATTTATTGTTCATGGGTAGGAAAAGTCAATATTATTTTTAAAATCATAATTTCACCTAGCTTATTTATTTGTTCAATGTCAATGAAATTACTAAAAAATATTTTAATGAATTAGAAAAAAAATAGTAACAAAGTTCATTTGGAAGAGTAAAACATCAAGAACTTCAAAGAAAACCAGAAGAAAAGAAAGACATAAAGGAAGGAGATTCAACAACATCAGACCTAAACTATGAGGAAGAACATTGTTGAAATATAAAAATAATAGCTTTGATTACTTTAAATTAAAATTTTCTTATATAAATAAAACTCATATAGTCAAGAATAGAAAGAATACAGAAAATTGGGGGAAAATTTTTGTAGACAATATCTCAGATAGGGTGTGATTGGATTGAAATATTGCTCTGGTGTAGAACATGATGAGCTGGTTGATTTAGAAAAACATGAAAAGACTTGGATCCTCATTAGGATGATGCTATCAACCTTCAGAGAAACCAATGACAGGTGGAAATAAGTATAGTAGTCTTACATATATGTGTATATATGTGTATGTTTATAGCTATCTGCATATATATGTATATACAATTTATGTATACATACACATATGTGTGTATGTGTGTATATACATGTGTGTGTGTGTGTGTATACATGTGTACACATACATAATTCTAGCCTTCTTTAGGGTGGAGGGAAGAGAGGGGAAAAATAAAGTGAAAAGTGCACAACAGAGAACAAAGGAAAATCAACAAGGAAGCAAAGAAAAGCTGGGCAGTTTTGAAAACCATGGGCAGTATTTATTATGCAGTTTTTTCCTGAAATGGAATTTATTGTTTTACATTGAATTCTCTCTTAAGGTCTGCTGTGTAAGTGGCAACTATTTTTTTTCTTTTCTCATTTTGTATTTAAATTTAAAATTACAAAAAAAAAGAATAGGAAGGAGGAAAGAAAAATTAATCAGAAAAGAGGACATAAAAAATACAACCAAATAAGGATAGTAAATGGTAAAGAATAAACAACAAAAAAAGTCTAATAAGGATTTTGAGGGAATGCTCAAAAAGGAAAACATTTTATTCATTGAATAGCTATTTAAAACATTCATGGTTGCTAACTAATCCTAATGAGTTACGTGGTTGTTTCATATTAAGTTTGTCATGAATCATTTAATAAAGAAAAATTACAAAGTTACAAAAACATCCTCCAAATAGGGTCATGAAGAGTTGGACAAGACAGAAACAACTAAACAACAAGGAATATGTATGATCAGAACTAAAGTTGGAATAAATGGTGTTGCTACTTTCTAGATAACTTTAAGACCAGAGTAACTTGAAATTCAATATTATTTTATTTTCAGGTCTGTATTCCCTCCCTCATACCAGCCCATGCTACAACAATGAGAAAGCAAGAAAAACAAACTGTTATAAACATGTATAGTTAAGCAAACAAGTTAACTCAAGTCTTAACATAAAGGAGCATGCCAGATTTTTGTTGGGATGACTGGTCTCCTATATCAAAAAGTATATAGATTTTCTGATCATTGATTAGTAAAATCACTTGTATACTTTATCTGGGTTAAGAAGATATGGTGTGTCCACATGTAGAGAAAGAAATATGGAGTCTGAATGCAGATGGAAGTATGTTATTTGCTCTCCTTTTCCTTTGTTGTTTTGTTCTATTGCTTCATTCTCATGGTCCTCCCATTAGTTGTAATTGTTCTTTACATCATTACTAATGGGAAAATAAGCTTAACATGAATGTCATGTACAGGTTGTATCAGATTGTGTGCCATATTGGGGGTGGTGGGAAGAAGTGGGAGGGGAAAAGAATTAAAACTCAAAATCTTATGGAAGTGAATGTTGAAAACTAAAAATAAATAAATTAAATTAAAAAAGAAAGAGAGGCCCATACTGTTCACCACACACACACACACACACACACACACACACACACACACACACACACACACGATATCTTGTGGGCTAGGATATTCCATAATCATAATTTTTTTTTTTGCTTTTTGACTTTTGAAAGCAAACATGGCTGGTGGGTGAGGAATTGACAGGTTAAAGATATTAGACACACATTAAACACAAATTTAAATGGCACATGCCTCTAAGATCTATAATGTTTAAGCTATAATGGCTTGCTACTTTTCTTCATTTTAGAAACCTTTCCTATTGCAACTGTGTATTTAATACAACAGTTCATGATATAGGAATAACTGAGTTTGGATATTGATTCATTCTACTAAATTCAAAAGAAATTCCTTACCTAACTATATGGTGAGCAGATAGAATCATGCTGGGCCCTAAAAATACAAAGAAAAAATGCACAAATATTTGCCAAATAGAACTTACAGTCTAGGAGCAGAATAACACACACACACACACATACACACACATATATAAAACACACACATGCACATATTATATATATATAAAACACATGCATATATGTACACACATACACATTTATGTGTGTGTATATATATATACATATGTATATAGATATGTGCATATATATATAAAACTATTAGAGGTAGAAAAGTGTGTGTTGTGTGGTGTACAAGTGAAGATTGATGACCTTTCTCATGGTTCTCTGGCTCCTTTCTAGTTTCCCCATACTGGCTGTCCCCCAGGATCTAGATTGGCATTCTAGTCTCTCTCCAGAGAAAGGGGTTAAATTAAGTAAAAGGGAGGGGGTATCACTCACTTATCAATGCATATTAAAGATAGAAGAAGGCAAAAAATGGAATTTAAGTTGTTAGGTATTTCTAGTCTATTCATAATTAAGGTGCATCAAATTAGTTTTCATTCCTTTATCTTTAATCTGTAATAGAAAATGAAGAAAAGAATATAAAAAGAAGGAAGTCACTAGCTAATATAAATGGATGAATACATGATTGAATGCAAATGATTGAAAAAAGAAGGGAAAGTAAAGGTAGAGAGTAGTAACATACAATGACTTCCTTTTAATAATAACAATGGAATCTTGAACATAGAACAATAGTTTAGTTATGCTGCAGGGTATCAACCATATTCTTTTCTGCTTTGTCAGCTAGGAAATAATCATAGTGTAACTCATAGTTGGTTAAGTGGTCAAAACTACACTAAAGCATGCTGTGTTTTCATTTGTCTTTCCCTTGAAGTGCTTCAGTTTTTTCTTCTGGGAAGCAGTATTTCCTTAAGGAAAATAAGAGTTATAGTCATCAGATACAAAAATACCTTTTAAAACTTTTTTTGCCTCGAAATAGCATACAATATATGCAATACTTGAGCAAGTCTATTACGTCATTAATAAAGACCACCCCATCCAATAATATGGACCCAATCCACTCACATTTGGCCATCTGTAATACTACTGTCTATGTCCTTCCATCAGTTTTCCTTATGGGGTTCCACGCAATGTAATAGGATGACCAATGGAAGACATTTGCTATTAAGAAATTTCCTTTTTAATCACTAGGTTTTACTGTTAGATTTTTATAACAAGTGGATAAAGAATGTCTGTTATTCAGATTACGACATAAAATTTCACAGACAACTAATAGACCTGGTCAATGTAAACATATATCTTGGAAAGGCACTGTACATAACTGTGCCTACAATTGAATTGGAAGAGAAGGCTAAATTACCTTTGGGCAATTGTACAGTATTTTTATTGACCCCAAATATTTTCTAAGAAACAAAAGTTCATCTTTATTAAAATATTTCTGGTGATATTATGCGACTCTGAATGATCGATTGCTATAATTCCTGAAAAATTAAAGCTTTTCAGTTATCCGAAGGGTGATACAAAGGCACATGGTAGTTGTGAATGGGTTGTGACACATTCTGAAAGGAAACATCTTTTGCATCAAGCTTTTTCTGATTGCAACCCTCCCAAAAGAGGGTGCTCTGGTGTGTGTGTGTGTGTGTGTGTGTGTGTGTGTGTGTTTTATACACATATATGCACACACACATATATGTATTCATGTATGTTAACTTTATCTTGTATATGTTTTTATGTTTTATAATGGATATGTTTATGTTTTATAATCTCCTCCATTAGATATAAACTCTTTGTAAGTAGGAATCATTCCATTCTTTGTACATATATTCTGAACACCTAGCACAGTGCCAGGAACATAGTAGGATCTTAGTAAATAATTGATTAATTGATTTACAATGGTTGTCATAATTCAAGTGCATGACTGAAGCAGGTGAGCCAGTCATTTGGGAAATGAAAGTAAGGAAATGGACTAGTCTGCTCTATTTGTATTTTTGCAATGTCATGAGAATTGAAAGATCCCCAGAGTGGGGGGCAGAATCTGTCTTGGATTTTTATAGGACAGGTGCAAGAGTCTTTCTTGCTTAGAGGGCATAAATGAGTTGTGATTAACATCTTTGAAGGGAGTGTCCATATCATGAAATCCCAAATTCAGCAAATATTGATATGTGATCTTTTTTTTTTCTGTATTTTTCTCTATGTAGTGCAAGTTAATGAAAAAGCAATAGATTTTGTAGTTACAGGTGCAAACCCTTTGCAGTACAATTTCTGAGGCTGTGCTTAATTGAACTATAAAGTAATAGATATAGTATAATCTGGAGATAGACAAAATATTTTTGTTTTCTTCAATAATTCATTTTAATAGATTTGTAATTCATCAGAATGGATATTTTTTACTGAAACTGAATGCAGATTAAAATTATGTGAGGCCTCAATATGTAATCCCTATGACTAGTTGCAGCTAACAAATACATCACTCGGTGTCCAACCTTCAGATGATAAGCTTCTCCAAGAAGGGTTGGTATACTGATTGTCCTACAGTTCATCACAGAGACCATATTCAGAGTTTTTCTATCTTCCATACATTGAATTATATTGGCTTTGACTTTGATGATCAAGAGTTATTTCCACAATATGATGAGCCTTCCAAATGACACTTTAATGAAGGAGTATATTTAAATCTATTCTTTCAAAATCTTAACAAATTTAAAAAAAAACCTACAAAAACAACCAAAAGTAATTTTCTCTAAAATTATAAATTATAAAATTATAATACATATAAAATTATTTAAAATACAAATATATATAATATATAAATAAAATAGATGAAATATAAAAAATATATATATATAATATATAAAATTATAAAAATATAAAAAATTATTATCATAAAAGTCATTCATTTGACAGATAAAACTGCTGCTATAAATCTATAACTCAACCTGGATATCAAGTCAATTCAAATTAATAAACTGCCAGAACAACAATGGAGAAAGAAACATGGGAGTCAAATTGTATCTCAATTTCTAGGACTCAAGGACTGGTTACCTTTCCCAAATTATTTCAAGTTTCTTGTCCCCAGTTTCTTCATCTCTAAAAAGATAATGTGGCAACAGCGTAACAGAACATTAGGCCCAGAGATGTTTAGAAAATTAGACAGAATCATACAGATTTTAAGTGGCCAAGGCAGGATTTGATCTAGGTATATCTGTGAGCAGTAATAATTTACATAACCTTTGTGAGTTATCAGTTTCTTCATCTCTGGTAATAATAATAGTACTGGTAGTGTCTGCTTCACTGTTTTTGTTTGTATGTTTCTAGAAAATATTTTGGTAGTTTTCAAATCTAAAGCAATATAAAATATCATATAAAATGTAAAATGAATGAGACTGTACAAAGTCATCTGTAGGGTCCTTTCCAACTTGAAAACGTGTATTTTTTATGAAATAGTGTATTTCAGATCACTTAATGAGCATAGTGGGACAGCTTAAGAAAACAGAACATTAGGCATGAGAGAAGAGTATTTTAAGTCTTTTATGTAGTTTTCAGAAATCATAAGCAAATAGTTGTCTACTTGTATTACCAAAAAAAGATAACATTTGACTCCTTAGCATGCTTGAAGAACATTATCTCACATTGTACCTCTTATCTATGACTTAGATTGTTTGATGTTTGATGTTCAGTGCACTTGTGTCTTTACTTTGGAAACAAAAAATAAGAATCTTTCATTATAATAAGAAATTCTGCTATTGCATAGGTAGCATTTTCTGAATTGTTGCACATATAGTGTGTGTCAATTATAGGCCATAGAATAAAAGGTGAAATTTCAGCCCTTAGGCTAAATTATTTATTTGGAGTGCACTGATATATCCTTAACTCAATTTGAAATCTCTCCTCCCACAGTTTGGGTAGAGTGAGATTCAACCATTTTTCTTAATTGGCAACAGTTGGAGAATCTATCAACATGACAAATATTTTCCAGAAATGAAAAAAAAAAAGATCAAAGATAGAGGTTCACAACCTCACTCTCTGAAAACAAACAGAAATTCACAGATAATAGCATTTACATAGGTTGTTTTTATCTGAGAGCAGTCCCCAGGAGTTTAGAAATGTTAAAGATCATATGATTATTCAGGATTCTAGTCCATAAATACTGAAAAATGAAAGAGTTAAATCATGGGTCCATCAAACTATGTTTAAAAAAAATGCTGATGGATTTATGGCAGCAACAACTGAATGTCCAAAAAGAAATACATTCGAGTGTATTTTTGCCCTATAGGGTACATATCACAGAACTGAAGGCCTGTGCTTCTTGCATTTGTAAACTTTGATCAATAGCATAACATTTACCTGCATTCTAATAGAGATATTGATAAGACATCATGGGGATATTCTGTACCACACCATCTGGCAATGGAGAAAAGAAAATATATATTAATAAGAACATTAATTGCAATTTAAAAAAATATTATATGTATCACTCTTATTTATTTATAGACTATCCTCAGTATAATAGAGTAGTTCATTCTCTACTGTAGAATGGTGTTAGCTTATTGATGTCCTTTTGCATAAGACCTCTAAATGCCTTAATACTCAGAGTATATGCTGATTGGTATTGGCCTGCCTAAATACTTGAAGTATCCAAAAACCACCCATTTTTATTGACAGTTGTCATCATATTACAATTGATGTTATTATCTTTCTATCTCACATGCACCAGATATTACTAGTTGCTGATAGTAGGAATGAGATAAAGGGAAGGGATATTTGAGTATGAATCTGTCAGTATGCAAGTTATCCTGTAATCAGGATTCCCCTGGTAAAGGTAAATCTTATATTCTCTCCCATCCCCTGTCATATTATTTTAAAACCATCATAGGTTGTACTAAGGGTTCCCTCACGTGACTAGAGTATGGCATAAATATTCCATGGAGGCTAATCCAGACAGTCCACTAATTAGCAATTCCATGCAATGAAGTCATTAAGTAACATCTGTCCTGTCATCAAAATGATAAGGAAACAGGAATAAATCAATGTGGGTAAGTAGAAAAAGTGATTCATCCCATTATGTTAACTATATATGTACATACACGTACATATATATATATATATATATGTTTTCTCAAAATCATTAATATTTATGCCAAAAGGATTTCAGAAGCAATCTATCATCTTACATAGATATTTTATTTGTCTATATATTCATGATTTTACACGAGCTTGTTGCCTTCATAAAGATTAATTCTTGCTTAAATTTCATCCCGTATTAAAACATCTGAAAATATAAGTTGATCATTACCTTGTTTTGCATTGCATCATGATATCTTTGAGCAGCAATGAATTTACCCTGGTTTGGAGTACATTTATAAAATCAGGACTGTGAATTAATTTGAAGTATAGTAGTTTATTATCTCACAACCACAGTGCAATGGAATAATAGGCCTACCCATATGCTGAATCTGCTGCAGAATCATTTCTAACATTTTTATTAAGCATCTTCTATCCATATTTGTTCTGCAGGAAAGAAAAATTTCAATACTAACATATCTCTGTATTATTTTGTATTGAAGAGACCAGGGAGCGTCTGGTTAGTGTTGGGCCTTTGTATGATTTATAAAGATGACTCAGTATAAGTTAATTTCTCACCATTGAAGTAATTTTAAATCTTAAAATTTTCTCTCACCATGATTGAGTACATCTGTGGTTCTGCTTCATGGACCACATGTTTGACTGAATTCACTTTGAAAAAATTAGCTCAAACTTAGTTTTGGAACTGGAAAGAAAATAGTTGAGAGTCAATGTGGGAGTAGTAGAATGTGAGTTAACCCAATGTTCTAGATTCAGATTCTGTCTCTGATACAAGCTAATCAAATTATTATTATAGGCAAGTCTCCCAATGTAAGTGACTCCTGGCAATGTTCAAGTTAAAGAAGAATTGAAAATATTTTTCACTGGAGACTGTATCCAAAATAAGAGTTCTCCAAACTATGAGATCTCAGGTCCCAGTAAGAGAGAGGAAAAGAGAAGGGGAGAGAGATAATTCAGAAAAATTGTTTAAAATAAAATGACATTTACAACAAAGGAAGTAATTCAATTTAACAGGTAGCAATGTATACACACAGTTTAAAAGGTGTAAAGGCAGAAAGGATTTGGGGGCCAATGAATGATATGAAGAGATGGTGAATCTCCTCTAGATCTCTTGAAGTTGTGTTTTAATAGAGACCCAGTGAAGCTTAGAATACCAATAGTCCATAACAAAGAAACATAGAGCTCACAACAATAAGGTAAGATAGCCTCAATGAGTTGAGATACAGTGGCAGATGATGGAAGGAAAGATGGAAGTAGGTCCTCTGGATCCATATGTCCTCTGGGCCACTAAGTAGGACTGAGATCCCTGTTTGGGCCACAGAGGGAATAGCATACTTTCTCCCTTAAACTTGTAAACTCTGGTGGGTTTTTATAAGGTTTTTATCTAGATCCAGCAGAAACAGCTATTATAGAGAGGTAGCAAGGAGCCTAGGCCTCGGAACTAGTGAAGATTTTATGCTGGTGGGGGTGGGGCAGAGGGAAGGGGTAACTGCTGGGGAATTTGAGGCAAATTGATATTTAAATTGCACTGTAGTGGGACATTTTTTTCAAAATGTTTGGACATCACTGTTGGTATTAATCTGATTAATTTGATAGGGTGACTGAATTTCCAAGTCCAAGCTTCTTTGTTTATGGATTAGGTAAAATTTGTTACCTACTACACGAATAAAAATGAAACATTTTATCTATCAGTCAATTATACTTTGCTTTCATCATGACCAATTTTCTCAGTCATACATTTCTAGTATGTCATCATTGGAACTGATTCTCCTGTGTAACTCCTCTTTTGTACTGAGCAGGAGCCTGTTCATACCCATATTGTATGTCCCTATTCCATTCTGGGTGATCCTCAATATTGAGTTTTCAGGTACCACAAGATTCCACGATTCAGAGGCATATGTCATCATTGGAAGAATATTACTGTTAAATATTTAGACATTTGTTCCAAGGAGAAGGTTGGGGTCGTGAAATTAATTGTGGAATTTCTCTTAAGCAATCTATAAGTTTCTCTCCTCATCCTGTACAATTTTAGGCCCAAATCATTGTCCATTTCCTTATGAACATGTACTGATGGACCACATCTATGGGTTGCCTATCCAAGTAATTATTCAGTAATCTTAGAGGAAAAGAACTACTCTTAAAGGTGCCCAGAAAAGAATTGTTGCAGAAAGTAGAATTTTAGATGAGACTTGAAATAAACCAAGGGATCTAGGGGATGGAACTGATGAGAGAGAATATTCCAGGTAAGAGGAACATCTAGTGAAAATGCACAGTCATTGCACTGATGGAGTATCTTATGAAAGGATTTACATGGATCCCAGAGTATTTGTATCTCAGGATACATGGAGGAAAATAAGGTATAAGAAAACTGGAAAGATAGCAAGGGGCCAAACTACAAAGGACTTTAAATGGAGGAGTGTCTGCTAAGTCCTGGAGGTAAGAAGGAGACAATGGAATTTATTGGGTAAGGTTGATGAGATAGTCAGAACTGTGCTTTAGAATGATCTTTTTTGACAGCTGAGCAGAGGGTGAACTGGAATGGACTTTGCCTTGAGTAAGAGAGGAAAAAAAAACAGCAAGCTTTTGCAATTGTACAAATGCAAGGTGATGCAGGCCTGTACAATGGTGATTGGCACTGTCAAAGGAGTGAAGTAGGTATATATGGGAGATGTTACAAGATAGAATCTATGAGACCTGGCAGCAGTTTGAATGTACTTGGTGAGAGATTAAAGAGCTGAGGGTTAACCTAGGTTTCAACCCTCCATGAATGGAAAGATGGAGGTGCCTTTAATAGTAATAGGAGAAGATGGAAGTGTTTGGAGGGTCCAGTTTTGTGTATGTCAAGGTTAGAATGTTTATGGGACATACAATTTGAGGTGTCCAAGTGACAGTTGGAAATGTGAAATTGGGAATTAAGAGAGAAGTTTAGGATAATAGATGAGTAGATTTTAAAATCACCAGCATAATTGAATCCATGTGAGTTGATGAGATCACCAAGCAAAATAATACAGAGGGAGAATAAAAGAGAACACAAGGGCACTCATGATTAGCATATGTGACCTAGATGAAGATCTAGCAAAAGAGACTGAAAAAACAATAGTCAGATGAAAGGAGAACCAGGAGAGACCAGTGTTGTAAAAGACTAGAGAGAAGAGAGCAATTGATGTTTTTCCAATTATTTAGATCTTACTTTATTTGTGTGAAAAGTGTCTCATAATTGTGTTCATATAATAGTTCATATAGTTCATATAGTGTTCATATAGTTCCTGGATTTCTTTTGGCTAGTAGTCTCCTAAATATTTTGTAATGTCTATGGTAACTTTAAATGGAATTTATTGGTAATATGTAGAAATGCCAATGATTTCTATGGGTTTATTTTATATCCTGCAACTTTGATTAAGTTGTTTCTCATTTCAAGCTGTTTGTTACTTGACTCTCTAGGATTCTCTGAGTATATCATCTGCGAAGAGTGATAGATTTGTTTCATCATTGCCTATTCTAGTTCCTTCAATTTCTTTTTCTCTCTTATTGCTAAAGTTAATATTTCTAGGAACATATTGTACAACAGTGATGACAATGGAAGTCCTTGTTTCACCCCTGATCATATTGGAAATACTACTAGCTTTTCCCCATTATATAGAATGCTTGCTGAAGGTTGTAGGTAGATGCTACTTATCATTTTAAGGAAGACTACATTTATTCCTATGATCTCTGATGTTTTTAATAGGAGTGGGTGTTGCATTTTGTGAAAAGCTTTTTCTGCATCTATTGAGATGATCATGTGGTTTCTGTTAGTTTTGTTGTTGATATGATCAATTATGCTGATAGTTTTCCTAATACTGAATGACCCCTCATTCCTGGTACAAGTCCTACCTGATCATATTATTCTTGGGATAAGTTGCTGTAATCTTTTTTTTGCTAGTATTATATTTAAAGTTTTTGTATCTATGCTCATTCAGGAAATTGGTGTATAATTTTCTTTTTTTGTTATGGCTCTTCCTGGTTTAGGTATTAGCACCATTTTTGTATCATAAAAAGAATTTGGTAAGACTCCCTCTTTGCCTATTTTCCATAGTAGTCTATATAGTATTGGAATTAATTGTTCTTTGAACATTTGATAGAATTCAATGACAAACCATCTGGCCCTGAGGTTTTTTCCTTGGGAGTTCATTGATGGCTTGTTCAATTTCTTTTTCCAATATGTGGATATTTAAGTATTTCACTTCCTCTTCTGTTAATCTGGGCAATTTACATTTTTGTAAATATTAATCCATTTCACTAACATTGTCAAATTTATTGGCATATATAGTTTCTAATTTTTGTTTCAATTTCCTCTTCATTGGTGGTGAATTCATCCTTTTCATTTTTTATACTGGTAATTTGGTTTTCTTCTTACTTTTTTAAAAAATGAAATTAACTAAAAGATTTTCTGTTTTATTGTTTTTTCATAAAACCAGTTCTTAATTTTATTTATTAGTTCAATAGTTTTCTTAATTTCAATTTTATTAATATCTCTTTTCTTTTTCAGTATTTCTAAATTGCTATTTAACTAGGGATTTTTAATTTGTTCTTCTTCTAGTTTTTTTTTTTTTAAGTTGCATGCCCAATTCGTTGATCTCCTCTTTCTCTATTTTATTCATTCAAACGTTTGGAGATACAAAACTTCCCCTAAGAATTACTTTGCTGCATTCCATAAGTTTTGATATATTGTCCCATTATTGTCATTCTATTGGATGAAGTTATTGATTATTTTCTTGATTTGTTGTTTGACCTACTCATTCTTTAGGATTAGATTATTAATTTTCCAACTAATTTTTAGTCTGTCTTTCCATGGCCCTTTATTACATATAATTTTTATTACATCATGATCTGAAAAGGATGCATTTAATATTTCTGCCTTTCTGAATTGGATTGTGAGGTATTTATGCCTTTATGCATATCAGTTTTGTGTAGGTGCCATGAACTGCTGAGAAAAAGGTATAGTCCTTTCTATCTCCATTCAGTTTTCTCCTGAGGTCTACCTTATATAAATTTTCTAAAAATCTGTTCTCCTCCTTATATTCTTTCTTCTTTATTTTGTGGTTATATTTATCTAGTTCAGAGAGGGGGAGGTTGAGGTCATCCATCAGTATAGTTTTGCTGTCTATTTCTTCCTATAGCTCTCTGAACTTCTCCTCTAAGAATGTGGATGCTATATCACTTGGCACATATATGTTTAGTAATGTTATTACTTCATTGTCTATGCTGCCCTTTAGCAGGATAGAGTTTCTTCCTTTATATCTCTCATTTTTTTGTAAGAAATCATTGTTTATTTTCCACAAGCATTTTTCCAACACTACTAGAGCATCTGAAGAAAACTGAACACCACTCTGTGGTAGTTCCAACCTACTCAGTGGGCTGAGCCATAGGACCCATAGACCAGTGCTCAGAAGCTGGCTGAGCACTCCAATCTTTGTTAGGGAACTGGTGAATGAGCACAGATGGCATCTGTACTCCCTCAGACCAATCAGCCACCTCTGTTTGAGTATCACTACTACCCAAATAGGTTCCTGCAGCAAGGAATTTGAGGACATACTCCTCCTTCATGTGCAAGACATCAAGGGCTCTGGACATTGTGAAAGTTTCCCTTCAAAGTTACAAAGGAAACTGAGAACAATGTCATATGGAACTCTCTTTGGGGCAGCATGGAAAAGCTCCTTATCTCTTTTCATAAGATCTATTTTTTGCTTTTGATTTATCTGAGATCAAGATTGCTACCCCTGCTTTTTTTTTTACTTCAGCTGAAGCATAAAATATTCTACTCCAGCCTTTTACCTTTGCCTTGTGTCTATCCCTCTCTTTCAAATGTGTTTCTTGCTATCAACATATTGTATGATTATAGTTTTTAAATCATTCTGTTATCCATTTTCCTTTTATGGGAGAGGTCATCATATTCACATTCACAGTTATGATTATTACCTGTGTCTTCTCTCCATCCAACCTCTCCATTTGTTTTTCTTCCTCCTTTTCTCCCTTTCCCTCCTCACTCGAGTTTTGATTTTGAACAACACTCTTCTCAATCTGCCCCCTCTTCAATCAACTCCCTCCCATTTCTTTCCCTTTTCCCTTGCTACTTCTCCCCTGCCTTCTCTCCCACCTTCCTTTTTTCTTTCCCCTTTCCCCTTCTACTATCTATATGGCAAGTTAAATTACTATATCTGAATGTGTTATTCCCTCCTTAAGCCAAATCCAATGAGAGTGAAGTTCAAACAATGTTCATCAACCTCTCTTCTTTCCCCTTATTGTAACAGATCTTTGTGGCTCTTCATGTGATGTAATTACCCTTTTCTACTTCCTCCTTTCCTCTTCTATTACAATTCCTTTTCACTACTTCATTAAGTTTTTTGACATCAAAGTCAACTTAATGCCCCCTCTGTCTATGTATATCCCTTCTAAAAGTTGTAATAAAGATACAGTTCTCAAGAATTATAAGTATCATCTTCCCATATAAGGATGTAAACAGTTTGCCCTTATTGAATAACATGTTCTTTCTTTCTGTTTTTTTTTCCTTTTTATCTTTTTATGCTTCCTTGAGTCTTGTATTTGAAGATCAAATTTTCCATTGAGCTCTGATATTTTCATCAGGAAAGTTGGAAAGTCCCCTACCTCATTGAATGTCCATCTCCTCCCTGAAAGATCATGCTCAATTTCAATGGATAGTTGATCCTTGGTTATAATCCAAGATCCTTTGTCTTTTAGAGTATCGCATTCCATGTCCTATGATCTTTTAATGTAGAAGCTGTAAGGTACTGCATAATCCTGACTGTGGTTCCACAATATTTGAATTGTTTCTTTCTGGCTGCTTAAAGAATTTTCTCCTTGACTTGATAATTCTGAAATTTAGCTCCAATATTCCTTGGCATTTTCAATTTGGAATCTCTTTCAGGAGGTGATTGGGGATTCTTTCAATGACTGTTTTACCTTTTGGTTCTAAGGCCTCAGGGCAGTTTTCCTTGATGATCTCCTAAAACATTGTGTCCAGGCTCTATTTTCCATCATGGCTTTCAGGTAGACCATTAACTCTTAAGTTATCTCTCCTAGATCTATTTTCCAGGACAGTTGTTTTTCAATGAGATATTTTACATTTTCTTCTAGTTTTTCATTCTTTTGATTTTATTTTTACTTATTCTTGATGTCTTATAGAGTCATTAGCTTCCAATTTCCTGATTCTAATTTTTAATGAATTGTTTTCTTCATTTAGCTTTTGTACCTCTTTTTTTTTCCCCATTTCACTTTTTAGGGAGTTGTTTTTGTCAATATTCTTTTTTTCCCATTTTGTCAACTGTATTTTTTAATGAATTGTTCAATCCTTCTTCTACTTCCCTTATTTGACTTTTAAAATACTTCCTGAGCTCTTCCAAGAAGGCTTTTTGGGCTTAAGACTAGTTTATATTCCCCTCTGAGGTTTCAGATATGGGCATATTGACAATATTATCCTCTCCTGAATTTATGTTTTGATCTTCCCTGTCACCAAGATAATTTTCTATGGTCATTGTTTTTCTATATTGCTTCTTGTTCATGTTGTTTGCCCTTTTTTTCTGGCTTGTAAAGTTGATCTCTGTTTCTGGGGCACAGGGGAAACTGTCCTGGGCTTCTTGTTCTGGGGGTTAGGGGCCTGGTTACTGGTTTGCTGAGGTGGGGCTTGCCACTGGCTTGCTGGGATGCCTCATTTTCTATGCTGGTCCTCTTCAGCCATAGCAAAAGTGACCTTTCCTATTAATCTCCCTAGCCTCATGAGCTAAAAGTTGGCTGTATCTAGTCTTTCTGCTGACTCTATTTCAGGATTTTTCCTGGGGCAATATTCTCTGGGTTTTTCAAGGTCAATAAGGGAAGGTGAGAATTACTTACTGCTTACTCTCCCATCTTGGCTTCCAGAAGTCTAAATAGGTGACTTTCAAACATTCAGTCTTTGGGCTAATAGTTCTAGGAGCAGCCAGTGTTACTGCTACTGCTACTGCTGTTGATTCAGTCACTGCCAAGTCCTGTTCCTGGTTTGCTGGTGCTGGGCCTGTATTGGCATGCCTTGCAGCCTTGTGCTGGACTGTGTTTCTCTCTCACCCTGTTCCTATAGAACCCTTTTACTGACCTTCTAGGTTATCTCTGGCATCTGTGGGCTGAGAAGTCTAGAAACTGCCACTGCTCCTGGTGAATCAGTCCCCTAAGTAGCCTGCTAAGGCTTTGCTCAGGCCAGAACTGTGCTGTATCCTGCACACTGGATGCTCCTGTCTCAGGACAGTGCAACAGACCTTTTCTGTCAGCCTTCCAAATTGTCTTGGTCTAGAAATCTGCCTCACTCTGTCTCTTTGTGGGTTCTGCTACCTAGAATTTTTCAGTCACTTTTTAGAGGTAATAGAAGAGATTTGGGGGAAAGCTCAGGTGAGACCCTGCTGTCACTCAACCGTCTTGCCTCAGCCTCTCCATATAATTGGTTTTTTTTTTAATAATGAACAAAAATAAAAACAGAAGGATGTTAGGTATTTTATGCAGTTTTCTGATTCCATAATCCCACAGCTCTGCAAAGGAGCTGGGTTAGATATTTTTTTCATAACTCTTCTTTGGAGCCAAGATTGTTTATTATAGTTGCCCAATATTCAATTTGAATGTTTTGTTGCTGTTATTCCAGTTCATATTATTTTCACTCTATATGGTTTTTCCTTCTTCTGTTTTCTTTAATTTAATCAGTTCATATCCTTATTTGGATCTATCACATTAATCACTTCTTATGTAATAGTAATATTCCATTACATTGTATACTATAACTTCTTTAGATATTCCCCAAAAGATGGGCATCTACTTAAGTTTCAGTCCCTATTACAATAAAAAAAAAAAACAAGCCGTTGTAAATATTTTGGTCTATATGGAACATTTCTTTTGGTCATTAACCTCCTAGCATGCTGTTACCAATGGGATCTCTGGTAAAAAAAAAGTAGACGTTTTAGTCATAATTTTAGTAGAATTCCAAATTACTCTTCAGAAAGACCACATCAATTTAAATATCTATTAACAATGAATAAGTGTTCCTATCTTACTACAACTTGTCCCACATTGACTATATGCATAGTTAATCATCTTTCTAATTTGTCTGGCATGAAGTGAAACCCTAATGTTATTTTGATTGCATTTATTTTTTTTTTAAGTTCTCAATCATAGTTTGGAGTGAAGAACAGGTAAGGGTGGAACTAAGATGGTGGATTAGGTAGAACCACCCAGTTGAACTCTTCCAATATCAACCTCCAAACAACTTTACAGTAATGACTCAAACCAGGTTTGAGTGAGATATTTTTCAAATCTAAGAAAACTTAAGAAGTCTGCAGGAGAAGTTTTGACCTTTGTTTAGGCCTTTCTGAAGCCTACACATGACACAGCAGCAACAGAGGCTGCTGCAGTGGCAGCAGCTTTGGGATCTCTCAATCAAGAAATGGTAAAGGAGTCAGATAACTCATAATGAAAGATAATGCATGTGACTCCTAAGAACTTTATCATTATTGTGGATCAGTCATTTTTAGGGCAGTTAAAATGAGTTTACATAGATAGAAGGCATGGGTGTGATTCAGTTATGTTGGAATGATCTCCAAAAAAAATGAAAGTGTGAGAAAGGGGGAAGGGAAAGGTAGAACGGGAATTTTTTTTCTCAAAGAGGAAAGCAAAGAAAGAACCATTACAATAGAGGGGAAAATAGGAAAGTGGGTAATGCTTGAACCTAACTTTCTCTGAAAATGGTTCAAAGAGAAAAGAATTCACACACATATACACATTCAGTTGTAGATAAAAATGTAGCTTAGCCAATAGGGGAAAGAAACAGAATGGATAAGAGAAACAGGGGTGGGGGTAATACAAGGGAGGACAAATTAAGGGAGGCAGTGGTTATAAGCAAAATAGACTTTTGAGCAGGGATGGGATGAAAAGAGAGAGTAAGAAAAGAGAGAGTAAGAAACATAGGCAAATGGTATGAATGGAAATATATAGTTAATAACTATAATTGTTAATGTAAAGGGAATGAGCTCACCAATAAAAAAAAAGAAACAGACAGCAGAATGAATTAGAATCCAGAATCCAAGAATATATATATATATTTTACAAGAGACACACTTGAAACACAAACACACACAGTTAACATAAAAGGTTGGAGCAAAATCTAATATGCTTCAGCTCGAAATAAAAATAAAAGCAGGGGTAACAATCACAATCTCAGACAAAACAAAAGCAAAAATAGACTTAATTAAACAAAGACAATCAGGGAAAATACATTATGGTACAAGATATAATAGACAATGAAGTAATATCAAAAAATTTACAGTGACTTTCTCTGATTAAGGCCTCATTTCTAACATACATAAATTATAGGTGAAGTTAGGTGGTGTAGTGGATAAAGGACCAGCCCTGGGTTTCAGAGGACCTGAGTTCAAATCCAGCCTTACACACTTACTAGCAGTGTGACCTTGGGCAAGTCACTTAACCCCAATTGCCTCTCTCTCTCTCATATAGATATAGATAGATTATATATATATATATATATATATATATATATGTTATATATATGTATATATATATGTATATATATGTTTATACATATATATATATACACGTATGTATGTATGTATGTATGTGTGTATATGTATATATATGTATATATATATATGTATATATATATATGTTTATATATATATATATACACGTATGTATGTATGTATGTATGTGTGTATATGATAATACTGAGTCAAATTTATAAAAATAAGAACCATTCCCTAACTGATGAATGGTCAAAGGAAATAAGCAGTTTTCAGAAGAAATCAAAGCATTCTATAGCCATAAAACTTCTATAAACAAGTTTTCATTAGAGAAATGCAAATTAAAACAACTATGAGATGCTACCACATATCTACCAAAAATGACAAATGCTAGAGGGGATGAGGGAAAAATAGGTATACTAATGAATGGCTTGTAGAGTAGTAAACTGGACAAGCCATTCTGGAAAACAATTTGGAACTAGGCCCAGAGTGCTATAAAAGTATGCATACCCTTTGACCCAGCAATGTCACTACTAGTTTTGTATCCTAGAAAGATCAAAGAAAAAGGGGAAAAAAGAACTTTATGTAAGAAAATATTTGTAGCAGCTCTTTTTCTAGTGGTGAAGAATTTGAAATTGATTGTATGCGCATCAACTGGGAATGGCTGAACAAGTTTTGGCATGTGATTGTGATGGAGTATTATCTTGCTGCGGGTAATGATGAGGGAGATTATTTCAGAAAATTATGGCAAGACTTATATGAACTGAAGCAAAGTAAAATGAGGGGAACTAGGAGAACATTGTGCACAATAACAACACTGTTGAAATCATGATCAACTGTGACAGTTCCAAAGGACTCATGATGAAAAACTGCTATCCACCTCCACAGAGACAACTGATGAATTCTGAGTGCATATTGAAGTATAATTTCACACTTTTTTTTTCACATTTTTAAATACAGCTAATAATAAAACATGTTTTGCATGATTTCATATCTATAATTGATATCATTTTGCTTGCCTTCTCAGTGGGTATGGGAAGGCAGAGAGGGATGGAGAAAATTTGAAAATAAAAATTTAAAAATAAAAGAACATTACAAATAAATAATAAATTAAAATATTTACAGAAATAGTAGTTTGACCTTTTCTTTCATATGGTGTTTAATAGTTTGCACTTCTATTAAGAAATAGTAATTCATATTCTTTGACCATGAATCTATTGGAAATCGCTTTTATTCTTATATTTCTATTACTTTCTTATGTACCATAAATAGCAGAATCTTGTCAGATATATTAGAAACAAAGATTTTATTCCAGTGATCACTTTCCTTCTCATGCTAATTGTGTTGTTTTTGTTCATGCAAAATCTTTATTTCATATAATGAGAAATTATCAATTTTATCATTTATAAATGTGTCTTTCTATTTTTTGGTTAAGAATTTGCCCCCTTTAAAATAGAAAATGAAAGAATCCACCAATCACCTCCTGAAAGAGATTCTAAAATGAAAACTCCCAGGAATATTATAGCCATATTCTAGATCTGTGAGGACAAGGAGAGCACACTGCAAGCAGCCAGGAAGAAATAATTCAAATATTGTGGAGCCATAATCAGGACAGCAAAAGATTTAGCTACTTCTATATTAAAGGATCACAGAGTTTGGAATATTATATCCCAGAGGGCAAAAGAGTTAGGAATACAACCAAAAATCACTTACCCAGCAAAACTGAGTACAATCATTCAGGAGGAAAAAATAGATATTCAATGAAATAGATGACTTTCAAGAATTCTTTATGAAAAGACTAGAGCTGAATAGAGAATTTGACTTTCAAATATGAGACTCAAGAGACACATAAAAAGGTAGACAGGAAAGGGAAATCATAAGGAACTTAATAAGGTTAAACTACTTAATTTCCTATGTGAGAAGATGATACTTGTAACTCATAAAAATCTTTCTCATTATTATGCCAGTTAAAAGGAGAAAATATATATATATATATACATATATATACATATATACATATATATGTATATATATATACATATATACGTATATATACATATATATACACATATATACATATATATACATATATGTATATACATATATATGTATATACATATATATGTATATATACATATATACATATATATACATATATATACGTATATATACATATATATGTATATACATATATATGTATATATACATATATACACATATATATGTATATACATATACATGTGTATATATATATGTATATACATATATATATATATAAAGAGGGCACAGGTGTGAGTTAAATAAGATGGGATGATATTGAAAAAGTAAAATTAAGAAGTGAGAAAGTACTTCACTAGGAGAAAGGGAAAGGGAGGGGTAAAATGGGGTAAATTAACACATAAAAGAGACAAGTTAAAGCTTTTTGCAGTGGAGGGGAAAATGCAGTAGGTGGGGGGGGTGAGTGGACCTTACTCTTATTGGAATTGGCTACAAAAGGGAATAACATACACACTCAATTGGGTATAAAAATGTATCTTACCCTACAGGAAAGTAGGAGGGGAATGAAATAAGAGAAGGTGGGGGGATGATAGAAGGGAGGGCAGATTGAGGGAGATACTAATCAGAAGCAAAACACTTCTAAGGAAAAACAGGGTGAAAGGAGAGAAAGAATAGAATAAGTAGGGGTAATAGGATGGAGGAAAATACAGTTAGCAGTAATAACTGTGAAAAGAAAATTTTGAAGTTTCTCTAATAAAAGCCTCATTTCTCAAATATGTACAGAACTAGGACAAATTTATAAAAATAAGATCCATTCCCCAATTGATAAATAATCAATAGATATGAACAGTTTTTAGATGAAGTATTTAAAGATATCCATAGCCATATTAGAAGGGGTTCTACATAGCTCCTGATTTGAAGGAATGTAAATTGAAACAATTCTGAGACACTACCTTATACCTGTTAGATTAGCTAATAGGACAGAAAAGGAGAATAACAACTATTGGAGGAATGTGGGAAAAAATATGAGACATTAATGTATTGTTGGTGGAGTTGTGAACTGATTCAATCATTCTGTAAGCAATTTGGCACTATGACGACAGGGCTACAAAAACATATACACCCTTTGACCTAGTAGTGACATTACTAGGTCTGTATCCAAAAAGAGACAGAAAACAAAAGGGAAAAGTGCCTGTATGTACAAAAATATTTAGAACAGCTCTTTTAAAAAAATATTTTAGGTTTTCAACATTCACTTCCATAAGCTTTTGAGTTTCAAATTTTCTACCTCTCCTTCCATTCCTCCTTCCCCAAGAGGCCATGCAGTCTGATATAGTCTTTACGTACACATTCCTATTAAACGTATTTTCACATTAGTCATGTTGTAAAGAAGAATTAGAAGGGGGAACCACAAGAAAGAAGAAACAAAACAAAATAAAAGGAAAAAGAAGCAAACAGTATGCCTCTATTTGCATTCGGACTCCATTGTTCTTTCTCTGGATGTGAATAGCAATCTCTATCATGAGTCTTTTGGAGATGTCTTCAATCCTTGCATTTCTTTCCCAGACTGGCACAATAGACCTTTCTAATCAACCATCCACATTGTCTTGGGCTGGAAATTTGTTTCACTCTGCCTTTTTTTGGCTTCTGCCACTGCTCTAGAATTTGTTTAGAGCCATTTTTTTTTTTACAGCTATGTGGAGGGGTTTGGGGGAGAGCTCAAGCCATCTTGGTTCTGCCCCTGAGGATGCACACTTAATAATCATATCAATGAGTCAAAGGGTAGTTACAGTTTAATTGTCCTTTGGGCAGAATTCCAAATTCCTTTCAAGAATGGTTGAATCAGTTCTTAGATCCAACAATGCATTAGTGTCCCAATTTTTCCACATCCTCTCTAATATTTATTATTTTCCTTTTATGACATATTAGTCATTCTGATAGCTGTGAACTAGTTCATCAAAGTTGTTATAATTTACATTTCTCTAATCAATCATGATTTAGAGGATTTTTAATGACTAAAGAGAGCATTAATATGTTTATCTGAAAACTGTCTGTTTATATCATTTGACCATCTATCAGTTGGGAAATGGCTTGTATTCTTATAAATTTAACTTAATTCTCTATGTAGTTTAGAAATGAGGCCCTTATCAGAGATGCTGACTGTGAAAATTCTTTCCCAGTTTTCTACTTTTCTTCTAATCTTGGTTGCATTGGCTTTGTTTATGCAAAATTTTTTCAATTTAATGTAATCAAAAATATCCATTTTCATTTCATAATGATCTCTATCACCTGCTTGGTCATGAATTCTTCTATTCTCCATAGATCTGATAGGTAAACTATTCCTTGCTCTCCCAGTTTGCTTTTATTATCAACCTTTATATCTAAATCATGAACGCATTTTAACTTTATTTTGGTATGTGGTGTGAGATTTTTGTCCATGCTTAGTTTCTGCCATGCTCTTTTCCAGTTTTCCCAGAAGTTTTTGTCAAAGAGTGAGTTCTTATCCCAGAAGCTGGGGTCTTTGTTTTTATCAAATAGTATATTACTATAGTCATTGACTGCTGTGTCTTGCATATTTAACCTATTCCACTGATCCACCATTCTATTTCTTATCCAGTACCAAGTAGTTTTGATGATTGCTGCTTTATAATACAATTTAAGATCTAGAACAGCTAGGTCACCTTCCCTTGCATTTCTTTTCATTAGTTCCCTTGATATTCTGGACCTTTTGTGATTCCAAATGAATCTTGTTATAATTTTTCTACCTGTATAAAATAATTTTTGGTAGTTTGATTGGTATGGCTCTGGATAAGTAAATTAGCTTAGGTAAATTTGTAATTTTTATTATATTAGCTTGGCCTACCCATGAGCAATAGATATTTTTCCAATTATTTAGATCTGACTGTATTTGTTTAAAAAGTGCTTTATAATTGTGTTCATATAATTCCTGGGTTTGTTTCAAGAGGTAGACTCCTAAATATTTTATAATGTCTACATTAAGGTTAAATGGAATTTCTCTTTCTATCTCTTGCTGTTTGGCTTTGTTGGTAACATATAGAAATGCTGATGGTTTATGTGGGTTTATTGTATAGCCTGCAACTTCGCTAAAGTTGTTTATTATTTCAAGTAGTTTTTCACTGGATTCTCTAGGATTCTTTAAGTATGTCATCATGTGATCTGCAAAGAGTGATAGCTTTGTTTCTTTTTTGCCTATTCTAATACCTTCAATTTATTTTTTCTTCTGTTATTGCTAACACTAACATTTCCAGAACAATGTTGAACAACAGTGGTAATAATAGACATACTTGTTTCACCCCTGATCATCTTGGAAATGCTTCTAGCTTGTCCCCATTATATATATGATGCATGCTAGAGGCTTTAGGTAGATGCTACTTGTTATTTTAAGAAAGACTCTATTGATTCCTATGCTCTCTAGAGTTTTTAATAAGAGTGGGTTTTGCATTTTGTGAAAAGCTTTTTCTGCATCTATTGAGATGATCACGTGGTTTTGTTAAGTTTTGGTGTTGATATGCTCAATGATGCTGATAGTTTTCCTAAATATTGAACCACCACTACATTCCTGGTATAAATCCTATCTGGTCATGGTGTATTATTCTTGTGATAAGTTGCTGTAATCTATTTCTTAATATTTTATTTAAAATGTTTGCATCGATCTTCATTAGGGAAATTGGTCTATAATTTTCCTTCTCTGCTTTGTATCTTCTCAGTTTAGGTATCAGCAACATATTTGTATCATAAAATGAATTTGCTAAGACTCCTTCTTTTCCTGTTTTCCCATACAGTCTGCATAGTATTGGAATTAATTGTTCATTAAATGTTTGATAGAATTCACTTGTAAATCCATCTCACCCTGGATATTTTTTCCTAGGGAGTTCATCAATGCATTGTTCAATTTGTTTTTTCTGAGATGGGGTTATTTAAGTATTTTACTTCTTTTTCTGTTAATCTAGGCAATTTCTATATTTTTTGTAAATATTCATCCATTTCACTAAGATTGCCAAATTTATTGGCATATATTTGAGCAAAATATTTCTTAATTATTGTTTTAATTTCTTCTTCTTTGATGGTGAATTCACCCGTTTTATTTTTCATACTGGTAATTTGATTTTCTTTCTTTTTTTAATTAAATTAACCAAATGTTTATCTATTTTATTATTTTTTTTTCATAAAGCCAGCTCTTAGTTTTATTAGTTCAATAGTTTTCTTAATTTCAGTTTTCTTAATTTCTCCTTTGGTTTTCAATACTTCTAATTTGGTGTTTATTTAATAATTTTTAACTTGTTCTTTTTCTACTGTTTTTTAGTTGTATGCCCAATTCATTAATTTCTTCTTTCTCTATTTTATTCATGTGGGCATTTAGAGATATAAAACTTCTCCTAGGAACTGATTTTGTTGCATCCCAGAATTTTGGTACGTTGTCTTGTTGTCTTCATCATTGGATGAAGTTATTGATTGTTTCTATGATTTGTTGTTTGATCTTTTCATTCTTTAGGATTAGATTATTAAGTTTCCAATTATTTTTAGTCTATATTTCTGTGGCCCTTTATTACATATAATTTTTATTGCATCATGATCTGAAAATGATGCATTTAATATTTCTGTCTTTCTGCACTGGATTGTGAGGCTTTTGTGCCCCAGTACGTGGTCAATTTTTGTGTGACGTTCCGTGCATTGCCGAGAAAAGTGTATTCCTTTCTATCCCCATTCAATTTTCTCCGGAGATCTACCATACCTAATTTTTCTAATGTACTATTCACCTCCTTAACTTCTTTCTTGTTTATTTTGTGGTCAGATTTATCTAGTTCAGAGAGGGGGAGGTTGAGGTCCCCCACTAGTATAGTTTTGCTGTCTGTTTCTTCGTGTAACTCCCTGAACTTCTCCTCCAAGAATTTGGATGCTATACCATTTGGTGCATATATGTTTAATAATATTACTTCATTGTCTGTGGTGCCTTTTAGCAGGATGTAGTTTCCTTCCTTATCTCTTTTGATAAGATCTACTTTTGCTTTTGCTTTGTCTGAGATCAGGATTGCTATCCCTGTTTTTGTTTGTTTGTTTTTTGTTTTGTTTTGTTTTACTTCAGCTGAAGCATAATATATTTTACTCAGGCCTTTTACCTTTACCCTGTGTGTTTCCCTATGTTTCAAATGTGTTTCCTGTAAACAACATATTGCAGGATTATATTTTTTAATCCTTTCTTCTATCCATTTCTGTTTTATGGGAGAGTTCATCCCATACTCATTCACTGTTATGATTACTATCTGTGTCTTTCCCTCCATCCTATTTCTCCCTTGTTTATGCTTTTCTTTCTCCTTTCTCCCTTTCTCTCCTCACTAGTGTTTTGCTTTTGACCACTATCTCCCCAAGTCCAGCCTCCCTTCTATTATCTCCCCCTCACTTTTTCCCCTTTTCCCCTTACTACATCTTCCCTCCCTTCTATCCCTCCTCCCTTTTCTTTCCCCTTTTCCTTCCTACAGCCTATAGGGCAAGTTAGATTTCTATACCAAACCGATTATGTTATTCCCTCCTTGAGCCAAATCTGATGAGAGTAAGTTTCAAACAATGCTCATCTCCCTCCCCTTCTTTCCCTCTAGTGTAATAGGTTTTTGTACCTTTTCCTGCTGTACTGTGTTTGTTATAATCAACATATTGTACAGTTATGTTTTTTAATCCCTTCTACTATATGCTTCTGTTTTATGGGAGAATTCATCCCATCCACATTCATAGTTATGATAATTATCTCTTTCTCTCCTTCCTCCCAGTTATGCTTTCCTCTCTCCTTTCTCCCTCTTCCTTCTCACTAAAGTTTTGCTATTGAACACTGCCTTCCTTAATCTGCCCTTCCTTTAATTAATTCCCTCCCTTTTCTTTTCCTTTCCCTTTACTATTTCTTCCTTCCCTTCTATCCCCTCCCTTTTCTTCCCCATCCTTGAGCCAAATCTGATGTGAGTAAAATTCAAACAATGCTCATATCCCTCCCTTCTTTCTCTCTACTATGACATGTCTTTTTGCCCCTTTATGTGATGTAACTTACCCCTTTCTGCCTCCTTGTTTCCTCTTCTGTTACAATCCATTTTTATCACTTAATTAGGTTTTTTTTATCATCACATCAAAGTCGACTTAAACCCACCCCCTTTATGTGTATCCCTTCTACATGTTGTAATAAAGATACAGTTCCCAAGAGTTATAAACATGTTCTTACGTAGGGATGTAAACAATTTGTTCTTATTGAATAACATATTTTTTTCTTTCCTGTTAAACTTTTTATGCTTCTATTGAGTCTTGTATTTGAAGATCGAATTTTCCCTTGATCCCTGGTCTTTTCATCAGGAAAGTCTGAAAGTCCCATATTTAATTGAATGTCCACCTTCTCCCCTGAAATATTATGCTCACTTTCACTAGGTAGTTGATCCTTGGTTGTAATCCAAGTTTCTTTGCTTTACAGAATATCATATCACAAGCCCTTTGATCTTTTAAAGTAGAAGCTGCAAGATCTTGTGTAATCTTCACTGTGGTTCATGATATTTCAATAGTTTTTGGTTTTTGTTTCATTTTGTTTGGTTTTCTGGATACTTGCAGGATTTTCTCCAATGTGTATCTAATATTCTTTGGCATTTTCGATTTGGAATCTCTTTCAGGAGGTGATTAGTGGATTTTTATAATGACTATTTTCCCTCCTGGTTCTAGGTCCTTAAGGCAGTTTTCCTTGATGATTTCCTGAAATATGCTGTCTAATCTCTTTGTTGTTGTTTTTGTTGTTGTTTTTCTAATGAGGTGTTTTACATTTTCTTCTATTTTTTCATTCTTTTATTTTGATTGATTCTTGATATCTCACAGAGTCATTAGCTTCCATTTACCCAGCTCAAATTTTAATGAATTGTTTTCTTTAGTTAGCTTTTGTGCCTCCTTTTCTATTTGGCCAATTTCGCTTTTTAAGGAGTTATTTTCTTCAGTATGCTTTTTTTCATTTTGTCAGTTTTATTTTTAACGGAGTTGTTCAAGTTTTCTATCTCTCTAACTTGACTTAAAATCTTTCTTGATCTCTTCCAAGAAGGCTTTTTGGGATTTAGACTAGTTCATATTCTCCTTTGAGGTTTTAGATGTGGGAATGCTTACAATGTTGTCTTCTCCTGAATTTGTGTTTTGATCTTCCCTGTAACCACATTACTTCTCTATGGTCATTGCTTTTCTTTATTGCTTTTTGCTCACATTGTTTGTCTTTTTCTGGCTTTTAAAGTTAATCTCTGCTTCTGGGGAACAGGGGGCACTGACCCTGGGCTTCTTGTGCTGGGGGTTGAGCATCTGGTTACTGGTTTTGTGTGCTGGGCCTCAAGTGTTGGCAGCCAGAGGCTGTAGGCTTTTCTTAGTTTACCTGGTGCTGAGCTGGACCTGGTGGTGGTGACTGTTGTGTGCCTGGTATTGGCACTTGCCCGCTCCACAATCATAGTACTAAGGATCTTTTGCTGGTTTGCTGAAGTGGGGCTTGATGCTGGCTTGCCAGGACCTCTCCAGTCCTGTACTTGTCCCCTTCAGGTAAAGCAAGAGGGACTTTTCCCTTCAACCCCCCCAGCCCCACAAGCTAAAAGACTGTTGTATACTGTCTTTCTCTTGGTTCCACTGTTCCAGGAGTTTTTCTGGGCAATATTTTCTGGGTTTTTCAAGGTCAATAAAGGAGGGTGAGAGCAACTTATTGCTTACTCTTACATGTTGACTCCTAGACATTGAAATAGATGGGCTGATAACTCCAGGAGCAGCAGGTGCTGCTGCCAATTCAGTCACTCCCACATCCTGCTCCTTATTTACAGAAGTATAGGGCCTTGCTGGTGGATTTCCCCATGGCTCAGACACTGCTGTGAGGCTGGCTTCTCCTGCTTTTTGACCTCATTCCCTTCCCACCTAAATTAGATACAGACCTTTTCTACTGAGCTGGTAACTTATATCCCTCTTAAGTCATTTTTGAGGCAGTTTTCAAGTTGTTTGGAGGTGAATATGCGAAGACTCTAAGTATTCCTCTCTCATTCCACTCTCTTGGTACCAGAACCTTAGAGTTAGGTTTTTCAAAGAGTAATTTTCATCAGTGAAGTTTTGTACCTCTTCTTTTGATTTGACTGATTCTGTTTTTTAAGGTGTTGTTTTCTTAAGTATTTTTAAACTTCTCTAACCAAACTTTTGACTCTCATTTTCTTGCATCATTCTCATTTCTTCTTCCATTTTTTCCTCTTCCTGTTTTTAATATTTTTTAAATATTTTTGGCTCTTCTAAGAATTTTCTTAAGCTTGTGTTCAATTCACAAATCATTTTTTTTTCCTTTAGGTGCTTTTCTTGTAGCTGTTTTGACATTATTATGTTCTTTTGTGTTTGTGTCTTATTCTTCCCTGTCACTACATTGGCTTCTGGTCTTGTTGCTTTTTTGATATTTGCTCCTTTTTCTACATATTTCTTAACTTTAAACACTATGTAAAAGTTAGAGACTGTGTTCCTGTAGGAAGGTGGGCACTGTCCCAAGACTCAGGTCTTTTCACACTGCTGTTTACTTTTTCTTTTTTCTTTTTTAATTTTATTAGTTTATTTTGATTTATCAACAATCACTTCCATATACTTTTGAGTTTAAAATTTTTCTCCTCCTTCCTCCCCACCACCCTCCCCAAAACCGTGCACAATCTGATATAGGCTACACATTTACATTCCTATTAAACATATTTTCACACTAGTGAAGTTGTAAGTAAAAATTAAAACCAATAGGAGGAACCATCAGAAAGATGAAACAAAACTCAACAGAAAAGAAAAAAAATGATAGCGATTCAACTTCCATAGTTCTTCTTTGGACGTGGATAGCATTTTCCATCCGAGGCCTCTGGAGATGTCTTAGATCCTTGTAATGCTGAGAAGGGTTCAGTTTAACAATATTAGTCATGCACAATGTGGCTGTTATTGTGTACAAAGTCCTCTTGGTTCTGCTCACTTCACTCAGCATCAGACCGTATAAGTCTTTTCAGGTTTTTCTGAAGTCAGCCTGTTCATTTCTTATAGCACAATAGTATTCCATTACATTCATATACCAGAACTTGCTCAGCCATTCCCCAATTGATGGGCATCCTCTCAATTTCCAATTCTTTGCCACCACAAAAAGAGCTGCTATGAATATTTTTGTACAGTTTATGATCTCTTTGGGATATAGCCCTAGCAGTGCTATTGCTGGATCAAAGGGTATGCACATTTTTGTAGCCCTTTGGGCATAGTTCCAAATTGTTCTCCAAAATGGTTGGATCATTTCACAACTCCACCAACAATGTATTAGTGTTCCAATTTTCCCACATCTTCTCCAACATTTATCATTTTCTTATTTTGTCATGTTGGCCAATCTGATAGGTGTGATGTGGTACCTCAGAGTTGTTTTGATTTGCATTTCTCTAATCAATAATGATTTAGAGCATTTTTTCATATGACTATAGATGGCTTTAATTTCTTCATCTGAGAACTGTCTGTTCATATCCTTTGACCATTTATCAATTGGGGAATGGCTTGTGTTCTTATAAATTTGTCTTAATTCTCTATATATTTTAGAAATGAGGCCTTTATCAGAGAGACTGGTTGTAAAAATTCTTTCCCAATTTTCTACCTTCCTTCTAATCTTAGTTGCATTGGCTTTGTTTGTGCAAAAACTTTTCAATTTAATGTAATCAAAATTATCCATTTTGCTTTTCATAATGTTCTCTATCTCCTGTTTGGTCATGAATTCTTCTGTTCTCCATAGATCTGATAGGTAAACTATTCCTTGTTCTCCCAGTTTACTTATGGTATCAGCCTTTATATCTAAGTCATGAACCCATTTTGACTTTATTTTGGTATATGGTGTGAGATTTGGGTCTATGCCTAGTTTCTGCCATACTCTTTTCCAGTTTTCCCAGCAGTTTTTTTCAAAGAGTGGGTTCTTATCCCAGAAGCTGGGGTCTTTGGGTTTATCAAATAATAGATTACTATAGTCATTGACTACTGTGTCTTGCATATTTAACCTATTCCACTGATCCACCTCCCTATTTCTTAGCCAGTACCAAGCAGTTTTGATGATTGCTGCTTTATAATACAATTTAAGATCTGGAATTGCTAGGCCACCTTCCCCTGCATTTCTTTTCATTAGTTCCTTTGATATTCTGGACCTTTTGTTTTTCCAAATGAATTATTATTTTTTCTAACTCTATAAAATAATTTTTGGTAGTTTGATTGGTATGGCACTGAATAAGTAAATTAGCTTAGGTAGGATTGTCATTTTTATTATATTAGCTGGCCTACCCATGAGCAACTGATGTTTTTCCAATTATTTAGATCTGATTTTATTTGTGTGAAAAGTGTTTTGTAATTGTGTTCATAGAGTTCCTGGGTTTGTTTGGGAGGTAGACTCCTAAATATTTTATAATGTCTACAGTAAGTTTAAATGGGATTTCTCTTTCTATCTCTTGCTGTTGGGCTTTGTTGGTAATATATAGAAATGCTGATGATTTATGTGGGTTTATTTTATAGCCTGCAACTTTGCTAAAGTTGTTTATTATTTCAAGTAGTTTTTTACTTGATTCTCTAGGATTCTCTAAGTATATCATCATGTCATCTGCAAAGAGTGATAGCTTTGTTTCTTCTTTGCCTATTCTAATGCCTTCAATTTCTTTTTCTTCTCTTATTGCTAAAGCTAAGGTTTCCAGTACAATATTGAATAACAGTGGTAATAATGGACATCCTTGTTTCCTCCCCGATCTTATTGAAAATGCTTCTAGCCTGTCCCCATTACATATAATGCTTGCTGAAGGTTTTAGATAGATGCTATTTATTATTTTAAGGAAGACTCCATTTATACCTATGCTTTCTAGTGTTTTTAATAGGAATGGGTGTTGTATTTTATCAAAAGCTTTTTCTGCATCTATTGAGATGATCATGTGGTTTCTGTTGGTTTTGTTGATATGCTCAATGATGCTGATAGTTTTCCTAATATTGAACCAACCCTGCATTCCTGGTATAAATCCTACCTGGTCATAGTGTATTATTCTTGTGATAAGTTGCTGCAATCTATTTGCTAGTATTTTGTTTAAAATTTTTGCATCTATATTCATTAGAGAAATTGGTCTATAATTTTCTTTCTCTATTTTGACTCTTCCTGGTTTAGGTATCAACACCATATTTGTATCATAAAAAGAATTTGGTAAGACTCCTTCACCTATTTTCCCAAATAGTCTATATAGTATTGGAATTAATTGTTCTTTAAATGTTTGATAGAATTCGCATGTAAATCCATCTGGCCCTGGAGATTTTTTCCTAGGGAGTTCATCAATGGCTTGTTCAATTTCTTTTTCTGAGATGGGGTTATTTAAGTATTTTACTTCCTCTTCTGTTAATCTGGGCAATTTATATTTTTGTAAATATGTATCCATTTCACTAAGATTGTCAAATTTGTTGGCATATAGTTGGGCAAAATAATTCCTAATTATTGTTTTAATTTCCTCTTCCTTGGTGGTAGCTTCACCCTTTTCATTCTTGATACTAGTAATTTGGTTTTCTTCTTTCTTTTAATTAAATTAACCAAAGGTTTATCTATTTTATTGTTTTTTCATAAAACCAGCTCTTAGTTTTATTTATTAGTTCAATAGTTTTCTTAATTTCAATTTTATTAATTTTTCCTTTGGTTTTCAATATTTCTAATTTGGTGTTTAGTTGAGGATTTTTAATTTGTTCTTTTTCTAGTTTTTTTAGTTGTATGCCCAATTCATTAATCTCCTCTTTTTCTATTTTATTTATGTAAGCATTTAGAGATATAAAACTTCCCCTAAGAACTGCTTTCACTGCATCCCATAAGTTTTGGTATGTTGTCTCATTATTGTCATTCTCTTGAATGAAATTATTGATTGTTTCTATGATTTGTTGTTTGACCCAATCATTTTTTAGGATTAGATTATTTAGTTTCCAATTATTTTTTAGTCTATCTTTCCATGGCCCTTTATTACATATAATTTTTATTGCATCATGATCTGAAAAGGATGCATTTAATATTTCTGCCTTTCTGCATTGGATTGTGAGGTTTTTATGCCCTAGTACATGGTCACTTTTTGTGTATGTGCCATGTACTGCTGAGAAAAAAGTATATTCCTTTCTATCCCCATTCAGTTTTCTCCAGAGGTCTATCATACCTAACTTTTCTAATGTTCTATTCACCTCCTTAACTTCTTTCTTGTTTATTTTGTGGTTAGATTTATCTAGTACAGAGAGGGGGAGGTTGAGGTCCCCCACTAGTATAGTTTTGCTGTCTATTTCTTCCTGTAACTCCCTGAACTTCTCTAAGAATTTGGATGCTATACCATTTGGTGCATATATGTTTAGTAATGATATTACTTCATTGTCTATGGTGCCTTTTAGCAGGATGTAGTTTCCTTCCTTATCTCTTTTGATTAGATCTATTTTTGCTTTTGCTTTGTCTGAGATCAGGATTGCTACCCCTGCTTTTTTTACTTCAGCTGAGCATAATATATTCTGCTCCAGCCTTTTACCTTTACCCTGTATGTGTCACTCTTTTTCAAATGTGTTTCCTGTAAACAACATATTGTAGGATTATGTTTTTAATCCATTCTGCAATCCATTTCCATTTTATGGGAGAGTTCATCCCATTCACATTCACAGTTATGATTACTATCTGTGTCCTCCCCCCCCCTTTTATGCTTTTCTTTCTCCTTTCTTTCCCTCCCCACTAGTGTTTTGCTTTTGACCACCCTCCTTCAGTCCCTCCTCCCTTTATTATCCCTTTCCCTTTTCTTCCCCTTTATCTTACTGCTTTCCCTCCCTTTTCCCCCTCCTTTTCTTTCCCCTTTTCCCTCCTACTGCCTATAGGGCAAGTTAGATTTCTATACCTAACTGATTATATTATGCCCTTCTTGAGCCAAATCTGATGAGAGTAAGGTTCAAACAATGCTCCCCCTCCTTCTTTCCCTCTGCTGTAATAGGATTTTGTGTCTTTTCCTGTAATGTAATTTACCCTTGTCTGCCTCCTCCTTTCTCAGTACATTTTCTAAGATCAGATTGATCCACTTATTTGGATCCATTTAACCCACTTGATTAGATTTTTTTTATCATTACATCAAAGTCAACTAATATCCACCCTCTTTATGTATACTCCTTTAACATGGTGTAATAACAATACAGTTCTCAAGGTTGCAAGTGTCATATTCCCTTGTAGGGGTTTAAACAGCCCCCTTATTAACAACATATTGTATCTTTCTGTCCCATTTACCTTTTTAAGTCCTTCTTGAGTCCTGTACTTGAAGATCAAATTTTTTGTTGAGCTCTGGTCTTTTTATCAGGAAAGTTTGGAAGTCTCCTATTTTTTGAATATCCACCTCCTCCCTTGAAAAATGATGCTCATTTTTGCTGGGTAATTGATCCTTGGCTGCATTCCAAGCTCCTTTGCCTTATGGAATATCATGTTCCATGCCCTGGGTCTTTTAATGTAGAAGCTGCAAGGTCCTGTGTAATCCTGACTGTGGTTCCATGATATTTAAATTGTTTCTTTCTGGCTGCTTGCAGCACCTTCTCTTTCATCTGGTAATTTTGGAATTTTGCTATTATATTCTTGGCATTGTCAATTTGGGATCTCTTTCAGGTGGTGATCGGATTCTTTCTATGGTTATTTTCCCTTCTGGTTCTAGGACTTCAGGCAGTTTTCCTTTATGATTTCCTGAAAGATACTGTCCAGGCTCTTTTTTCATCATGATTTTCAGGTAGTCCAATAATTTTTAAATTGTCTCTCCTGATCGATTTTCCAGGTCGGTTGTTTTACTGAGGTATTTTATTTTCATCTATTTTTTCATTTTTTTGTTTCTGTTTGACTGATTCTTGCTCTCTCATAGAGACATTAGTTTCCATTTGTCCAATTCTAGTTTTTAACAGATTGTTTTCTTCTGTTAGTTTTTGTACTTCCTTCTTCAATTGGCCAATTGTGTTTTTAGGGACTTGTTTTCTTCAGTGTATTTTTTTTCCAATTGGCCAATTGTATTTTTGAAGGACTCTTCTACCTCTCTCATTTGACTTTAAAATCCTTCTTGAGCTCTTCTAAGAAGGCTTTTTGGGCTTCAGACCAGTTCATATTCCCTTTTGTTGCAGATGTGGGTTTGTTGACAATGTTGTCCTCTTCAGAATTTCTGTCTTGATCTTCACTCTTCTCATAATATGAATCTATGGTATGTTTCTTTTTACTCATGGTGTTTCTTTATTCCCTGGCCTTTAAAGAGATTGAGCTCTCCTGCTGGGGAACAGAGGCACTGCAAGCTTCTTGTGTTGGGAGCCTAGGTCTTGGTCACTGGCTTTGTGCTGGGGCCTCTTATGCTGGCAATTGGAGGCTGTAGGTTTCTGGCAGCTTACCTGTGTTGGGCTGGAATCAGCAAGGCTGGAACTTTCAGGCAATTCTATTGCCTGCTTTTCCTTTCCTTTAGCTTTCTTCAGCTCCTTTTAGATGGGTGCTGCAGGGTGTTTATCTGCCTGGGGCCCTTGCATTGCCTCCCTGTTTCTGCTAATGCACTGGGAGATTCCTTTGGGCACATGGTGGTTTTCTGAGATGGTTTCCATTGGCTCCCCCCACCCTCACTGAAGCGCTCAGAGGTCCATTTGTTGGTGTTTGCCTGCTCTATCACCTGGGCTTCAGGATCTCTTCCTGGGGTTCTGACAGTTTTTCTGGTGTTGGGTTGGAATCAGCAAGGCTGGTGCTTTAGGAAGACTTGAGGTTGCTTTCTTTGGCTTCTTTCAGATGAATGCTGCAGAGTACTTATCCGCTTGGGGCCCTTTGTAGTGCTGCTTCCCTTATTTTTTTGATGAGGCACTGGGTGACCCGTTTGCTGAGCTGCTGCACTGCTGCTTCCCATCTTTCTTCTAGTTCAGTTGTTCCAGGTTTTTTTTTTTTTCTGTGGTGATATTTTCTGAGTTTTCAGAGGTTGATAGGGGAGAGTGAGAATGACTACCTTTTTACTGTGCCATCTTGGCTCCCAGAAGCAGAACTCATGCTGCTGTTGTAAAAGCAAGTTCTGGGTGTTGTAAGTTTTATATGCTTTGAGAGTGATGTGATGTGGGGAAAAGTGTAGTCATTTCTCCCTTGGAACTGAAAGTGATAATGCTCCTCAGCCTCCTGCTACTTTGTGCCTGGAAGTGCTTCTTTCCACCTTGGAACTGTGTCCCAGAAGTGAGAATAGGCAGTGGAGTTACCAAACAGTACCTTATCCTATTCCCAGTTTCAGGACAGTGGTCTCCTGTACTCTTTTATCAGTTAGTAGATCCTCTTATTATCTTTGGTTAGAGCTCCTAAAGCTACTTCTGCTGCTATTGTTGCATCCAGGGTCCAGAGCTGGTGATGCCACCATGTGTGCTCCATCCCATCCCCCCAAATACTGACTTTTTCTTTGGTCCACTGTGTTGTTTTAGGCTGGAAAAATGTCTTACCCTGACCTTTTGTTGGCTTTGTTATTCCAAATTTGATTATTTTATCTTATTTTTAAGTTTTTGAAGGACAATGTAGGGAAACCTCAGCTAGTTCCTCTATTCAACCATCTTGGCTCTGCCCCCAGAATTCCAATATATTCATTTACTAGAATTTGGCCATTCCACAGTAAATAAGTCTCAATTGTGTTCTATTTTATTTTATTTTATTTTTTTTGCATAATAGTGGAATTTCTAGAGTAGGTAGACAGAGCAAAACCAAAAAAGCTATGTGGAATATTTGTGGATAAGCTTATAAAAAATCAAATCTCATGAGGTACATAGTCATCTACTCCAACCATATCTTACACTTTTTTCTTTTTTTTTCACTCAGAAGAACTGTAAAATCATACAGCAAAAAGAAGCCACTGTTAAATCTTCATGTGTCTGCTTTATTACAGTATTATTAAGTTTATAATCAAATTTTACTTGGAAAAGTAGCTCCAAATGTTTTCATTTAAATTGTGTGAACAACTTGAAAATAAATTGAAATATTGTAAAGAAAAGGTTGAAAAGAGAACTTTCCTAGAAGTAGTATCCAAATGATAAGGACGAGTTTGCTTTAAAATTAAATGTTTATATTTTTACGAAGAGACCGAATGAGGAACTAGATTATTTTTTTTTGAGCCTGAGCATCCCTATATCATCCCAATGAGCTTCAGTCTATTACTGCTGAGTGCTGTAGCCTGGGCTTTTTCCATTTTCACTCACGACTGTTCTCCTCTCCTTAAGTATCCTGATAGTTCTGTTGTTCCCTGGGGTCTCACCATCTTGGTATTAGATTTAATGATGACAGACATTTGATCAGTTGATTGCATTGAATCTCAGAAGTCTATAGCTCAAACAATCCACCAGCCTCTCCTGTGAGTAGTAGGTATTACATAAGTGTGCTATTACATCTGGTATGTATAAAATTTAAATATTATTTCCAATAAATTTTACAGTATTACAAATTTTTTAGAAGATAGCAGTATTGTACAAGTGGATATAAAGTGATAAAAATATGAATATATTGGTATCTAATCAAATAATTAGTATTAGTCCACTTGTTCTACCATGAAACATGATTATAGTTTTACTTTCTCTCATCCTCTTGTGAAATAAAATGATACAATAGGTATGCAATAGATATCATCTGGTGCTATTTTTGTTGTTGTTTAACATAAGAAGGCCTATGAAAATCAGAAATTCCCTACTCTTTCTTGGGAAGCTGGAGTCAAAAAGTTGTGCTAGGTATACAACAGAGTGATTGGCACATTGTAGGAGTACAATAAGTAGTTGTTGGTTAATGGATATTTTGAAGAATTTCTGAGCACTTCTGTAAGGGTATTCTGCAATCCGCAGCTCTCTGCCTATCATTAAGAAGTCTGTTCTTTACAGATTTACTATAGCATGAGCTCTGCCTCAAGTCAGTGATTCAGGAAAATAAGTAATAAATGAGCATCAATACAGTACAATATTGAATGCACAGAAGAATCAGTAAAGGAGGAAATGCTAAAGGACACCAGGGGTTTTGATGGACAGCACAATGAATATAAGTTTGCAATGCAACTTGGAAGGGAAAGAAATACACTGCCCTTTTGGGCTATATCTGAGACGCCTTTACTTTATGAATCAGAAGTCTTTGTACAATTCTATGTACAGTGCTAAAGCTATATTATAGGAATACCTATACTTTCAAAATGGGCCAATAATTACACAGTGTACAAATAAGGAAAGACAGTAGTAAGCTTGATTTCTCCCTTTGTATTCTGAAATTAATGCTCAGACTTAATAATAACAGACACTGCTAATCTTTCAGTTTTTGTCTCAAGTTCACTATGGTCCTAGTTATACTCTTTTTGCAGTCAGAACTAGAGCAGGGAGAATGAGGTTTTGTCTCAGGGCCTAAACATGGGAGGCTACTCTCTTCCTATGGTATGCAAGAGATCACAGTGTCCAAGCCTAATAATGTTTAATCTTCTACCAGACCATGCAAGTGGCATAAAGTAGCCCCAGGCTGCCACCATGAGAATCCTATAATTATAGTATGTCTCTCTTGGGATCTTCCTTCTTCCATTATCCAAAACTCCATAAGGCACAGTGTGGACTCTCTGGAGCATGAACCACCTAACTTTCTTCCAACTTAATTGCACAATGGTTGGAAAATCCTCTATACTACCACCCCTCTACCTAGCTACTTGCCCAAGGAGAAAAAAAATCCTAATTGTGTATTTGCCTTTTAGAATTCTTTATTCACAAGAGATTCTTCCCTCAATTCTCCTGAATCAGAATGTAAGTAGTAGGAAATCACATATAAAAAGAATAGGTGTTTATATAAACAGCATTATTTGAGCCATAATAAGAAGTTTCCCCATCCAAAACTTTCATCTCCCAGCACTTTTTCCTCCTCTACTCCTGCACTTTCCAGGTGTGCCTTGTTGCTTGAAATCAAATTATAATTAATTTGATACATTCCACTGAATGTTAGTGGTTAATCAATCAGTAAATCTATCAATTAATCAAGCCTCTATTTTGCATTAGGCACCATTAAAATAGAAATATCTCAAGTCTAACATATGTTTATGCACACCTGTGTGTGTATTAATGTGTATGTATATGGGTATGAGTGTGTATATATGGGTGTGTGTACCTATCTATATCTATCTCTCTACATTGCCAAACCTTTTCCCCTTTTCAAAATCTGAACTGAAATAGCAGAGATATCAGGTATTGACCCTGGATTAAATCTCAGTAACTTAGCACAAAACTCTAATGGCATTTGTGAATGAAATGTGCTCTCATTCTTCTGTAGAGAGTTTTTTTATTGTAAAGACAGTAAGTCAATAGTTGGAAGCTGATTTCTATAGAGCAGTGTATTCCAATATCAAGGATTTTTTCTCATACCATAACATTTGATAGTATTGCTATGCTTAGGACATACACAAAGAAACCATCTCAACATCTGTTATTAGAGTCAGTTGCTATAAGTTGCTATAAGGCTGAAAACCTATGCATTTTGGATTGCGAGTAGTAAAGAAAAAAATATTAGCAAACAACTAGTATTTTTGAAGTCAACCAGAGTTTTAAATTTGGATGATATTTTTTTTTTTCAATTCACCAATGAACTGAAAATTTTCTCTTAAATATCATATTGAAACAATAAAAGAGAGTATTTTGGAAAATTTCTGATCACAAAATATTTTAGATTCAGACCTGAGGTATATGAAACATTATCTCCAAAAAACATAACCTAAGAGGAAAAGCATAAAGAACACAGGTAATCTTAGTCTCTTCTCCAAATGCCACATATATTGGTATAAAAATCTACTTTGGGCTATCAATTCAGATGACCCACTATTACCACATCCTTCCTAATATTTCTTTTCATCGTAACCTCCATCCACATTTTGATAAAAGTAGATTGAAGAGACTCAAAGTATTATAAATGATGCCTTCAACCAGGTCAAGTAGATATAGTAATGCAGGTCAGTACTTAAGAAAACTAGATATGGTATAATCACTTAGAACATTTCCTAGTGACATGAAATAGTAGAGGTGCTAATTATTTATATTCATAAACTTTATTCTTCAATGTGACGAAGGTAGTCATCATTCAAACCTTTCTCAACAAACACTTCTACCATTGTTCCCTTCCTCATAGTCCCTATAATTATTATTGTCACAGTTCCAAGGTGGAGAGGAGCACTTTCAGTCACAAGAGAGCATCAACCCTGAGGGGCATTACCATACCCAGTCACAAGGGATCAGAAATCCTGAGGGGCATTATCAATTCCAGTGCTGTGCATTTTTGTGTTCTTTTCTGATTCTGCCCTATTCAAGATGTTCTTTTTTTTTTTTTGCTTTTCAAAACTAAAAAGCTGTAAGTTTCCAAATAATCCTTATCATTGTGCCTGACAACCTGTTAATCAGATACTTAAGTGTTTTCTTTGTTTATGTCCTAAGGACTTCAAAAGACAAGAAGTTGAGATTGAAGGCCTCTGAACAAATTCCTTAAATCTCACCCATGTAAAATATTTAATAAATATAACCTTTAAAATTAGCATGCCAAATCGGCCTTGTAATAATTTTTAAGTGACAACCAATTTCAAATGGTCAATTATAAGGAGAGCTATTAAGGCTAAGGGAAAAATTGTGAAAACAAATATTGAAATTTTGAGGTGTAGGGTCGATTTTAAAATCTTTTATCTGATTGTTCCATTTAATAAAATGTTTCTAGAGTAAAAAATCAAAAAAACCCAAGATGATAAGTTAACCTTTTTAATCAATGTGATTTTTGAAAGGTATTTCAAGTGCTAAGTTCACATTTCAAAACCTCATATATCAAAATAATTTCTGAACAAGACCACAAGTTTCAGTCTTTCAAACATGCACTTAAATGCCCCAGGGTATTTTTTTTTCAACCTTTCTGGAAATAGCATAGTACTTTTGTTGTTTTCAAGTATCTTGCAAAAGACACATATGAATATCTTTCAGATGATATTGCACCTGAAGGCAGAAAGAGTTACATGAGTTTTAATATATCTATTTTAAAATGTGAAAGTAACTCAATGCCTTACAATTTTGGTAATTATAACAGGACAAGGGCCTCAGAAGGCACTGAGAAATGGTGAGAAATTGTTAAGTTGTTTCCCTATCTTTTAATTAGTCTGTTTCCCTCTCTGTATGTGTCTCTCTGTTTCTCTCTGTCTCCCTGTCTCTGTCTCTCAAACACACACACATTCATATTCAGATAGATACAGAATATGTTCTCTCAAAAGAAGTTGATTCTTTCCAATGCAGTTTATTCCCTTGGTAATGTTCCACTGAGCCTGCTGAGATAAACTTTGGTTGTCTCAGGCCTCCACAGTGGCTGCCATTCTTTTCTCCCTTTAACATGCATCACCAACCAGACCTGCATGGAGAGTATAAAATGCATCTATGCAATGGAGTATTCATCATATGCTATGCTAGGCTGCATAGCCTTTTCTGTGTAGATGATACATAGATGGGTTTTCTTTTCTCCCAGCAGAGGAAGCTGATGGATACTTAGGTGGTTTGAATTTTCAGTTCAATTTTATCACAAGGTTAATTTACAATTATATAAGTTGAGGTCAATGTGAGGGATAATTTGCTGATTCCTTTTTATTGTCATCATTTGCAAATGACTTTGTTTTTCTCAGATCTTTAAAGGGTCAAACTTAGAAACACAGACACTATAAAACTCAGCTTTGATATCAACTAAAGCTTAACATCTGAGAAATCTGTAAGCTGTCAAGGTCTAATATTCATACAAATGTGCATGCACTTCTCTGTGCACACATAGTAGAAACAATCATGTAAAATAATACATATTTTTCCCAATTAATAGTATTTTATTTTTTCCAATTACATGCAAAGACACTTTCCAACATTCACTTTTACAAGATTTTGAGTTCAATTTTTTTTTCTCCCTCCCTCCTCTATCTACTCCCCAAAGTGTCATGCAAACTATTATAGGCTATTCATATACAATCACATTAAATATATTTCCACATTAGTTATGCTGTGAAAGATGAATCAGAACAAAAGGGAAAAACCACAAGAAAGAAAAAAATAGCAAAAATAATATGCTTTGATCTGCATTCAGGCTCCATAGTTCTTTCTCTGCATGTGGACAGCATTTTCTATCATGAGTCCCTTGGAATTGTGTTAGATCATTTCGTTGCTGAGAAGAGCTAAGTCTACCAATGATGGTCATTAACGTTGCTCTTACTATGTACAATGTTCTCATCACATCAAAGTCAACTTATACCCGCAGGCTCTGTCTATGTACACCCCTTCTAAATGTCACAATAAAGATACAGTTCTGAAGAGTTACGAGTATCATCTTTCCATGTAGGTATGAAAAAGGTCTGACTTTATTGAATATTTTTTTTCTTTCCTGTTTACCTATTTATGTTTCTCTTCAATCTTGTATTTGAGGATCAAATTTTCTGTTCAGCTCTGTTTTGCTCATCAGGAATGAATGAAAGTCCCCTATTTCATTGACTATCCATCTGTTCCCCTGTTCAATTATGTTCAGTTTTTCTGGGTAGTTGATTCTTGGTTGTAATCCAAGCTTCTTTGCATTCTGGAATATCATATTCCAAGTGTTCCCTTCCTTTACTGTAGAAGTTGCTAAGTCCTGCCTAACCCTGACTGTGATTTCATGATATTTAAATTGTTTCTTTCTGGATGCTTACACTATTTTCTCTTTGACCTGGGAACTCTGGAATTTGGCTACAATATTCCTAGGAGTTTTGCTTTGGGGATCTCTTTTGGAAGGTGATTGGTGGATTCCTTTAATTTCAATTTACCCTCTATTTCTGGAATATCAGGACAGTTTTCCTTGATAATTTCTAGAAAGATGATGTCCAGGCTCTTTTTTGATCATGTTTTTCAGGTGGTCAAATAATTTTTGAATTATCTCTCCTGGATCTATTTTCTAGGTCAGTTGCTTTTTCCAAGGAAATGTTTCACACTCCCTTCTATTTTTTTATTCTTTTGGTTTTGTTTTTTTGCTTCTTAATTTCTCATAAAGTCTTCCATTTGCTTAATTCTAATTTTTAAGGAATTATTTTCTTTAGTGAGCTTTTGTAGCTCCTTTTCCATTTGGCCAATTCTGCTTTTTGAGGAATTGTTTTCTTCAATAGATTTTTTTTCCCTCAAATTGGCCAGTCGTATTTTATTTTGCAGGTTATACATGTGTAGTCATGCCAAACAATTCCATAGTAGTCATGTTGTGAAAAACTTTCATCCTACCCTGCCCCCCATTTATTCTATTCTCTCTTTTGACCCTGTCCCTTCTCAGAAGAGTTTGCTTCTGATTACCCCCTCCCCCAATCTGCCCTACCCTCTATCATCTCCCTGCTCTCTTATCCCCTTTCCCCCTCATTTCCTGTAGGGTAAGATAGATTTCCATTCCCAATTGAGTGTTTATATTATTCCCTGCTTAAGCCAAATCCTGTGAGAATAAGATTCACTCATTCCCTCTCACCTTCCCCTGTTTCCTCTCCATTTTAAAAGCCTTTTCTTGTCTGTTTTATGTGAGATAATTTACCCCATCTTACCTCTCCATTTCTCCTTCTCCCAGTATAATCCTCTCTCACCCCTTAATTTTATTTTCCAGATAACACCCCTTCATCTTCAACTCACCTTGTGCCCTCTATCTATTAAATTCAAAATCAAGAAATCAGCTGGAAAAAATGTTCAAATCACAACAACAGAACCCAACCACAAGTTGTCAAGAAAAATAATTCTTTGATACCCTAGAATCAGAAGGTAGAATAGAAATTGAAAGAATCTCCTAATCATCTCCTAAAAGAGATTTAAAAAATGAAATTCCCAGGAATATTATACTTTTAAAGGGAAATACCCCTGCCCTGAGCCCAGGAGGGTCCCTGAAATGAACCAGAATGTTATTACAGATTACAAAAGTGTTTATGGTCTAAGAAGAGCTTGCACAAGTGGATCAGAGTGGGAGAATTCTCAGATGCTCAAAAATGAGTGTGGAAAAGTGAGACATTAACAGTTTCTAAAAATAGTTTCCAAAAAGAAATTAGGAGAGGAAGAAATTCAAAGAACAAATCATAGAAATAATTAATAATTACATTAAATCAGATGATAATAGCAAGATAACAGCAAAATTTGTGGGATGCAGTCAAACAGTATATGGGGAAAATTTATTTCTCTAAACACGTATATTAATAAATGAGAGAAAAAATAGATCAATTAATTGGGCAGACAACTAAAAATAAATAAAGAACAAATTAATCCCCATCCAATTAAACATCAAAATGGAAAATTTGAAAATCAAAAGAGTGATGAATAAAATTTAAAGTAAAGAAGAACACTGAATTAAAAAATAAAATCTAAGTCTCATTTTATAAAAAAAAATAGACAATCTGTGAATTTGTCTAGAAAGTCTCAAAAATTAAGAGTAAAGATGACATCAATAAAATGAAATTAAAAAATAATCATCAGTTATTTCACCCAATTATATGCCAGTAATCCTGACAATCTCAGTAAAATGGAAGAATATTATTAAAAATATGAACTGCACAGATTAACAGAAGAAAAATAGAATACTCAAACAACCCTATCTTAGACAAAGAAATTGAATGAATCACAAATGAGAAATCTAAGAAAAAATCTCCAGGACCAGATGGATTTACAAATAAATTCTACCAAACATTTAAAGAACTATTAATTTCAATACTACATAAGCTATTGAAAAGAAATTAAAGGAGTTGTACCAAAATCCTTTTATAAAAATATATGATTTTGATACTTAAGCCAGGGACAGGAAAAAAAATAGAAAATTATAGGCCAATTTCCCTAATTAATATTAATGAAAAATTTTTTAATAAAATAATAGCAGGTAGATTACAGCAATAAATTACAGAGATCATACACTCACTCTGATTTGTTGGTATTTATACCAGGAATGCAGGGCTGGTTCTTCATTAAGAAACTATAAGCATGTTGACTATATCTCTAACAAAAATATCATATAATTACACCAATAAATTAAAAAAAATATTTTGCCAGATTACAATATTAAAAACATTAGAAAGCATAGAAATAAATGGTTGTTATTAATTAAAATGATAGACAGCATCTAACAAAAATCATCAGCAAGTATTGTATGCAATGTGGGTAAGCTAGAAGGATTTCCAATAAGATCAGGGGTGAAACAAGGATGTCCATTATCACCATTCTTGTTCAATAGAAATAGTTAGCTTTAGCAATAAAAGAAGTAAAAAAAATTGAAGGAATTAGAATAGACATTGAAGAAACAAAGCAATCTTTCTTTACAGATGCTATAATGGTATAATCAGAGAATCCTAGAGAATCAAATAAAAAACTACTTGAAATAAGAAACAACTTCAGCAAAATTGCAGGCTATAAAATAAACCAGCATAAATCATTGGCATTTCTATATATTACCAACAAAGCCCAACAGCAAGAGATAGAAAGAGAAATTCCATTTAAAATTTCTCTTGACATTGGAAAATATTTGGGAGTCTACCGGCCAAAACAAACCCAGGAAGTATATGAACACAATTACAGAACACTTTTTGCACAAATAAATTAAGATCTAAGTAATTGGAAAAAAAATCAGTTGCTCATAAGTAAGCCAAATTAATATAATTAAGATGACAATTCTACCTAAACTAATTTACTTATTCAGTTCCATACCAATCAAGCTACTGTAATTTATTTTGTAAGGCTAGAAAAAATAATAACAAAATACCTCTGGAAGAACAAAAGGTCTATAATATCTAGGGAATTAATGAAAAGAAGTGCAAGGGAAGATGGTCTGGACCTACCAGATTTTAAGTTGTATTGTAAAGCAACAATCATCCAAACTTCTTGGTACTGGCTAAGAGATAGAATGATGCATCAGTGGATTAGTTTAGGTATGCAACACACAGTAGTCAATGACTATAGTTATCTACTATTTGGCAAACCCAAAGATTCCAACTTCTGGGATAAGAACTCAGTAATTGACAAAGACCGCTGGGGCAACTTAAAAAAAAATAGTATGGCAGAAACTAGGCATAGACCAAAATCTTACCCCATATACCAAAATTAAGTCAAAATGAGTTCACAATTTAGATATAAAGGCTGATACTATAAACAAACTAGGAGAACAAGGAATAGTTTACCTGTCAGGTTTATGGAGAATAGAAGAATTTAAGACCAAACAAGAGATAGAGAACATTATGAAATGCAAAGTGGATAATTTTGATTACATGCAATTGAAAAGTTTTTGCACAAATTAAGCTAATGCAACCGAGATTAGGAGGTAAGCAGAAAACTGGGAAAGAATTTTTACAAACAGTGTCTCTAATAAGGGCCTCATTTGTAAAATATATAGAGAACTAAGTCAAAATTGTAAGAATACAAGTCATTCCTTAGTTGATAAATGAAGAAATTACAACCATCTATAGTCATATGAAAAATACTCTAAATCACTCTTTATTAGACAAATGCAAATCAAAACAACTCTGAGGTACTACATCACACCTATAAGATTGACCAATATGATAAAACAAGAAAATGACAAATGTTGGAGAAGATGTGGGAAAATTGGAACATTAATGCATTGTTGGTGGAGTTTGTGAACTGATCCAACCATTTGGGAGAGCAATTTGGAACTATGCCCAAAGGGCTATGAAAATGTGCATACTTTTTGACCCAGCAATAGCACTTATAGGACTGTATCCCACAGAGATCATAAAAATGGGAAAAGGACCTAAATGTACAAAAATATTCATAGCAGCTCTTCTTGTGGTTGCAAAGAACCAGAAATTGAGGGGATGTATATCAAATGGGGAATGGCTGAACAAGTTGTGGTATATGAATATAATGGAATACTATTGTGCTATAATGATGTGCTATAAAGAAACGAACAAATGAATTTCAGAAAAACCTTCAAAGACTTATATGAATTAATGCTGAGTTAAGTGAGCAGATCCAAGAAATATTATACATAGTAACTGCCATGTTATGAGATGACTAACTTTGATAGACTTAGCTCTTCTCAGCAATGCAATGATCCACAAAAACTCCAAAGGACCTGTGATGGAAAATGCCATCCACATCTAGAAGAAGAACTATGGAGTCTGAATGCAGATCAAAGCATACTATTTTCTCTCTTTTTGTTATTGTTATTTCATTTTGTTTCTTTTTTTTCTCATGGTTCCTCCCATTGGTTCCAATTCTTCTTTACAACATGACTAATGTGAAAATATGTTATAATGCAAACATATATGTAGACCCTACATCAAATTGCACACTGTCTTTGGGAGGGGTGAGGGGAGAAAATCGGAGTAAATTTAAAATTTGAAGGCTTATGGAAGTCAATGTTGAAAACTAAAAATAGATAAATCAATTCATTAAAAATATAGAAATAACTTAGAAGCCTTACCAGTAAGATTGGGGTGAGACAAGGCTCTTTGTTATTACTACTATTATTCAATATTGTTTTAGAAATTTTAGCTATAGCAATAAGATATGAAAAAGAATTTGTAGGAATAAAAATAAGCAATGTGAACATAAAACTATGACTCTTTGCATGTTATACAATGTTATACTTAGAGAATACTAGAAAATCAATTAAAATGCTAATTAACAATTAAAAACCCAAGCAAAGTTGAGAGCTACAAAATAAACCCACACAAATCATTAACAATTGTGTATATCACAATAAAACCCATCAGGAAGAGATAGAAAGAGAAATTCCATTTAAAATAATTCCTGATATTTTAAAATACTTGGGAGTATACCTGCCAAAAGAAGCTCAAAAGCTATGTGAACACAGTAGCAAAACAGTTTTCATAAAACAAAACAAAACACAAATTTAAACATCTGGAGAGATATTAATTGCTCATGGATAAGCCAAGCCAATATAATACAAATAACATTTCTACGTAAATTACCTTGCTTATTCAGTGACATACCAATCATTTACCTAATAATTGTTTTGTAAAGTTAGAAAGTATAATAGCAATATTTGTCTGTAAGAATAAAATGCCAAGAGTATTCCATGACATCAGTTTAAAAGATATGAAGGAAGGTGGCCTAGAAGCACCAGGTTTCAAATTTATTAAAAATATATAATAATGCAAATAATTTGGTACAGGTTAAATATAGAATAAGGGATCAGTGGAAAACATAATAGTGTATTTACTACAATTATTATTGTAGTAATCCAGTGTCTGCTAAAAGCAAAGATGTGAGTTTTTGAGGGACTCTCATTTTAGTATACCCAAAGTATAGTAGCAAAAGCCAAATAACCCTAGACCAATAAACATCACTTCAAATATTCCCAGCACCACAATAATAGAAGGGTATAAAGACCTAGAACCAAACACCATTAGAACTCCAACTGCATAATTTGGTCTTTCTCCTGCACTCACTCTAGTCTCTTTATTTTTAAATATTTATTTTATTCTGAACTTAAGAAATAAAGCAAGCATTTTTATAACAAAGTTTATTACAAAAACAAAACATTGCACCTGAAATTGTAGATCCACTATATACAACTTGCTATTACTTTCAAATATATAACTAAGTTATCATGTGACCTTTTTTTCCCCTCCCCCTCGTCCAAGCCTAGAGATGGCTACCATCATACACAAATATGTAAACATATTTATGTCAATTCTTTCTCTGGATGCAAACAGCATCTTCCTTCATAAGATCCTTATGGTTAATTTGGGTGTTTATAATAGTGAAGATGATCTGGTCTCTCAAAGTTGTTCTTAAAACAATACTACTGTTGCTGCATACAGTGTTTTCTTGGTTCTGCTCATTTGTCTCTTCATTATTTCATGCAGTTCTCTCCATGCTTTTCTAAAATCATTGAGCTCATCATTTATTATAGCAGAGTAATATTCCATCACATACATCTACCACAATTTGTTCAGGCATTCCCTAAATGACAGTCATCCCCACAATTTCCAGTTCTTTGCCACCATAAAGAAAGGTGCTATTTTATGTATATATATATATATATATATATATATATATATATATATATATATGTATATATATATGTATATATATACACACACACACACACACACACACACACATCTATGTGTGTGTGTGTGTGTGTGTGTGTGTGTGTGTGTGTGTGTGTAAATATACGTGTGGAACATATAGGGTTTTTTTCTTCCCAAACTATGTTGGGTATTACTGTGTCAAATGATATTCCATTCACTTTCACAATACCTTCTGAGTCACTATCAATATTTAGTTTGTTTGAACCAAGATATACTGACTCCTTTACCACTACAATTACCTGTGTCCTGTTTTGTTATTAATATTTCTTTTTGCCTCTGTGCCCCATAATGGCCTATTTTCTTGATAATCCTGACTATGAAGACTATAGGCATGCTAGGGCAGGAAGTCAAATAATTAATGCTATCATTTATGCATTTTTCAATTTCCTTTAACTACAATTGTAGCCAATCAACTAATTATACATCCAGTCAACCCACAGTTCCCCATCTAGTTGGCAAGGATACTATGACTGAGTTGTATTGACCAACAATTGTATTGTCCACGAATTAAACAGTCCATATTCCATAAGTGAGTGTTAACTTTATAAGAAGGCCCCAAATAACTTTATTTATTTCAACCTAATTAATACTGATAATGCCCTTCATGTCTTTATGCTTTAACACCTTATATGGGTTCCACCAATGCTGCTGAGGATGTTGGAATGTATATGTTAAACTTCATGCCCTCAATCCTTTCCACAACAATTCACCATACAACAAGTTTTCCAGGAGCAGATTACATTACAAAAGCAAGGACTTCCTGCTACAGGCAAATCATGATTGCTTAAGGCAATGAATGAGACACAACTTACATAAAAACCATTAATGGTATATGTAAATTAGGCACTAATTCATAAATTCATTTATGAAAAATGTGAAGAATTTGGTAAGCCTGAAATGTTCATAATTTGAGAAATTAACTTGAAAAAAGAACCAAAAATTCTCCATAGCAGAGTAAAAAATACAGTGATTAGTACATGGCAGAAACATCATGGAGTGAACAATATTTAAAATCACTGAAACTATGACAACCAACATAATAAAAAGCCTTTTCTTCAGAGTAGGAGTCTGCTATTGTTTCTGGAACCTTGAATTGTTAGTATCATTTAAATAAAATATCTTTTTGTTCTTACTGAAAAATACAACATATACAGAAGGACTCGCTGTTCTGTTGAATAAAGAGGAAAAAGAAAAAAAAACATTCAAGTCATCCAGAAAGATTTTATGAAAACAATGAAACTGGAATCAGCACCTCAAATTTTGAAACTTTCTGTATCCCTTCCTATATGTACATATTAAATTGATAGATATAGCCATCTATTAAGGATTACTATGTTCCAGACACTATGCCAAGCAGTGGGGATGAAAACACAAGCCAGAAAGAAAATTTCTACCCTCATAGTGCTTATATTATAATGGGGGAAGATAACACATGAAAAAGAAGGTGCAAGGGAGAAAAGACCAAGGAGGAGACAGAGAGAGGGTTGAGCCTGGAGTGAAGCCTTCATGGCTGGGCCCATATAAATGTCAATGATGTATTTAAAATTTCATTATAGTGGGAGAGATGGAAAAGCTATGGTGCTTCTTTTCAATGAAATCATTAATTTCTGGCTCTATATTTAAAAAAAGGAGGAATTATTTATTAGCATTTTGGGGAAATGTCTTAATTAATTCAGTGAATAAGTGATTATTTTATTTTAATTACAATCAAATTTGTTTACCCATCCCATGGGCTTGAATAATCCATATATTTGAAATGGTATAACTGTTATTAAATAGGGTAAAATGGAAGAGATGAAGCTTCATGGGGGATAAAGTTCCTTTACCCAGGCCCTGGTATTCAGTGAAATGATGCAGGAAGATGGTATTTGAAGACTTAAGCACATGAAGCTTTTATTAGAATGTTAAATCTCCACCTGGGTTCTGCTGAGTATAGTGGTGAGGCTCCAAGCAGCAAGCATCATAGAATTTGAGATTGGAGATGGAAGGAGCCTCTGAGGCAATTCAATCCAGCATTTTCATTTTACAGATGAGGAAGCTGATGTCCAGAGTTTAAAAACTTACTCCACGCCACACAGGTTGCAAGTGGCATTACTGGAATTTGAATGCAGGTCTTCACTCCAAAATGGGGACTCTTTCTATTTAGCCAGTTGGCAGATATGGTTTTGAGTTGACATTTACTGAATCCACTTGAGAACACTGTTGCTCCAACAGCTCCCCTGGCCTTTATCTATTTTAGTGGAACTTCATCTTTCTTACATAGCTCGCAGAGAGTAGAGATATTAGGGTAAAAATGCTATGTAAATTTCCTAAATCAGTGATAATATAAAGGTAGATAGTCAGAGAGACAGAGAGGCAGAAGGTACACAGATTGAAAGGAGAGATAAAGCATTTATTAAATTCTTATTATGTGCCTGCCACTATGCTAAGTTTTGGGCATGGAAATACAAACAAACCAAACAGTTCTTATGCTCTGGAAACTTACATTTTAATAAGGAATGATAATGTACATGAGAGCAAGAAAGGGGGAGGGTAATTTTTTTGGTGACATAATTTGGTGCTGGTGGCCAGACAGTGAGAGTGGGGCCATATTCTGCACTCAATAAGGTACAAGGTTACCTTGCAGTGACCAGAATAGTTCCAGATGTGTATTCCAAAGTGCTTGTGGGGAGAAGGTGGGACTAAAGAAAATAGATTGCTATGAAAAAGCATTGCTAAAAGCAATTGCTCAACTTCTATGTGTTGTTTAAGACCTAGTTTCATCCATCAATTCTTTTGGAATGTTGTGTCTTAGTTGGGTTTTGAGTCAAGATTTCTGCTGACTTCCCTTTTCTTTTACCTCTTTATTTTAGTAGGTGATACTGTTTGGAATCTTTCACATTTTTCCTCTGAAGTGTTTTACACATGAATTTATTGCATAAATACTTTTTGCCCTTTGCAGGTTTCTCTTTTTGTGTGCCAAAGAAATTGTGTTTGCTGCTTAGGGTGGATTCTGCTAGTTTGATTTTTGTTTCATTTTGTTTTGTTTTTCAGCTTCCTCCTCCCTCCCCACTGCCACTACAACAACATTTCCACATTGTTTAAGCTTGTACGGGAATTGTACTGATAAAGATCTTTGACTTTCTCCTTCATTACCTATTTTTTTAGACCTAACTGACTCGTTTGAATAGATTAATTTGAAGCTACAATTATTTGACCTTTTAAAAAAAATTATTCTATGGCATTTAGTCTAACATAATACTTTTAAAGCAATTAAATGGTCTGAGAGTACACAGAGACCAGATTTTGACATGATTCTCATACCAATAATCGCTTATTTGTATGTCTTTCAAAATATGGTCAATTTTATGTGTGTGTGTGTGTGTGTGTGTGTGTGTGTGTGTGTGTGTACATGATGTTCACTGAAAATCACACCTGACACCTTCGTAGAATTTTGTGGGGGGGAAAAATCATTAATGACAAAGGATCATAAACAGACCTCAGAAGCCATCTAGTCCAACCTCCTTAATTTCACAGGTGATGAAACTTGGACTAGGAAAGCTAGGTGACTTGCCTGAGGTTACACAGGTAGTAACCTTCAGAGAAGGGATGGGAACCTCCTGACTCCATATCTAATGTTCTTTAATATTTAGACCAGCTGTGAGAAATTTAAGCAATCTAAAAGCTTTTTTCCCCCATTTTTTTCCATTTCTGAGAACCCTTCCACTATATTTTTCAACATATTATAATCTTCACATTGAATTTACCAAATATCAAAATGTATGTTTGACAGAATCCTAATAAAGCTTCCCCCAGCCCCCATATTCTAACTTCCTTATAGGCCCCACAGAACAGCAGGCATGATCTTTTTTTAACCACACAATCTGGCTTTAACCACATCACAGGCACCCAGACTCAATATAGCCACTACCTCTGGCTAGCCACTGTCCCTAGTTAGCCACTGCCCCCAGATGCAGTTCACATTTAAACAGGTATGTTTTTCTACTCAACAACAATCAACAAGATTCATTTAGCCCAAGAAAGGACCACAATATTTAAATATCCATCTTGACCAGACAGGACCACAATAGCTAGCCAATCAGGAAGCAGTACACCCAGGATATTTGCCCCTCACCCCAAAAAAGAATTTGGGTCCCATTTGTCTACAGAATTTTCCTTGAATTCTCTCACTTGATCAAGGAAGTCTCTGGCATTTGCTTGAGGCTATAATCCTATCAACTGGCCTTTCAGTATTGCTTACACCCAATCTCCCAATTCTCTGTTATCCTTAACCTTGCCTAGCCCGCCATTGTCTTTTACTTGCAGATGGCCCTAGGCCATTTCCCACCCTTGATCCTATCTAAACTCCATTCTACCTCCCAGTCACTCCCATCAAGATTCTCCACTCCTGGATTCCTCCCACAGTCTTTCTGTATATAATATTCATCTTGTCCACATTAAGGTGCTCAGATTCTTAAGAATGCAGCTAAAGGTTCAGATTTTTATAATCTAGCCAAAAGCTCATAAATGTTCAGATTCCTTAAAAGTCTGGCCAATATCGTAGATCTTTAATAAATCTTGTCATTGGCTGAAAGAAAGCTTGGGTCAAATTCATTCAGGCAAGACCCCTTCCTGTTGTAATTTTGGGGTCCCAGTGAAGAGGTCTAGAGGTTTTAGGGTGCTCCTGGGAACCCCGAGATAGCGGTGCCGGGCCCTACCTGAAAGAATTCAACTTAAATCTTCTTCCAGACACAGGAAAAGTTTATTAGTGATAAAACACTTAGGCCAGGTGACCCCCATAAGGACCAGCTGGCATGAGAAAAGCTCAGCCTTTTGGACTTGAGAGATTCTCAGGCTATTAGGTGAATGTTAGTAACACCAGTGAGGAAGAGCAGGCATGAGAAAGTCTCAGCCTTTTGGGCATGAGATTCTCAGCCTCTGAATGGAGGCCAGGGTGGAATTTTTATGCACTGAAGTAACTTTGCGTGGCCAGAGAAGGGGGCTGGGAAAAGGGTCTGGGTAAGAATTCTGATTGGGGGGTCTGAGAGATTGAATAGACAATGGGAATAGATAATGAAGGAATTGAAAGGCATCTGAATGAGATCAAAAAGGTGGGGCTAGGGTTTTCAAAGGGAAATAAGGGGAGTTGACAAGGGGAGCCCATAAGGAACCTAAAATGGAAGCCAGATTCCTTTTTACGGCAAGGGGCAAAGGTGCATCTGAATAAGATTAAAAGGTAGGCTAAGGCTTTCAAAGGGAGATGAGGTGCTGGGTACTGTAGACAAAGGGAAGCCAGATTCCCTTTGGAACAAGGGGTGAAGACTTAGGCTTGGGCCACACCCCATCATTTCCCCCTCAAACAAATTGGACCTAAATTCTTTTGGTGAAAGGGGTGAAGGTCTCAGCTTCTGAAACTGCTTTCTACTGGCAAGGGGCATAGAGCTGCCCCTGCCTCTCTGGGTCCCATTCAAGGGGTCCAACTTCAAAACCCAAATGATGACAGGTTCAGCATACTAGAGTCCTCAGGTTGGTATTCAGCTTGAGCAGTCATCTGGAAGTTTATGGCTCCAACCCTAGAAGAAAGGAATCTGGCAAGAATATTTAGTAAACATGGACCAAACAAACACAAGACAAATATGATCAGTAGTGAAATGAGAATAGGGGCCAGTATGGAAAGAAGCCAGGACTCCCATGAAAAAGATTTTGGAGCACTAAAGTTATTGTGAAGTTCTTGTGTCCAACTAGCCTTTTCCAAAATACTTTCAGTGTGGAGTTCTTTCTGTCCAGAGGTGTTGATGTACATGTAATAAGATGTGTTTGCTAGAGCACCTACACCCCCACTGGAGGCTAGCAATTAGTCTAGGACTATTCTGCTATCTAGAACTACTTTTGCTAAGGAATCCAAAGACTGCTGGATTTCCCAAAGGCCATAAGCTGTCTCATTTGCCAACTGGTGAGTAGTCTTTGTAAGGTTAGAGAGAATATGTTCAGGTTGTAGATGACCATACCAGGGCATGAGATACTCTGCTCCCTTTTCAAGAGACCATAGGACATTTTCCCCAAATCCATGTTTTGCCTTTAAGTTAGAGACTGTGGGCTGTTTGGCATTGAAAATGGAGAAGGGGGGTGCTAAAAATCTGAGGGTGTACACCCCAAAGTCTTTGTAACATGTCAAACATTGAGGGACCAAGACAGTAGTTCTGGGATCTTGCCATGTGTTGGCACTTCGTTTCACCTTTTCCCCAAAATTCTTGTCACTAGTGGTGTCTGCACAGGTAGTGCAGGTCAAAATATTAGCAGAAACTCTAACAAGTTCTCCCTCCACAGGGGTGTTGGTGTTAACTTGTCTAGTGGCCTGGGAGCTTGTCTCCCAAAAAGTAAATATTCCCCTGTGGAGAAGCAAGATGTAAATATAGAAAGAGTAGAGCATAGAGAAGTGGCAAGCATAAATGGAGTGGCATAAACTTTTGCGAAAGTCATATTGGGAAGGGGGCTTTGTGGAGATGGGAGTTACCTTGTGGGTGTGCATGTTCTAAAGAGCTTCCCAGTTTAACTAGGGAAATATTTCCCCACTTTAGGAGGCTAAATGTAAATTTAGAGGCTTCCTCAATTAGAATCACTGCAGCAGCCATTGCCAGGAAGCTTGCAGGCTTTCCAGTGGCTCCTAAGGACTGAGTTAGGGGCGTGGAGGTCAATTTAGATTTTAAAATCACAAAAGCTTTAGACTGGTCTGGGTTCCACTCTCGAGGGAGTGAGTCAGAGCCTAGAGGAGCATCATAAAGGGGCTTAACAATCAAATTATTATTAGAAATCCAGAGTCTACAAAATCTATCCATGCCTAGAAAAGTTTGAAATTGTTTCTTAGTGGCTGGGACCGGAAGTTCATGGCTCAGAAACTTTACAGACTGGTATGCTGTCTGGACTTTGTTCAAAGAGACTCTATAGTCTTGAGTTCCCAAGAACTTAAGCAGTCCTGAGGCAGAGGACAAAGAAGCCTCTTGGGTGGGGCTACAAATACAGCAATAGGAAAATTCTTTAGGGTCTCAGAGATGAACAATGGGTGGGGTGGCAAAAACAGCTTGCCCAGGAATTCCCGATCCCAAATTGTCTCCCACACTTCCAGGGGAATGTGAGGAAATCTGGCACACAGAGGGTAAAAGGGAGAGGAGAAGCTTAACTAGAGAAAATTGGCTTCCCAACTTCACCGTTAGGTCCCTTCCCAAAGAGGGGGCAGGGCAAGAGGAGAGCATAAGGCGGGAGTGTTTAAACAACATATTCTTTTCTTTTTTTTTTAATCCTCTGTATGACTTTTCATTTATTTATTTATTTATCCATCCATTCATTCATTCATGCATTTATTTATTTATTTACTTACTCGCTCATTTATTTATTTATTTATTCATTCACTCATTTATTTATTTATTTATTTATTCGTTCATTCATTCATTTATTCATTTGGCAGCTAGGGTTAAGTGACTTGCCCAGGGTCACACAGCTAGGAAGTGTCAAGTGTTTGGTCTGAGGCCAGATCTGAACTCAGGTCCTCCTGACTTTAGGGCAGGTGCTCTATCCACTGTGCCACCTAGCTGCCCCCCCCCCCCGGTTCCCAAATAGGCAGGGGGTGGGGTATGTCTGGAGACATCCCTTAGTTATCTCTTGAATGTCCATGACTGGATAGGTTAAGAAGCGATACCTGCAGCCTCGATTTCTGCCCAGGGCTTGACGAGAGGATGGAGAAAGTGGGAATGTTGCCCGGACCCAGGCTCCCTTGTCCTCCCTAGTCTTAAGAAGACTGAAGGACAGGATACTGGGGGGCCGCTCTACCACTTCTCCTACCTTGGGGACAATCCTTCTTCCAATGTCCCTCCTAGTCACATCTTAGGCAAGGTCCTGGAGGTGACTTTCTTGGGGGCTTCCTCCAAGGGAGCACCCTGGGGGGGGCACTCCTTGGACCAGTGACCCTCATGGTGGCATCAAAAGCAGGTTTTCCCACTGCCCAACTTGCCAGGAACACCCTTGGGTCTTTTCCTGACCATGGCAGCAGCCAGGAATCGAGCATGTTCTTCTTCTCTAGCCCTCTGCCTGAATTCTTTTTCCTCTGCTGCAACTAGGTCTCTGTTGTTAAAGACTCCAAAGGCCATCTCCAATAACTGGGCCTGAGGTATTTGGGGTCCCATTGCCAATTTCTGTAGTTTTCTCCTAATATCTGGGGCAGATTGGTTAATGAAATACATTCTAAGGATTGCTGCGCCTTCTGTAGAGTCAGCATCTAAATTGTATACTTTTTAATGGCTTCTACTAGTATATTTTGGAAAAGGGCAGGGTTTTCCTTTTCTCCCTGAGTAATTCCCTTAATCTTTTGAAAGTTTACTTGCTTCTGAAATGCTGTTTTCAGGGCTTCTAACAGGGAAATTATCATGTAGTCTCTCTCTTTCCTCTAACCTCCCTCTTCTGATAATCCCACCCTGGATCACTAGCAGGAACAGCAGCTGTTCCTGGGGGATATTTTTTGGGGTCATTGCTAGCAAAATAATCCCCAAAGTTTTGGGCTTGTTCCCAGATTCTCTTCCTCTTCTCAGTGGTACAGCAGGTGGAGAAGAGGACATGCAAATCACCCCAAGAAAGTTTGAATTGTAGGGACATCCCTGTAGCCCTCAGTAAATTTAGTGGGATCTTCAGAATACCAATCTAGCCTTTCCTTAACCTGGGTGAGGTCTGAAATGGAGAATGGAACATGCTCCCTAAGTGTCCCATTAAGAAGACAGATACTTCCCTTAAAGGAAAAAGCCCTGAAGACCCTGTAGAAGCAGGGGCCTGGAATGGAGGGAGATAGGAAGTCCCACTTCTTGTGAGTGGAAAGTGCTGGCTGAACTGGCAAGGCTGAGGAAACTGGCTTGCAAGGGGAAAGATTACCTGACACTGGAGGAGGGGGAGGGATCATGGCAGAAGACACTACATCGAGACCCTTGTCTGGAACCCGAGTAGGGGTCCTGTCAGAAGTAGAGGTCTAGGGATGAGGCATGAAGTTGAGAACCTCATCAGGAGCTTAAGCTAGGGTCTCTCTGGAAGTAGTGGCTGGGGTGAGGCCCTTGCTCAAGGCCTGGGTAGAAGTAGCCTTTAGAGCAGGAGCCTGGAGAGGAAACACAGGAACCAGAGGAAAAAGGAAGGAAAACCAAGGGAAAGAGGAGACGGGCAAGGAGGTGGGGGCATGGGAAACAAGGGGGGTCCAGGGAGGATAGGGAAATGTAGAAGGGGTCAAGGGAGAATGGGGAGCAGGAGGAGGGGTCTGGGGAGAATGGGGAACAGCTGGAGAGGCCAGAGAAGAATGGGGTGAAGATAGGTACTGGGGAGGTGGTGCCCATGAAGATTGGGAAGAGGAGGGTGTCATAACCCTAGGAGCCATAAGAGGATCATCCAAAAAGTCCATTTGATCCCCATTCCTCATAAGTGGGGTTGCTCTGGCTACAAGCATCTTACAACGCTCTCGGAGAATGTGGTCTCTAGAAAGCTCAACAAAATCCATTAAGTAAGAAATCTCCACCCATTTTCTTTCTCTGAGATAATATTTTTCTAACTCTGAGAGGGTCTTTAGCCCTAATGTCCTAAAAAGGGGCCATGCCTTGTAATTTTCCAGGTGATACTGAGGCCAAATGGTGTTGCAAAAATTCACCAGCTTTTTCTTTTTAAGTACTTTACAGAAGCTAACAGTTTTCCAATTTTGTAAAAGACAGCCCAAAGGTGAATTCTTTGGAACTGAAGAAGATTGACCCATTGTGGGTTTAAGGGAAAGGAAAAAAGAAAAATAGAAGAAAATGTCCAACAGTTTCCCAGTTCCCTAGCACTAAGAGGATTAGACTTATGCTTCCTGATAGGGAGTCCATCCTCTATGCTAAGGAAGGTATACCCAGGTCCAAGTGCTCAAACAGAGGCACTGGACCTAGAGCTTGAGAGTGTCAGGCAAAGTTCAAGACAGCCTCTTAGCTGTCTGACCCAGCGGGACCTGAGAGGTCAGGCCCAAAAACACTTCCAAGGCAAGCCTAACTAGGTGCTTGGAAATCCCCCTCCCAGCCACAAGACAACAAAGGAATTGGGGAAGGGGAGGCTTACCCGTAGTGACTGAAGGAGAGTTTGAGATTTGGCAGTTATTTCCTGGTCAGGGAACTATAGGAAGAGGTCTAGAAGTTTTGGGATGCTCCTGGGAACCCCAAGATAGCAGCACCGGACCCTGTCTGAAAGAATTCAACTCTAATCTTCCAGCCAGAGGAAAAGTTTATTGGTGATAAAACACTTAAGCCAGGTGATGATCGTAAGGACCAGCGGGCATGAGAAAGTCTTAGCCTTTTGGGCATGAGATTCTCAGCCTCTGAATGGAGGCCAGGGTGGAATTTTTATGCACTGAAGTAACTTTGCGTGGCCAGAGAAAGGGGCTGGGAAAAGGGTCTAGGTAAGAATTCTGATTGGGGGGTCTGAGAGATTGAATAGACAATGGTAATAGATAATGAAGGAATTGAAAGGCATCTGAATGAGATCAAAAAGGTGGGGCTAGGTCTTTCAAGGGAAAATGAGGGGAGTTGACAAGGGGAGTCCATAAGGAACTTAAAATGGGAGCCAGATTCCTTTTTAGGGCAAGGGGCAAAGGTGCATCTGAATAAGATTAAAAGGTAGGCTAAGGCTTTCAAAGGAAGATGAGGTGCTGGGTACTGTAGACAAAGGGGAGCCAGATTCCCTTTGGAGCAAGGGGCAAGACCTAGGCTTGTGCCACACCCCATCACCAGCACCCCTAAATCTCTAAACCTCAACAGGATGGACCCTGTCTTTTATTACTTAATCCTTTAGCAACCCCCCTCCTTCCTTTGTAATATTAATCATATTCTTATATTCTATGTAAATTTTGATTGTGAAATCAGCATTATATGCTCTATAAACTTATCTTAACCTTGCTGAAACTACTAGTTCCTCTAAGAAACTTAAACACTCACTAGAGTATGAAATCTCAAATCCGCAATAAATCTCTAACTGCTTTGGAGTCAGCCTGAATCTCTGAAGTTCTTTGAGACATCCTGCTGCATCACACTCTGACCCTCATCATATTGACTTGATTTACAGGATTTTTTCAAGTTCTCCACTGAATTTATCTGTCTTTATTCTCTGCAATTAAATTTAATGGAAGAAACAATTATTAAGCAACTACTATCTTCAAGACATTGGGCAAGGAACTGGGGAGTATAGACACAAATGCAGTAGTTTGCCCACTCCAGGAGTTTATTTTCAATGAGGCAATGTACTTTCATAATAAATTTTAATACAAAGTAATGAGGAGGGAACAAAAACAATATTAACAAATGTGTGAATCAGGAAGGTCTTAAAATAGGCACATAAACTGAGCTAGCTCTCAAGCAACCTAGCTATCCTATAAAAACAGATATAAGGAATGTATTCTGGGCACAAAAGAAAAGAGGTGGGAGAGGTTAAGTCATTTAGAGGAGCTACTATTGTGCTACTATTGTAACTGGCTGACAGTGTCAATGAAAAGGTATAGCAATGGCAGGTATGGAAAGTTAGGTGGGATCCAGAATGCGGAAGACTGCATTTCAGTCTGAGGACTTTATGTTTGATCTTAGATATATGAAAGAACTACTTAAGATTTTTGATTAGAGGACAATATCAGAATTAATTTTAGTCATATTGCTAGAGTAGATGTGGGGGAGGAAGGATCAAATGGGAAGAGACTCAAAATAGAATGAACAATTTAGAAATTATTGACATAGTCTAGGAGGAGATACAAAATAAATTTGTGTATCTTTTGCTGTGGTCCTTTGGAGGTCTTTTTTTTTTGCTTCTGTTCATAATGAGCATTAAGAGCTAAGATTATCAAACAACACATATACATACATACATATATACATACATGCACATATACACATACACATGCATATATACATGCATATGTATGTGTGTATATGCATACATGTATGCATACATATTCATATGCATATATATGTAGTTTACTAATGTAACACAGGAACCTTGTTTTGAGTAGTCTGAGTTTATGCCAATAACTGAAATTTAAAGAATAAGAAAATACACACTCATTTCCAATGAAGGAAAAAACAAATCAATAATTTAGGACCAAATGTAAATGAAGACCTAAATCCAAATCCAGAGTTAAACACTTCCTAGCTGTGTGACTATGAACAAGGCATTGAACCTCAGTTTTACCCAATTTTCTTAACTGTAAAATAGAGAAAATTGTAGCATCTGTCTCATAGGGTTGTTGTAAGGATAAAATGATTTAATATTTGTAAAATATTTAGCGCAGAGCCTGGCACATAGTAGGTGGTTAATAAGTGCTTGTTTCTTTCTTTCTTGCCCCCTTCTCCAACAGAATTCCACCAGCCATGGTAAGTAGCAATATGATTTTTAATTTTTAAATATTAAATAAATTATTGAAGACAAAAATGAGCTTGATTGCATAAAGATAAAAAAAATTTTGCACAATAATAAAAATGTCTCAAATTACAAGAAAAATTTAAAAGTTTGTGGGAAATATTTGAAGTAAATTTATGAAATAAAGTTCTGATAGCTTTAATCTGTGGGGAACTCACCCATATGTAAATGAGTAATACAAACTCTGCTGTGGAAAAAGACTCAACTTTCAAAAATAGAAAAATATTACTTATCACAAGAATAATACACTATGACCAGGTAGGATTTATACCAGGAATGCAGGGTTGGTTCAATATTAGGAAAACTATCAGCATCATTAAGTATATCAACAACAAAACCAACAGAAACCACATGATTATCTCAATAGATGCAGAAAAAGCTTTTGATAAAATACAACACCCATTTCTATTAAAAACATTAGAAAGCATAGGTATAAATGGAGTCTTCCTTAAAATAATAAATAGCATTTATCTAAAACCTTCAGCAAGCATTATATATACTGGGGACAGGCTAGAAACATTTCCAATAAGATCAGGGGTGAAACAAGGATGTCCATTATCACCACTGTTATTCAATATTGTACTGGAAACCTTAGCTTTAGCAATAAGAGAAGAAAAAGAAATTGAAGGCATTAGAATAAGCAAAGAAGAAACAAAGCTATCACTCTTTGCAGATGACATGATGATATACTTAGAGAATCCTAGAGAATCAAGCAAAAAACTGCTTGAAATAATAAACAACTTTAGCAAAGTTGCAGGCTATAAAATAAATGCACATAAATCATCAGCATTTCTATATATTACCAACAAAGCCCAACAGCAAGAGATAGAAAGAGAAATCCCATTTAAACTTACTGTAGACATTATAAAATATTTAGGAGTCTACCTCCCGAAACAAACTCAGGAACTCCATGAACACAATTACAAAACAGCTTAAAATCAGATCTAAATAATTGGAAAAACATCAGTTGCTCATGGGTAGGCCAAGCTAATATAATAAAAATGACAATCCTACCTAAGTTAATTTACTTATTCAGTGCCATACCAATCAAACTAACAAGAAATCATTTTACAGAGTTAGAAAATACAATAACAAGATTCATTTGGAAAAACAAAAGGTCCAGAATATCAAAGGAACTAATGAAAAGAAATGCAGGGGAAGGTGGCCTAGCAATTCCAGATCTTAAATTGTATTATAAAGCAGCAATCATCAAAACTGCTTGGTACTGGCTAAGAAATAGGGAGGTGGATCAGTGGAATAGGTTAAATATGCAAGACACAGTAGTCAATGACTATAGTAATCTATTATTTGATAAACCCAAAGACCCAGCTTCTGGGATAAGAACCCACTCTTTGAAAAAAACTGCTGGGAAAACTGGAAAAGAGTATGGCAGAAACTAGGCATAGACCCAAATCTCACACCATATACCAAAATAAAGTCAAAATGGGTTCATGACTTAGATATAAAGGCTGATACCATAAGTAAACTGGGAGAACAAGGAATAGTTTACCTATCAGATCTATGGAGAACAGAAGAATTCATGACCAAACAGGAGATAGAGAACATTATGAAAAGCAAAATGGATAATTTTGATTACATTAAATTGAAAAGTTTTTGCACAAACAAAGCCAATACAACTAAGATTAGAAGGAAGGTAGAAAATTGGGAAAGAATTTTTACAACCAGTCTCTCTGATAAAGGCCTCATTTCTAAAATATATAGAGAATTAAGACAAATTTATAAGAACACAAGCCATTCCCAATTGATAAATGGTCAAAGGATATGAACAAAGGACAGTTCTCAGCTGAAGAAATTAAAGCCATCTATAGTCCTATGAAAAAATGCTCTAAATCGTTATTGATTAGAGAAATGCAAATCAAAACAACTCTGAGGTACCACATCACACCTATCAGATTGGCCAACATGACAAAACAGGAAAATGATAAATGTTGGAGAAGATGTGGGAAAATTGGAACACTAATACATTGTTGGTGGAGTTGTGAAATGATCCAACCATTTTGGAGAACAATTTGGAACTATGCCCAAAGGGCTACAAAAATGTGCATACCCTTTGATCCAGCAATAGCACTTCTAGGGCTATATCCCAAAGAGATCAAACAAATGGGAAAAGGACCCATATGTACAAAAATATTCATAGCAGCTCTTTTTGTGGTGGCAAAGAATTGGAAATTGAGAGGATGCCCATCAATTGGGGAATGGCTGAGCAAGTTGTGGTATATGAATGTAATGGAATACTATTGTCCTATAAGAAATGATGAGCAGGCTGACTTCAGAAAAACCTGGAAAGACTTATATGGTCCCATGCTGAGTGAAGCGAGCAAAATCAAGAGGATTTTGTACACAATAACAGCCACGTTATGCAATGACTAAGATAGTTAAACTGAACCCTTCTCAGCATTACAAGGACCTAAGACATCTCCAGAAGCCTCGGGATGGAAAATGCTGTCCACATCCAAAGAAAGAAGTATGGAAGTTGAATCGCTATCCCTCATTTTTACCTTTTGATAAGTTTTGTTTCATCTTTCTGATGGTTCCTCCTATTGGTTTTAATTTTTACTTACAACTTCACTAGTGTGAAAATATGTTTAATGGGTATGTAAATGTAAAGCCTATATCAGATTGTGCGCCATCTTGGGAGGGTTGGGGGGAGGAAGGGGGAGAAAAATTTTCAACTCAAAAGCATATGTAAGTGATTGTTGAAAAATCAAAATAAATTTATAAAATTTAAAAAAAGAAAAAGAAAAATATTAATAACTACATGAAAATAGTTTCAAAATTTCTAATATCCATCCAGACAACACCAGTGTACTACATTATACCTACTGGAAGGGCGCAAATCACACATATGTAAATTTTCAAGATTGAAAGGGCTGCTAGAACATAAGAACTCAAATATGTTATTAGTTGCAAGCATTTGGGAGCAACATAGGGAAATTTACATGGATCTCCAGAGTGGTCATGAAGTTTGATGTAGGTAAGATTAAAAAAGACTTTTATAAAATTTAGTTTTATATTTTTCAAAATAATGAAAACAAAACAACCTGGAAATACTCAATATGCCAAGTAATTAAAGCATGATGACATGTATATTTCAATATTAATATAATAGGTTTTATGGGACTACTGAAAAAATTTAGAAATAAGGAATTGAGGAAATGTGGAAAGGAAATTTTACAAACCAAAATCTGCCAAAACAGAACCATATACAAGTGACTATGTATATGTGTGTATGTGTGTATGTGTATGCATGTGTATAGAAATTTATATATGTGTGTATGTGCACATATGTTAATGCAAAAATAACTAAACTTCAAAAGGACTTAGAATTTTAAAAAGGACCGAGTATGTGTGTATACATACACACATATACATATATACATATATACATGCATATACACACATATAAACACCTATATGTGTATGTACATATGTGTTTATATGGACAGATGGGTGGCACCATGGACAGAACCCCAGCTTGGAGTCAAGAAGAGTCATCTTCATGAGTTCAAATCTAACCTCATACATTTACTAGCGGTGTGACCCTGAGCAAGTCACTAAAACTCTTGTGCCTTAGTCCTCATCTGTAAAATGAAATGGAGAAGAAAATAGCAAACCATTACACTATATTTGCCAATAAAATTCCAAAATGGTATCAGAAGGAGTTGGACATGATGACTGAAAAGACTGAATAATCAAAATATATGTATATGTATGTATGTATATACGTATATTTTGTGTCCATTGATCTACATAGATAGATATAGATATTCATATATCTGGATAGATAGATAGCATTATTGTTTTGTATTTATTTGCTTAGTTCTATTTTGTTAATTACTAAGAGATTTTTATCTGAATTTATTCCTTTTTTAAGTTTCTTAATTTTTGTTTATGGCTATTAAATTTATTATATATGTATGTGAAAACAATATGGAGGAGTGGGATTCTGATAAAATTTTTTTTTTATAATTTTAGGCAATCATTTATGGAGAATGAAATAAGGAGTTCTGATGATGATAATTTGATCTTTACTCAAGATCAATATAATGAACATCATTTTTTATCAAAAATGTGTTGGCTCTTTCTGACCCCTGCTCAACTCCTACACAGTGAGAGTCAATACCATTGTGAGCTTAGGTATCCACTTGTCCATATTTTCCTGAAATCATGTCCCTTACCAAAAGGAAGAAAAGTTATTTTTCACTCTCTTCCTTTTGGATTGACTAACTGGATTTTTAACTAAACGAATTTTTAAATCCACATTTAAAGTACGCCTGCATGCTTGTTGTTTACCCAAATGACAGTAAAAACAACACTTGGTGTGTCTTGGGTGCTTTTTGACAAAATAGCTCTTCTTACAACACCAAGAAAGGAACACCATTCTTGGGTCAATGGGGATTCTAATAGGTCAATGTGAAGTAAAGTTTGTTTTTATTTATAACAGATCAATTAAAGAATACAAAATGAATGATTTTCAATCTGTTTGAAGTAAAACATTCATAAATGAATTCAAACATATTAAGTTTTGTGAACTGTCCATGAACTTAGTTTTAATTATTTCTTGGTTTCTAAGCAATTTCCCCCAATGGTGTGGAAATATCCTATACAAGAAATTAATTGAGGTCCGTCTTTTTTCCCCATTATACCTGAATTTGTGTCATCCAAATTTCTCATGTAATTAAAACATGAAGCCTGGCACTAAGTCCAAATCTATATGAGTAGTTGTTTCCTTAGAGGAAGGAAGGAGAAGAAAAGAAACTTTCCCTTCTCCTCCTATCCACCTCTCTTATGGAAATAGCATATCATAGTTGGGAGGGACTTTTATCCATTCTGCAGAGAGTCAGGCAAACAATATTAGTTTGTTTCAGGAAAGTTAGATAGCTAGTAAGGATTTTCCAAACCCACCACACATACACACACATACAATGCAGTACATTTTATAAAGCTCACTGTAAGCCAAGAATTCTTAGCAAACTACAAACAGATTTCAGGGAATTCATGAACTTAGATGATTAGTTACCGACTTCTACCTAAAATTTATTATATCCTTCAATTATTTTGAGAAGGAGTCTGTCTATAGGCTTCACTAGACTTCCAGAAAGATCCATGACACACACAAATAAAAGGTAAAGGTCTTCTCTTCCAGGTCTATGCAGTAGGAATTTCTGCTGTTTCCTTCTCTCCACCCATGGCAATTGCTACACTATGTCCATCTGTCCAGCATTAGTATCTATCATATCATAGAGTAAGCAACCCATCATGTTTTTCTTTTACACAAAATAAGAATAATAGTTTAATTATGATCTCTTTCAGTATATTGAGAATGAGCATTGTTGGAAATCTCACACCCAGACTATATGTGTTTGTGTATGTGTGTGTGCATGTGTGCATGTATATGTGTGTATAGACAAATACATGTGTGTACTTATTCATGTATCTATGTATCAATCTTCTATCATATAATTTTCAATCATCTTTTTTTTTTACTTTTAAATTGCATAATTGTATGCCTTTTTTCACCCTCTTACCCCATTCAGAGAGCTTTATGAAAAAATACATTTTTTAAACAAGAAGAATAATCAGCAAAACTACTCAATTATATTACTCCTCCCCCCAAAAAATCTGACAATATCTGTAATATTAAAAAAAAAACCCTCTCAAACACTGTGAAAGCATGAAGCTCAAGGTTGGCAGAGGGAGGAACCATATCTTTTCCAGTCAAACTGGCTTTTTAAAAAAAATTGGATTATTCATTCTCAAGTGTTTTATTGTTGTCCTTTTCACTCATGTTCTTGTCATGATTATGTTTATTGCTTTTCCATCTCTATTTTAAGCAGTTTTGTATATTGGAAACTGCAATGGATTTGTAGTCATGGGACACAAGTTCAAATCCCACCTCTAATGTGATCTATCTGTGTGACTTTTGACAAGTCATCTTATCTCTCTGGGCCTTAATTTTCTTGTCAGTAAAATGACAAAATGGCCTCTAATATCCCTTCCTGAACTAAATCTATGATTTTATTAATTCTGTAGAATTTTCCAACAGATTTTCGAATGAAGTCACAACATATTAAAAGATCATGAAGTAATTCAAAATGGGCAATTTACTCTGAGGTAAACTATCCAACTTTTAAGTTGTGAATCTACTCCCTTCCTCTTCAGGCGTTTTCAACCTCGAAATGATGCCTTGATGTTGCAAACACAATCTCAGTTACTAAATGATAGACTCTGAGGCAGTGAACACTAAGCACAACTGTACCAAGACTGTACATCAAACTTGTCCCTTGATGAAATCAACAGAACTAGTTTGTAGATGTTTCATGTTGTAAATATCATATACTTAGCCCTTTTTGCATCTTAATTTCAGGTAAATTTAGGAAATAGATGACTAAACATATAAAATTCTGGATCTTACGTTTAGAGATGGAAGATTCTTTCATCATATAGTGTAACACATTTCTCTTCTGTCCACTTAACTGATTTCACATATGAGAAAACTGTGGCCCAGAAATAATTAAATGATTTTCCTGATGTTATGTAGATAGTTAAGTAAGAAAACCCAGAATTTGAAAATAGATCTTTTTACTCAAAACCTATTTCCCTTTCTATTTTGTACTGTTATTTTTAAAATAAAATAAATTGAAGTAAAGACGTGATAACCCCATGATTTTTGAAAATGCCATAATGTTTAATAATATTATGCTGAGCATTTGTTTTAGAAAAATATAGAAATACCAAACAACTTCTGATATTTCCTTAAGTCAATGATCAAATCATCTTAGTTCAATTCTTATTTTTAATGCTTCATTCCTACCCAACAAGGAAGGCCTAGGTGTACTTTGAATTTCAAATAACAACATCTGGGATGAATAAGGACAAAGAAGTTACAATTACTATTACTTTAAAAAAATAAAGCAATGTGAACAGAATTAAATGCATAATTCAACAGTGTGTCTGTTGAAAACAATCTGATTCATCAGATAACCTAGTACAAATAGATTTATTGTCAAGGTGGAGAAAAGAGAGAAAAACAATAGCTGAGTGAAAATAAAAATATCAGCAAGGAGGTTATATATCGGATCATATAAACCTTCTAGACAGATGCTAAAAAACTATACAAGGAAAAGGAAGCACGTTGTAGATAGGAAGGAGCTTATTTAAAAACAAAACAAAACAAAGCAAAACATTTATCATTATTACATTTAATGGATTCTTGATTATCTTTTGGAGAATTCTCTAATGTACAGCAACTGCATCAAACATTATGCACTTGGATCTTGGTTATTGTGATTTTTACCAAGCACCACTATAAGGGATCAAGAAACTTGGATGGCCAGCATTGTACTTCCATAACAGACATGACTGCCAGATAATTAACCTTGCTGTTTGTTTAGTATTCACAGAATGCTTCATTACTGATTCAGTCAATTATCTCCTCTTATGACCAATGCAGAAGGTAAAATTGCTTAATTAAAATTATCGAGACCAAGATGTTATTCAGATTGGGCCATGCATTAGAAAGGGGAGATTAATCTCTATGAGATACATACCTAATTTGAAGCTGTTCTGTGGCATCACAAAATTCCAAATTCATCTTCTTCTCATCAGAAATAAATGTACATTTTTTTTCTTTCCCAATTGCATTTTTAAAAAAATAAGACAGCTGTAACAGGAGGAGAGAAAACATTTCCAGGAGCTAATTATGCTACAGAGGGCTTTAATGCCTAGAAGTAGAACTATGGTCATTGCAGTGGATGAAATTGATCAAAATGTAGAAATGCCTTATTGCTTGAAAGAGCGAAACATGTGTGACCATTCCCTCAAATTTGGATGCCAATTTTCCAACCTTACCAAAAACAAACAAACAAACAAACAAAAATGTGTGAGATTTAGACCAATTAAAGTTCTACCGACATGATTCAGAATACATTGGGGGAATTTCATATTTATTCAGCTTCTATACAAGTATCTACTCAATAAACTCTACTGATAACTTCCCCTGGGGGTGGTGAGGGGTGGATAGAGTAATGTGTTTGTTTTTCCTAAAGATAGACTCCTTTATTTATCTTTCTTCTACTTTTGGGTAGATCAAGAAAGAATACCCTTTAATTTTCTTGACTTAGGATGAATGTCCTAGCTGAACATTGTTAAGATACATTCCAGTTAGAAAGAGTAGCACCTTATGAGATATTTACAACTCTGAGGCAATATGGCTTATTAAAAAGAGCACTGCACTTGAAATTAAGGTAGGGGTTAAAATTCTGATTCTAACAATTAGTCATGGTATAATTTGGCATGTATCCTTTCTGGGTCTCTGTTTCCTTTTCAATAAAATGAAGAATAAAAATAGGATTTATAGTTGGATAGAACTTAGAAACCAACGAGACCAAGTCTGTCAGTTTACAGATGAATAAAATGGATCTCAGAAAACTTACACAAAGTCAAACAGCCAAAAAACAAATTATGCCATCATTCAGATCCATGTCTTCTGGTTCTAAACCAAGTGTTCTTCACAGTATATTGTATTGTTTTCATCCTTAAAATATATATGTTTTAGAATTATTCTGAGTATCATTTTTTAAAAGATTGAAAATAGCTGTATAAAGGGCTGTGCAAGCATATTAATATTACTTCAAAGCATTTCAGGAAAGAAAGGAAGCATATGTGTAGCTGAATAACCCTTCCAACCTTACCCACCAGAAATGCATTAAACCTCTGATTCTTACAATCAAAAACTTCCTCGAGGCTCAGCTCATGCATCATTTAACTCTTACCTTAATCCCTTAGTTTTTGTATTAGTGCTCTGCCTTCTCCTGAAATTATATCCATACATACAATGCACACAGAAATGTACTCATATACACAATATATGTATATACATGTACACATGTGTATGTGGGTAAATGTGCACATGTTGACACATATGTGATATATGTGTGTGCACACATGCACATATATGCATGTACATTAACTAGTTTACATGTTATATCTTCCCAGTAGGATGGAAGTTCTTTGAAGGCAAAGAATTTTTTCTTCTTTTAATCCCCCAAATTTTTTGCACATAGTGGGCATTTAATTAATACCTCTTTGATTGGATTTTAAAACTATGTTTTTTAAATATATATATTTTTTAAAATTACTGCTCCATTGCTCCAATTTCTTTATTTTCCTCTCCTCTGTCATCCTTCCCCCAAACCTCCAAAAAGTTGAATGTATTAATGCATCTCAAAGTAGATTCACTTTTTGTTATTATCCATCTGATGTCCATCATCTTACCATATATTATGAGTAATTTATCAATCACATGTTGCACTTTACTTACATATTTAATGATAATTCCTGCCATTTTGGGGATTGAACAGCCTACATGATCTAACAACCTATCATAGTCCCACAGCTAGCATATGTCAACGGTTAGACTTGAATTCATTTTCACCTGACTCTGAGTCCATTCTCTTTACGGCCTTTACTATAGTGCAACTTTAGATATAGGTCAGGGAAGCTGAGGAGATTGGTATGCTTGGAAGTGAAGATATGTAAAGTTTTATCAACATGTGTATTGAAATTCTTGAGTATGAAGATATTAATTGTTTTGAAGAATAAGACTTAGCCAGGAAATTTGGAAAGAAGTTTGGCAGAAATTAGATTGAGACAAACACCTTATACTATGTAGTTAAAATAAGTTCTAAATGCCCTATTATATAAATGTTAAAGGTCACATCTGTAAGATGGAAAAAAATACAGGAAAATGGAAGGAAACATGTTAGAGGGAGAATGTTTAAGTAAACTAAAGGAAGAACCAATCATAAAAGATAGAACAGATGATTTTAGTTATGTACATTTGAAAAAAAAAACATGAATAGAAGGCAACAAGAGAATAAGCATTTATTAGGTGCTTAGAATGTGTTTATGTGAGGACAAGGTATCAATTTCTGAAAAGCCTGAAACAGAGCCATGCTGAGAACAAATTTTGTCAAGCTTTGGCCTTTCTCCAAAATGAAGACCTTGCATGTAACTCACCAATTGGACAGGAGAACTTCCATGGTGAAATGACACAAAGGAAACTGATTGTTTGAGGGGAAGGTAGCCCCAAGTGTTGAGGGAAGCTCCAGGGTTAAATAAAATAGCTGAGGCATGCTAGCAAAGTCCAGAAAGTAAGAAGTAGAGGCAGGAATAAAATGAAGAGAATTAGCAAAAAAAATTTTAATTGAGGGGAAATCTTTTCAGTAAATATCTCTTATTAATATCTGATAAACAATATGTTTAGAAATAATTTTCAAAAATTCATTCAAAATTTTGAGACAGGTATATAACACCAATAACAATTCCATGATAGAAAAGTGTTCTGAGAATACAAATAATTTTGAAAAGAAAATTCCAGTTATCAATACAATTATGAAAAAATGCTGCTGATAGTAAGAGAAATACCATTAAAATGAATCTGAATTTTCTCTTCATGTTCATTAGATTATCAATGATGACAAAAGAAAAAATGGTGAATTTTGGAAGTTCTGTAATAAGACAAGTGCATCGATGTACTCTTGGTAGAGTTGTAAATGAGACTAAACATTATTATTAAAAAGTGAAAAAAAAGTTCATACCCTTTAATTCAGTAATACCACTAAACCCAAAGGAAATAAAAGGCAAAAGGAAAATTTCATATGTACAAAATATTTGTAGTAAAATGTTTTTGTAATATTAAAGATCTGAAAGAAAACTCAATGTCCATCAATTGTAGAAAGGCTGAACAATGTGTGGTATATGAAATAATTTAATTTAATTTTTAATTGCACTATAAAAGCTGGTGAATATGTAAAATTCAGATAAATAAAAGAAGGCTTATATGAACTGATACAGAGTTAAGTAAGCAGAACCAGAAAAACAATTTTCCCAATGAATTGCCAATTATATGGAATTATTATGTAGCAGCAGACATGTTTAGTTGTTTGAGTACTCTTTAGGAAAGGCCACAATGGTAGTAGTAATACTTCAGTCTCACTTTAATAAGGCTCAGAGGGTAAAGTGGTAAACAGTTCTGCAGAAAAGTAGTGGAATACAGCTGCAAAATGAGGGAGAGTATAGAAGCCTGTTTAGAAATGGCAAATGTATTTATTTGCTTTTATTAGCTATAATGATGTCAGTGTGTGTGTGTGTGTGTGTGTGTGTGCGCACGTGCATGTGTGTAAGAGGACAAGATCATTAGGAAGTGATTGTAAAAAAAATAAAGCACTCTAACAAAACTTATTTTAAAGTGAGCCTTCTACTGAATTCTGAAAAAAAAATGAAATGAATAGGAGCCAAGGAATTACAGAGAAAAAAAAATATTCTAGACGTAAGAGATACAGGTGAATGAAGTAAATCTCTGAGAAGAAGAGTTTAAGTGATAGTGACAGAGGAATATTCTAGAAGAATGAGTGAGAAGCAAGGCATGCTATTTTTCCTACTCTTGGCTCAAGTGTAAGCGAACATTTCATCACTATGTAGCTATGGTGGGAGCCACACAAGAGAAGGACTTCTCAACTTTTGAAAGGTTAATTAGAGAAGCTGTGTCCTCTGGAGGTGCCTTCGCTCTGATAATTGTAAGATTAAAAGACAAATGTAAAAGGAAGAGGTCTAGAATGTAGAGGAATTTAGTAAATATGGAACAAGTAGCCAAATGAAAAGGGCCAGCAGAGGAAAATTGTAAATAGGGAAGGAAATGTCAGAACTGGGTTTGGAATGAGAATAAGCTAGGCTATCAGGGGAAAGAAGGAAGGAAACAAACATTTATAACAGCAACAACTAACATTTCTATAGCATTTACTATATGCCAGGTCCTGGGCCAAATTATTATTTAATTTGATCATCATAACAACCCTAGTGATATGAGTAGCCTCATTTTAAAGATGGGGAAAATGAGGCAAACAGAGGTTAAATGCCTTGCCCAGGCTCGTAGAGCTAATAAGTGACTGAGGCTCCATCTGAACTGAGGTCTTACTGAATACAGACCTGGTACTCTATCTACTGCCCTTAGGAAAGATGCATGTTTAGCAAAAAATGGTGATTTTGAATCCCAGGTACTGGAGAAGAACATGTGGGAAGTTGATAGCCATAGAATGGAAGAAAAATAAAAACAGTTATTGGAACTTTTGTTTTTCAGGGTCTTAGGATAGTTCTCTCTTCAAATGCCAGGGATCTATAATGAAAAATACATTACTTAAAGTCTCTTGACTTCATTTTTTTTTAATCATGAGAGCTTGAACTGTGTGTCATAACCCACAACAACCCAGTGTTTCTACAAAATCCCAATAAAGTGTTAGCGAAGGATTTTGAGGGCCAAAGAAGGCTACATTACTTATCATTCTATTCCATGCCCCTTTGAACCCAAACTATGGGAACCAAATAATACTGCTGATATGAGTTGTTGCCACGTCATTTATATGATAGTATATTTAATTAAAATTCTCTCAGCCACTTATTCCCTCGAGAATTTGCAGTGCCTTTAGCTTTACCATATAGCTTTCTGTGCAGCTCCTCCACATGTCTCAATATCCCACAAACACGTACTCATGTGCATATCTAGTCAGTTCCTAAATCCATATACTCACCATAATTTCTAGTTAGCCTTTATTTTTTCCTGAACAAAAATGATGTTAAAATGTTTAGAGAAGAAAAATGAAGATGACACTCATAATCTTGAGAAATATAATAAATTTCTTCTCATGATCAATAGATTAACACTTCCTAAGAGAAAATTTAACACACACATATATATGTATATATATGTAAGTACGCATGTATGTATGTTTATACATATATAAGCTTTGAAACATTCTTCAGAAATTACTAGATAAAAATGTTGTTCTTTGTAGGAATAAACTGTCTAGATTTTTTAAAATAAGACTTTTCAAAACATAACATTTCAAAAAATAAGATAAAAAAGAATACAACAAATTTCAATAGTGAATTATCTACTTTGATGAGGACAGTGATCCAAGAAAATTCTGAAGGACCTAATATGAAAAAGGCTATCCCCCTCCAGAGGGAGAATTGATGAATTTTGAGTGCAGATTGAAGCATGCTTTTTAAAAAAAACTTTCTTCATTTTTCTTGTTTTTATTTTTCTGTTTTGCAACATGGCTACTATGGAAATATGTTTTGCATGACTTCACATGTATAATTTACATAAAATTGATTATTTGCTCAAGTACGATGGAGGGGTGGGCTGGAAGGAAAAAAAATTGGAACTCAAAATAAAAAAAATGTCAAAAATTGTACAAGTAATTAAGAAATATTTATTGACAAAATATTTTAACAAAGAAATAACAATGGTGGCATACTGTGTGATCTTAATTTGTATTTATTTTTCCGGAGAGGAAAATTAATGTTCCTTTCTGAAGCCTGTATTTCAAGTTTCCCTACATTCTATCTTCGACTTGCATTTCCATCTTTATTTCCCACTACACAACTACCCCAAGAATCTCTGCTCTAATTCACATTGTCTTCTCACTATTCCCCAAGCATTTGATATTTTCATCTCCGCATCTTTGCTTGTGTTATTCCCTTATTCTTAAAATTCCCTTCCTTACCTGTTTGTCCTTTCTATTTTATTCCTACCTACTCACCCTTCAAAGTCCAACTTGAGCGAATCCTCTTCCAGAAAGCCTTCCCTTCAGGCCATGGTTATAATGTCTATCACTGCAATAACACTTTCTGTTTACAACACTCATTTGGCATTTAGATGCTGAATGCCTTTTCTGTTATTTATCTTGTATGCACATAGTGTTTCTTTTAAAATTAGATTGTAAGCTCCTCAAGGTTTGAATCAAGGTGAATACATTGTTTTCTTTCCTTTGCAGCACACAAAGTGTCTTACATATAATTGCTACTTACTGATCAGTTGCTTTGCTGTGAGGAAGAGGGAACCAAGAGTTTTGCAGGGTTGTACTGTTCCCTTGATTCACATAGTTCATTGGTAACTACCATAAAAGTATTCCAAGTCTCTTAGAGCAGATGTGTCACTCATGACACTTTAAATAAGCTCTCATCATTCAGTGACTGATTTGCAACTGAGTGCCCTTAGATTTTTTTCTTCCAAATACAATCAACTTAAAATAGAAACTGAAGAGACAGAAAGTACAACGAATTCAAGTGCATGTCAGATCCACAATTACTGCATAGAAAACAATGAACACAATACAAGGCACTTCAAATCTTATTTCCTTTAGAAAGAGAGAGTAATCAGGCTATAATGAGCATTGAAATTAATAAATTAAAAATAAATGTCCATAAGAGAAAAAAATGTACTTTAATCAGTCAGTAATTATGTTTTCAACATTGTAAATTAATTCCACAAATGAATGTCTTTTCAGCATACCCAATCTATTATCCATTATATCCTTTTTTATCTAAAGATCATTGTTTCTAGCTCCAACAAACCAACACATATTAAGAAAAAAAATGAGGTGTTCAAAAATATACCTTTTGTGACACTTCAATATCTCAGTTCAATCTCATTGCATAAAAGTAAAGAAACCCACCTAGAAGGTACTAACGTTTTCCATGTTTGGAGCCAACCATTTTTTGGTTTGATAGCTAGCCACGAAGAATAGCACCAACTAAGTAACAGAAGAAGTGAATTCATCTCAGTCAGCACTTAAAACAATGAGTCATAATGTCTTTCCATAGTTAAAGTCAATTAGGCAAAAAAAAAGCTAATATTCAATTTCTTCCCCTAATCATATTTCTTCTTAGCAGATCTTTGGTATAGTGGATATTGCTCTGGTCTTGGAGTCAGGAAGGTGTGAGTTCAAATCCAGGCTCAATCACTTACTAGCGTTATCATGCTGGGCAAATCACTTCACCATTGTCTGTCTCAGCTTCTTAAATTAAGAATGAATATAATTATAGTACCTATCCTCCAAAGTTGTGAGGACCAAATGAGATAATATTTATTAAGCACTTTGATAAATTAGCACAGTGACTAGAACATAGTAGATACTTAATACATGCTTATTCCCTTCTTTCCTTCTCCTACCTCAATCTCCCCCCCCCAATATTTCCTTAGAATGTCAAATATCTTTTTTTTTTCCTATCTATTTTCACCCACAATGATTATCTGCTTTGGGCTATTTCTTTTACCTTACGCCATCCCTCACTCTTCTCTTTCTCTCAGCCTCTCAACTTAGATTATATATATGCATACACACACGCACGCACACACACACACACACACACACGCACACACACACATATGTATTGTATATCCATGAGATATTTTTCTGTTGTCTTTAGGAACTTTGTGGATTCAAGAAGATGAGTATAATATGTAGGGAATCTGAGTTCTAAGAATGATGGGGGCATTTCAGATGTGGCTGAGAATACAGATGACTTTTTTGAACAACCTAACATAATGAACGACTTAAAATTCTTTCAACAAGCAAAAAAAAATTATAATTATTAGTGAAATTTACAAGGTTGAATCTGGGTACAGCAACCAAACAAAGTTGTTGCAGTAAAAATGAGAACAAGTTCAGGAAAGACATCAGTTATTAGTGAGCTGTGAAGTGTGCGGTGGTGGGGGAGTATGGGGGGAGCAAGAGAAACTAATGAATAGGTGACTAGCCTTGGAGGCATGGAGATTTGCATCAGAACCATAGGATGATAGGATGATAGATTTAGTGATAGAATATCTTTTATTCTACCAATTATTTTATAGATCAGAAACTGAAACCAAATGGGCAAGTTGCCCAAGGTCACACAAGTTCAAGATTTGTTTCTAACATATACTATCTATGTAATCTTGGGCAAATAACAACCTCCAATTTGCCCAGACAGCTTTCAAAGACTGTAAGTTCCATAATAGTTGCTAATCTAAATAACACCAGAGAATTTCTGGTGTTCTGGAAAGTTCCCAATGGTGTTCTGACAAGTCCTTAAGTAATAACTCTCTGGAAAAAAAAAAATAAACAAGACACTTTAAACTTCAGTTTGAACTATTAACATTTCCTCCATCACCTAAGTCTAATCAACAAAACAATAATTCAAGCCTGGATACGTGGCCCTTGCCAATTTCTGATATGTAAATGTTCACACTTAAAATAATTAATTCTGCTAAGCCAATAAGAGCTGGCTCCTAGAAACTCCTGGGATTCCAAGAATAATAAGTAAATATGAGGTGTAGTTTGAATCAGTAGTTCTGATATTTTGATAGGAACTATCTTTGGAAAGCTATAGTAATCAAATGAGCAAATAATTAACACTCTTGGACAATTCAGCAAGTACTACAAAGAAGAAGTACATATACTTACTAGGCTCTGAGAATTATGATAAATAACTACATGATAAATAATTATTAAGAATCATAATAAATAAGTACACTAAGTAGTGGTGTAGAGAATGCAATACTAGACTTAGTATCAAGAAGACCTGAGTTGAAATCTTATGTAAAACACTTGCCACTATGTGACCCAGAGAAAGATGTTTAACCTCTCTGTACCTCAGTTTCCTCATGAGTGAAATAGAAGTTGGACTTTTTGATGGTCCTTTAGATTCCTCCTACCTCTAAATCTATGTTGCTGTGGGCCTATAGCTTCATCTATTCTTTAAATTTCTTCTTGTACCTATCACTATGTACTGAACATAGCAGGTGCCAAAGAAATGTCATTGAATTGAATTGAATTAAGCCGAGTAATCCAGACTGCATGCAGGAATTTGGAAGTAAGTTTGACTCAATATTTGTCCTGACCTCCTTGACTTTGGCATATACATTTTTTCTTTGTCTTTTTCCTTCTTTCTTTCTTCCCTCCCTCACTCCCTTCTTCTTTCCATTTTCCCTTCCTTCCTTCACTTTTTCTTCTTTCTCTTTCTTTCTCTCTTTCTTTCTTTCTCTCTCTCTCTTCTTCCTTCCTTCTTCCTTCCTTCCTTCCTTCCTTCCTTCCTTCCTTCCTTCCTTCCTTTCTTTCTTTCTTTCTTTCTTTCTTTCTTTCTTTCTTTCTTTCTTTCTTTCTTTCTCTCATTTCTCTCTTTATCTCTCTCTCTTTCTTACTTTCTTTCTTTCTTTCTTTCTTTCTTTCTCTCTTTATCTCTCTTTCTTTCTTGCTTTCTTTCACATCACTGAGTTCTGTTGCTGATTCAAACACAACTCACTTTGTTGCTTTAAGCTATTTCATTTCCTTCTCATTTAATTTTTCCCTCATTCAAAGTTACCTACTGGTTGAATTGCTTTTGCGTTTATCCAGTTGCTGATGACTGAGTGAGCTTAATATTTCCAAGTTTGGGCAGAGGGATTAATCTTAATGGCAAGTGGAAGTTGTCACTGGGACCTTCATAATCACAATTCACTGGAAGTTGCAGTCAGCTTAATGTGTTTTATCCTTCCAGTTTCTCTACATATGTGAAGACATAATGCAAAATAATATACAAGTGCCTTTCTTTTTATGATATCATGGTGTCTTGCTGTATAATTCATTAAGAACTATTTGATCATATATATTCTGAATTTTTTGGAGTCTTGGTAGGATCTAAAAATACTGATCTGGTTTTAGAAGGGATTTCAGAAGTCAGCAAGTTCAACCCCCTCATTTGATAAATGAGTAAGCTGAGGCTCAGAGAAGTAAAGCAACTTTCTAAAGTGAATAGATACACACTTTCATGGATGCATATTGACTAGCTGCCTTCCATTAGACTGCATAAAAATCAGTCAAGATATATAAGACAATGGCTAGGCTTCTAATGTTGCATACTTCTCTAGAAAGTTTGACACATTTAACAAAAGCATCTTGTTTAATATCCTCATCAGTTCTTACCTAGACTCTTGCAATATCCTCGTAGTAGATTTATCTTCTTCTAATCTTTCTCTTGTTTAGTATATTCTCTGCCAAGTTGATAAAATGAAATACCTAAAGCAAAGGTCCATCATTACCTGCAACTACCCTGCTCATTAAATTCAATGACTCCTTGCTACCTATAGAATTAAAAAAAGGTTTCTCTGTTGATCATCTACACTCCTTCATAACATGACTTCAACTTATCTTGCTGTTCCTGAAGTAGGAGATTTCATTTTCTGTGTCTGTTCATTTGTACAAGGTGTCCCATATTCCTGCAAAGCACTAGCACCTCAGCCCCAACGCTTGGAATCCTTCCTTAGTGCCACCTTATATATATATATATATATATATATATGGCCTTTCTTTACCACTTCCCAAAAAGTTGACTATGCCTCCCTCCTATGTTGTATTTGTTTTATAGGTATATGTATACATACACACACACACACACACACACATATGTATGTATGTAAGTATATACTTGTTTTCCAGAATTATATGTAAGCTCCTTGAGGGCAGAAACTATTGTATTTTTGTTTTAGTATCCCTAGTAGCTAAGAAATTTGCCAATGGATTCCTGCATATAATTACCTCAGGAAGGAGGTGCTTGCCTTGATGAAATATTTACTGATATAAAGAACCTCATTTAATTCACATTAAGATATTATTGCAGGCAGAGCCAAGATGGCAGAAGAAAGGCAGTAACTCTCCTAAGTTTTCCTCCAAACCCCTTTAAATAATGCCATAAAAATAACTGATGCAGTAGAACCTACAAAACAATAGGGTGAAATAATTTTCCAGCCAAAGACATCTTAGAAGGTGGGCAAGAAAGGTTTGTCACACCTGGGTGAGAGTGGAGCACAGGGCAGCGCAAGCTGTACCAGCACAGCCCTGACCCCAGCAAACCAGGAGGAGGCCTTGGGAGCCAATTAATCAACAATGGCAATAGCTACTTCCAGAGCTCTCAGCTCACAGATGGTAAGATGGTTGAACAACTTATCAGAAAGAGATTACAGGAGTCTCTTTGCTGGCACTGGGAGTAGTATTCTGTTGCTTTGCCCATACTCAGATCTGGGACATAGTCCCAGGGTAATGAGGAGCACTGGCAAACTGGAGCTTGCAGCCACAGTGGAGCATGGACCCTCCTTACAGTTCCTGGGCAGGAAAAAGTGCTCATGGTCACTCACAAATCAGAGCACAGGCCAGGATAGTAGTAAACACACTTCTCCGTAGATTATACCACCTTAAAGGAACTAAAAACTTATAAGTCCTTAGGAGTATCTCTGAAAACAACTGCACAAAATCCCTAATGTTTGGGATAGCGTGCCTCCTACCCTAGAAGCACAACCCCACTTTTAAAAAGAATTAGAAGTCAAGAAATATGAGAAAACAACAGAAAACAATTCTGACCAAAGACAGAAACTATGGAGACAAGGTAAATTAAAAACACACATTCAGCAGAAGAAAACAAAGTCAAAGTCATCCAAAGCCACCAAAAAGATATAAATTGGCTTCAGGCTAAGGAAGAGCTCAAAAACCATTTTGAAAATCAAGTGACAAAGATAAAAGAAAAATTGGGGAGAAAAATGCCAGAGTTATAAGAAAATCATGAAAAAAGAGTCAACATCTTGGTAAAGGTGGCACACAAAACATACTGAAGAATATAACACCTTTAAAAACAGACTAGGACAAATGGTAAAAGAGGTCCAAAAAGTCAATGAGAAGAATGACTTGAAAAGTACAATGGGCCAAATGGAAAAAGAGACAAAAAATTCACTGGAATAAAAATATCCTTAAAAATAGAATTTACCCAAAAGGAAAGAAGCACAAAAACTTACTGAATAAAAATATAATAAAATAAAAATAAAATAATTCCTTAAAAAAATTAGAATTAAACAAATGGAAGCTAATGACTTTATAAGAAATCAAGAAACAATAAAATGAAACTAAACTAATGTATAAAAAACCCAAAGACCCCAGCTTCTGGGAAAATAACTCATTATTTGATGAAAACTGCTCAGAAAACTGGAAAAGGTTCATGGCTAAAATAGGCATAGATCAAAATCTCACACCATATACCAAAATAAAGCCAAAATGGGTTCATGATTTAGATATAAAGTCTGATACTGTACGTATACCATGAGAGCATGGAATAGTTTATCTGTCAGATTTGTGGAGAACAGAAGAATTTATGACCAAACAAGAGTTAGAAAGCATTATGAAATGCAAAATGGATAATTTTGATTATGTTAAATTGAAAAGTTTTTGCACAAAGCCAATGAAACCAAGATTAGGAGGGAAGCAGAAAACTGGGAAAGAATTTTTACATCCAGTATGTCTGCTAAGGGTGTCATTTCTAAAATAAATAGGGAATTCAGTCAAATTTATAAGAATACAAGTAATTCTCCAATTGATAAATGGTCAAAGGGTATGAACACGCAGTTCTCAGATGAAGAAATTAAGGCCATCTCTAGTCATATGAAAAAATGCTCTAAATCAGTGTTGATTAGAGAAAAGCAAATCAAAACAACACTGAGGTACCAAATCACACCTATGAGATTGGCCAACATGACAAAACAAGAAAATGATAAATACTGGAGAAGATATGGGAAAAATTGGAACAGTAATGCATTGTTGGTGTAGTTGTGAAATGATCCAACCATTTTGGAGAGCACTTTGAAACTATCCCCAAAGGGCTATAAAAATGTGCATACCCTTTGACCCAGCTATAGCACTCCTAGGGCTGTATTCCAGAGAGTTCATACCAATGGGAAAAGGACCCACATGTACAAAAATATTTGTAGTAGCTCTTTCTGTGGAGGGAAAGAATGGGAAAAAATTGGAAATTGAGAGGATGCAAATCAATTGGGGAATGGCTGAACAAGTTGTGGTATATGAATGTAACGGAATACTACTGTGCTATAGGAAATGATGAGCAGACTGACTTCAGAAAAACATGGAAAGACTTGTATGGACTGACCCTGAGTGAAGTAAGCAGAACCAGGAGAACGTTGTACACAGTAACAGCATATGTTTAATAGGAATGCATATGTATAGCCTATATAAGATTGCACACCATCTTGGGGAAGAGGGTGGGGAGGGAAGGGGGGAAATTTAAAACTCAAAAGCTTATGGAAGTGATGGTTGATAATTCAAAATAAATTAATTTAAAAAAAAGAAAAACAGAAGATAATGTGAAATATCTCATATCTCATGAACTAGAAAATAGATTCAGGAGAGATAATTTTTAAAATGTTGGACAACCTGAAAGCTATGATTAGAAAAAAAAGAGCCTAGCATCATTTTGCCAAATATTATGAAGGAAAATTGCCCTGATATTCTAGAACCACAGGGTAAAATCCATATATCACCTCACAAAAGAGATCCCAAAATGAAAACTCTCAGGAATATTATAGCCAAATTCCAGAGCTCTTAGATCAGGGAAAGAATATTGCATCAAACCAGAAAGAAATGATTCAAGTATTGTGGAGCCACCATCAGATAATACAAGATTTAGCAGGTTCTATGTTAAAAGAATGGAGAGCTTAGAATATGATAGTCTGGAGGGCAAAGGAGTTAGGATTACAAGCAAGAATCACCTATCCACAAAAATTAAGTACAATCCTTCAAAGGAAGAAATGGATAGTCAATGAAATAGAGGACTTTCATGTATTATTGCTGAAAAGAGCAGAGCTGAATAGGAAATTTGACTTTAAATACAGTACTCAAGAGAATCATAAAAAGGTAAACAGGAAAGGGAAACCATAAGAGATTTTATAAGGTTAAAATGTTTTTATTCTTACATGGGAAGATGATACTTGTGACTCATTTTATCATTATTAGGAGTTAGGAGTGTATAAAGAAAGAGGGCACAGATGTGAGTTGATTATGAAGGGATGATATCTAAAAAATAAAATTAAGGAATGAGAAAGAAGAATGCATTGGAAGAAAGGAAAAGGGAAGGGTAGAATGGAATGAATTATCTCATAAAAGACGCAAGAAAAACCTTTCATAGTGGTATGGAAGATGGGGGAGGTCAGAGGGAGTGAACTTTACTCTCATCTGAACTGGCTCAAAGAGGGAATTACATACACACTCAGTTGGGTATAAAAATCTACCTTACACTATAGGAAAGCAGGAAGGGAAAAGGGGATAAGAGGAAGGGTGTGTGAAGAAGGGAAGGCAGATTGGGAGAGTGAGAATAATCAGAAACAAAACACTTTTTAGGAGGGACAGAGTAAAAGAAGAGAGAGAATAGGATAAATGAGGTGGATAGGATAGAGGAAAATACATTTTGAAAATGTACAAAAAATGAATGAGTCAAGTTTCTCTTATGAAGGTCTCATTTGTTACTCAAATTTATACAAACGGAGCCATTTCCCAAGTGGTAAATGATCAAGAGATACAAATAGTTTTCAGATGAAGTAATCAAAGCTATCTATAGCCATATGAAAAAGTACTCTAATTCATTATTGATTGAAGGAATACAAATTGAAACAATTCTGAGGTACTACCTTATATTATTAGGTTGGCTAATAGGACAGAAAAGGGAAATGACAAATGTTGGAAGAGATGTGGGGGAAAAATGCGTTTTTGGTTGAGTTGTGAACTGATTCAACCATTCTTTAGAGCAATTTGAAATTGTGCCCAGAGGGCTATAAAACTGTGTATACCCATTGTCTAGCGGTGCCACTACTAGGTCTATATCCAAAAAGAAATTTTAAAAACGGAGAAAAGGACCTTAATGCATAGAAATATTTATAGCAGCCCTTTTCTGGTGGAAAGGAGTTAGAAATTAGGAGGATGCACATTAATTTGATAATAGCTGAACAAATTGTGCTATGTGATTGTGATGCAATACTATTGTGCTATAAGAAAAGATGAGCAGAAAGAGCTCAGAAAATCCTGGACTTACATGAGCTGATGCAAAGTGAAATGTACTATATACAAAGTAACAGCAATATTGTAAATGATCAGCTGTGAATGACTTAGCTATTCTCAGCAATACAATGATAATAGGCAACTCTAAAGGACTTATGATGAAAAATGCTATCTATCCCCAGAGAAAGAACTGATAGTATCTGAATACAGAATGAATCATACTTTTTTTAACGTTATTTTTCTTGAGTTTTTTTTCAGGGGGATCTATGTTTTCTTTCACAAAATGACTGATATGCAAATATTTTTGCACGACTATACATATATGACTAATATCTAACTGCTTGCCTTCTCAATGAGAGTTGTGGAGGGGAGGAAGGGAGAGAATTTGGAACTCAAAGTTTTAGAAACAAATACTAAAATCATTTTGTTTAACATGTAATTGAGGAAAAATAAAATACTAAATTCTAAAAAAACAAAATTAAAAAGATATTATTGCAAATTGGGTATGATGGTACACCTTTCTCCTGAGATGACACCTTCCAGGACCAAGACCTACTCTATTCCTATACGTATGTGTATACGTATACGTATATATATATATGTGTGTATGTGTATGTATATGTATATGTGTATGTGTATGTGTATGTGTATGTATGTGTATGTATATGTGTATGTGTATGTATATGTATGTGTATATATAAATTTATGAAAAGAATCACAAATAATAAGAAAGATTAAAAAAAAGGACTCTTCCTCTTCCTCCTTTGAATTGAAAATGTGAAAGTCATACCTTCATCAGAGACATTTCCATTTGAAAATGTTTCCTGAGTTTGACTCCTTAATATGAAGTAGAAAAGTGTGAAAATCAAACCTACCTTTAGAAAGTCCATCTACTTTACATTATTAGTGGACATAAATGATCTGTAAAGAAGGCAATGTCTTCTTGATAAACGAGTACCTTTATTTTAATGGTAAAGGGAAGGGACAAAGATGCCAACTGTTCTTCCCTGCTTTAAATGTCATGACTTTAATTTTTGAAAGCTTTAGTTTTTTTTTCTTATAACAATATTACCCTACATCACTTTACAGGTACAATGAGAATTAATTAGGTAGAGTTACTTTCTCCAAATTTCTATGATGCAGTAACTCAGAGTGGAAAAAAAAATATAATCAAAATGGAAAGAATCTCTCAATGTTCAACTTATTCAGCCTGTGAAAATCTGGAATAAATACTTTCTACAACTGAAATCTTCCATTTTTCTTCATTAGGACATAAATTTGTTCAAAATAAATGACAAAATTATGTCTGTATATGTAGATAGATAGATTATATATATATATATATATATATATATGTATATATGTATTATATATGTTTTCTAATAAATTAAACTTTATTTGTAAACAAGAAGTGTCTGAGTTTTTGTCACTCTTGCCACTTTACATTCATGCATTCTACATCCCAGGTTAAGTACCCAAATCAGTTTGTTACAGAATGGATTACTTCATAAAGACTTGTTTCTTTTCTTGAAGTCAGCCATGTCTATGTTTCTGTGTCTAGAATGCAAGGAGATGCCTTCTCCTTTTAAGATAAATTAGATATATTGTGATGTTCAATCCTTGCTGTAGAACATTTTTTATCCTACTTCCAGGAGAAATTACTGTCAAGGTACTATAAATAAAAAAGTCTTGCTGAAGGTAATGAGCCACTCTTGCCTTGTACCAAACCTTGGACTATGGCATATAATTTGAAAGCTTTCATGGGGATGTAATTTTCTTTCTTTCTTTCTTTCTTTCTTTCTTTCTTTCTTTCTTTCTTTCTTTCTTTCTTTCTTTCTTTCTTTCTTTCTTTCTTTCTTTTTTTTTTGGTTATGCAATAGGGTTAAGTGAGTTGCCTGGGGTCACACAGCTAATAAGTGTTATGTGTCTGAGGCCAGATTTGAGCTCAGGTCCTCCTGAATCAAGGGCCAATGCTCTATCCACTGCACCACCTAGATGCCCCCAAAGCAAGCCCTGGAACTGTAATTTTTTTTTAGTTTTGTTTTCTGCTAGGCAATGGGGTGAAGTGACCTGCCCAGGGTCCCACAGCTAGTAAGTGTTATGTGTCTGAGATCAGATTTGAACTCAGGTCCTCCTGAGGGCTGGCACTCTATCCGCTGTGCCACCTAACTGTCCCTGGGATGTAATTTTCACACTAACTCTGTTCAGTTAGAAAGAAAGAAAGAAAGAAAGAAAGAAAGAAAGAAAGAAAGAAAGAAAGAAAGAAAGAAAGAAAGAAAGGAAGAAAGAAAGGAAGAAAGAAAGAAGGAAGGAAGGAAGGAAAGCAAAAAGGAAGGAAGAGAAGAAAATCATGTCAGTATAGAGTATTAAATATTTCAGAGACAATTTTTTATGCTCTGGTGTTTGGGATCATGACAATGGAATGTTTAAAAAATTCTTTTATTTTTCTTTTTTCATAATCTTAGTGGTCATTTCACTCAATTTCCTACCTTTTTTTTTACCCCATATTCACCATGTTAACATGAAGAGTTATGTGGCATAGCAGATAGAGAGCTGCCCTAAGTTCTAGTCCCTCTCCTCATTCACATACCCTGGTTGTATGACCCTAGGCAAATAACTTAAATCTATTCTGGGGGTAAGGGAAAGGAACACTCCAATCAATCAACAAATATTGATGAAGCACCTACTATGTGGCAAGCACTGTGTTAGGCACTGAGCATGAATGAATCAATATCTATTTGAATGAGTTTAAATTCTAATGGAAAAAAATATAACAAGAATATCTAAATACATACATCATCAATAAAAATTAGTAATTACGAATGTATAGAAAATACTTAAATTCAAAGTAGTTTGGCATGGAGGCCATAAACAATTAAAAAAATAGGGAAGAATTCATAGAGAGAAGCTCTATCAGGCTGAAATAGGAAAGGAGTCATGGGAGCAGAGGTACAAAGGCTCAGATATGGGAAATATGTTGTGCGTGAAAAACAGAGAGACTGGTTTAACTGAATTGCAGAGTGTGAGTGAGTGATTAAGTTCCATGGAGGCTGGAAAGATAAATTGTGGTCAGTTTGAGTCAGACTTTACAAACTAACTAGATAAGATTGTACCTTATCTTTAAAACAATAAGTAGCCACTAGAGTTGATTAAGCAAGTTAATCATGGTCAGACTTAAAGAAAATTATTTTTAACAGGTGTATATAGAATTGACTAGAGTGTGACAGATTGAAGCAGGGATACCAGTAGGAGAATTTTGTAATAATCTAGACAAGACAATGTGAAGGAAAGAAGAGAAAGCATGAGAAGGAATCAAATGTGAAAAATAATGTGAAATTCAAACATGGAAACATTTTGAAATTGATTGGATGTGTGGGATGATAGAGAGTGAGGAAATATAGTATAATGTCAAAATTCCAAATGTTAGTCATTGGAAAAATGGTGATGAGTTTAAAAAAAAATTGGGTTTGAAGAGGTTAGGATTTGGTGGTGGTGGTGGGGAAATAATGAGTTTAATCTTAAACATGTTGAGTCTAAGATGTTTCCAGAACATCTAATTTGAAATATCTAATAGGTAATTAATGATCCCAAGCTAAAGATCAGGGGAGATATTGGAGCTGGATATTGAAGTCATCTGCATAAAGAATTATAGTTAAATTCATGGAAGAGAAAAGGAAAATAGAAGAAAGCTCAGGACAGAAACCTAGGAAACACACAGATAGAGGCTGTGATGTGTATGATGATTCACCAAAGGAGAAAGTCATCAGATTGATAGCAATGGAACTAGAAGAGAGTAGTATCACAAAAACTCAGAGAAGAAGAGTGCATGGAGGAGGAGATAGTGGCCACCTTCACCTTTCCAAGCTAAACGGAGCTCTTCTTACAAAGATTTAGAACCTGGGATCAACATGGATTTTCCCCTTTTTCGAAGGAGAAAATTGTACTGGGTAGAAACTTTTTTCAAAGATTCCTTCAGTGCATAAAGTCATCCAATTGCATTCAGCAAGAAAAGTGTCCCAACATACACAGGGCAAAACCAAACCAAACCAAACCAAAAAAAGCATTCCTTTCTACACAGAGTACACAAAAATTATCTAGGAGTTCCTCTAGTATAGGAGATCCTCATTGAGTTCCTGGCATTTTCCTCCAGGTTATTTCTTATTCCAAAGGGCACCTGACATTCTCCCATGGATCCTTGTTACTGCCAGGGTAAATCATATAGAACTACAAACTCATCTGTTTAGACAAGAACATGAGTAGGATCAATTAGAGAGGTAGCTTAAAAAAATGAGTTACTTCCTGACCCCATTTGGGGTTTTCCTGGCAAAGATACTGGAATCGTTTGTCCTCTCCATTTTTGCAGATAAGGAAACTGAGGCAAGCAGGTTAAGTGACTTGCCCAGCTTCACACAGCTAGTAAGAGTCTGAAGCCAGATTTCAATTCAGGAAGATGCATCTTCCTTACTTCAGGCTCAACACTATCCACACTGCCACCTAAGGTATCTCAAAAATTGACAGTCCCATGCAAAGAACCATTGTGTCTCAGAAAAAGTGCAGGGTCCAGTTTTATCCTAGACAAGACCCCCATGTAAAACTGATTACCATAACCTCTACTAACTAAAGGCCACATGTGCTAGATTTTACTTCTCCTCCAGAGTTTTCTAATACCTTTAAGGGAAATTGAGTTATCTAGGTTCTACACAAGTGGCAAATAGGTAAAACGCAATGACCCTACCAGGGTCATTCTCTTAATTTTAGGGCACGTTGCTCTGAACTCTAATTCCATGAGCTTAACTTTTACACAGAAAGCTTTATTTCAAAAGGTATAATTACAAATATACCAACACCCCTAATACATGGGAGTCATACTTTTTTTTTTTTCTTTCACCCTTCTCTGGCACTCTGGCCTCTAAGGGCTTCTTTGTTGGACTGGTTGAATCTACCATCTCCCTACAATCCTGGCTCTAAGCTAATCCATGACTCAAACTCCTGGGCTTATGGAAATTACCCATGGCACATTGAAACTGAAGACAATCAATACAGGTAAAAAAAAATACCCCCAGACCCATTTCTCAGATCCAAGGTAAAAGATTTGTAGAGGGAAGTCTACTTCCTCTCATTGTTTCAATTCGTGGTGTCCTTGCTGGGATGGAACTTGGATCTACATCCAGTAAGAGAATAGCAGAAAGAGAGGGAATGGCTCAGTATTGCCAGGTTTAAGGACACAGGCAATCAAGCAAAGGAGGCAACTCCCAACCACATGGTAGGCAATGAAGAGATCTCAATATCAAGCAATATAGATATACTCCAAAAGTCCTTCAGGATGCCTCCATTTTAGGTAGACTGGAAATGCCCACACATGCCTAGGTTATATATTTCTCTCTATTTGAATTTTGACATACCTGGCAAATAGACAGGAGTATTTTTTTTAATGATTTCATTTCTAATTCAAAACAGTTCTGTGTGGTCCCTGAGGAGGCATAAACAATGCTCTTTCAATTCCTTCTCTACTTCCATAGGCATGTTTGGGTGTGCCCAGGTTACATATATAAATGTAATTGTAAAAGTATATGTACTTGTATATGAATGTGCATGTGCCTGCATGTATATGCATAAGAATGTTTGTGTGTATGTATTTGCATATCACTGTGCATGTGTGCATGTATGTGAATGTGTATGTGTTTTACATACAATACACATATCTATGCATTTTACACAACCTAGTTTAAGAGCTTCTGCTTTGGACAAAGATTAATATAGGAAACTAGCTGAATACCTTTTAACACATGATAGATATATTTGTTATCCTAGGTAGGGGACCTATTAGCAGAAGAGAGCAAAACATTAGTAAGATTTTCCATATAACATATTGGGCTCCTGAATTGGACAGTTAGACTTGTGGAGGAGATTTACAAATAATTTTATCCAGTATAATTCATCTGCCTTGATTGAATTGACAAGAATAAAGAAAACCGATGTCCTTCCTAGGGTCAAAACCATATTGGGCCACTTTGGGACATTGACAACTGGGGATTTGTTGGTAATTACTGCACTTTCTTTCCTGCTTACCGACATTTTACCCACCCTATAAATCATTCTTGGGTCTTTATTAGTAAAAATCTTCTCCATGTGCCCCCAGTAACTCTTTCATGATTCTAGGAACATAGGATCATTGATTTAGTGATCAAAGGGCCCTTTGAGGTTTTCTAGTTCAAAGGTGTCAATCACACAACCTGCAGTATTCAGCCCACAACAATCCTGAATGACACCCAAACCAGATTAAATGTAACTGGGGATTGCTTTTTTAAACAAAATAAATCAAAATACAATACACAATGTTAATGTGTTGTTTTCTAAGTCAATATGTTGTCCACAGTGATCCTTATGTATGCTTTAGTGGTTCCCACTTCTATTTAAGTTTGACAACACTGATCCATTCCAATCTTTTCAGTAGAAGAAACTAAGGCCCAGAAAGGTGAAGTGACAAACCTAAGACCATACAGGTAGTAAGTGTAAGATCCTTTCCACTACTTTCCCTCTCCTACTTTTGTTTCAGGGATAAAGGATATAGAATGATTGAAAGTTTTAGATGATAACTATTAATAATGTCAAACCACTAATTTATAAAAAAGAAAAGTAATACAATGTGAATCTGATTCTTTGTTTCTATTATACTATATCAAAGAAGGGAATAACAGCATATATAGACAAGGGTATATTCAAATGATCTTTATTTTTGGATAATGTTCCTTTTCCCCTTTTTCTTTTTTCTCTTTTTTTGGTTTTCTTTTTCTACTCTTTTTATTCTTTTCTTTCGTTTTCTTATCTGCCCTTTTCTCCTCTCACTTAAATGTTACACCAGTTTCAGACTTTCCCAGCGGCAGGGATTTTAGGCATTCACTACCATGCCTAACCTTATGTAACAGTTTCCAAAAACATTTGATATACACTAGCTCATTTGATTCTTTCAAAAAACCTGTGAGCAAAGAAATGTTACCATTTTACAAAGTAGACAGGAAGTGATTCCTTGAGGACAGAGAGGTCAAATTTTCTTCTTCAAAGTTCAATATAGATTCCAAATCATTCCTCTCCCATCGAGAAATGGGTATGATGCAATCTTGCTTTCTTCCACTTGCTACATGCTAGATCACCTAAAATTGAGGTCTCTAGTACCAAAATTATGATATCTGAAATGGAGCATTTTTCATCTATATTAAAAATATTTATGGAATGAGAGGAGGGAGCCAGGATGGTGGAGTGAAAGCAGAGACTCATCTGAGTTCTTCCCCAAATCTTTTCAAATACCCCTAAAAAGTGAATCTGAACAAACTCTAGAGTGGCAGAACCCAAAAAGAGATAGAGAGAGGCAGATTTCCAGCCCAAGACAACCTGAAAAATTGATGGGAAAGGTCTGTTGAATGGCCTGAGAGAGGAGTGTCCATTGCACAGGACACAGAGCAGACCTGACCTGAGCAAAGCCAGAGCAGTTTTGAGGGACTGAATCTCTAGCAGCAATGGTGCCTTCCAGTCTTCTCAGTAGAGACAAATTAGAAGGCCAGCTAGAGGGGTCTGTCAGAACTAGGTGAAACAGAAGAGTGGTCCAGTGGAGAGCAGCATGCAATACAGCCCTAAAAGTAGCAAACCAGGAACAGGCTTTGGGAAGGACTGAATTAGGAGCAGTAGTGACAGAGGAGGTGGCATAATTGATAATATCAACAACAAAAATAACAGAAACCACATCTCAATAGATGCAGAAAAAACTTTTCACAAAATGCAACACGCATTCCTATTAAAAACACTAGAGAGCATAGGAATAAATGGAGTCTAGATAAGTAGCATCTACCTAAAACCTTCAGCAAGCATCATATGTAATGAGATAAGCTAGAAGCATTTCCAGTAAGGTGGGGGTGAAGCAAGGATGTCCATTATCACCACTATTGTTCAATATCTTGCTGGAAACATTAGCTTTAGCAATAAGAGAAGAAAAAGAAATTAAAGGTATTAGAATAGGCAAAGAAGAAACAAAGCTATCATTCTTTGCAGATGACATACTTAGATAATCCTAGAGAATCAAGTAAAAATCTACTTGAAATAATAAACAACTTTAGCAAAGTTGCAGGCTATAAAATAAACCACCATGAATCACTGGCATTTCTATATATATATAGGTTACTGTAGACATTATAAAATATTTTGGAGCCTATGTGCCAAAACAAACTCAGGAACTATATGAACACAATTACAAACTACTTTTCAGACAAATAAAGACAGATCTAAATAATTGGAAAATCGTCAGTTGCTCATGGGTAGACTGAGCTAATACAATAAAAATGACCATTTTAACTAAGCCAATGTACTTATTCAGTGCCATACTAATCAAACTACCAAAAATTATTTTGTAGAGCTAGAAAAAATAATAACAAGATTCATTTGGAATAACAAAAGTTGCAGAATATCAAGGGAACATTTGAAAAGAAATGCAGTGGAAGGTGGCCTAGCTGATCCAGATCTTAAATTGTATTATAAAATAGCAGTCATCAAAACTACTTGGTATTAGCTAAGAAACAGATTAGTGGATCAGTGGAATAGGTTATGTAAGCAAGACACAATAGTCAATTGTAATCTTTTGTTTGATAAACCCAAAGACTCCAGCTTTTGGACTAAGAAATCAGTATTTGACAAAAATTGCTGGGAAAATTGGAAAAGAGTATGGCAGAAAGTAAGCATAGACCAAAATCTTACAATATATACCAAAATAAACTGAAAATTGGTTCATGATTTAGATATAAAGGCTGATACTATAAGTAAACTAGGAGAACAAGGAATATCTATTTGTCAGATTTATGGAGAACAGAAGAATTTATGACCAAACAAGAGTTAGAAAACATTATGAAATAAAAAATACAAAAAATAATTTTGATTACATTAAATTAAAAAAGTTTTTACACAAACAAAGCCAATGCAACCAAGATTAGGAGGGAAACAGAAAACTGGGAAAGAATTTTTAAACCAATGTGTCTGATAAAGGCCTCATTTCTTAAATATATAGAGAATTCAGTCAAATTTATAAGAATACAAATAATTCTTTAATTGATAAATGGTTGAAGGATATGAAGAAGCAGTTCTCAGATGAAGAAATTAAAGCCATCTCTAGCCATATGAAAAAATGCTCTAAATCAGTATTGATTAGAGAAAATCAAATCAAAACGTCTCTGAGGTACCAAACAACACCCATCAGATTGGCCAACATGACAAAACAAGAAAATGATAAATGTCAGAGAAGATGTGAGAAAATTGGAACAGTAATGCATTATTGGTAGAGTTGTGAAATAATCCAACCCTTTTGGAGAGCAATTTGGAACTATGCCCAAAGAGCTATAAAAATGTGCTTATCCTTTGACCCAAATAGAACTCCTAGGGCTGTATCCCAAAGACATCATACAAATGGGAAAAACACCCACATGTACAAAAATATTTACAGCAGTTTTTTTCTGTGGTGGCAAAGAACTAGAAATTTAGGGATTGCCCATCAATTGGTGAATGACTGAACAAGGTGTGGTATAGGAACATAATGGAATACTGTTGTGCTATAAAAAATGATGAGCAGGCAGACTTTAGAAAAACCTGGAAAGGCTTGTATGAATTGATGCTGAGTGAAGTGAGCAGAACCAGGAGAATGTTGTACGAAGTAATAGCCATATTGTGCAATGACTAACTTTGATAGACAGCTTTTCTCAGCAATGCAAGGATCTATGATATCTCCAAAAGTGTCATGATGGAAAATGTTATCCACATCCGAGAAAGAACTATAGAGCTTGAATGCATACTATTTGCTCTTTTTCCTTCTGTTTTGTTTTGTTTCTTCTTTCTTGTGGTTTCTCTTATGGGTTCCAATTCTTCTTTACAACATGACTGATGTGAAATATGTTTAATAAGAATGTATATGTAGAGTTTATATCAGATTCCATGCTGTCTTGGGGAGGAAGGCAGGGAGGGAGGGGAAAAAATTAAAACTCAAAAGCTTTCCTAAGTGATTATTGAAAACTAAAAATTAAAAAAAATAATTAAAATACTTATGGTGGTAGGGAAGCATGGTACAGTGAATAAAGTGTTCTATTTGGAGTGAGCAGCAGTGGGTTAGTCTCTGTTCTTCCAGTTACTACTTGTGGGACCTTGGACAAATTATTCCCCTTTTGACTTCAGTTTCCTCATGTATAACGTAACATTGTTAAACCAGATGATCTTGGATAGATGATAAAAGAATTATGGCTCTGAACTAGGAGAATCTGGATTCAAATCTCACGTCCAACACTTAGTACCTGTTGGTCTTAGGCAAGTCACTTCTCTGCTCTGGGCTTAAGTTTCCTTGACAGTGAAAGAAGGGGGCTGGATTGGATCATTTCTAATGTACTTTATAGTTCTAAAACTATGATTCCCTGGCACTACAATATGGCTTCCCTGAAACTCACACACACACACACACACACACACACACACACACACACACACACGCACACACACACACACACACACAATCTGTTTCTGTATTTCTCTTTATTTATGACTCTTTTTCTCTATCTCTATCTCTCTAACTTTGTCTCTGTCTTTGTCTCTTTCTCCCTCTTTCATATCTTTGCCTGTCTCTCTTTAGTTCTCAGTCTCATTCACATACCACATACCCTCACAGAAAAAAAAAAAACAACAAATTAAAAATGTTCCTTTTCAAATCCCTGATGATAAATTCTAGTAATCACTAACTAAAAGCTTATTTTGCAAAGTAAGAAACAAAAATAACTAGGATTTACAATATTAATATTCTCATCTCATCTATCAACTTCTCAACAATGTTGGTTTTAACATTAGTCATCAGTGTTTTGCACATAGTATGCGCTTCATAACTTTGAATTTTTTAAACTGAATTTAATATTTTTAGTAATCTCTCACCCTCACTAGTGAATAGTTAAATATTTCCTTAACATTTTTAAAAAGGTGGACACCTCCAAGCTTGCATATAATTAAGGACACAGATAAAGTGAAAAATACATTGTGGAGTGAGTAGAAAAGAGCGTGTTCCTAAATGTTTCCTTGAGTGTTTTTTGACAATCTAATGGGCCTTTCAGGGAGGACTAGCACTTCTGGCATGAGGATTTGCCAAACTCTTCCTAGGGCCACTCATCTACCTTTAGCTTTCAGCTGTCAGACTGTGGTGCCAAGAAGCTATAGCATGTTCAGTGGCCACACACAGGTAAAATCTTCTTGGTAGGCTAAACAAAGAAGGACATAACTGGTAATTGGTGAGTTAGGGGAATGTCTACCCCAAGAATGTAAAAACTTCCTTCAGCAGAAAGGTTTGATGAGAACATTTTTTTTTCTAATGGCCATGAAGGCAGATAAAGTAGCCTCTGAAAAAAACACTTAAAGGTTGGTCACATGCCATTGTCAGTCATCCCAACTTTTGTCTTGGTATTGGACATCATTGACCCTGGAAGAGAGAATGAGGCTGATGACTTTGTGCAACTCTGCCTCACTTAAATCAATTTGAATACAAGTCAAGACACCATCCCATGACATCATTGACCTCAAAAATGAAAAACAACAACAACAACAACAAAACAACAACACAGCCTGACCTCAAACTTGCCTCTTTCATTCTTTACTTTGTTTCCTACTTGCCTCTGTACATATTCTTTCTCACTATTAAAATGTAAGTTATTTGAGAACTGGAACCACTTAGCTCTTGGTTTCACATGATAAGCACCAAGCATAACACCTTACCTATCATAGGAGTTATATCAGAATGGTAGGCTGATTGAAATATATGATCATCAGACCATAGATTTATAGCTGGAGGAGACGTGAGAAAATCTAGTGTAAGCACCTTATTTTATAGATACTTGGGAATGCTTAAAAGCCAGCTTGATGAGCATTTGGATCACATGCAGTATTATAGGCATGGAACTACATTGATTCCTTTTTTTGATGATTGGAAGCTTGGTGGAAATGTAATGTAAATGTAGGAAATAATATCTTTCACAGCTAACTTCTGCAAATGACACTACTGTAACTATTTTCACTACAAACAGCTTTGAAAGCATGGCATGGATGGTAGAGAGGTCCAAAAACATAGAGGTTAGCTTGTGTTAAAGCTCATCTTACCTGTAATTATAGCTATCTTATGGAATAGTGAGTTATGGTCCATTAGAAGTATTAGGTTCATACATAGTGTGGGAAGAGCTCTTCCAGCTAGAAAATTTTAAGATTCTAATGAAGAGGCAAAGAACACTAAGGCATTTCAGATAATCATTTAAAATTAGTGTGTATGTGTGTGTGTATCTATACACACACACACATATATACATATATTTGCATATACATATTATATATACATATACATACACACATACATACATATATGTATATATGCGTGTGTATCAATCCTTCAAACTTTGTCCCAAAAAATCTGTAACAGCACTTTGTTAGGTAGAATTTCTTAGAGTTGAAGAATAAAGCTACTTTCTCTTTTAAATATTCAAGTAACATCATATGTCACTCCATGAGCTAAATAAATGAATAAACAAAGATTAGATAGATAGATAGATAGATAAATGGAGGCTATGTCCTTCAATACAATGCAAATAGATAAAGAATTATTGCATAACTTGCTAGGAAAAATAACTCTAAATATGATCGAATCAACAAAAACCAGTTGATAAATCAGCCTTTTGGTGAAACTGCTTTGGATTCTTTAACATCTCTATTAAATATAATTTAAATGCTCTTTTAAAAGTTAAGTTCTAGTAATGACTGAGAGCTTTATAATTTCAAACTCATTCAGGAGGCATTTGGTATAACAAAGAAGTTTGTATGTCATCTGGTAAGTTGGAACTAATTGCTATGGTAATGTTTGGATATAAATTTCATTTCACCCTTGCCACCAGCTAAGTATTGATCAGATGGAAGACAGAAGGCTTGAAGAAAGTTATTAAAGTGGCTATACCTTCTGATTGGGGAACACAATATTGAACCTCATCTAGGCATTAGCTTTTCACACAGACTGGTAACTTAAAGTCAATGAATAAGTACCTACTTTCTTTAGACACTGGAATCAATGGAGACAAAAGCAAAGCCAAGAGCAAAATGCTTGAATGAGGATATTCTGTTCTTCTTCCTTAATATTTTCATAATGCTAGACGTTTTAAAAAATAGAGGTTGGGAAATTTAAAGAAATGCCATATTTTATTTAGATTTAGGAAAACATTTAATAAAAGCTTCTTTCTTTCTTTCCCTTTTTTTAAACTCTTCTTCTTTCATGCCGTTCAATTCAAATCATAGCTTTGTAGCTAGAGGACACTTCAGAGTCTACCTATTCCAATTGCCTCAATTAATAGATGATGAAAGTGGAGCCCAGACAAGCTAAATAATTGAGCTAAGGCCACATTAGTAGAAAGCATTAGTTAAGGAAGTATTTATTAAGCCTCTACTGTGTGCTATACTCTGTCCTAAGCTGTTAGAGATACAAGGATGAATAAATAGTACATATTTATCTTAATTTTTAAAATAAAATGGAATGGAATCACTACTCTTGGAAATCTGTTATGTGGATCATATATGGAGCCTGTAGCCAAAAACTAAAAGACCACCACTACTCATTGTGCGGAAGCTCATTCTAACCGTAGGCAAGGTACTTGACTACATCAAGGGATCTGTGGTCTCCTCAATGAGGACATTTCCTTCAAGGATGGAGATGAGAATCTGTCACGGCAACGCAAGACTATCCTGTTGAACTCTCACAATGGCTTCCCACAAATTCGATGCAAAGAAGTCACTTCACTATGAGAGGGCCTTCCCCTAGATTTGATAATATGTGACTACAAGTAGATTGTAGGGGTTGTCCATTAACTGTTCCTTACTCTTACTGTTCGACTATCCCACTTTTTTCCCTCTCATACTTTTGATGGCATCTTTTAAGTCACTTTGTTCAGTTCCTTGTTTATAATGTTAGCAGATGTTAATTTCTTATATATATATATATATACATATATATGTATATATATGTATATATATATATATATATATACATATATTTATATATGTCATTATTGTCTTTAGAATAGTCCCTAACTTGAATCCATTAGACGCTGTAGTATTCTATCACATCCACTCATGCTGTATCACCCGAATAATACTGATACTAAAGACAGACATTATTTTTGAGAAGCTTGGGGTTGTTAAGTGAGCATTACAAATTCTCAAAGATCATCTAATCCACTCTCTTCCTTCTATGCATGTCTAGTTTCTATTCATGGGCCTGATTTACAATATATTTGTAGTATATGGACAAAATAAATTTGAACAGATGACCAAGGTTTGTTTATTGATTACTGATCCAATTGTATTTTCAAGAAAAGAAACCAGAAATGACCTTTTTCCTTCCCAGAGTTTCCCTTGAACACTTTATCTTCTGAAATGATAAATGACCTCTTAAGACTTTCTAAGTTAGCACCTTTAAATAAGATATACATGTTGACATAGCTATAATCTTTCTGTCATAATTTTGGGTTAGTTTAGAAATCTTCAGTTATACTACTTGAATGTTGACTTTCATAAATTCAGTTAGTATAAAAGTTGAGATCCTAGTATAATATTAATATCACTCTTATTATAAAAAATCATTCAAAGCAATGGGTGAATTCAGTTATTTTTATTTTGGTATATCAAAAGGTTAATTAAGGTTGTTTTCATCCTGGTGACATTCTGATGGAATTATCATGATTTTGCTTTACAAATTATATGTGCTTCACAGTGTTATGTCACTAACTGAGAAGTCTTTGAATTGTTAAATTAAGAATATAAAGAATACCATAACCTCGTATATAAAGGTTACTTTGTATTAACTGACAATTAAATATAATTTTGCCTTGCTCACAAGGCAATAATTAAAATGCACAATGTAATAATAGCACTATAGTGATAGGTATCATTATATACTTATTATACTCCATAATCATAGGTGCTTTACCATCATTTATTATACATAAAATGAGAAAAAAAAATACCTGAGCCGTAGTTGACTCAGAAGACGTTATGTGAAGATTAATTAGGTAATGATTCTGAATACTTTGAGGTCTTTGGAGAAAGTGGTCATATTCATACAGAACACTGTTATTTTTGTTATTTCGTTAAAGTCATTTTTTTTCAGACTCATGCAATATGTAAAAATGATTATACTTACTTAAAAGGCAAGTGACTACAATTTGTAACAAACAGTTGAGGTTAGCGTTATGTAAATAAAATGACTTTAATAAGTTTAGAGAGATGCCAACTATCTTAACTTCTGATTTCTTGACCCCTCTACTTTTTGCTATCTTAGGACAATCTCTTCATTCTTTCTGAATCTGTCTCAGTTATCTTACTTGTTTAAGTCACAGCAAAGGGAAAAGAAAAGTTGCTTTTAGAGTAACTTAAAATCCTATGATCAATCATTCAGCTAACGGGCAATTACCATATGCTAGGCGCTGTGCTAGACACTGGAGATTCAAACACAAGAGCCAGATGTTGTATAAATATGAAGAATTGCTATGTACCTCACTATTAAATGCATATAGAAGCAGATATAAAAACATAATTCACTTTTCTACTTGCTTTAAACAAAATACCCACTGAGCAAATGAAAGGAAAACTCACTCCAGGAGAAAAATACAGAAATTCAAGTTACATCATATAATTAATATCACAAAGCAATTACTTCATTAACAGATTGATAAGGGCTCTTTCAGACAAAATTACAGATACATAATTGCATATATTTGCATCAAGTAGTATAAGAGAAACTTCAGAGAGGAGCCTGTTATAATAAAGCCCTCTCTGCTTCTCCAAAATTTCCTATTACTGCCTCTCTACAATTCTCTTAGGAATATTAAATCTATTTATTGCCCTTGTCATCAAAACTAGGATCATAGAATCATAGATCAAGATTAGAAAAGGTACTTGGGAGGCATCTAATATAACCACCTTTTTTTACAGATAATGAATCTGAGGCCCAGAAATGTTAAATGACTTGTCCAAGGTCACCCAGATAGTTACTACATCTGAGGCAGAGATTTGAGCCCAAGGCCTCCAATTCTAGATCCACTAAATCATCTATTTGGGGAAAGTTAAGAAATCTTGTAGTTGAGAGGTAGGAAGGAAACCAAGTCTGGAAAGAGTTTTAGTTTACCATATCTAATACTGGTTTTTCTATAACTCAGGTAGAAATTGGTCATCAAAAGAGTAATGAATGTGTAATTTTGACAGCGGAGACAATGATTCAAGAATCATGATATATGTAGAAGCTATTGACCTGTAAGCATAGGGGATAAGAAAAGGAAGTCTTTCATTTGACATGTTATTATTAGATCTGTGAGATTAGTCAAAGACATCACTAGCCCAATATGGAATAATCCAAACTTCCCATACTAATTTCAAGGGTCCTGAGGGACAGTTGTGGGTGTGCTGAATGGTTCAAAAAGAGAATGATTTGCAAAAGACCCCAATATATAATAGAAGGTCCAACCATTACAGAAGTGAGCAAACCATATCAATGGTAAGTGGGCAACAGCTTGGTGAGCAGTCCATGTCAGCTAAGGACAACATAGCATACTTCATAGAATTTGCTCAAAGGGACATTTCTTGAAAAAAAAAAATCTTCAAACAAGGTCTATAGGTGACATTTAAGAATATTTATTTGGGGGAATTTAGAAGCTGTGGGACAAACATTTTTCTGTTGTAGAATATATGACATTTATTGATTTTCCTGTAATGGTTAATGCTGTTCTACATTCATTAATTTGAGTGTGCTTGCAGTTGGGTTGTTATGATTGCCAAAAAATCTCATGATGGCAAAAAATTTTTCTATGATTTTGAATGGAGATATAAGACAAAAGAAGTGTAGTACTTGTATAAATATGGCCCCATCATACTACTGGCATCTCCTTCAAAAGTTCCATCTTTTATTGTTCTACATAAATAGTTGTCAAATGGAAAAAAAAACCCATGACATTAAAGAGTTGTGAAGGTAACTCTTCTTTTGATACCTTGACAGTATAGAGTATTTTGTTCTCATCATTATTTAAAATATAAGATCAGATAATATAAAGTTGGCTCTCAGCATATTGCGCAAACATTTTATGCTAATTTATGAAATGTCATGGATAAGAGTTGAATAAGAAAGCAAGATTAATATCTACCAGAGTTCCCTGCCATATTTACTCAGCTAGTTCTTTTCTTTAAAGTATTTTGAAATCATTTGTAATTGGTTAGGGTAAGTATAGACTTTGGTAGGACCATCAGTAAATAATCATTTATCAAGTGTTTACTATATGCCAAGAATAGCTAAGCACTGAAAATACAAATATAAGCAAAGTCAGTCTCTGTCCTTGAGGAGTTTAACTTCTAGTGGGGAAGATAAGGGGAAGCTGAAACTGAAAAGGCAGGGAAGAAGAACATACTTGGACAAGAGCATGTTGAATAAATGTAGAGGAGTGCATCCTGGTAGGAAATGAAGAGATGAATGGTCTGAACACCTTCCTTAATGAAGGTTGTAAAAGTAAGAAACATCCAATAAGAGGGAGGGTCCACAGAGACAGAATTGACAACACTTCCTAGTTTCCTCAATAAATATCACCACTCCAGTGTTTGACTGGTAAATCTGGTCAACTCAGAAGAAGGGGAAGTGAATTTATATAAATCGTTATAGATATAGAAGTAGATAAGGTAGTTTGAAAAGCTTGTAGCATTTAATTTTCAGTTTTTTTAAAATAAAAAATCCTTTCTGTATATCTTTTTCAATATCCTTCCCTTTTTGTAATTAAGTAAATCCCCATTTTTAATTTATTGATTAACCTATGAGTATCTCATTCTATTCCAGTCTTACATCTATAGTGGAAGGAATTGAATCAGACCCACCCTAGTACAACATGGATAAGTTTCATCTGAGTCATTGAAGAGCATACCCATACCAATAAGATGACAGATACATTGAAATGCTGGAGTATTTTTCTATGCGGATGATCTAAATACTCTTTAAACCCTTTGATAGATATAGTTTTATTAGTCCTAGAGAATGCTTTTGGAAACAGATTAGATATCTGGAGTGAGGGAAATTGAAGAGTAGAAACGACACTAGGATTGATCATCTTGGTGAATAGAAGAATGGTGCCTTATAGCAGTGGGGTCAAAATCAAACAGAAAGAGGGGCTATTATGTCCTATATAAGGATCCCTATAGCTGCATATTGACTTAGAAAATAACATATTAACATTATCTCTAATCTATTTTATTTTTCTTTATTTTTAAAAAAATATTTCCAATCATATTTTAATCTGGTTTGGGCTGAACTCAGGACCTGAGCTGTATGTTTGACACCTCTGCCTTGGAGGAAAGTAGAGGATTTCAGAAGAATAGTTATTTTAAGGCATAGATGAGTTCTATTTTTTTTCTTTGACATATTAAATTTAAGATGCACATGGGATATTCAGTTCAAATGTTTCATATGCAGTTGATGTAGAACTGCAAAACTTCATGATACCAATAGAATTAAGTCTGCTCACATTTTTTGCTGCTTTTATCAAATAACTACTGGCTTATTGACAAATGTGGCATGTAAAGGAAGAAATGACTAAAGAAACTAAGGTTCAAGTTTCCAAGCATATTGATTTATTAAACAATTCATGCCAATTGCATAACAAATCTGGACCAGACCTCTTCAGCTTAGGCCTAGTCTCTAAATACAGGGTTGATAGATTCTTATAAATTAAAAATAATTAATCAAATAAGACAAATTACTTAAAAGAAAACAATTAACCAGTATACAAAATTAGGTAATCTGATTTTGATTGGAGCAAAGATTGGGAACTTTCCAAATTAGAAGGGGGAGAGTGTAGATGTACATTTTCTAAAATCAGAAAAAGAGGTGTCCCACTCCCTCCAAATGTCTGCATTCGATCAAAGGAACTTGAAAACAACAACTTATTAACCAGTACATGGCTAATTTTCTTTTTTTTTTTTTTATGGTCAGGCTGTTTATTAAGGAGACAACCACACGTACAAGTTAATCTATAGAAATGTCTGCAAATCAAACTTCATGTGTTTTAAAAAGACCATGCATAATGTAAAAAAAATGGACATTATTAATTTGATAAAAAGTTAATTCAAACATACACAGTCTAGGATCACACTACAGATACACATATCCAGGGCAGAGCTAATTATTTGAATTCAAATGAGACATATGGTTGCTTGAGATGCATAATTATGAGAAAACATTTTGCTTTCATCTTTGGATCTTGATTGGTTTCTTGTCAGTATAACCTAAGTCCTTAGTTAATGGTCTCTACGCAGCATGTAGAAGGGGTCCAGCTTCCCATTCATATGGGGCTAGTATGAACAGTCAAATAAAGTTTTCTCTCAATTCCTACAATTGGATAAAGTTTTCTCACAAGACGTAAATTGGATTAGACCCATTATTGATTAGAAAGGCAACTGAGCTAAGGTAGAATTGAGTCACAAGTTTGTCAGTGTCTTTAATTCAATTCACACTACCTCTTGCTGTTCTAACCACTTCAATTCCACTCTTCCTCACCCACACACACATAATACATCCCTGGGTGATTATAAGTTTCTTCAGAATATTCCTGTACCTTTACTGTATACCTATTACTTCCCTAATTATATTTTTGTGAATCTCAATATTTTCCTAAACTCTAGATTTCAATGACACCAGGTATAGGCATTTTATTTAACAGATCTTCTTCATTACATTCTTTCTGACATTGTACTCAAATTCCAGCACCTCAACCACACCCCTAGTCTTTAAAAAAAAAATTCAAACTTAACTGTTTGACCCAGCAATACCACTTCTAGGTCTGTATTCCAAAGAAATCACGCAAATGAGAAAAGTACCCACATGTACAAAAATATTTATAGCACCTCTTTTTTGTTGTGGCAAAGAATTGGAAATTGAGGGGATACTTATCTATTGGGGAATGGTGGAAGAAGTTGTGGTATATGAATGTAATGGAATACTATTTTGCTATAAGATATGATGAGCAGGCAGGCTTAAAAAGCTAGACAGACTTACATGAACTGATGCAGGGTGAAATCAGCAGAATCAGGAGAACACTCTACACAGTAGTGTGATGACTGACTTTGATAGACTTGGCTCTTCACAGCAATGCAAGAATCTAAGACAACTTCAAAAGGCTCATGTTGGAAATTGCTACCCATATACAGGGAAAGAGTATGAATGCAGATGGAAACATACTATTTGCTTTCCTTTTCCTTTGTTCTTTATTGCTTCATTCTTGTGGTTTCTGCCATTAGTTCTAATTGTTCTTTTTACCACGACTAATGGTAAATATGCTTAATATGAATGTATAAGTGGAGCTTATTTTAGTTTGCACACTGTCTTGAGGGGAGGGAGAGGAGTAGGAAAGGAAGAAAATTTAAAACTCAAAATCTTATTGAAGTGAATATTGAAAACTAAAAATAAATAAATTATAAATAAAATAAAATAAAAATTCAGACTTAGTACTCTATAGGCAAGTGTGTGTATGTGTGTGTGTGTCTCAGGAGGGAGAGAAAAAGAGAGTGAGAGACAAAGAGACACACATACACAGAGTTATTGAGAACTGTTACATATATAGACTTTCAGGGGCTATCAGGGAATTCAATATCATTAAAATAATATAATTACTTTTCAATGATTCCTATACAAAAACGAAAATCCTTACTAATCAACCTAAAATCTAAGATGCATAATTAATTTTAGAGCCAGCCACGTGACTCAATGGATGGAGTACCGAGCCTGGAATCAGGAAGATGTAGGTTCATATCCATCCTTAGACGCTTACTAGCTGTATGACCCTGGGCAAGTCACTTAATGTCTCTTTGCTTCAATTTCCTCATACATACTATGGGAATATTATCAAAACAACCAAAATATTTTCTCAGGGTTGTTTTGAGGATCAAAGGAGATAATAATTGTAATTTGCTTAGTAGAGTATATGACAGGTAGTAAGTACTATATAAATATTGCTGTTATCATTTTTATTGTTATATTACCTATGTCTATTTCCTCAACTGTAAAAGGGGGATAACAATAGCACCTATATTGCGGCATTGTTGTGAGAATAAATAGGTTATTTGTAAAGAGGCTTAGCCACAGTACCCAACACATAGTTGGTATTTAATAAAATCTTGTTCCCTTTCCTTTGTCCTTTGAGTGGAGGATAATAACCCAAGGCCACTGAGTATAGTCCTCCGAAGTGAAATTTAAATGCATCTGCTTAGCATGTCAAGCAAAAATAGTTTTAAGCAGAAATTTCCATAAAATGAATCCAATTTCTATGTTATTCCCAAGAAAATACATTTGCAATCATATGAGCATGGTAAAGGTGACTGTTATTTACTAATCTAAATGTATTGGGTGGGGGAGTGGAAGGAAATGATCAAATTATATAGGAGAACTAGAAGTGAAATGGTTTCCTATTCTATGCCTTATTTGCATTTAGAAATTCAACAGTATGATGCTTACTAATTCTTTATAAATTAACACCAAAAATTTATGACATTTAGATGGAATTAGTAAAATGACACCAAAAATACAGAGCTGGAATAGAATACAGGGATCATCTCATCCAATGTCCTCTTTTTTTTTTCCTTTTGAATGAGACAGTCGGGGCTAAGTGACTTACTCAGGGTCACACAGTTAGTAAGTATCAAGTATCTGAGGTTGGATTTGAACTCCTGACTCCAAGGCCAGACCTCTATCCACTGCAGCAACTAGCTGTCCCTAATGTTCTCTTTCTGTAAATAAGAAAACTAAAACCAAGAGTGTTTAAAAGGCAGCACCAGTCTTAAGAACACATTTGTCAACTCTGCCACACTGGAGTAAATAAGTTTCAAGTGGATTCACTTTGTTGACTGTACCAGCTGCATCTATTTGTGTTTCCTGTATGGAAGGTACTAAATACACCTTCTACTTACAACAATTTTCAGATCCATAGAGCAAACTTTGTGGTCCATGCTGACCACATTTTTGTCTCTTTCTGTATCTCCATGTAGCTGTACCACATGATTTGTTGCTGAAGTTAATAATAATTTGTCCCGGACAAGTGAAAAGAAATGTGGTGGCAAACAAGGACCCGTGTAATGAAAGATATGTTTGAAACAATCCCTGTATTTTGTGAAAAGAGACAACATGGTTCAGAAAACAACCATAACCAGATAATTATAAATCTAAAGCTGTGATGAGAGTTTATCAGTTACACTTTCTGAGTTTTAAATATTGTTTCACTGTTCTGTTTCTACATGAAAGGATGCATTATGCTCCCATTGAGCCTGCTTGATTTATTGGGAAAAATAATACCTATTTTGAAAAATGGGCTCTATGAATGCTCGCAAAAAAGACTGAGAGAGCACAGAAGGAGATGTTACAGGCTGCTGGGTAAATAATACATTTAAAATCTGTCCTCATGCAAAAACCCAAGTTATTATAAATGCTAATGGTACCCCAAGGGTTAATTCTTATACGCTTTCTGAATTAAGACATTCCTCAACTATCTATTTTTTATCCTTTCTGATAATTAATCATGCAATATTTAAAAGAGCTTCTGTTTAAAAAAACTCAACTACTTGAATATGGATTTTGTGAAAGAAAAAGTACATGTGAAACTTGCTCTCTTAGTTTCTGTTGGTGAGTGATATGTTTCATTTACATTTTGTTATTGTTTTTTCATAGTATGTATTTTTGGAACTGCAGTTCTAGGTGTCTTGATTTGTATTAAAATAAGCCAAAATATTTAAAATCTTCTTTGACCTAGTCTAGTCTAAAATCTCACTGATTTAGATCAGTGGGAGGGGGCATTAAAACTTAATAAAATGTGTAAATTATTATCTATATTGGAAGAAATATGATTTGTCATTTTCATCTACTTTAATCAAAGGCAAACAAATTCTCTCTCCTGAACTTTTGGGAACCCAAATTAAGGACTAGGTAAGATTGGTTTTCAATTATTGAGTCAATGGTTTGTATGTCGGCAGCTTTCTCTCAGGGTTTTGAAAGTAGTGTGTTTTCTAACTAACTAAATCATTTCTCCATGATTTTGTTTAGAACATAAATTTGCTTAACATTTTTTCCACTGATAACACAGAGAAAACCTAACATAACTTCTATAACAACCACCATAAATTCCAAAATTGATTGTTCAAACAAATGAAATTATATTGGAATTAAAAAAACAAAACAAAACAAAACTACAGCAATGTAAGTATGTCTTACCTTGTCATTAGTAGAAGAGTTACAAATTTTTATTCATATTTGAGTAGAAAGATGAGCACTTTTTCTTTCCCACTTATCCTCATGCCTGTGAACAGTAACTACCACTGATTTAGAGTTGTTATTTCTCAATTCAATAATTCCACTGATTGATAAGCATAGATAAATCAAGCTAATAGAGTTAGAAGAACTCATGGAAGAATCTGCTCTGAACATTCTTAGATGAAATCACCAATAAAAGATGACAGCTTTAGTGACACAGATTGAGCCAGATAGATAATCTACTTGTTAGCATTCAGAATGCTTTGTGCCCTGGTCTCCTATACATTTTCTAGGCTGAATATATGTTCCAACAAACAATTTATCCCAGCTCCTCACTACATTCTACCTGATCGTAACTTGGCCTGGGGGTGGAACCAAGACGGAGGAGTGAAATCAGTGACTTGCTTGAGCTCTCCCCCAAATACCCATAAAAAAATGGCTGTAAACAAATTCTAAAGCAGCAGAACCCACAAAAAGACAGAGTAAAACAAATTTCCAGCCCAAGACAGCCCGGATGGTTGATCAGAAAGGCATATCTCTACGGGTGGGGAGAGGAGCACAGTTCAGCCTGGGAGCCCAGGCCTCAGCGAACCTGGAGCAGGCCTCAGAAGAATGAATCACAGGCAGCTGTGGTAGTTTTCAGACTCCTTAATACACAAACGCTGAAGACAACTTAGAAGATCAGTGGGAAAAGTTGGTTTCTGAGGTGCTGAGAGAAGAGCTAGGTCAGAGCCAGTTCCAGAGCTCAGAGCATGGGCCCTGGGGTGGTGGCTGCATCCTGAGCTTCCAGCCCACAGACTTAGGGGGAATCCAGTGGCTGGTCAGAGGGCAATTGCAGGGATCTCTTTGCTGGTACTGAGGCAGGAATCTCTTGCTTTGCCCATTCTTGAATCTGGGTCACAGTTCTGGGTGGTGGTCCTGGGGTGAGAAGGAGTGCTGGCTCAGTGCAGCTTGTAGTGGCAGTGGAGAGAAAACCCTCCTCACAGTCCAAGAGAGAAGAGACTGCTTGTGGCGGTCACTCAAAGACCAGAGCACAGACCAGGAAAAGAGTAAACACCTCAACCCTCATTGTACCACCTTGGAAGAACTGAAAAATTACAGGTAACTAGAAGTATCTCTGAAAACAGCTATACAACCCCCCCCCCCAAGCTTGGGACAGTACATTCTCCACATTGGAAGCAGACTCTTACCTTAACAAAGAGTTTAAACCTCAAGTAGTTGGCTGGGACCATGAGCAAACCTCGCAGAAAGAGTCAGACTATACTATCTTACTTTGGTGAAAAAGAAGATCAAAGCATACAACCAGAAGAAGACAACAAACTCAAAGCTCCCACATCCAAAGCCTCAAGAAAAATATGAATCATTCCAGGCCCTGGAAGAGCTCAAAAGGGATTTTGAGAAGCAAGTAAGAGTAGAGGAAAAGCTGGGAAGAGAAATGAAAGTGATGCAAGAAAATCATGAAAAACAAGTCAACAGCTTGCTAAAGGAGAACCAAAAAAATACTGAAGAAAATAACACCTTGAAAAATAGCCTAACCCAAATGGCAAAAGAGGTCCAAAAAGCCAATGAGGAGAAGAATGCCCTAAAAAAAAATTGGCCAAATGGAAAAGGAAGTCCAAAAGATTACTGAAGAAAATACTTCCTTAAAAATTAGAATAGAGCAATTGGAAGATAGTGACTTTTGAGAAATCAAGACACAGTAGAACAAATCCAAAAGAATGAAAAATTACAAAACAATGTGAAATATCTCATTGGAAAAACAACTGACCTGGAAAATAGATCCAGGAGAGAGAATTTAAAAATTATTGGACTATCTGAAAGCCATGATCAAAAAAAGAGCCTAGACATCATCTTTCAAGAAATTATCAAGGAAAACTGCCCTGATATAGTAGAACCAGAGGGAAAAATACAAATTGAATGAATCCACAGATCTCCTCCTGAAAGAGATCCCCAAAGGAAAACTCCTAGGAATATTATAGCCAAATTCCAGAGTTCCCAGGTCAAGGAGAAAATCTTACAAGCTGCCAGAAGGAAACAATTCAAGTATGTGGAAACAAAATCAGGATAACACAAGATTTAACAACTCCTACATTAAAGGACTGCAGGGCATGGAATATAATATTCTGGAGGACAAAGGAGGTAGGATTACAACCAAGAATCACCCACCTAGCAAAACTGAGTATAATCGGTCAGGGGAAAAAATGGTTATTCAGTGAAATAGAGGACTTTCAAGCATTCTTGATGAAAAGACCAGAGCTGAATAGAAAATTTGACTTTCAAATACAAGACTCAAGTGGAACGTGAAGAAGTAAACATAAGAGACTTAATAAGACTGAACTGTTTACATTCCTGCATGGAAAGATGATATTTACAACTCATATGACCTTTGTCAGTATTAGGGTAGTGGGAGGGGAAAATTATATGTATAGATAGATAGATAGATAGATAGATAGATAGATAGATAGATAGGTAAGTAGGTAGACAGAGGCACAGTGTGAGTTTAAGATGAAGGGGTGATATCTGGAAAATAAAATTAAGGGGTGAGAGAGGATTATACTAGGAGAGGAGAAAGGGAGAGGTAGAATAGGGTACATTATCTCACACAAAACAGACAAGAAAAGGTTCTTACAGTTGAGGGGAAACAGGGGAAGGTGAGAGGAAATGAGGGAATCTTATTCTCATAGGATATGGCTTAAGGAGGGAATAACATATACCCTCAATTGGGTATGGAAACCTGTCTTACCCTACAGGAAAATAGGGGAGGAAGAGGACAAGAGAGCAGGGGGATGATAGAGAGAAGGGCAGATTGGGAAAGGGGTAATCAGAAGAAGTACTTCTGAGGAGGACAGGGTCAAAAGAAAGAAAAGAATAAATGGGGGGGCAGGATAGGATTAAGGGAAGTAGAATTAGTTTTTCACAATATGTCTACTATGGAAGTGTTTTGCATAACTGAACATGTATGGCCTGTATTGAGTTGCTCGCCTTTTCAGTGAGGGTGGGTGGGGTGAGAGGAAGGGAGAAAATTTGGAACCCAAAGTTTTAAAAACACATGTTTAAAAAAAATGTTTCCACATGCAACTGGGAAATAAGAAATACAGGAAATGAGGTACAGAAATCTATCCTGCCCTACAGGAAAATAGAAGGGGAAGGTCATAAGAGGAGGGGGGGAGAGAGATAGAAGGAAGGCAGACTAGGGGAAGGGGTATTCAGAATGCATGCCATCTTGGGGTGGGGTGAGGGGTAAGATAGGATGAAAATTTGGAATTCAAAATATTGTGGAAGTAAATGTTCAAAACTAAAAGTAAGTAAATTTATATAAAAAAAAATCTCAGGGTGAAGTAAAAAGAAATAAAAATAACTTGGCCTGGCTTTGAGGTTTATACCTGGTTACTTATTAGCTTATAACAACTCATAATAACTTCCTCTAAAGAAAGTGAAGAATGAATGTATTCTCTAGACTCCACTTAGAGGTTTATTTAATTTTTTTCTTTGTTTCTTATTCATGTTCCATTCTATGAATTTGGTATTTATTTTGTTTCTGACTTTTACCTTCCTACAACCATGTTATCTTTTAAACTTCTCACTCTTTGTCCTCCCTCTCTATTTTACTATTGAGTTTTATGTATTTCTTTACTAAATTTTATGTGTGCCTTTGAGAGACTGACAGAGACAGACACACAGAGGCAGAGAGACAGAGAGAATCTCAGAGATAGAAATGAATGATTCCTGCTCTTTATTCACCTTCTTTCCTCCATGTTTGTATATTCTTTTTTCATATACCCCACTTATAAGCAACAGTAAGTTCTTCCTCATTTCTCAAATATTGTATTTCATTTTTCCTTACCTTCTTCTATTCTAAAAACTAACAAACAGAACAAAACTTAAAGCCATATCCAAACCCTACGCATATTACTTAACCTCTGTGTCCTTTGAAAGTTATAGGATCTTCAAGAAATAGTTGTCTAATCTCCACCTTTCCACTGTAAGACTATTATTATCATTTGATCACTTCCAGTTGCTTAATGTTTCCCTTGATTTTCATACAATATCAGAAGACCTCAAGGAAGGCCTTTAGACAATTTTGGGTTTACCCCCTAAGGCAAACATAATGGTGGCTGTTCTCAGCCTCACAGGATGAACATATATGGCTGATTTCAACTCTGCATCTCCAGAGGCATGACTCTCAAAAATGAGATCCAAAGGACTGGAAGTAAGATTTTGCTGAAGAAAATTCATCTTCAAAAATATGTGATCTTCCTTTCTGACTGTTCCCCCCCCCCTTCCTTCTCAAGTGTCTTCTTATCAGTGGTTTATGAGGAACTAACATTTGGATCTGTTTCCATAGTGAATGATAAAGAGGAGATCACTTCATTCAAATTCTTTGATACAAATATCCGTTTGAAAGCTTCTCAACTCTTCAAAACGCTTTCATTTTCATGACCTCATATTGTGTTGTTGTGTGCTTTGTCTTTAATTCTGGATGAGGACTGTGACATCAGAGAGATGATAGCATGACTTGCAATTTAATTGGATTTGAGTGAGGGAGGGCTGTGCAAAGTCACCAGCCTCACTTTCTCCTCCAGAGCTATGTGAGTCCTGTGGTCTGATATTCATCAGGACCATTGTAGATACAGCAGGATGTTGTGGGAGACTTTGGCCCTTTTAAGCTAAGGTCTTTTCAGGTTCTCATTTTGTGTTAGGCAATGCCCATTCAGTGAATTGGCCTCTTTATGAAGTGAGTCAAGGGATGACTCCTTTTCCTGAACTACCCCCACCCCACCCCACCCCACACACAGGCCACCTCCAAATCCCTGTAAGCCCCTCGAGGGCTTCTTTCCTCCTCTGGATGATGCTCCTCCCATTCTCTGTGTGTTCCCCACTCAGCTCCACTGTACCCCCACAACCTACCTCTGCCTCGGCCTGGCCCCGCTTTTGGCTGCTCCTCACCATGTCACACTTCAACTCAGGACAGAGAAGGGGAAGCCACCACTAGCAATTACGGAAGAGGCCAAGAGGAAACCAGGAGGAAGTGCCGTAGTAAGTCCTCACATAAGGAGTATTAGAACAAACCTTTGCAGAAGGTAGGGCAGTTTTATTTAAATATTAACTGAGAAATCTGGCAATGTTGTGATTTTCTTTGATTGTCATTATCTCGTGCTTGTGCCCCTAAAAATAGCTGACTTTTCTGTCAGTTACTTCTATCGGTTTTTCTGCCATCTACAAAACCAGGATACAATCTGAAGAAATTAACATTTGGTCTTATTTTTGAAAAAGTTTTTAAAGGATTCCAATGGACAAAATCAATAGCAAAATAAGAAAACATTCATTCATCATTTGCTCTAACTCATAAAACTGACACTTATTTAAGAGACAAAAGAAAGAAGACACTGTGGTTTCTTTTTCTGCGAATATGCTGATTTAAATCCTCAATAATATTACTCATTTTCAGGTCTGTGCCAAGATTTTTTGCTCATATTACATTGTTTTTCTCCTTGTTTAATAATAAGCCTGATCACACTGTTATTTTCTCTGCTTGGAAACTAGATTTTACTTGGTTCAGGCCAGGTGACCAATTTCAACTGCGTTTCGAGGGATTTTTTTCCTTTTTTTTTTTAATGCACGGCAATTTCAAATGCCAGCATATTTGTAGTTCTGAGAAATTGTTGGTAGTTCTAAACAAAATTTGTTGTGAGGGATTTGGTTAGGTCCAGTATGCCTTCCTCCTGACAGTCGTTCGTATAGCATAAGAGTTTTACGTAGAGGTCCATTAGCCCTTTTGGGAAGAAAGTGAGAGACTTTTGACTTCTTGATCTTTTTTTTTTTTTCTGAACCCTTTTTCTTCAGTCTTGTGATCCTAGGAGGGTTCTGGATAAGCAGACAATTTGTGATTTTTTTTTTCCTCCTGGAATCCTGCAGGACATAAGAAACACTAACTCAGAGGTTGGTATAACACAGCTTCTTATTGGGAAAAAAATATTAAGATATGGATTTGGTATCCTATTTTGATCTTTATAGCTGAATGCTAATAATTTGATTTTATACAAGAAAAAACCTACTAAGCCAGTTTAATACCTGTTGATATAGGCAAAATTTAAGTAGAGAGTTATAGTATGTTCTGGTTAAAACAGATCATTAATAATATCTCAAAATTTTCACCTGAACAGAAATCAAGGTGAAAGTTTGAAGTTTATTTTTTTACATCAAATCATCTGGATTCTTGCTTTTATTTTCAGAGAAATTAAATTGACTTTTACTCAGGCCAATGTTGGGAAGTGTCATACAGGAAAGAATGTATTTCCTATCTTTGAGGACATCAAACAAAATAAAGGACTTAGAATTTACCTTAATATGTTTTTCAATGTGTTTTGTACTGTTCAATAAATTATACTTATTTTATGCTGTTTAATCTTTAAAAAGTTCTGGTGAATTAGGCAGAAGAAGTAATATAAATAATATTAACCCACTTTACATATGAGGAAACTAAATTCTAAGAGTTTAATTCATTTCTCAATGTCATAAAAACAGAAAGTGATAGAATAAAATTAATACTGTTGACTCCTGAATTATTTCTTTGTTTAAATTTTAGTTTCGTCGTTATGCTTTCCCATTCCTCATGAAAGCCAAAGACACATTTTTTTTTTACAATTTTATAGGTAAGCAAAAGTATACAACAATTATTATACATGACATTTGGATGATATTACAATAATTTGCAGAAAATTGAAGCACTTTGTATTTAAATCATATCCCCAATTTGATGTATTTCAATAAAATTGATTTCTTTTTTAATCCAATGAATTTTATTTTAATTCATTTAAATACATTATTCTGAAATGGATATCCATAAGCTTGAGCTGACTGCTAAAGAAATCCATCACAGAAATGATTAAGAATCCATGATCTAGATTAATGCTGTGAAAATACTCCAAAATTAAATAACTCATTTAAAATAATACTAGTCCACATTTCTTCATGACTTTAAGGATAACAAAGTACTTGTGCCACAAAAACTTTTTTGTTAGTGGCATATACATTCTCATATATACATATATACATACATACACACAGGGATGTATACATATACATGCATTCATATGTATATAAACATACACAGACATATAAACACACACACAAACAAGATATATGCATAGCATAAATAGAAACATATATCTATCTAAAAGTTAGAGTTATTCATTAATATAACACGCATATATTAAGCACTAATTTTTGTGATACAGTTTGGTCATCACTGGAGATAATTGAAAAAAAATCCCTTGATTTTAAGGAGATTGCATTCTCTTATATGTGTCTACAACACACACAGTGAAGTGGAACATTCATTCATTCCTCCAATTATTAATTAAACACCTACTATTCAAGCTTTACTTGACATGGTTATAAGGTTATAATGACTGCTGTGGAGCCAATGATTAGGATTTGAAGAGACATTCTAAGCATGTATTGTCAATAGCAAGAATTAGGGCCTAGAGTAAGAACAAAGAGGGAGAAATAAAGGCAAGAACTCATCTGAGCTCTTCTACAAAACCCTCTAAATATCTTTAAATAATGACTCTCAATAAATTCAAGAGTAGCAGAACCCATAAAAAGACAGTAAAACAGTTCTTTAGCCCAAGACAATGTGGAAGGTCAACAGGAAAGGTCTGTTACATCCCGGTATGAGAAGGGCACAATCCAGCACAGGCCACTTTGGTGCAGAGTTGGCTCCAACAAACCAGGAACAGGCCTCAGGGAGACTGAATCAGTGGCAGCAGTGGTGGTTTCCATACCAGTCAGGCCACACACACAAAGAAGAAACTTGGAAGGTCAGTAGGAAAGGTTAGATACCTGAATGAAAGTGGAGCACAACAGCACAGGTCACACCAGCACAGCCCTGGCCCCAGGAAACCAGGAATAAGCCTTAGGAGCAACTGAATCAACAGCAGCAGCTGTTGCTTCCAGAGCTCTCAGCCCACATATGATAAGGGGGTGGAATAACTGGTCAGAAGGAAATTACAGGAATCTATTGCTAGCACTGAGGTAGGACTCTTTTGCTTTGCTCATATTTGGGTTAGAGTTCCAGTGCTGGGTGGCAATCCCATGGCAAGGAGGAGCACCAGCACACCAGAGCTTGCAGCCAGAATGGATCAGGAACCCTCCTCGTTGTTCCAGGGCACAAAAGAGTGCTTATGGCCACTCACAGACTAGAGCACAGGCCAGAAGAGTAGTAAGTACTGCTTCTTGGATCATACCACCTTGGAAGAACTGAAAACTTACAGGTCCCTAGAAGTGCTTCTGAAAACACCTGCACAAAACTCCCGAAGTTTGGAACAGGGCACCCTCCACCCTGAAAGCAGAGCCATACTTTAAGAAAGAGTTAAAAGTCAAGTAGTGGTCTGGGGAAATGATCAAACAAAAGAAAAAAATCTGACCATAGAAGATTACTGTGGTGACAAGGAAGATCAAAACACACACACAGAAGATAAAAAAGTCAAAGATTCTACATCCAAAGCCTGCAAGAAAAATACCAATTGGACTCAGAACATTGAAGAACTCAAAAAAATATTTTGAAAATCAAGTAAGAGAGGTAGAAGAAAATTTTGGAAGAGACATAAGAGTGATGCAAGAAAATCAGGAAAAAATGAGTCAATGGCTTGGTAAAGGAGATACAAAAAATACTGAAGAAATTAACAACTTAAAAAAACAGACTTGACCAAATGGTTAAAGAGGCACAAAAAGCCAATGAGGAGAAGAATACCAGATAGTTATTTATAATGAAAATCTTTTCATAGTATAAATGTTTGCAAAATGCTTTGTATATGTTAACTCATTTAATTCTCACAAAAACTCTATGAGGTAGGTGTTATATCTAGGTCTTTTTTACAGATGAAGAAACTGAGGAACAGAAAGATTATGTGACATGATGGTCCTGAAGCTACTAAATGTCTGAGGCAGCATTCAAACTCAGGTCTTCCTGACTAATGTATTGACTGTATCACCTATCTGCCTATGTGAGAGAAAAAGAGAAATAAACTATTAGTGAGTTCTGGTAGCTCATTAAGTTTTTTAGGAAAGAGATCGTGTAGTTTGTTGTTTGGCATAGGTAGAAATGTTTTAACAGTTCTGGATTAGTACATATCATAGTGTGGTTATAAATGGATATTTAAATGGACTCATGACCTTTATGTGGGTATGCTCTTTAAGTAGTCATTGGAAACATGACTAATTTGGAAATATGTTTACTGTGATTGTACATGTATAGCCTATATCATATTGCTTGCCATCTTGGGGAGGGGGGAGAAGACAGAGGGAGAGAGGGAGAAAATGGCCTTTTCTTTTAGAAAGGGAATCCTACACTTTAAAAAAACCAGTCTCATGATTATTTTATCCTTTTAAATTTTCTGCTACTAAATGAAAAAAAGGTCTTATCAATCTATTTATTCACTAAATCTATAGATAACCTAGACTGAGACAATACTACCCTGGCTCCACTGTTAGGGTTAGCTTTTCCTAAAGAAAGGAGTTTAATCCTATAATCAAACTAAAAAGAAATCAAAGTAATCAATATTAATTGATTTCCTTTATTCCTGGGGTATACAGAATCCAGATTCTCTTTTTCCTCTATAATTTATCTTACTTAGTGATTTCATTAGTTCCCATGTGTTTAATGATCTTGTTTATGCAGATGATTCTTAGATCTATAGAGAAATGAAGGAAACAAGCATGTAAGTACTGTGTGCCAGACACTATGCTAAGCACTTTACAATCATTTCATTGGTCCTCACAACACCCTGGTGGATAGGCATCATAATTATCTTCATTTTGCAATTGAAGAAACTAAATTAGACTGAAGTGATTTGCCTTGTGTCACCTAGCTAGTAAGCTAATAAGTGTCTTTAACCAACTTTGAACTTAGGTCTTTATGATTCCAGAGTCAGCACTATCTAGCGTGACATTTAGGTGGCTCTAATATATCCATCTCTAACTTCTCTCCTGAACTCCAGGTTTGTGTCATCAATGACCTTTTGGACATTTTGAACTGGATATTTTATACTAATCTCAATACAGCCAAAACAGAACTCAATACCTTTCCTCCCCAAACTTCTCCTCTTCTTAACTTCTCTGTTATTCTTGATGATACTATTGTCTTTCATCATTTAGGCATGCAAACATTGTGTCATCCTTGACTCCTCACTCCCACTTACCCAACAATTTTAATCTGTTCTCAACTCTTTTTTGTTTCTATCTCTACAATATTTCATCATGTTCTCACCAATCACAAAGCTGCTTCCCTGTATAGCCACTCATCACTTCTTGTCCAAACTATTGCAATAGCCTTATGCTTGGTCTCTCTAAATCATATCTCAAGCCTTAGAATTGGTCATGTGTCATCCTCCCAATAATAAACTTTAGAGGTTCCCTATGAATCATAAAATTGTCAGTTATAAAATCACATGTCTCATGAATCTCTTCATAACCAAGCCCTTTCCTACCTGTCTAATCTTCTTACACTTTACTCCCTCTACAAACTTTAGGATTCAGGCACCATTGACTACTTGCCAACAACTCTCTATCTACCCTCCCTATACCTTTGTCCTCAAGGCTGGAATGTGTTTGTCTTCTCACCCTCATTTCTTAATTTCCTTACCTTCTTTCAAGTCTCAGCTCAGATCTGACCATCTATCAGTGACCTTTTCAAGTTGCCCAACTGCTAATGCCTTCCCCTCTGAGATGACTTTCTAACTATAATGTACATAATTTCCTGTGTGTGTCTGGTTAATTATATATTGTCTCTGCCTTTAAAATGTGAACTCCTTAAGGGTTATAACTTTTTTTTTGTCTTGCTATGTACCTTCCACATTTAATGCAATACCTGGGATATAGTAAGCCCTTTATATAAGATTTCTGATTCATTGAGAAAGTTATATTAGTTAACATTATGGAGACTAGGAATCTAATCATTTCTTTGTCTTCAGATTGTTGTTTGACCTTTAGAAAGTTTGTTTACTAATCAGCTATGAGGTTTTTTTTTTTCAAATATAAAATGAGAGGGTTGGATTAGATGATTTTAAATGTCACTTTTACCCTGTCTTAGAATCTATGATTTTTTTCTCATATTTAAATACTTTCCTTGTGGTAAAAAATGTATTGTAAATAAAACATTCTTATAGTTGCCTTTAATGGAATACTGAAAGAACATTTTTTTTAAATTTAGGATAGTTTCTTTGAAAAACAATATATTGTAATGAGATTTAACATTCAATATTAACATCTGAATTATATGAGCTGTAATTAGCAGCCTTATATTTGAGTCTCTACCACTTGCTGCTTAAGTGACTTTTGTCAAGCCACTCCTTTAAGTCTCTGTTTCATCCTCCCTAAAATGATGGAATCAGAGGAGATGATCCCTAAGGTTCTTTGAGATTCTATCATTCTATTCTTGCACCCGGTGAGACTGCCTAGAAAGCATATTAAATGGATTGTACAAATAAACAGGTATAAAAAATAACATCATTCTGAAGCTACTTTAAAAATGAAATCACATTATGTACAGGAAATACAAAGCACCTTTAAAGCTTTAGCTAAAGAAAGAATCCTTAATGGAAGAAATGACAGTGGTGGTAATAAAAGATAAAACAGACAATGTTCATCAAATCAAAATATCTTTGTATGGATGGAGTCAATGGTCTTAGGACAAGAAGAGAAATTATACATTTGCATCAGATATCTTTGATAAAGCTCTGAAATATGAGATATATAGGAAATTGATACAAATGTGTAATGATATGATTTATTCTCCTATAGAAAGGTGATGAAAAGTCTTTAATCCAGAGTTCTCAAAAAGAAAAAAAAATACAAACTGTTAACCATAATATGAAATGTGCTTCGAAGTCATAGCAATGTCATCATAATAACATTTTACTTCAAAAGAACTTTGAGTTTCACTTAATACCCAGAGAATTGGCAAAGATGGCAGAAAATGATAATGACTAATTTTAGAGAGGCTATAAGAAGATAAATGAACTATTATTCTGTTGCTGGGACTGAACTGATCCAATCATTTGAAAACAATTTGTTATTATGTGGGGAAAAAGTGACTTAATTGTTCATATTAATTAACATAGAGAAGCCTCTAATTTGTACATACTGCAAAGAGGTCAAAGACAGAAATTAAAATCCTATGTTTGGTAAAATATCCATAGTTGCACCCTTTTTGAGGTAGTGAAAACAAAAACAAAACAAAACAAAACTGGAAACTAAGAATATTCCTACTGATCAGAGAATGCCCAAGTTAATTACATAGGCACAGATGAGTCAGATATCATTTAGTGAAAAAGCAGTTTCAGAAATGCAAGTCTCAGACTTTGTAAGGTACAGAAAATTCTCAAGATATAGGATATTTTATATTAAAATATGTAAACCTATTGGCTTAATAATGCACTAAATAGGATTCTGTGACCTAAAAAAATATTAGTGATTCTTGGAAAATGCCAACTTATGCCCAGGAAATAACTTCCACACCTGGCTTTATCCAGAGCATATTTGAAATGAACTTAAGTTTTATATTTAACCATTCTGAAACTGTTCAACCCTGCTTCTTCTTTTTTTTTTCAAATGAATTAGTACCAAAGAAAAGTAAAAGCAAAAAAGTATTTGAATCCCAATGCCATTACTCTACAAAATAACAGGAAAAGGGAAAGCCAGGGTAATGAGTGGCATAAATGGTTACTGTATGAGTGGTACATTTTCTCTTTTCTTAGGACAAGTAAGAATTGTTTGAGTTACCATAATTTCTTGTTTCCTTGGAAACTCTTCTGATAGTTTTGAGGTAGTGGTCTAAAATAGTATGTGGATGAAAAAAAAAACTCCTGTAAAATAGCACTCTAGTCACAAACATACACAGATACATACACACTAACCAATTCACCTGTGTATTGGAGATATACACACTCACCAATTCATGTGTGTGTGTGTGTGTGTGCGTTTGCTTTGGAGTTTTATATAGGTAACTATACATACAGACATTATATATATATATATATATATATATATATATATATATATATGTAGGATGTAGGGTGTGTTCAGAGAAGACTAGTACCTTTGGTGTGAGGGCTACTAAGCCCTTTTCAGGGCTGCTTTTCACCTTTGGTGTCCACATGATCTACCCAACTTTCATCTGTGTCTCCAAGAAGCTGTAGCATGCACAATGGTCACACCCAGGGCTTAACCAGGTTGAGGTTAAATGAAAGGTTTCAAACCCATTGGTGAGTTAGGAGGGTGCCTACTCAAACCATGTGTTGACTTCCCCTGGTGGAATGGCTAGATGAGAATAATTTGTTCCAATAGCCTTGAAGGCAACAGAAGCAGATGGCATGGAGGTTGGTTAGACATCGAAGATGCCAGCATCATCCACTACATCTTGAGCCATCACCAATCATCTTGATTCTGTCTTGCCACTGGACTGTGATGACTCTGTAAGAGAGAGTGAGGCTGATGACTTTGTGCAACTCTGCTTCACTAAAATCCAATTTATGCATGAATCAAGATATCACCCATACCATTTTACCATTTACCTATCTCAAAGTCCTATGGTCAGAAGCAAATGATGAAGCAGCAGGTGCAGATATACTGGGAGCTGTAGTCATTACCCTACACATAGGCAGCTCAGGCCATAGGGCTTGTCTTTTTACTGGAAGCAGCAGTGGGATTCAGCAGCCCCCATGGGTGTCTAAGCAGCCTTTTTAGGATCTCACTGTTCACCTCCTGGTGTGAGGAAAGGACTAGGAAAATTGTCTGCTTACACAACCCTAACCTGATTATTGTGGCAATCAGGAATCCCACTATGTGGTTGAAACACAAAAAACGAAAATGTACAAAAACTTCTTCAAAGATGATTCCACCCACCATTGGTACATTACATGTGTGCACGTTTATAGACAACACAAAAGTAGACCTGAAAGCCAAACAGATCTTGTTGTGAGAGAACTCAGCAGGTTTCACATTCAGATAGCAGCCCTGAGTGAAACAAGAATGGCAAATGAAGGGCAGTTTACTGAAGTAGGAGCTGGATACTCATTTTTCTAGAGTGGCTGCAGTGAAGGGGACTACTGTGAAGCTGGTATAGGTTTTGCAATCAAAGTTAATCTAATCAACAAGCTTGTATGCCTACCAAAAGGAGTCAATGACAGACTTATGGCAATGTGATTGCCACTTGCCATAAAATGTCATGCCACCCTTATCAGTGTCTATTCTTCCACCATGTTAAGCCCTGATGAGCTCAAAGAAAAAAAAAAATATATGAAGACCTGGAGAGCCTTATCATCTACGTGCCAAAAGAGGACAAGCTTATAATTCTGGCAGACATTAATGCTAGAGTAGACTCGGACTAGCAGACATAACAGGAATTCCTTGGAAGGAATGGTGTTGGAAACAGCAATAGCAATGGTCACTTACCACTGAATATTTGTGCATCTCATGACCTTTTTGTCACTAACAGTGTCTTCCATTTACCTAAGTTCAATAAAACTTTGTGGATGCATCCTTGTAGCAAACACTGGCATTTAATAGACTATGTGATTTTAAGGAGAAGAGACACACAAGATGTGAGAGTAATGAAGGCAAATATGTGGTGCTGAGTGATTGACTGATCATAGACTTATCTTCTCCAAGCTAAATATTCACATTCAACAAAAACAGCAGCCCCAAGGCAAAATGACTACCAGAAGAATTAATGTCAGCAGATTATAGCACTCCTCCATGCATGAACAATTGGTTGTTAATTTGGAGGCGAAGGTGAGCCAATGTATGGCTGGCAACAGTGGAGCAGAAAAGGAAGGGGCAGCTTTCAGAGATTTGGTATATAACATTGTGTTTGCTCATCTGACTCAGAACACTTGGCAAGCATCAATACTGGTTTGATGAAAATTATGGGGAAATTCAGACATTGCTAAATGAAAGATGAGAACTCCACAGGATTTATCAGCAGGATACTTCATTCATCTCTAAGAAGGTAGCATTTAATTCCATCAAAAGTAAAGTAAAAGCAAAGATTAGAGAGATGTAGGATTCTTGGCTCAGTAAGAAGGCAGATAAAATTCAGTTTCATGCTGATAGTAACAATCCAAAGCACTTTTATGATTCCCTGAAGGCAAAGACCTATTGTTTATCTCAACTGCTCAATGCCGATGGAACCACATTGGTTAGTGATAGGGACATGATCCTAGAGAAATGGGCTGAACACTTTCATAGTTAGAGTTGAACAAATGTGTCAGTCTTACACTCTCTATTTGAGTCATCGAAGTCCAGTGTCCTGACACTGGATTGGATATAAGAGGTGAGTTAGAATAAGGGGTCAAAGATGAGAGGATGGTTTTATCCTTGTTCATAGTAAGTAAGTATAAATGAAAGGAGGGTTTGAAGGAAAAGTAATCTCTTTTAGTCATAATAAGTTGGAGATTCTTATAAGACATCCAGTATGAGATTCCAATAAGCTAATTTGTGATAGATGAGCAAAGCTCAGAATCAGGGTTATATATAAAGATCTGGAAATCATCTGCAGAGAGAAGATAATTGAATACATTGAGAGCTGATGAGCTCACAAAGTAAGATAATGTAGAAGGAAAAGAAAAGGGGAACTAAAGTATAACCATAGAAAACACCCACATTTAATGATTCTGCAGAGAAGCAGGATCATAAACAGAAAGTGAAAATGAGGGATCTGAGACATAGGAGGAGGATTTGGAGAATGCAATGTTAAAAAAAAAAACTAGAAAGGAGAGAATATCATTCTACTAATCTACAAGCTGGTTTTTGTTAAATGCCAGGAACCATTCTTGGTGCTGGTGGCATAGGTACAAAGAAAGAAAAAAAATCCCTCCGTTTAGAATTTTACATTTTGATTGTGGGGTATGGATATCCAGAGGGAGCTATGATCACCTGTTGAGTACTGTATCTATTTGCTAATATTTTATTTAAAATTTTTGCATCTATATTCATTAGAGAAATTGGTCTGTAATTTTCTTTCTCTGTCTTGACTCTTCCCAGTTTACATATCACCACCATATTTATATCATAAGAAGAATTTGGTAAGACTCTTTCTTAACCTATTTTCTGAAATTATCTGTATAGTATTGGAATTAATTATTCTTTAAATGTTTGATAGAATTTGCTTGTAATCCATCTGGCCCTGGAGATTTTTTCCTAGGGAGTTCATCAATAGATTGTTCATTTTTTTTTTTTCTGAGATGGGATTATTTAAGTATAGAATATTTCTAAATTTTTAAACTGGAGCCCCATTTTCCTGTGCTGGTACTATGATTGGTATTAGCTTGTTTTCTAATCTCATCTTAATGGGAGACAACTGTGTTAGAAATGACACAGCTATAATCCTGAAATGCCCATTGCCTTCCACACAGGATAAATTGAAGAGAAATTAGAGGATCTTCAGAATTTTGTGCAATAAATAACAGATGTAATCGTTTCCAGAGATCAGATGCTGAAGCACACTTCTTGTCACTCCATAGAGACATAGGAACTATTTGTGCAGAAAGGTGCATATGCTATAAGACATAAGCACTTAAAATGCTTATTCATTATCGTTGCTGTTATTGGTGTTACAAAGGAAGGTTCAATGGGAGAGGGGGTGATTTGGGGAAGTGGCCATATTGTCAAAAACAAAGAGTATTGATCAATAATAGTTTCAAATAAATAAATAAATAAATAGATGATGGTAGTGCCTAAAGGAAACTTTTGTGATTCTGGGCTATCAAAATTAACAAAACTTTTAGATTAAAAAAAGTGTAAAATTATTCACATCAAATATCATTAACAAAAAATCTATATGAAAAAATTTAAAAAATTATGCAGCATACTTGCAATTTCATTAGTTTAGCAAATTCTAGGGTGAGGAAGCTCAGCTAATGCCAGTTCACACCTTCTTTGCAACTTCTAATTGTTAGGTACCTAGAGAAAAGAGAGGTGACATTACAATCCTGGAATTATATAATCACTATGTCTCAGAAAGCCCCTTCAGGTTTTTGAGCCTAAGATAAAATCACTAAGTGCTAACACTATATCAAATTTTCTGTTCAAAATTTATAGAATTCCTGTGGGATTTTAATTTAATAATCATGATGCTTTGTATCTCTGTTTATCACATCCTATAATGAATAATTTTGATTCATCTTTTTCCATGTGGCAAGTTCCTGGAGGGTAGAGATAATCTTGTTTATCTCTGTAGATCCCATAAGATGTGGTTGAAGGTTTTGCACGTTTTGGGGGTTGGGGTAGATGGGAAGAAGGATTGCAATTGACAGCTTCATCAGTGATAGATCTCCCAATGTAGAATAGCTGTCCACTTATTTAGATTGGAAGCTCAGGTCTAACTAAAAGTTATTTAGAGTTGTCTGGAGGACTTACCAAGGACTGCACATCTAGTAAGTGTGTGCGAAATATCTCTCCACTATTCCACACTACCTGGCCAATATTTATTAAAATGGGAGCAGCTAGGTAGCACAGTAGATAGAGCTCTGGCCTTAGAGTCAGGAGGACCTGAGTTCAAATAACAAAATTTATTAAAATTAATTTTATTTAGGGAATTATTTCAAATTAGCTGCAAATATGTTGATAACCAAGTGGTACAGGAAATAGTGGTGGTTTAGAATTAGGAAGACCTGAGTTCAAATATAGTTTCAGATACTTATTAGCTTTGTTACCCTGAGCAAGTCATTTAGCCTCTCTGTGCTTCCATTTCCTCTTTTCTAAGAGGGTGATAACAGTAGCGTTAGGGTCACAGAGTAGTTGTTGGGATCACGTGAGAAAACATATAAACCTCTTTACTAACCAGAAAGCACTATATAAATGGCAAGTTTATTATTATTTGTACAGTAGGGAATGTTAATAGGTATTGGTGAGCTATTCAAATTTAGAAAGTATTTTCATGACAGATTTTCTACATCTCAGATTCACAAAAATATGGGATAAGTTTTAAAACAGATGAGCTTATATAGCTGAGATTAAAACAAGAACAAAAACAACATTATTTTATGGGTCCCTGGTATTGAAAGGCCTCAAGCTACAGCTAAGTTACCTTCTATCTAAATTTGGCACTACTTCATGAAATCAATCTGTTTTTTTTTCTTGCAATTAACTATTGTTCTTTTCTTTATATAGAATAATATTCATTTGAGGGATTTGGGATGTTATAAAAAGAAAAGAAAGAAACACTCAATTCCTTTATCTTCCTGAGAAATCAGCATTAATTGTCCATCAATTCTTCTGTCTTCCCATCTTTATACATCATCATATCTACTTGTTTGAATGTAGAATAAAAATGCTAATAAATTTTGTGTTTTGCTTCTGTCTTTTCTAACAAGGAGAATGATTTTCATACGTAACAGTAAAAAATATAGTTAAGAGAAAACTGAAGCCTGATACAGGTAAAAGTAATTTAGAAGCTTTAAATGAGTTCAAGTCCCAGGAAATTTTCAAATAGAATAAGTGAACCAGTCTTAGAGAGATCATGGAAGGGAAGAGATATTCTGGAAGAGTACAGAAACAGTACAGATATCTTTAATTTTTAACAAAATAAGAAATATGGAAAAAAGAGAAAACTGCAGACCAGTCAATTTGACATTAATGCTAGGAAAATCCAAATCTGAATAACAAAAAAGATGAATTATGAACACACAGCAAGGGAATTTTAGAACATTAGTTTTTAGTTTATATTTACTAAAAAAAAGCCCTGATTAAATATAATATTCCAGTTTTTTATGTGGTGACTAAATATGTAAATCAGGGGAAAGTGCTATAGTTTTAGATTATCTGGATTTCAGCAAGGTATTTTACAAAAAGTCTAATGTGATGACTGAGATGAAGAATTGAAGTCTCAATAGTGATAAGACTTGGCAAATTAACAGTTGATTGAAAAATAGACCTCAGAGATTATTGATCAAAGGAACTGATGTCAATTCAGATGGGCATTTATAGTAACATGTCACAGGGCTTCACCCTTGGCCCTATACCAGTGAAAAATTTCTGTCAATCATTCTGATGAAGATGAAGAAGGCATACACTTCTAATTTGCAGGTCACAGAAAGCTGAGAGGGACAGATAATATGTTGTATGAAAGAATCATTATTTTATTTCATTTTAAATTAATTTATTTTTAGTTTTCAACATTTACTTCCTGAAGATTTTGAGTTCTAAATTTTCTCTCTCTCACACTCCTCCCCCCTCCCCTAGAGGGCTTGCAATCTAATATAGGCTATACATACACATTCCTATTAAATCTATTTTCACATTACTCATGTTGTAAAGAAGAATTAGAACCAATGGGAGAAAACATGAGAAAGAAGAAACAAACAAACAAAAAAGAGAGAACAAATAGTATACTTCAATCTGCATTCAGACTCTATAGTTCTTTCTCTGGATGTGGATAGTATTTTCCATTATTAGTCCTTTGGGGTTGTCTTAGATACTTGCATTGCTGAGAAGAGCTAAGTCTATCAAAGTTAGTCATTGTACAATGTTGTTCTTACTGCGTACAATGTTCTTCTGGTCCTACTCACTGCATTCAGCATCAGTGCTTGTAAGTCTTTCCAGGTTTTCTGGAAGTCTGCCTGCATAACATTTCTTATGGAATAATAGTATTCCATTACTTTCTCATACCATAATTTGTTCAACCATTCCCCAATTGATAGGCATCCCCTCAATTTCCAGTTTTTGGTCACCACAAAAAGACCTGCTACAAATATTGTTACATGTGGGTCCTTTTCCCATTTTTATGATCTCTTTGGGATATAGACCTACAAGTGGTATTGCCTGGGTCACAGGTTATGCACAGTTTTATAATCCTTTGGACATAGTTCCAAATAACTCTTCAGAATAGTTGGAAGAATCATTATTTAAAAAATCTCGCCAGCCTGGAATTATGTGATGAAACTACCAGATGGTGAATTTATTGGAAATTACAAACAGGAATCACACATGGGAAAAATGAAGTGGTTGTCTATATAATTAGAAAGAATATGCACAATGATAAAGTCATAGATCTGTTAAACTTCAAAAGAGCCACATGTATGCTTTTTAAGGAAGATATGAGTTACACTGTATTCTTTAGTAATTGAAATAAATGTGGAACAGTCCGTTTATTTCTGGGAACCAAATTTCAAAAAGTCTATTAAAAATGTAAGCACGTCGTCAATAGGAGTATAACTAAGATTGTGAGGGGATTAAAATCATGCAGTGTGAAGATGAGTTGAAGGAATGGGTGATCTTGAACCTAGGAGAAGATAATTGGTAAACAAACTGGCATTTTAAAAGAGCCTATGTCATTAATCTATGTATTAGGGAATTCAACAAACAAACCACATGACAAATTAAAAAATATATATATAAAACCTCTTCCTCAAAATCTTACATCCCATAGGGAAGGGCAGTCAATTTTTATTTCCTAGTTCTTGAGAGACTGCCTGGAGAAAAAAATTCAGCTTTATTCTATTTAAGTGAAGAATTAGAATCAGAGGATGGGTATTAATGAGGTCGTATTTTGCTTTAATGAAGAGATCTAAAAAGATTACTATTACAACTATCTGCTATGTGCCAGACATTACGCTAAGCATTTTACAGATATTATTTGATCTTTACAACAGCTCTGGAAGTAGGTGCTATTATTATTATTATCCCAATTTTACAAATGAAGAAACTGAGGTAAATAGAAGTTAAGTGACTTAGCAGGTGTCACATAGCTAGTGTCTGAGGCCAGGTTTGAACTCAGGGCTTTCTGATTTCATGCCCAGAATTCTATTCACTTAGTTGTCTCATAAAAATAGTTAATTATTAGAAATAAATTAAATTATCGAGAACAAGAATAGGAAGTTGCTATGTCCTTTTGATTTTGGGAATGCATATCTTCTAGTATGTCTTCTAAGTATATCTTGTTAGAATGTGAAAGTGAGAAAATTCTTTATCCAGCCCTTTTTTCATACCTCTTATTTTGAGTTCCCAATTACAAAAGTTCAGCCATACTTACATTGAGGAAGGGAAAAGGCTTACATAATTGAATTCTGATTCTATCCTTTACAATGTTTCTTCTACCAGCACTTCCATATTGTAACAGATAAGTCTCCATGAATTGTTGTGACTAAAAAATGTTACCTGATGCACAGCCTAATGGTAATGAATGTCTACAAATTTAGCTAAACTTGCAATTCCCTGGAAAAATGACACATAATCTAATGCTAATAGTGTGCTTGGACCTTGGGTTTACTCTCTGCTTGAATTGCTTTTGGAAACCTAAAATATGTGGCACCAATGAGGCACCAGAATAAGAGGAAAACTCTGAAGTAGAAGGACAATGATATACCAGTACTTTATCTGTGTTTATTATGTGCCAGGCACTGTGCTAAATGCTTTACAATTATTATCTCAAATGATCAACCCTGGGAGGTAGATGCTATTATTCTTCACATTGCAAAATAAGGAAACTGAGGCAAGCCCAAATTAAGTGGCTTGCCCTAGGTCACACGGTTAATAAGGGAGACTGTATTTAATCTCAGGTCTTTCTAATTCCAAACCAGGAACTCTATCCATTGTGCCACCTAGCTTTCAGTTATTTATATACATATACATATATATGCATATATATACATATTACATATATATAAAATATATATATATACATATATATATGCATATATATATACATATATATACAAATATATATATATATATAAAATACACACACACATATATGCATATCATAGTTATTAGTACATAGTAGATCTTCATTAATATATTAGAGCTAATAGGTAACTTGGAGAACATCTCATTTAAATCCTTCATTTTACGCATGAGGAAACTTAGATAGATAGAGAATAAGTGATTTGACCAAGTTCTCACAGGTAGTAATTGATGTAACCAGAATTAGAATCCAGGTTTCCTGACTACTAGTCCAGTGATTTTTACATTTTTTAAAATCCCTCACCAGGGATGATATGAGCATACCAGATGTGGAAAACAAAGATCACTCCTTAACTAATGATCTATTATATGGAAATAGATAAATATGAAAATAAGTGTGAAAATGTTTCAAAGCCTCACAAAAACCCAAGATTCCATCTATGTAATTACTATCTGTTCTGATTTAGATCAAAACACCACAATGTCTGAAGTAAATCATCTTCCTGAGCTTCTCTGAATCCAAACAATAAACAAACAGATAAACAGATAAATGAGTGAATAAATAGATGGATAAATGGATATTTGGATAGATAGATAGATAGATAGATAGATAGATAGATAGATAGATAGACAAACAGACAGATAACTGCTAGGCAACCTGTGTATCCTAACAGACAAGTCGATCACAGCTCAGAGTTGACTTGGATTTCAAGAAATGACTACACTAGATTTAACCATTAGAGAGCGAAGTGACTTTCATTACAGAAATATACCAGAAGAGGTATAGTATTAACCTAAAGGACCAAATGCATTGAATGTAGGTCACTGAAGGCTTTTAATGAGACAAATGTGATCCTCCAATCCCTTATTTTCAATTACAGGTGACAGAGTTGTGCCTTATTCATAAACAAATGAAAGGACACTGGCTAAAGTCTAGCCCCGTGCTCCAAGTGTTGAGTGATTCCAATACTTACTCCACCTTAAGGGAAAGGATTATATGTCTTCAAGTGGCTAGTTAGAAAAAAAAAACTAATGGGATAGCTCTTTTTCTTCTAAGCCTAACCAATTCTCAAAAAGTGTAGAAACATAACAAAGCCTGTGACAAAGGGTCTGGGGCTTGATCTCTCTTAAAAATGAATGCTTCCTTAGCTAGCCTTGTACAATATATGATTAGGAGACAGACGTTCAACATTAAGTGCTATGTGCCTATCCTTTCTGTGGTGGAAAAAAAAGAAGTTGACAGAAGTTGATACTTGAGAAAGAAACTGAAGTAAGAAAACACAAAAACATATGTTAAGACATATAGTGATGGTCTAACACATGTAAAGTGAATGGACTCAGTACAGAATTAGGATAACTACTAAGCTACTCTCAACCTTATAATGATAACCCTCTCATAAACAAGCTCTGTTGGTTCTTAGAACAGAGGCAAATGATGTATTGCCTGCCCTTTTGAAGGTTTTGACCTTTTCAGTTTGGTAGGATTTGATAGGGTCTGTGATCTGTGGCCATTCAAGACTATAGATTTTTCTATATGCCACAATAATGCAAGTAAGTTGGAATTTAGAGTAGGAATGACCCTAAACTTTGAATGGCTAATAAATAAATAAACAAACAAACAAACAAATAAATAAATAAATAAATAAATAAACAAACAAATGAATGAATGAATGGATAAACAAACAAATACATACATAAAAATATTCAGCTGGTATACCACCCTTGGTAATTGTGAATTGCTGAATGTGAGGTAAGAAAAATGGATGAAGAGTCTACAAGGACCATTGTTAGACCTAAGTTCCTCATACCTACCTAGTTCTTCCTCCACACACATTTTAGAATTAGCAACAACCTAGCAATAGAGATCCATTCAAAAGTGAGGAATAAACTTTGGCTGTTTGAGACTAAGGCCTAATCATTACATTTATCCCCTCTCCTTTGAATTTCTAAAACTCAGGTCACTGAGGTATTCTGGGAGCAACAGATTCTTGTCCAATTAGATCCCTCACAATTGAATCCATCCACACTTTCTCTAGTAACATCTTTTCCCTTTCTCTCCCTTTTAAATTACTACCAAGATGCTGGGACTTTTTTTCTCTCTTTGTGCCTTCCTCAGGCTCATTAAGACAGCACATGTAGGGGAAAGTGCATTCTTAACTAGTGTTTAGCTTAAAAGCTCTGCTTAAAAGAAAAGGAATTATAGATTTCTATTTACCTAGCCTAGGCTTATTGCACTGGCAGCTACAATATTTTTTCCATATTAATTAGACATCTTGTTTGTTTATTTTTTAATTTTTTAATTTTTATTTTTTAATGTTTTGTTTCATATGCTTTTGAGTTGAAAATTTTTCTCCCTTTTCCTCCCCCCCACCCTTCCCAAGACGGCGCACAATCTGACATAGTCTTTACATTTACATACCCATTAAACATATTTTCACATTAGTGAAGTTGTAAGTAAAAATTAAAACCAATAGGACAACCATCAGAAAGGTGAAATAAAACTCAACAGAAGGTAAAAATAAGTGATAGCCATTTGACTTCCATAGTTCTTTCTTTGGACGTGGACAGCATTTTCCATCCCGAGCCTCTGGAGATGTCTTAGATCCTTGTAATGCTGAGAAGGGTTCAGTTTAACAATCTTAGTCATTGTGTAACATAGCTGTTATTGTGTACAAAGTCCTCTTGGTTCTGCTCACTTCACTCAGCATGGGACCATATAAGTCTTTCCAGGTTTTTCTGAAGTCAGCCTGTTCATCATTTCTTATAGCACAATAGAATTCCATTACATTCATATACCACAACTTGCTCAGCCATTCCCCAATTGATGGGCATCCTCTCAATTTCCAATTCTTTGCCACCACAAAAAGAGCTGCTATAAATATTTTTGTACATGTGGGTCCTTTTTCCCATTTGTCTGATCTCTTTGGGATATAGCCCTAGAAGTGCTATTGCTGGGTCAAAGGGTATGCACATTTTTGTAGTCCTTTGAGCATAGTTCCAAATTGTTCTCCAAAATGGTTGGATCATTTTGCAACTCCACCAACAATGCATTAGCGTTCCAATTTTCCCACATCCTCTCCAACATTTATCTTGTTTGTTTATTTTTTAAAGGTATTCTTTTGTTCAATGAAAACATTAATTTATATTGTTTGGTTTTAAATATTTAAGAGATGTTTTCTTTTTGTGTTTACCTGTTACTTATTTTCTTTTAAGTGACTATGCTCAAATAGATAATTCCATAAAATTATATATAAGACCATGGTATTGTGTCTTATATTTTAATAAAAAAAAGTTCTTGGCTCGTCTATGCACATAAGAGGTAGTTACAAATGATGGTAAGCTTTATTTATTAAGCAGCATCTGAATTTTACCAAGTTGGGGAGAGGGTGTCTCTTACTGAGCTCCTATCTAATCACTATTTTTACCTAGCTTTGTAATTAATCAACCACCAATCAAGGACCTTTCCTCACCATTGCATAACAGTTTTCTTTTCTGTAAAACAAGGGTATAAGTTCTCTGTCCAGATTTGAAATCATTTCACATAATTCCTTTGCTAATGCCAATTTGAAACCACTCTCCAGCATTTATTCTATATGTGTTCTAAATTGGCTCTCATTGGCAATTCTGGATCTTCAGATGTCTCTGGGTTCATTGTCAGTGACTGCAGAATTTGGCAAATGCACTTTGCATATAGATTTTTAACTGCTGGATCCAAACACCTAATTGAATTTGGACTCTTAGAATTTTACTTTTTTGGTGTGCTAGTGGTGGTGGTGGTGGTGGTGGTAGTGGTGGTGGTGGGGTGTGTGGGTGTGTGTGTGTGTGTGTGTGTGTGTGTGTGTGTGTGTGTTTGTCTTCACAAAAGAAAATTTAATTGTATGGATTTCTCAAATATTGAGTCATTAAAATAAGCTTGACCCACTATGTTTCATATTACCAATCCTAGTGAAGGAGATAGCTTCAAACTGTAGATATTAATCTGCCAATTAATATATCACCCAATTTTCCTTTGCAGTTGCACAGAGGAAATACATTTGTGTTAAGAACAGAACATATTTTTCTTTCTCTGACCACTGCAACATACTTTTATTTTGACCTCATGTACAACTTGTAGGACCTAATAGACCATGCTCTTTCAAAGACTGTAATTATAACAGCAATCAGCACTATGAAGTGATTGATCATATGCCATCTTGATAATGTTTTTTGTCAACTGGATCAGAACCAGTCTTTAACCTGTGGGTAGCCAGAGCAGAACAAAGCAGGCCAAAGACAGGAGAGTCAGGAATCAAGGAGAAATTAAATTTCAAAGTAAGGAAAATGGCTTGTAAGCAAGGGCACAAGTGCCAGAGTCCTACCCTTCATTTGTATGGGGTGCCAATGCAGTGTGTTGAGATCCAAGTACTTATATTGATGGCTATGCAGTGAGTTGTAGCCTTGGCAATGAGGGGTGGCAGCAATTATACGAAAAGTTTGATTCATAGCAGGACTTCGTTACCAGAACAGGGACACTGCAGGTACTAGTCTAAGCTCAGAGGCCTGATGATAGTGTGAAACAATTTGAGGATTTTTATTGTGGCTGAGATCATCCAGAGAGTAAGTGCAAAGGATTGTTGTTATGCCAAGCTCAGGACATAGCCTGCTTGCTGGGTCTTAGCCCTATGAAACAGGTTGTCCCCTTATATCTTGATATTTTAAATTCCCATTCCTGAAAGATTGAGATAAAAATAAGATTTCTTTTATAATTCATATTTTGCTTTGCAAGACTGAATACAATGATTAAAAGCAAAATAACAACAACAACAACAATGGGCAATGAGGGGTCGCTTGTCTTTAACCATGATCTGAGAAACTAAATGACACTATTACAATTGCTCCCAGTATATTATCTTTATGACCCTATGTATCTGCAAAGGTACAGTACATGTAAAAAGGATTAGATTAATTCTTCAAAGATAGAGAAGGGAAAACCAAGAGCATGAGGGCAGACTTTCTTTACAATGAGAACTAGCCAAAAATGAATTGGCCTACCCTTTGTAGTCATGAGTTTCTCCTAAGGAAAGGTATACAAACAGAACTAGGCAATGACTTTCCAGAGACTATAGATTTAGATTTCAAAAAACCTTGGAGACTAGTAATCCAATTGTCTTATTTTATAAGTGAATAAACTAAGACCTGACCAAGACACAGAGGTAGTAACAGAACAAAATTTATACTCAGGTTCCCTGTCTCAACATGCCATGCATTTTCTATTATACCATACTATTTCCCAGAGAGATTTTTTTTTATTCTTAACTTAAGAAATAAAAGCATTTCCATAACAAAGTAGATAAAAAAAGGATTTCACATGAAACTGCAGATCTATTATGTACAATTTGATTTTCCTCTTAAAAATATAATAAAATTATTGTGTAACTTTCCTTTTTTTCCTTAATCATCCTGACTCTAAAGATGGTTACCGTTAGACACAAATTTGTATGTGTGTGTATAGTATGGTTTTACATATGTATGTGAATATATGTAATATATGTAATAATATATGCATACAACATATGCATATATTATTACATATATGCTGGTGTGTTATATACATATATATGCATAAACACATATATATACACACACACATATATATCTGTGTGTGTGTATGTGTGTGTAAAACCATACTATACATATTTAATTTATCAATTCTTTCCCAGAGAGGATTCTTGGGGGGGGGGAGACAGAACTAGGCGAAACCTAAGGTTTGTCAAGTCAAAGATTCTGTGAATAATAAGGAAAATAGAATGGGAGATTGCTAGGGAAATAGTTACAGCATCTCTTGATTTGAGGCATTGGCTGCTCTATTAATGTAACTGAAGCACAGACCACAGTATCAGGATAGCTGCTGAGTCCTTTCCTGCCATCACCACTGCTGGCTCAGCTCAAAACAAGAGATCTTCTATCAAAAGTTGTCCTAATTGTTTCTTTGTTAGCAATCCTTACCTGGTTTTAGACTACTGGTCAGGAATCATCAAAGTCTTACCCCCTACTTACAAAAAGAGGAGGCTGGAATATATAAACCATGTTGTAATTGTGTTACATAGAACCTCCTCCAATTTACCAGTCTCTATATTATTTTGCAAAGTAATCCTGGCAAAAATGGTGACAGTCAAGAGCTTCACATGGCCCTGGATACTCAAATTCAAAGGCAGATAGGGAGCTCATGTGATTGCTAGGGATTAAGTTTGTCATAAACTGGAAACCAGTCTAACAAATGGGTAGATTTTTGCCACTCTTGGGATAGGCAGGTAGATCTAGGTTACTGAAAGCTATAGAGAAAGGCACAGAAGTTTTGGGACATATCCCCTTTCCCACTCTCTTCTGCAGTTCCCTCCCTCATGTGACCAATCTCTTTTTTATTTGCCTTCCTTATGCATTACCTTTCTTGGCTTCATCACCTTTAATGACTTCATGCTTTACTTAGCTTTGTCCTCTTCCTTTCTCTCTCATTTTATTTCTCTATAACTACATTCTCATAGTTCTCTCCCTATTTTTCTCTTTTAAGTGGTTATAAGAAACAAGTGTATTTGTTAATATTTTCTTATTCTTTTTTCTTTAAATCTTATTTAATATTTCATTTTCCCAATTACATGTAAAAAATTAACACTCTTTTCTTAACCAAATTTTGATTTTGAAATTCTCTCCTTCCTTCACCTCCTCTCTCATTAAGAAGGCAAACAATTTCACATAAGTTATATATGTGTATTCATGTAAAACACATTGCCATGTAAGTCATTCTGTGAAAGAAAACACAGATTTTAAAAAAAAAGAAAAATAAAGAAAGTAAAGAAAAAGCATCTTTGATGCACATTCAGGCTCTACCAGTTCTTTCTCTGAAGATGGAGAGCAAATTTTATCATAAGTCCTACAAAATTGTCTTGGATCAGTGTATTGCTGAGAATAGTTGTTATTCATAGTAGATCATCACATGATATTGCTGTTACTGGGTGCAGTGTTCTCCTGGTTCTGCTCATTTCATTTTGTGTCAGTTCACATAAATCTTTCCACAATTTTTTTTTTTTCTGAAATCATCCTGCTCTTCATTTCTTAAAGCACACTAGAATTCCATCACAATCATATACAACTTATACAGCCATTCCCCAATCAATGGAAATTCTCTCAATTTCCAATTCTTTGCCACTACTAAAAGAGCTGCAATAAATATTTTTGTACACATAAGTCCCTTTCCTTTTTGTTTTTAGTGATATTGCTTGGTTGAAGGGAATGCATGGTTCTATAGCCCCTTAGGCATAGTTACAAATTGCTCTCCAGAATGGTTTAATCAGTTTACATCTTCAACAAAGGTACATTAAGTACTTTAATTTTCTCACATCCCCTCCAGCATCTGTCATATTCCTTTTTGGTCATTAGCGATCTGATAGGTGTGAGATAGTAGCTAAGAGTTGTTTTAATGTGCATTTCTCTCATCAACAGTGATTTAGAGCATGTTTATATGACTATAGATAGCTTTAAAACTGCCTGTTCATATTTTTGACCATTGTCAATTGAGGAATGGCTCTAATTTCTTTATATTTCACTAATTTTTCTATATGTTTGAGAAATGAAGTCTTTATCAGAGAAACTGACTCTATTTTTTTTTAACAGTAATGTTTACCAACTGTGTAGTTTCCTACATAGGATTTCCCTCTGTTTATCCTACTCTTTTTGGCCTTTTACCCTGCCCATTCTCAAAAGTGTTTTGCATCTGAGTTTTACTTCCTGCAAATGACCCTTTCTTCTTTCAACTCCCTTGCCCTTCTCTTATTTCCTTCCTTTCCTACTTTCCTGTATGGTAAGATAGGTTTCTATACAACTAAGTGTGTACATTATTCCCTCTTTGAACCAATTTCAATAAGAATAAAGGGCTACTGTAAAAATCTCTTTCAGGACTGTTTTGTGCAAGATAATTTATCACATTCTATCTTTCCCTTTCCCTTTCTCCCATTCCATTCTTTCTCATGCCTTAATTTTATTATTTTGAGATAATCATACTATCACATCCAACTCACATTTCTGTTTTCTATCTATGTATACTCCTTCTAACTTCCCTTATGATGAGAAGTTTTTGAGGATTATGAATATCACCTTCCTACATGTAAGAATATAAGCAGTTTAACATTATTAAATCCCTTATGGTTTCTCTTTCTATTTTTCTTTTAATGCTTCTTTTGAAACTTGAATTTGAAAGTAAAATTTTCTATTCAGTTCTGGTCTTTTCATAAGGAATACTTGAAGGTCCTCTATTTCACTGAACGTCCATTTTTCCCCTGAAGGATTATACTCAGTTTTGTATGGTAGGTGATTCTTGGTTATGATCCTCGTTCTTTTGCCATCCATAATAACATTTTCCAAGCTCTCCAATCGTTTAAGATAGAAGCTGCTAAATCTTATGTTATCCTGACTGTGGATCCACAATATTTGAATTGCCCCTTCTTGGCTGCTTGCAATATTTTCTCCTTGACCTGGGAGGTCTGGAATTTGGCTATAATATTCATGAGAGTTTTCATTTTCGGAATATCTTTCAGGAGGTGATCAGTAAATTTCTATTTACCCCGTGTTTCTAGAGTATCAGGGTAGTTTTCTTTGATAAATTATTTTTTTCTTCTTTTTTCTTTTTTCTTTTTTTTTTTGGCTAGGCAAGGGGATTAAGTGACTTGCCCATAGTCACACAGCTAGTAAGTGTCATGTGTCTGAGGCCGGATTTGAACTCAGGTCCTCCTGAATCCAGGGTTGGTGCTCTATCCACTGCACCACCTAGCTGCCCCTGATAAATTCTTAAAACATGATGTCTAGATTCTTTTTTTGATCATGACTTTCAGGTAGTTCATAATTCTTAAATCATCTCTTGTGGATATATTTTCCATATCAGATGTTTTCTGTGAGATATTTCAAATTTTCTTCAGTTTTTTCATTCTTTTGATTTTGTCTCCTTGTCTCATAAAGTCAGTAGCTTCTACTTGCCCAATTGTAACTTTTAAAGAATTATTTCTTCCCTGAGCTTTTGTATTTCCTTTCGCATTTAACCAATTCTACTTTTTAAAGAGTTCTTCTTTTCAGTTATTTTGTGAAGATTTTTTTTCCCATTTGTCCAATTCTGCTTTGCAAGGCATTCTTCTCCTCATTGGCTTCTGTACCTCTTTTACCATTTAGCCTCATCTGTTTTAAAGGTGTTATTTTCTTCAGCATTTTTTGTGTCTTTGCCAACCTGTTTACTCATTTTTCATGATTTTCTTGCATACTCTCATATCTCTTTCCAATTGTTCCTCTATCTCTCTTACTTGATTTTAAAATCATTTTTAAGATCTTGCATGGCCTGAGACCAATTTATATTTTTCTTGGAGGCTTTGGATGTTGGAACTTTGACTTTGTTGTCTTCTTTTGAGTGTATGTTTTGATCTTCCTTTTCACCATAATACTTTTCTACAGTCTATTGTTTTTTCTGTTGTTTGCTCATTTCCCCCAGACTATTTCTTGACTTTTAACTCTTTGGTAAAGTAGAGCATTACTTCCAATGTGGAGGGGACACTGCCTCAAGCTTCAGGGTTTGTGCAGCTGTTTTCAGAGATGATTTTGGGGCTTGTAAGTTTTTGGCTCTTCCAAGGTGGTATGATCTAGGGAGATGTGTGTTTATTACTCTCCTGTACTTTGCACTGTTTTGTGAGTGACCACAAGCACTTTTCAATCCTGGAACTGTGACCAGGGTGCCTGCTCCTCTGTGTCATGAATTCTGTTCTCCTAATGCTCCTCCTCACACCGTTACTGAGAAAGACCCAGGCTTGTGACCCAGTCCAAGTATAGACCATGAAACAGAATCTTGTTCCTGGTGCCAGCAAAGGAACCTCCTTCTGACCTGTTGTCCAAACTGGGCTAAGAGCCCTAAAAACTGCCATTGCTGCCACTAATTCAGTCTTCCAGAGGCCTATTCCTAGTTTGCTGAGTCTAGATCTGTACTGAACAACCTATTCTAGACTGAGTTCTCTCTCACCCTTGTGCAATAGGTCTTTCCTGCCAACCTTCTAAGTTGTCTTAGGCTGGAAAATTGTTTCACTCTGTCTTTTTGTGGATTCTGCCACTCTAGAATTTGTTTGAGAGTCATTATTTAAGGTGTCTGAAAGGATTTGGGGGAGAGCTCAGGTGAGTGCCTGCCTTTGCCAAGTTATCCTGGCTCTGCCTCTCCACATTCCTTTTTCTTTATTGTAGAAATAAAACTAATATTTTTCCTCTTACTAGCAAATATAAATGGAACACACTAAAATTGATTTTAACAATTTTCTAAATTTGCTTTTATGCATACCCCCATTGACTTTTTCTTTAGAGAAAAACAAAGAATCCGTGTGTGTGTGTGTATGTATTATTCAAATTAAATGATTTCAAGTAAATTTTAGAACTTCTAATGTAGTCAATGAATTCCCAAATATGGCTATTTCTACTTTCATAACAATTCTTGCATCCTTTTGGCTTTCTACTTAAATGGTCACCATCTCAATTCAAAAACATATCACTTCTCACCTAGATTATTGCAATAGCCTCCCAAGTTGTCTGCCTGACTCTGCTTCATAGAACCTTCTTTATCATTTAGAACTTCACTCAAATACCACCTTCTGCATAAAAGCATTCCTAATCCCCTCAGGTACTAGAGTTCTCCCAAAAAATGTATGGTAGGCATTTTGTGCATTGTTTATTTATGCTTATTATATGTGTATTACCTCCCTATATGGAATACAACCTCCTTGAGAGCAGGAAATATTTCATTTTTGTGGTGATCGGTGCTTAATAAATGTTTCCTAATATATACGTATGCGTGTGTGTGTGTGTGTGTGTGTGTGTGTGTGTGTGTGTGCGCGTGTGTGTGTGTGTGCACCCTCCCTCTCCCCAAGATGGTAAAAAATCAGATATAGTGGTTATACACATGCAATTATGTAAAACACTTCCATATTATTCTTTTGTACAAGAAGACTTGAATAAAAGAAAAAAAATGAAAGAAAGTGAAAAATATTATCCTTCAGTCTGTATTCAATCAATATTTGTTCTTTCTCTGGAGGCAGATAATATGCTTTATCATTAGTCCTTTAATATTGTCTTAGATCATTGTGTTGCTGAGAAATGTCACTACTTTAAAAAAAATACTTGGAGAAATTAACCTACTTTCTCAGCTGCTTTTACTAACTTATCATTTCATTTTAAAACTTTATGCAATGCAGCATTTGACTCCACCATTCCATAGAAATTGTTTTCTAAAAGGTTACAAATTATCTTTTAATTGTAAATCCAATGGCTTTTTTGTTATTTCTCATTCTCCTTGACCATTCTCTAGCTTTTGACACTTAATCTTTTCTTAATAGATAGGTTATTCACTATTGTTTCCAACAATTATCTTTTTTGTTTCTCCTACCTTTCTGTCAAATCCTCACATTCCTTTGCTGTATTTGTTGCTCATCCAATAAAACTGATTGTCCTCTAAGGCTCTGCTCTTGGTATTTTTCTGCTGTCTCTACAAATTATCCTATGGTGATCTCCTCTACTCTCAAGTATTCAACTTTTTCCCAGCACATTGAGCTCCCAAATTTACAATTCTTTCTTGTCAACTAGTGTCCTGGATTACTAAGTTACCCACTAGACAAGCTATTCTTGAATTTCTTACCAGCATCTAAAAATCCCCTCTTCACATTTTCTCCTAATTGTTCCTAATTCATATATCTTCTTTTTAATTGTCAGAACCATCTAATCTCATGAATATTTTATTCATAACTCTCTTTTATTCACTACATACAATGAGCTGCCATGTCCTGTCAATATCTTCTAAATCATTCAATTTTTTTCTTTCTTTTTTTTGGGGGGGGTTAGGCAGTGGGGTTAAATGACTTGTCCAGAGTCACACAGCTAGTAGGTGTTGTGTGTCTGAGGCCGGATTTGAACTCAGGTCCTCCTGAATCCAGGGCAGGTGCTCTGTCCACTGTGCCACCTAGCTGCTCCTATTTTTTTCCCACTTATACCACTACCAACGTAATCAAAGCCTTCACCTGAACTATGGAGTTGAGTTCATTCCAATTTGGCAAATGTCCCAAGACTGCAAGAGTGGCATATCTCTAGGTCCCATCTTACCATATAGACTACACACATTTCAGTTTGGATATGTGAAAATCCTTGTCCATGCAACCTAAGTGTTGAATTAAACTTGTTGAATATCATTTCTATGGTATGGCTACATTAATCTTCTTTTTCAATTGTCAAATGACCTATTATGTGTGGAACGGCCTATTAACTGCTGAATGACCTTTTGAGTTACCTCCTTTAGTTCTAACATTGACTTTGAACTTCCAGAGTACCAGCCTGTGCAGGATATCTCATCCCTAACACATATACGTTGACTTTGTTTCTAATATCTTGCTACTATAAACAAGTATTAAATATATTTATTGTTGTTGTTGTTCAGTCATTTCAGTCCTGTCCAACTCTCTGTGACCCTATTTTGGAATTTCTTGGCAAAGATATGGGAATGGTTTTCCATTTCCTTCTCCAGCTCATTTTGAATTTGAGGCAAACAGAGTTAAATGGTTTGCCCAGGATCACACAACTAGTAAGTGTCTGAGGCTAGATCAGAACTCAGGTCTCTCTGACTCCAAGAACTGCACTTTATGCACTGTACCACTTAGTTGCACACACACACACACATACACACACAAATATATACAGAATATATATTCCCATTTATATATGTACATGTGTGCAAGCATGCATATATGTACATATGTATAACACAATATACTTGTCTGTGTGCAGACATGTATGTAAATGTACATATTCAAATATATGTATGTATGAGAGTATATTACGTATATATGTATAGGTCTGTGTATGTATTTGTGCATATCTGAATGTATTTACATGTATATTGGTCCTTTATTTTATCATTAACTTCCTTGATTACTATGTTATTATTCAGTTTTTCAGTCTTCTGACTCTTAATGACCCCAAGCACTACAGAATGCCAAGCTCTTCTATTCTTCTCTCTCTCTTGAAGGCTGTCCAAGTTTATATTAATTATTTTCATTATGCTATCCATCTATCTCATCTTCTGCCAATACCTTTTTCTTTTGCCTCCAATGTTTCCCAACATCAGCCTCATTCCTATTGAGTCCCATCTTCTCATTATGGGGTCAAAATAGGTAAGCTTCCACTTCAGTTTTTGACCTTCTAGTGACTAGTCTAAAATAATGTCTTTAAGTATTGACTGATTTGATTTCCTTTCTGTCCAAGGGACTCTCAAAAGTCTCCTCCAGTACCATAATACAAAATCATTGATTCTGTGGCACTCAACTTTTCTTATACTCCAGCTCTTATAGTTATACATTGTGACTCGGAAAAGAAAAAAAAAACATAGCCTTGACTATGTAGACATTTGTTGGCAAGGTGATGCTTCTGCTTCTTAGTTATGGTGTCCTGATTTGTATAGCATTTCTTCAAAGGAGCAAGTGTCTTTTAATTTCATGGCTGCAGTTGCCATCTACAGTGATCTTTGAGCCCAAGGTTATAAAATCTGACACTTCTTGCATTTCTCCTTCTTCTATTTGCCAAGAAGTGATGGTACCAGTTGCTATGATCTTAGTTTTTTTTTCTTTTTTTTTGTTTCATTTTTAAGTTAAACTTCAAGCCATCTTTTACACTCTCCTATTTCAAGAGGCTTCTTAATTCCTCTTCACTTTCTGACATCAGAGTAGTTCCATCTATATATCTGAGAGTGTTGATATTTCTCCAGGCAACCTTAATTCCAGCTTTTGATTCATTTAGCCTGGCATTTCACATAATATGCTCTCTATATAAGTTAAATAAATAAAGTGACAATATACAGCCTTGTCATACTCCTTTTCCCTTTTAAACTAAATAGTTGTTCCATGTTTGGTTCTAACTGTTGCTTCTTGACTTGTATACAGTTTCTTCAGGAAACAAGTAAGATGATATAGTACTCCCATCTCTGAAGACTTGCCACATTTTCTTGTTATCCACACATTCAAAGGTTTTAGTGTAGTCAATGGAGAAGAAGTAGATGTTTTTATGGAACTCCCTTACTTTCTCCATAATCCAGCAAATGTGACAGTTTGGTCTCTATTTCCTCTGACTCTTTTCAAAAACCAATATGCTCTTCTGGTAATTCTCAGTTCATATATTGTTGAAACATAGCTTCCAGAATCTTAACACTTGCTGATGTGGAATGCTTAGTAGCAAACTCTGAGGTCAGAGATCATGAATATTTTAGCCACTTTAATTTAATATTTCCAAATTGCTTTCCAGAATTGCTACATCAGTTTTTCATTCCACAATTTATTAGCATCATCATTTTTCTATATCCCCTCTAACAATGATTATTCCCATCTTTTTTTCAGATGTGATATAAAATCTCAGATATTCTTATTTCAATTCTTCCTATTATATGTATTTTGAGATATTTTTGCATATCACTAAATATTTTACAATTTTTCACTCAAGAGCTGATTATTCATATCCTTTCACTATTTATCTATTAGGAATAGCTTTTGGTCTTATCTATTTCTCTTAGCTATCTATATATTTTGGATATCTGATTCTTCTTAGAGATTTCAATGCAAAGATTGTTTTTTTTTCCCCTGTTGACTGTTTCTTTCCTTAACCTGGTTGCATTAATTCTGTTCAAAAAATATTTCCATTTCATATAGCCAAAATTATCTACTACATCTTATATAATTGCTACTATCCCTCATTTGCTGAAGAATTTATCTGCAAGTCATAACTGTGAAATGTACCTTTTTTCTTTTCTAATCTTTTCTTATTATAGGCTTTAATATTCACAGTTCTCTTCTAATAATCTCATCAAGAATATCCTCAATATGTATGCATAGCTTAATTTTGAAAAAAATAATTCTAAGCTTATGAAAGTGTTCATCTTTTTGTTGACACAGCTCAAGAAATTTTTCACTTCTTTGATATCCTCCCTTCCCTTTCATATATGTTAAGCATTGTTGCTGGGCAGAGCCAAGATGGCCAAGTAAAATCAGGGACTCCCTTGAGCTTTCCTCTAAACCTATAAAAAATGACTCTAAACAAATTCTAGAGCAGCAGAATTCACAAAAAGAGTGGGTTCTCAGATATATAGAGTGAAACAAATTTCCAGCCCAAGACAACCTGGAAGGTTAACAGGAAAGGTCCGTTGTGCCAATCTGAGAGAAGAGTGCAGTCCAATGCAAAATGTACCAGCATAGCCCAGGCCCCAGTAAACCTGGAGCAGGCCTCAGGGGACTGAATCACTGGTAGCAGTGATAATTTCAAGACTTCTCAACCCACAAACACAAGAGACAACTTAGGAAATTAGTAGGAAAGGTCTGTTAGAATCTGGATGAGAGAGGAGCACTAAGTTTTCTTCAAAAAGCTTTTGAACTTCCTTTTCCATTTAGCCAATTCTGCTTTTTAAGGCATTCTTCTCCTCATTGGCTTTTTGGCCTTCTTTTGCCATTTAGGTTAGGCAATTTTTAAGGTGTTATTTTCTTCAGTATTTTTTGGGTCTCTGTTAGCGAGTTGTTAACTTGTTTTTCATAATTTTCTTGCAGCACTCTCATTTCTCTTCCCAGCTTTTCCTCTACTTCTCTTACTTGCTTCTCAAAATCCTTTTTGAGCTCTTTAATTGCCTGGGACCAATTCACATTTTTCTTGGAGGCTTTGGATGTAGAAACTTTTATTTTGTTGTCTCTTCCGGTTGTATGTTTTGATATTCTTTGTCAACAAAGTAAGATTCCATAGTCTGACTCTTTTTGTGAGGTTTGCTCATGATCCCAGCCAATTACTTGAGTTAAAAACACTTTGTTAAGGTAGGGTCTGCTTCCAAGATGGAGAATGTACTGTCCCAAGCTTCAGGGGTTTTGTGCAGCTGTTTTCAAAGATACTTCTAGGGACCTGTAAATTTTCAGTTCTTCCAAGGTGCTATGATCATGGCCTGTACTGTGGTCTATGAGTTACCACAGGCACTCTTTTCTGCCTGCAAACTGTGAAGATTTTCTCTCCACCACCAGTACAAGCTCCATCATACCAGCACTACTTCTGACCCTAGGACCACCACCCAGAACTGAGAACCAGATCCAAGCATGGCAAAGCAAGAGAAACCTGCCTCAGCACCAGCAAAGAGATCCCTGCAATCTTCCTCTGATCAGGCACTCAATTCCCCCTCAGTCTGTGGCTAGAGGCTCTGGAAGCAGCCACTGTCCCAGGGCCAAGCAAGAACTGGGCTTGGGACTGAGCCTCTCTCTCACAGTAGTCATAGACTTTTCCTACTGACCTTCTAAGTTCTCTTTGGCATTTGTGGGTTGAAAAGTCTAGAAACCATCACAACTCCCCATGATTCAGTCCTCTAAGGCCTGCTCCAGGTTCACTGAGACCTGTTTTGTCTGCACTCCCATGCCAAAATGTGTTTCTCTCCCTGCCCAGCATGATAGACCTTCCTAATCAACCATCCAGGTTGTCTTGGGCTGGCAACTTCTTTCACTTTGTCTTTTTGTGGATTCTGCTGCTTTATACTGTGTTTAGACCCATTTTAGAGACATTTTTAAAAAAGTATTTGGAGGAGTTTGGGGGATAGCTCAAGCAAGTCAGTGCTTTTACCAGAAAATATCTAAAAAATAAAATTAATGGTAAGAAAGGAATGTACTGGGAGAAAGAGAAAGGGAAAGGTAGAATGGGGTAAATTATCTCACATAAGAGAGGCAAGAAAACACTTTTACAGTGGAGGGAATATGGGGGGAGGTGAGAGAGAATGAGTGAACCTTAGTTTCTTTGGGTTTTGGCTTAAGGAGGGAATAACATACACATTCAATTGGCTTTGCAAATCCATCTTACCTGATAGGGAAGTAGTGGGGAAGAGAATGAGAGAGGGTGGATGATAGAAGGGGGGAAGATTGGGGAAGGGGGTAATAGGAAGTAGACACTTTTGAGGAGGGGTAGTGTCAAAGGAGAGAATAGAAGAAATGGAGGATGGGATAAGATGGAGGGAGATATAGTTAGTCTTTCACAGAAGGCTATTGTAAAAGTGTTTTGCATCATTGCACATGTATAACCTATATCAAATTGCTTACCTTCTCAATGAGGGTGGGTGAGGAGAGAAGAAGGGAGAGAATTTGGAACTCAAAGTTTTAAAAGGAAGTGTTTAAAATTGTTTTTACATGCGACTTGGAAATGAGATATAACAGCAATGGGGTAGAGAAATCTATCTTGCCCTATAGGAAAATAGAAGGGGAAGAGTTTAAGAGAAGAGAGTGCAGATTGGGGGAAGGGGCAATCAAAATGCATGCTATCTTGGGGTTGGGGAGGGGAGAGATGGGGAGAAAATGTGGAACTCAAAATCTTACAGAAGTGAATGTTGAAAACTAAAAATTAATTAATTAACTAAATAAATATATCAAGGAATCTCTAGAACAACAAAATGTTGTCAGGCTCTATATGTAGAGTAAATGGTTTGTAGAGTGAATTCATTACTTCGAATGTCACTTCCTCCAAAATTGTATTGAAACGGACAGAAGCGCTGTTTTCCTATCTATTTATCTATCTATCTATCTATCTATCTATCTATCTATCTATCTATCTATCACCTATGTGTGTATATATATATATATATATATATATATATATATATATATATATATATATATATATATATATATATATATATATATATATATATTTCTATATGAAGAGAATAATCAATCTAAATCTACAGGCATGTTTGAACCTTGGAGTTTTCTGTGTTCCTTACTTGTTCAGATAATTTGAAGCAAAGGTTTCAAGTAAAAAGTAAGTCATGATGTTTGCAAATGTAGGTTATATTACATTGCATAATATTAAGAAACTGTATCATTGCTGCAAAATTTTAAAGATAAAGTTAATATTGTAAGCTACTGTACTTTTTGGTTATGATATCCCTTGAGTGGCTGCTGCCTGATGCACTTAGTAGGTTTTCTTTTTCTCTTTTAATAGTATTAGATTTTAGCTCTTCAATTACTGTAAAAATTTGTAATCAGTGTTGCTCTTTTCTCCATTCACTTATAAATTTTCTATCAGTAACTCATTTGAATAGATTGAATAGAATTTAAGGCAAAATTATTTTTATAGCATAACATATAATTTTGGAATTTTTATTCTTCTGATTTTTCTATATAATTTGTAATTATCTTCTTTTCATTGTCCTCTTTCATTCTTTATTACTAAGTCACATATATTTTTTGTCAGTCCTCCCTATGCCCCTTTTTCCTTGATGTCAATAAATATAAAAAATATGTTCTGATTTAACATTTGTTTTAACATTTGTTTTTTGTAGAATTTCTCTGCCATTTAATTCCCTGAAACAATACCTTCACATAAGCTACAATGATTTTTGTGGTGGTATTTTTACAAATGTATTACAGGATGATCATATATTCTATAACATGGTTCTTACTTTTACCCTGGGATACACAGTGGGTGCAACTTTTCCAATCAATTTGGCCCTCCAAGGATAAACTGTAAGCCATCTTCCCATTTAGCTATAATGTGCTTCTTTCTTTCAGTATTTTTCATAATAAAAATCTAAATATTGATTTGATTGAATCCTAGTATGCCTTCTCACTGGCCATTGGATAAGAATATCACATTTAAAGTAATTATAGTTAATACTGCTATGACTTTTAGCACCTTTTGACCTTTTTCTACAATGTGTTTAATGAATTTTAATGAGTTAATATGGAAAATAAAAGATAACTATGACAGAAATTGCAGAGGTGCAATCAGCAGCATTCAACAACTGATTAAATTTGAGGATGGATAGTTATGTCAAAGCTGATTTTAAAGTTTCAAGAGTGGGTGTTATCACTATCAGAAATAGTGGAATTAGGAGAAGGAGCCAATTTGGGTGAAGATAAGCATTTTGGCTTGAGACATATTGACTTGCTTATTTTATATACCTGATGAAGTCATTCGTCAAAGACAGTAGCAGCATATTCATTGAAACTATGTAATGCAGCATATTGAAGTAAAACTTTGTTGTAAAACTTTAACAAAAAATGGAGAGAGGGAGACAGAAAGAAAGAGAAGGTGATGGAGGAAGAAAAGGAAGAAAGGAACAAAGGAAGATAGGAAGGAAGGAAAGGAAGAAGGGGAAATAAAGTCATGGCTTAAATGGCTGGTTCTATTGAACTTCTTATATATTTTGTATTCATGTTTCACAGTGGATTTAGTTTATATAGAAATGTCACAGTTGACTGGGCTTCCATTTCAGTCATTAGACAAATTTGCAGCAATGGTACAGTTTCTTAATATTATGCAATGTAATATAACCCACATTTGCAAACATCATGACTTACTTTTTACTTGAAACCTTTGCTTCAAATTACCTGAACAAGTAAGGAACACAGAAAACTCCAAGGTTCAAACATGCCTGTAGATTTAGATTGATTATTCTCTTCATATAGAAATATATATATATACATATATATATATATATGTATATATATATACACATAGGTGATAGATAGATAGATAGATAGATAGATAGGAAAACTGCACTTCTGTCCATTTCAATACAATTTTGGAGGAAGTGACATTCGAAGTAATGAATTCACTCTACAAACCATTTACTCTACATATAGAGCCTGACAACATTTTGTTGTTCTAGAGATTCCTTGATATATTTATGCACTGGAATGATTCAGATACGATTATACAGACATAATAAGTGGTTGGACAGGCAACTTAGTTCATACATCAGTATATATTTCTTGGATAGTCAGTACAAATGGACAATGCTTGGAGCCCCTAATTAAACAGAAGGAAACTAGTGAGGTAGAAGGCCTTTGGGAAATTGTTTAATGTCCCTAAGCTTCATTCTAAGAAAGGAGTATATTTTTTTTCCAACAATAAGAATTTTTTTCCCCCTCAGTGATGTTGTAAAGCTCTGAGTCATATCAGACTATTATAATTCCTCAACTTCTCAAGAACTGAAGTTGATGATCTGCCAACAGGCAATTAAGAGGGGCGAGGTGGAATTGAAGAGGCTGCAGAAAATCACAAATAAGAAATAATGCGAGAGATGATTAAAGATGGCATTAAAGAAATCTAAAAATGAGAAAAATTCCAAGCTACATGTCTGCAAAGTATAAGAGAAGGAGAAACCATGTGCTCCACTGGTAACTTTTCAGTGTCAAATGAATATGAGGAAGATCCCAGCTCAATAAATAGATCTCTCTCTCTCTGTCTCTCTCTCTCTCTCTCTCTCTCTCTCTCTCTCTCTCACACACACACATACTGTGATCACACAAACACACATTAATATACACATCTATTTCATATATAAATGAATATGTGGAAGACTTCTGTGAGCCAAGACAGTGGAATAAGCAGTGAATCACTGTCTCTCTCCCATATTCACTTTTAAACAAACATAAGATAGCACCCCATAACATATCCTGGAATGGTAGAGCCGGTGGAAAGATGGGTGGAACAGTTTCTTTAGCCTGGGGAACTTGAAAGAATAGAAAGAAAGGTTGGTCTCACTTGAGTAAAAGGTGAGCACGTTCTAGGACAGGAAACATCCCAGCAAGCAAGCAGCAAGCCTCACATCAGCAAACCAGTGGGAGATCATGAGCCCCAGTGTGGTGGAACAGACAAATGTCAATGCCATGAACCTCCACGTACCTTAGCATAGCCAGTTAAACAAGCAGACTGCAGCTCAGAGAACCACTACATGCTTCAGCACAGCCCATGGCAGGGAGATGTCCTCCAGTAGCAGGACCAACATGTCCTTCAGGGCAGCCCAGAACAGGTGGGCATGTTCTGGCTACTGAACCTATAAGTGCTTCAGTGCAATTCAAAGCAAACAGGCATCCTCCAGGGGCCAGACCTCCACATGCTTCAGGGTACCTCTAGGAAAATTCAGAAAAACCCTACCTGTCCTCAGCACATGCCAGAGACCAGCATGAGGGAAGCTGCCAGATACCAATAGCCTCCAGCTCCCAGCAAGTGAGGCCCCAGCACACAAAGACAGTGACTAGGCCCCTGGCACACAGCACAAGAAGCTTGAGACAGTGCCTCTTATACTCCAGCAGGAGAGCTCAACTTTAAAAAGACAAACAGTAGGTAAGCAAATGGAAAAGGAGGTAGAAAAACTCACTGAAAAGAACTCCTTAAAAAGCAGAATTGACCAAATGGAAAAGGAAGTATAAAAGGTAACTGAAGAAAATCATTCATTAAAGATTAGAATTGGGAAAGTGCAAGTTAATGACACTATGAGACATTAGAATCAGTCAAACAAAATCAAAAGAATGAAAAAAATATAAGAAAATGTAAAATATCTCATTTGCGTAACAACTGACCTGGCAAATAGATACAGGAGACAATTTAAGAATTATTGACCTACCTGAAACCAATTATTTAAAAAGAGCCTGGATAGCATTGTTCAAGAAAGCATCAAGGAAAACTGCCCTGACCTCCTAGAACCAGAGGTTAAAATACTCAGGGAACTGATCCAACCGTTTTAGAGAAGAATTTGGAAATATGCCAGAAGGGCTATAAAAATGTGCATACCCTTTGATCCAACATTAGCACTACTAGTCTGTATCCCAAAGAGATCATTAAAAAAGGTAAAAAGCACCTACATGCACAAGAATATTTACAGAGCTCTTTTTGTAGTGGCAAAGAATTGCAAATTGACAGGATGCCCATCAATTGGGGAATGATTGAACAAGTTGTGGTATATGAATGTAATGGAATACTATTCTTCTATAAGAAATGATGAGCATGTGGATTTCAGAAGCACCTGGAAAGACTTACATGCACTGATGCTGAGTGAAGTGAGCAGAACCAGTAACAACAACATTGTGTGATGACCAACCTTGATAAAGTTATTCTAAAAGACACATGATGGAAAATGCTATCCACATCCAGTGAAAGAACTATGGACCATAAATGCAGATCAAAGCATGTTTTTCTTTGTCTTGATTTTTCCCTTTTCTTCTGATTCTTCTTTCAGAATATGATTGACGTGGAAATATGTTCAATGTGATTGTACATGTATAGCCTATATCAGATTGCATGCCAACTTGCAGAGGTGGGAGGGGAGAGAGGAAGAAATAGTTGGAACTCAAAATCTTACGAAAGTAAATGTTGAAAACTAAAAATACATAAATAAGCAAGCAATGAATATGTGCCTGTATGCATATGTAGGCATATATGTACATACGCATATGTATAAGTAGGCATGGATAGTTTATGACTGACGTTGATATCACTTGAGTGTATACCAACCTCATTCAACCATTGGAGCACTTCAGTCCTAGAGCTAGCTATTAGAAAATCACAATGTTATCGATTTCAAAGCTGGAAGAGACTTCAGTGTATATTTAGTTCAATCTCAACTTGAACAAAAATTCTCACTAAAATGTAACTGATAAGAGATCACCCAGGTTCTCTAATGAGGGAGAATCCAGCATTTTCTAAAGCAGTCCATCCAATTTTTTAAAAGTTCTAATAACTGGGAAGTTTTTTTTTCTCCCAAATATCACATTTAAATTTTCCTCTTTGTACTTCCACTTAATTTCTCTGGTTTTACCTTCCAGTGTCACATGGAACAAATATAATTCCTTTTCTGGATGATAGCTCTTCAACGCCTGAACAATCATTTCTCCAAGTTGTTCTCTACTAAACACACCTAAATCTATCAACCTATCCTTAGATGACACAGAATAAAGGCCCTTCATCATCTCGTTGCCTTCCCCTGGACACTTTATAGTTTATTTATGTTTATATTTTCTCCTTAAACAGTGGTTCTCAGAACTAAATACAATACTTCAAAAGAAGTCTTCCAAAAATAGGATACAGGAGTACTATGATCTCCTTATTCTATGAACCTCAATGCAGCCTGAGATTGTATTGCTACTACATTTCTTTGACCGTGAAGCCAATGAAAATATCCAGATCTTTCTTGAGCAAACTGATATTGATCTTTCTAACTTTGCTTCAACTATTCTGTACTTCTTTATTTTTTGGCATTTTTAGATTATATTATATTTTATATTATAGTTTTTAATCTATGTAAAAATAATTTAAATATTATTGTATTTTAAATTTTGAGTTCCAAATTCTCTCCCTCCATTCCTCTGATAATTCTTCCTTGAGAAGTGAAACAATTCGATATAGATTAAACATCTGCAGGAATGCAAAATATATTTATATATTAGCCATGTTGTAAAAGAAAAGAGACAAAAAAACAAAGTTTACAAAAGTATTCTTTGATCTATATTCAGATTCCATCATTTCATTCTCTGTACAGGAAGAGCATTTTTCATCATAAGTCCCTTGGAATTCTCTTGGATAATTATCTTGCTGAGAATAGCTGTCATTGACAATTGATCATTATATGATACTTCTGTGAATAAGTGCAAAGTTCTCCTGATTTTCCTCATGTCACCTTGCATCAGTTCATATGTCTTCCCAGGTTTTCCTGAAAGTATCCTGCTCATCATTTCTTATAGCAAAATAGCATTGCATCATAATTACATAGAACAACTTGTTCTGCTATTCCCTGATTGATGGGCATGCCCTCAATTTCTAATTCTTTGTCATCACAATAAAAAGCTCCAATAAATATTTTTGTACTTATAGGTGCTCTTTATTTTAAAAAATATTTTAGAGACACAGAATTGTTAATGGCATTGCTGGGTCAAAGGATACATATAGCTTTTGTTTTGTTTTGTTTTGGTTTTTGTTTTTTCATTTTGCACAAAGTACTAAATTGCTCCTCAGAATGGCTAGGTAGGTGCACAACTCCCCCCAAAATGCGTTGTGTCCCAACTTTTCCACATTCTCACCAACATTTATAATCTTCATTTTCTATTAAATTAACCACTCTGGTAGGTTGAAGTGGTGTCTCATAGTTGTTTTAATGTGCATTTCTCTAATGAAGAGTGATTTACAGTGTTTTCACATGAATATAGATAGCCTTGATTTTATTAAATTTAATTTTATTAAATATCTATTTTTCCCTTGAAGTATTGTACTCAGTTTTGTTGTATGTATGATTCTAGGCTGTGAGCCTGGCTCCTTTGTCCTCCATAATATCACATTCCAATCCCTCTGATCCTTTAATGTAGAAAGAGCTGGATATTGTGTTATTCTGACTGTGGATTCATATTATTTGAATTGTTTTTCTGATTTCTTGCAATATATTCTCCTGGACCTGGAAGCTCTAGAAATTAGATATAATACTCCTCGGAGTTTTCATTTTGCAATCTGTGCCAGCAGATGATCAATGGATTCTTTCAATTTCTATTTTACCATCTAGTTCTAGGATATCAGGACAGTTTTCCTTAATGATTTCTTGAAATATGTCTGGGCTGTTTTTTATTATGGCTTTCAGTTAGTCCGATAATTTTAAAATTATCTTCCTCAATCTGTTTTCCAGGTGATTTGTTTTTTGTGTTTTTTTTTTCCAATGAGATATTACACACTTTTCTTCTTTTATTTGTTTTACTCTTTTGATTTTGTTTTATTGTTGATCTCACATGGAGTCATTAACTTCCACTTTGCCAATTTAAATTTTAAAGTTCTTCATTTCATTGAGTTTTTGTACATTGTTTTATGTTTGTAGGATAAGAATTTCTGAAGCTGCTGTCAGTGCTGCTATAGACACTACCATGGTCCAATGTTGGCTTGCTGGTTGTAGCTTGTTTTTCAAAGCACTTTCCCAATCTAATTTGTCTTGGCCTGGAAAATTGTTTCATCTTTACCTTTTGTTGGTTCTTCTACTCCAGAATTCATTTTGAGGTATTATTTTTAAAAGTGATTTGGAGGATAATTTTAGAGAGATAAACGAGTCCCTATTTTAACTCTGCCATCTTAGTCTATCATTTACTTTTAAGCCAAGTGTAACACGTAACATATATTTTTGTTAAATTGAAAAACACTAGTTTCGACTCAATGTCTGGGCCTTTCAAGGTCTTTTGGAATCTTTTTTTTTTTTTAATGCTTTGATCTATTAGCTATCCCTCCCAAATATGCAAGTTTCATGAGCATAATATCTATGCCATTATCCAAGCATAGATACAAATATTAAATAAAACTGAAATAAGGAGCAGATCATAAGGGACTCCACTGGAGATTTCTTGCCAAAAGAATCTCAAATCATTAATAGCCATTCCACTAATTCTGAATACATTTGATTGTATTTCACATGATTTTTCATTTCTTCATCTTTTCCAAAAGAGTAATATCAGATGCTTTATCAAATGCTCTACCAAATTTAAGTAAACCATACATATGGCATTTATCTTAAGAGGTAACTCTGACCAAAAGGGAAAAAAAAACAGAAAAGAAATAAGGTTAGTGTGGCATGATGATGAAGCCAATCTGGCTCCTTGCAATTGCCAATTTTTATCTATATATTCAGTAACCAACTCTTTAATGACAGACTCTAGAATTTTTTAGGAATTAATTCATGTTAAGCTCGTGGGCCTACAATTTACTTTCTGTTTTCTTCTTTTTTTTCCCTTTTCTGACATTTAGTGAAGCTCTAATTTTCCAGAATCTTCCAATTTCACAAACATCCAAATAATATTTGATTAGAAAATTTGATCTTTACCCTTCCTCAAAGTCATTTTAAAAAATTAGGTTTATAATTTTTAAGTTTTTCTAATTGCCTTGTGACACCCACATATCCCTATCCATTAATTTGCTGTACAATTGAGTGGCAAAACTGAGTTGATTTTTTTTCAATGGAGAATTCAAAGAAAAAAATTCTATTTGAAAAGCAATTGTATTTTAATTCCTAATAAACCTGTCATTAAGAAAGAAAAAAAAAACTAGTTCACTCTACTTTCTTGAAATCAGGTATCTCATTATTTAAAGGTCTCCATAAGGGCAGATTTGAACTGTTGGTGCAATCTTCATTTCGTAGTGTGGAACATAAAACAAAGTTCCTTCACAATTTACTTAGCTATTGTTAATGGCATTTACATATTTAGCTTCAGTACTTTCTTCAAGAAGGAACCATGGCAATTTCTCTATGATATGAGAACATTTCATAAAAACCAGGATAAGGTAGGTTGCAGTCTCTGAGTTATTTGATTGTTTGTTTCTAACCCACACTGACAAGCAAGTAGGTTCCCTAGAGCTCTTCTACATCAGCCTCTGTGGGTCTAAGAATAACATTACCTGGCTAAGGTCTTATTTGGTTCTATATATGGCTCATAAGCCCTGATTTACTGTGTTCACTCTAATATTAATCATCACAACATAAATCAATTAGTCAATAAACATTTATTAAGTTTTTACTATGTGCCAAACACTGCACTAAGCACTGGGGATACAAAGGTAAAAAACAAACAAACAAACAAACAAACAAACAAAAGAAACTGTTGCTGTCTTCGAGTATCTCACCATCTAATAGGCAGGGGAGAAAAAGTAAATAAATATAAACAAATAAGCTATATGCAGGATAGATAGGAAATAGTTAAGAGGAAAAGTATTAGAATTAAGAGGGGTTAGGAAAACCTCCATTAGAAATTGGGATTTTAGCTTGTACTTAAAGGAAGTCAGAACAATTATTAGTTGGGGATGAGGAGGGAAAGCATTCCAGCCATGGGGGTAGCCAGAGAAAATGCCTTAATCCAAGAGATGGAGCATCTTATTTGTGGAACAGCAAGGGGGGCAGTGTTACTGCAACAAAAATTAGATGGTGGGAGTAACACGTAAGAAGACTGGAATGGTAGGAGGGGACTTTGGATGCCAAACAAGATTTTTTTTTAATTTGATATTGGAGTCAAATAATTTTTAATTTGATATTGGTGATAAGGAGCCACTAGGGTTTGTTGAGAAAGGAGTGGGGTGACATATTTGGACTTGTACTTTAAGAAAATACTTGAAGCAGGTTAGCCACTAGCAGGCTATTGCAATACACTATGTGTGAGGTAAGGGCTTGCCCCAGAGTGGTAGCAAGATCAGAGGAGAAAAGAGGGAATTTTTTTTTTCAGGTTATACATGTATACTCATGCAAAATACTTCCACAGTAGTCATGTTGTGAAAAACTAACTATATTTACCTTCATCCTATCCTACCCCCCATTTATTCTATGCTGTCTTTTGACCCTGTCCCTCCTCAGAAGTGTTTGCTTCTGATTATTCCCCCCCCCCAACCTGCCCTCCCCTCTATCATCCCTGCTCTCTTGTCCCCTTCCCCCCTTCTTTTCCTGTAGGGTAAGATAGATTTCCATACCCAATTGTGTATGTTATCCCCTCCTTAAGCCAAATCCTATGAGAATAAAATTCACTCATTCCCTCTCACCTTCCCCCATTTCCCCTCCACTCTAAAAGCCTTTTTTTGTCAGTTTCATGTGAGATAATTTACCCCATTATACCTCTCTCTTTATCTTTCTCCCAGTATAATCCTCTCTCACCCCTCAGTCTTATTTTCCAGATGTCACCCCTTCATCTTCACTACCACGGCCTTTATTGATCTATCTATCTATCTATCTATCTATCACATATAATTTCCCCCTCCCACTTACCCTAATACTGACAAAAGACACATGAGTTACAAATATCATCTTTCCTTTCAGGAATGTAAATATTTCAACCTTAAGAAGTCTCTGATTTCTCTTTGCTATTTACCTCTTCATGTTTCAGTTGAGTCTTGTATATGAAAGTCAGATTTGGTATTCATCTCTGGTTTTTTCATCAAGAATGCTTGAAAGTTCCCTATTGCACTGAATGACCTTTCTTTCCCCCTGAAGGATTATACTCAGTTTTGCTGGGTAGGTGACTCTTGGTTGTAATCCTATCTCCTTTGCCTTCCAGAATATTATATTCCATGCCCTCTGGTCCCTTAATGTAGAAGCTGCTAAATCTTGTGTTATCCTCACTGTGTTTCCACAATACTTGAATTGTTTCTTTCTGGCTGCTTGTAATATTTTTTCCTTAGACCTGAGAACTCTAGAATTTGGCTACAATATTCCTAGGAGTTTTCCTTTGGGGATCTCTTTCAGGAGGTGATCAGGATTCTTTCCATTTCTATTTTGTTGTCTGGTTCTCAAATATCAGGGCAGTTTTCCTGGATAACTTCTTGAAAGATGATGTCTAGGCTTTTTTTTTTTGATCATGGCTTTCAGATAGTCCAATAATTTTTAAATTCTCTCTCTGGGATCTGTTTTCCAGGTCAGTTGTTTTTCCAATGAGATATTTCATGTTGTCTTCTATTTTTTCATTATTTTGGATTAGTGTTACAGTGCCTTTATTTCTCAATTGTCACTAGCTTCCAAGTTCTCCATTCTAATTTTTAAGGAAGTATTTTCTTCAGTAAGCTTTTGCACTTCATTTTCCATTTGCTGATTTTTGCTTTTGAAGGCATTCTTCTCCTCATTGACTTTTTGTACCTCTTTTGCCATTTGGGTTAGGCCATTTTTTTAAGGTGTTATTTTCTTCAGTATTTTTTTGGGTCTCCTTTAGCAAGCTGTTGACTTGTTTTTCATGATTTTCTTGCATCACTCTCAGTTTTTCCTCTACTTCTCTTACTTGCTTCTTAAAATCCCTTTTGAGCTCTTCAAGGCCTGGGACTGATTCATATTTTTCTTGGAGGCTTTGGATGTAGGAGCTTTGATTTTGTTGTCTTCTTCTGGTTGTATGTTTTGATCTTCTTTGTCACTAAAGTAAGATTCTATAGTATGACTCTTTTTGTGCTTCTTGCTCATGATCCCAGCAAATTACTTGTCTTATAAACTCTTTGTTAATGTAGGGGTCTGTTTCCAGTGTGGAGAATGTAGTGTCCCATGTTTGGGGTTTGTACAGCTGTTTTCAGAGCTACTTCTAGGTACGTGTAAGTTTTCAGTTCTTCCAAGGTGATAAGGGGCGAGGTATTTACTCCTCTCATGGCCTATGCTGTGGGCTGTGAATGACCCCAAGCACTCTTTTCTCCCTTGGAACCATGAGGAGGATTTCCTATCAATTGCCACTACAAACTCTACTGTGCCAGAGCTCCTCCTTGCCGCAGGACTGCCACTCAGAACTGTGAACCAGATCCAAGCATGGGCAAAGCAAGAGAATCCTGCACCAGCAAAGATATCCCTGTAATCTCCCTCTCATCAGCCACTAGATTCTCCTTCTGTCTGTGGGCCAGAAGCTCAGGAAGTAGACACCACCCCGGGGCCGGGTTCTGGGACTGGAGCTAAGACCACTGTGCTTCTCTCTCTCTCACCACAGACTCATGCTTTTCCCACTGACCTTCTAAGCTGTCTTTTGCATTCATGGGTTGAGAGGTATAGAAAGTGCCACAGCTGCCTGTGATTCAGTCCTCTGTGACCTGCTCCAGGTTCACTGAGGCTTGCCTTGCCTGTGCACCTACACCAAACTGTGCTCCTCTCCCAGTGCTGTGAGATACACCTTTCTGATCAACCTTCCTGGTTGTCTTGGGCTGGAAATTTGTTTCACTCTTCCTTTTTGTAGGTTCTGCTGCTTTAGAATTTGTTTACAGCCATTTTTATAGGTATTTTGAGGGGTTTGGGGGAAGCTCAAGCAAGTCACTGCTTTTACTCTGCCCTCTTAAAGGGGGAATATTTGAAATCTGTGGTAAGGATAAAATTATCAAGCTTTGGTAACAGACCAGATATTGCGGATGGTGATAAGTGATTGTGCAGAGCTGAAGATGACACCTAAGTTGCAAGCTAATCTTATTTAGCCAATTATCTTAAAAAGATATTTACTGGAAAGCATATGATTCCAAATGAATATACACGTAATTTATAGGTTTCTCCCTAATCTGTACTAGTAGAAAGAGTGGAACAATTATAACTAGGATGTGGCAATCAGGATTTTGTCCCTGATTATTTATATGGGAAGACCAAGGGCTCCCTTCCCAAAGTGAATTTCTGGTCCTTGTCCTCACACCTCACAGTCCTCAACCAGCTCCATTTGCCCCTCTATTAGGATATTTCTTCTACCTTTTCAGCACTCCTTACCTATGAACTCCCCTCTTAGCAGTAAGGGAAGGGGGTGATTTGGCTATGGGGATCTGCTCTATGTATAAATTGACTAGGATTACTTTCTTCAGAATTAATGCCTAATGTCCACCTTCACTTAACTGAATTTTCCTTGTTTCTAGAATTTCTAATTATGATTCTGGGGGGACTTCAGAGAATTCTACTATTAAATAAGTTAACTATTTCCATTGTTCAATCTGGAAGCTGGGAATAATAGTGGCAAATGATAGAGATGTGACAATCAGCTAATAATAAGCAAAAGCTCAAATTCATCATCTAAGACCACAAATCTTTTTAATAGCCATGGCTTAAATTTTTCCAAGTTTTTCATTTGGTAACTTTTATAGTTGCTATTGCTCCCTGGCAGTATTATAATCTCCTTTTCCTGGTGACCACTGTAGCATAACAATGTCTTTTCTATTTAGCTAATGAATTTACCCTAATGAATTGTTTTTAGGAAATTTTTAGATTCCATGAAACCACAAGCAATAGATTCTCTCAGCAACTCCTTAGTAGGAATAAGTATTTTTAGTCACCCAAACTGTTAATCTCAGTGCTCACATAGTGTGTCACATCAGGAAATCCCCTCTCTGGCACCAAAGGATTAAGTGCACAATTACCAATGGCACTGAACTTGATAGGCTTTTAGAGGAAAGATATAAAACCATGCTTGGAGATAGTATTTTATTTCCTCCAGCACTGTCCTGAATTTCCCTCATTGCTAAAGAAATGTTAATCCAATATTTCTTGCTTTGTACAATTACAGATCATTGTTATATTGCATATGAATAAAGAAATTTATCTTATTTTTTAGTAGTTTAAACTAATTTCTTGATAAGAAAAGCTAGCATTTTCAATAACAGAGTCAGGCTATAATAGGGTGGGGTGTAGGCCTTGCTTTTCTTTCTTTTTTTTTTCTTTGGTTTTCCTTTTTCATTCACTAAAAAAAAACTTTAAAACTATAGATCTGAAATTCTACTCACAAAGGTTACACTGAGAGGAACAGAAAATTGTGAAATTCCCTAGCAGCACCTTGCAAAGGGAACAGACAGTGATGTAAAAATGTAAAGCATTTTAGGAACCCACCTCCAAAAGTTTATTTTTTGTTCACTAGGAATTAGGTTAAATAATATTTTGTATTTGATGACACTTCCTTCTTTGCAATTTTAAATGCTTATCCTATCCTTTAATATGGTATGGTAATACTAGGTGTGTGTGTATGTACATATATATATATGTGTGTGTGTGTGTGTGTGTGTGTATTTATGTACATATATATGTATATATGTATATATATATGTATGCGTATATATGTATGTATGTATATATATACACAATATTATATGTATACATATATATATATATAAAATTATAGTACAATAAACTAGTATGTAATTACTAGAAAGGGGCAGCTAGGTTGCACAGTGGATAGAGTTCAGGCCTGGTGCCAGAAATACTCATCTTCTTGAGCTCAAATCTGGCCTCAAAAAAGAAGATTCTGGGAAGTTGGTGGAAAAAAAGCAGAAAATTACCTGGCTCTTCTAAAGTGTCCTACAAAGAACATAAAATAATGCCTGAAAGTCAACTTTGAATGGCAGATATAACTAAAAGTCAGGGTAAAGCAATTGTCCTCCCGAAACAACTTGGGAGGGCCTTAGGAAAGATCAGACGTCCCAGGGTTGTGATTTGACCTGATTGAAGTGCAAAATCAACCAAAAAAAAAGCCCTTGGGGCAGCTGGAGAACAGCCTCAGCTTCAGGAACTCTTGCCTTTTGGATGGTGTAGGAGTTGGACAGATAATCAGGAAAGATTGCAGTCTTCTGCTGACTCTAGAGGTCTAGGTGCAATGGTTAGATATGGTCCCAGGCTCTGGCAGAAAGCAAAAAGGAGTGAACATACCCTAACGAGTGCAGTAGCAGGAGGTAGGGACCTTGCTGGTGCTGGGCACTAGCAGGAGAATAAAGTCTCTGGTTTTGGTTCCAGGGCAAAGGGCTGTAGCTTGCATCTGTTAGAGGGGCTACAGCAAGAGCATTTTTAGTGAGTGTTACTGAGAGCACTTATCATGACTCATAAGCAGAGAGGAGTACCTGAAATCACACCCCCGGATAGAGTTCAGAAAACAACATAAAAGTCATGAAGCTTGGGATATTATCCCCCACACATTGGGAATAGAGCCTGACTTTAACACAAAATTAAGAGACTAGAAATAAGCTGCTAAAAGTGAATAAGCAAAAGAGAATGAACCCAATCATAGATAGCTACTATGATGAGAGAGGAGACCTATGTTAACATTCAGAAGACAGTGAAGTTCGAATACCTATTTTTATTTCAAAGCAAAAAGCAAAATGGTCACAAGCTGCAAAAGAGTATTTGGAAGAGCTTAAAAAGGGCTTTAAAATCAAATAAGAGAAGATGAAGAAAAGAAAAATACAACCAATTGGGAAAAGAGATCCAAAAGCTTTTGGAAGAAAATAAATTATTAAAAAATGCAAATAAAAAATAATTGGAAATAGGAGACAGAGCAAGATGGCAGAGAAAAGGAAGGGACTCACCCAAACTCTCCCAAGACCCTGCAAATATCTTTAAATAATGACTCTAAACAAATTTTCTGTAGCAGAACCCACAAAAAGATGCAGTGAAACAATTTTATAGTTCAAGACAACTTGAAAGTTCAGTAGGAAAGTCTATTATACCAGGGTAAGAGAGATGTATGGTCCAACACAGGCCTCATCAATGCAGACTAGGCCCCAACAAACCAGGAATAGGCCTTGGGAGTTGAATAAACATCAGTTACTTCTGGATTTCCCAGCCCACAAATGGTAAGCAGGTTGAATAACTGCTCAACAAATTACAGAGATCATTTTGCTCAAACTTGGATCAGAGTCGCAGTCCTGGGTGGCAGTTCAAGGGTGAGGAGGAGCCCTAGCACACCAGAGCCTGTGGTCACAATGGAGCAGGGACTTTTGTCACATTCCAGGTCAGAAAAGAGTGCTTATGATCACTCACAGACAGGCCAGGAGAGTAGGAAATCCCACTCCCTTCGATCATACCACTTTGGAATAACTGAAAATTTAAAGATTCTTAGGACTATATCTGAAAACAGCTACATAAAAACCCCTGAAGGTTGAGACAGTGCATCTTCCAACCCGGAAGCAGAGCCCTTCTTTAACAAAGAGTTAAAAGTCAAGAAATAGACTGGAAAAATGAACAAACAACAGAAAAAATTTTGACCATTTGAAGTTTTGATGGTGAAAAGGAAAACAAAAACACAAACTCAGAAGACAATGAAGTCAAAGCTCCAACATTTAAATCCTCCAGGAAAAATATAAATTGGTCTTAGGCCACAGCAGATCTCAAAGAGGATTTTAGAAATTAGGTAAGAGTTGTAGAGGAATAATTGGGAAGAGAACGAGAGTGAAGCAAGAAAATCATGAAGAATCAATACCTTAGTAAAGGAGGCACAAACAGTCTTGAATAAAAGAACAACTTAAAAAAGAGAATAGGGTAAACGGTGAAAGAGGTGCAAAAATCTAAGAAAGAGAAGAATGCCTTCAATATCAGAATTGGCCAAATGGAAAAAAAAAAGTTATACAAAAATTCACTGAAGAGAAGGTGCTAAATATCCTGCCCCCCCACTTATACTATTCCATTCTATTCTCTCTTTTGACCCTGTCTGTCCTTAGAAGTGTTTGCTTCTGATTACCCCTTCCTCCAATCTGCCTTCTCCTCTATCGTCCCACTACTCTCTTATCTCCTTCCCCACCTATTTTCCTGTAGGGTAACATAGATTTCCATGCCCAATTGAGATGTATGTTATTCCATCCTTAAACCAAATCCAATGAGAATAAGATTCACTCATTCCCTCTCACCTTCCCCTTTACTGTAAAAGCCTTTTCTTGTCTGTTTTATGTGAGATAATTTACCCCATTCTATCTCTCCCTTTTTCCTTCTCTCAATATAATCCTCTCTCACCACTTAATTTTATTTTCCAGATATCACCCCTTCACCTTCAACTTGGCGGTACCCTCTGTCTATCTATCTATCTATCTATCTATCTATCTATCTATCTATCTATCTATCTATCTATTTATCTATCTATCTATCATCTATCTACAAATGTATGTATGTATATATGTATGTATACATATATACATACACACACATACAGACATACATACACATATTTTTACCCCCAACTACCCTAATACTGACAAAGTTCTCATGAGTTATAAATATTATCTTTCCATGCAAGAATATAAACAGTTCAACCTTATAAGTCCCTTATGATTTCTCTTTCCTATTTACTTCATATTTCTTTTGAGTCTTGTATTTGAAAGTCAAATTTTCTATTCAGCTATAGTCTTTTCATCAAGAGTGCTTGAAAGTCCCCTATTTCTTTGAATGACCGCTTTTTTACCCCGAAGGATTATACTTAGTTTTGCTGGGTAGGTGATTCTTAGTTGTAATCCTATGTCCTTTGCCCTCCAGAATATTATATGCCAAACTCTCTGGTCCCTTAATGTGGAAGCTGTGAAATCTTGTGTTATTCTGATTGTGTTTCCACAGTACTTGATTTTTTTTTTTCTGGCTGCTTGCAATATTTTCTACTTGACCTGGGAATTCTGGAATTTGGCTATAATATTCCTAGCAGTTTTCCTTTCGAGATTTCTTTCAGGAATTGATCAATGAGGTCTTTCAATTTCTATTTTGCCCTCTGTTTCTAAAATATCAGAGAAGTTTTCCTTGATAATTTATTTAAAGATGATGTCTAGGTTCTTTTTTTGATCATGGCTTTCAGATAGTCCAGTAAGTTTTTAAATTATCTTTCCTGGATCTATTTTCCAGGTCAGTTGTTTTTTTCAATGAGATCTTTCAAATTGTTTTCTATTTTTTCATTCTTTTTGTTTTGTTTTACAGTGTCTTGATTTCTCAAGAAGTCACTAGCTTCATATTACTCCATTCTAATTTTTTTAAGGGAGTATTTTCTTCAGTAAGCTTATAGACTTCCTTTTCCATTTGGCTAATTTTGCTTTTTAGGGCATTCTCTTCACTGACTTTTTGGACCTCTTTTGACATTTGAGTTAGGCTATTAAATTTTTTTTTTATTAATTTATTTTGATTTATCAACAATCACTTCCATAAGCTTTTGAATTTTAATTTTTTCTCAACCTTCCTCCCCAAGACAGTGCACAATCTGATAGTGGCTATACATATACATTCCTATTAAACATATTTTCACATTACTGATGTTGTAAATAAGAATTAGAACTAATAGGAAGAACCATTAGAAAAAGGAAACAAAACATAACAGAAGAAAAAAAATAGCAAATGATATACTTGGATCTACATTCAAACTCCGTAGTTCTTTCTTTGGATGTGGATCACATTTTACATCATGAGGCTTTTGGAGATGTCTTATATCCTTATATTGCTGAGAAGGGTTAAGTCTATCAATATTAGTCACCACACAACATGGCTGTTACTGTGTACAATGTTCTCCTGGTTCTGCTTATGTCACTCAACAACAAACCATACAAGTCTTTCCAGGTTTTTTCTGAAGTCTGCTTATTCAGCATTTTTTATAGCACAATAGTATTCCATTACATTCATATATCACATTCACAGCTATGATCACTATCTGAGTCTTTCTCTCTATCCTTTTCCCCCGTTTATGTTTTTCTTTCTCCTTTCTCCTTTTCCCTCCTCACTAATGTACTGCTTTTGATCACCACCTCCCTCAATCCCACCTCCCTTCTATTAGCCCTTTTTCCTTTTCTTCCTCTTTATCCTTACTGCTTCTTTCCTCCCTTCTATCCCCCCTCCTTTTCTTTCCCCTTTTCCCTCCTACTGCCTATAGGTAATGTTAGATTTCTACACCTAACTGCTTAAGTTATTCCCTTCTGGAGCCAAATCTGATGAGAGTAAGGTTCAAACAATGCTCAGCTCCATCCCTTCTTTTCCTCTGCTGTAATAGGTTTTTGTCTGCCTCCTCCTTTTCTTTTCTCTCAGTACATTTTCTTAGAGCATATTAATCCACTTATGTGAATCTACTTAACCCACTTGATTAGATTTTTTTCATCATTACATCAAAATCAATTTATACTCACCCCCTTTATGTATACCCGTTTAACATGGTGTAATAACAATACAGTTCTCAAGAGTTACAAGTGTCATTTTCCCTTGTATGGATGTAAACAGGTTGTCCTTACTAATAACATATTGTTTCTTTCCATCTCATTTACCTTTTTATGTCTCTCTTGAGTCCTGTATTTGAAGATCAAATTTTCTGTTAAGCTCTGGTCTTTTTATCAGTAAAGTATGGAAGTCCCCTATTTCATTGAATTTCCACCTCCTCCCCTGAAACATCATGCTCATTTTCTCTGGGTACTTGATCCTTGGTTGCAATCCAAACTTCTTTGCCTTATGGAATATCACATTCCACATCCTATGGTCTTTTAATGTAGAAACTGCAAGGTACTGTGTAATCCTGACTGTGGTTCCATGATATTTAAATTGTTTCTTTCTGGCTGCTTGCAGTATTTTCTCTTTGACCTGGTAATTTTGGAATTTGACTACTATATTCCTTGGTGTTTTCACTTTGGGGTCTCTTCCAGCCATGGATTCTTTCAATGACTATTTTACCCTCTGGTTCTAGGACCTCAGGGCAATTTTCCTTTATGATTTCCTTAAAGGTACTGTCCAGGCTCTTTATTTCATCATGATTTTCAGGTAGACCAATAATTTTTAAATTGTCTCTCCTGTGTATATTTTCCGGGTCAATTGTTTAACCAATGAGATATTTTAAGTTTTCACCATTTTTTTCATTCTTTTGTTTCTGTTTGACTGATTATATTGTTCTCTGTTAGAGTCATTAGCTTCCATTTGCCCAATTGTAATTTTTAACAAATTGTTTTCTTCTACTAGATTTTGTACCTCCTCCTCATTTGGCCAATTGTATTTTTAGGGACTCATTTTCTTCAGTGTACTTTTTTTTTTCCAGTTTGTAAATTGTATTTTTTAAGGACTTGTTTTCTATAGTTAATTTTTGCCCTTCTTTTTCCAAGCTATTGGCTCTCTCTTGCATACCTCTCATTTCTTTTCCCATTTTTTCTTCTACCTCTCTCATCTGACTTTCAAAATCTTTCTTGAGCTCCTCTAAGAAGGCTTTTTGGGCTTCAGACCAGTTCATGTTCCTTTTTTAGATTCCAGAGGTGGGTTTGTTGACAATGCCATCCTCTTTAGAATTTCTGCTTTGATCTTCCCATAATAAGAATCTATCATATGTTTCTTTTTGTTCATGCTGTTCGCTTATTTCCTGGCCTTTAAAGACAATGAGCTCTCCTTCTGGGGAGCAGAGAACAGTGATCCAACCTTCTTCTGTTGGGAGTCTAGGGTCTGGTTGCTGGCTTTTTGTGCAAGGGCCTCCAATGTGGGCAGTTGGAGGCTGTAGGATTCTGGCACCTTACCTGGTGTTGGGCTAAAATCAACAACACTGGAACTCTAGAGGAAAACATGGAGCTCCTAGAGATTACCTGCTCACTTGGGCTTTTCCTTTTTTTTGTTTTCTTCAGCTCTTTTCAGATGGATGTTGTAGGGTTTATTCACCTGGGGCCCCTTGGAGCACTGCTTCCCTTAGTTTTTCTGAGGCACTGGGAGAGCCAGTTGATGTAGAACACCCAGGAACTGGTGGTTTTCCAAGCTAGTTTCTACTGGTTCCCCCATTCTCAGTGAAGAACTTAGGGGTCCAGGTGTTGGTATTTGCCTGTTCTGCCACCTAGGCTTCAGGATTTCTTCCTGGTGTGGTGAGGTGGGACTTTCCAACAGCTTGCTGGGACACCTCCCATTCCATACTGCTCTCCTTCCCACAGAGTAAGAGAGGCCTTTCCTGTTAATCCCTCAAGCTACCTGGGTTACAGGACTGCTGCACCCCATCTTTCTTCTGGTTCAGTTGTTCCAGGGTTTTTCATGCCCTGATATTTTAGAACAAAAGGGCAAAATATAAATGGAAAGAATCCACCAATCACCTCCTGAAACACATCCCAAAGGAAAACTCTAGGAATACTGTAGCTAAATTCCAGAGTTCCCAGGTTAAGGAGAAACTATTTCAAGCTCCCAGAAAGAAATGATTCAAGTATTGTGGAAACACAATGAGGATAACACAAGATTTAGCAGCTTCTATATTAAGGGACCAGAGGACATGGAATATAATGATCCAGAGGGCAAAGGAGATAGGATTACAACCAAGAATCACCTATCCAGTAAAACTGAGTATAATCCTTCAGGGGAAAAATGTACATTCAGTGAAACAAAGGAATTTCAAGCATTCTTGATGAAAAGACCAGAGCTGCATGGAAAATTTGACTGTCAAATACAAGACTCAATAGAAGCCTGAAGAGGCACACAGGAAAGAGAAATTGTAAGGGACTTACTAAGGTTGAATTGTTTATATTCCTACATGGAAAGATGATATTTGTAACTCATGAGACGCTTGTCAGTATTAGGGTAGTTGGAGAGGAAAATATTATATGTATGTATGTATAGATAGATAGGTAGGTAGGTAGATAGACAGACAGACAGACAGAGGGCACAGAGTGAGTTGAAGATGAAGGGGTGATATCTGGAGAATAAAATTAAGGGGTAAGAGAGGATTATACTGGAAGGAGGAGAAAGGGAGAAGTAGAACAGGGTAAATCATCTTACAGAAAAACAGAAAAGAAAAGGCTTTTACAATGGATGGGAAACAGCAAGGTGAGAGGGAATGGGTGAATCTTTGGCATAAGGAGGGAATAACATACAGACTCAATTGGGTATGGAAATCTATCTTACCCCATAGGAAAATAGGGGAGAAGAGGATAAGAGAGCAGGGAAATGATTGAGGGTAGTGCAGATTACATGAGGGGGTAATCAGAAGCAAATACTTCTAAGGAGGGACAGGTTCAAAAGAGAGAATAGAATAAATGGGGGACAGGATAGAATTAAGGGAAATACAGTTAGTTTTTCACAACATGACTACTATGGAAGTCTTTTGCATAGCTAAACATGTATAACCTGTATCTACTTGCTTGCCTTCTCAGTGAGGGTAGATGGAGTTCAAGGAACGGAGAAAATTTGAAACCCAAAGTTTTAAAAACAAATGTTAAAAATTGTTTTCACATGCAACTGGGAAATAAGATATACAGGAAATGGGGTATAAAAATCTATCCTGTCTTATAGGAAAATAGAAAGAGAAGGGGAAGGGAGATAGAAGGGAGGCCACCTCGATTAGGGAAGGGATATTCAGAATAATGCCATCTAGGGAGGGGGAAGAAACATGGTGGGGAGAAAATGTGGAACTAAAAATCTTGTGAAAGTGAATGTTGAAAACTAAACATAAAGAAATTAATAAAATTGGAAAAAAAGAAATAAGGAAAAAAATTATCTTGCTTCAGCCAATTATTAACTATGTGACCCTGGGCAAATCACTTAACCCTGTTTCCCTCAGTTTATTTATATATCAAATGAGCTGGAAAAGAAAATGTTAAATCATTCCAGTATCTCTGCCAAGAAAACCCCAAATGGAATCATGAAGATTGACATGAGGGAAACAACTGAATAACAATGATTAGTACATGTAACTGAAATTAACTAGTAATTATTAACAGACATACTAGTATATGAAGTGGTTCCTGTTGAACTAGAATGACTTTTAAAAACATTTTGGAAGAGTGTAAAAAGAAATGAAGAGACAGATTCTTTTATTTGATTTAATGGCCATGGAAAATTGATAAGGAACTTTTTTTATTATAATTTGAGCCAGTTACACCACTTCTCTGACTCTGAGTAAAGCACTGAAACTTGAAGCAACTCTAAAACTATAAGTTGATAAGAAGGTATCTACCTACATTGGTAGAGTACACTCTATGGCAGTGTTCCACAGTATTCTGTCTTGAGCCTTCTTCTCTTCTCCCACTGTACTTTAGTTGGTGATCTCATCTGTTGCTGTGGATTCAATTATCTTGGCTATTTGAATGATTATCCAGTCTTGCATATTCATCTACATATTACAAATCTCAAATTTGCAATCTGCAATCCAGTGGCATTGACCTCTTTGCTGTTCTTTGCACAAGATGTCATGTCTTCCACATCAGACATTTTCACTGAATATCCTTCATGCCTGGAATACTCACCCACTTCATCTCTACCTCATGGGCTCCATAGTTTCTTTCAGGTCCCATATGACACCTTCTATAAGAAGCCTTTCCATGACTCTTTAAGTCTAATGCCTGCATTCTGTTGATTATCTCCAGTTTACATGCTGTCCATATTCATAATTGAAGAAAATAATAAATGTACATCATATATTATATTATATTATATATATTATATATTGTAAAGATATGCTTTTTCTACATTCAATTTCATGGACACCTTGAAATTTATCTATAGACCTATTGGAAGACAAAAAAAAATGTGGATCCAAGGTTGAGGATCACAGCACTAGAATGTGCAATCAAAGTAGACTTCAGAGAAGTTTCTTCTATGGTGCCAAAATTATTTAACATTTCCATTTCTCTGAATAATTTTGATTATATTAGATTAAAAAGTTTTTCCATGAAAAAGCCAATGCATCAAATATTAGAAGGGAAGCAGAAAACTGGGAAAGAATTTTACAACCACTGTCTCTGATAAAGACTTCATAGAGAACTGAGTCAAATTTGTAAGAATGCAAGTCATTCCCCAATTGATAAATAGTCAAAGAATATGGACAGTTCTCAGATGAAGAAATTAAAACCATCAATAGTCATATGAATAAATGCTGTAAATCACTACTGATTAGAGAAATGTGAATCAAAATAACTCTGAGGCACCACATCCCACTTGTCAGATTGGATAACATGACAAAACAGGAAAATGATATATGTTGGAGAAGACGTGGGAAAATTGGAACATTAATGCATTGTTGATGGAGTTGTGAACTGATTCAACCATTTTGGAAAGCAATTTGGAATTATGCCCAAAGGTCTATAAAAATTTGCATATCCTTTGACCCAGTGATAACACTTCTAAGGCTGAATTCTAAAGAGATCATAAAAATGAGAAAAAGACTCACATGTACAAAAATATTTATAGCAGTTCTTTTTGTGGTGGCCAAGAATTGGAAATTCAGGGGATGCCCATCAATTGGGAAATGGCTAAACAAGTTATAGCATATGAATATAATGAATGCTATTGTGTTATTAGAAATGATGGGCAGATGAATGTTTGAAAAACCTGGAAAGACTTATATGAACTGATCTGAATGAAATGAGCAGAACCAGGAGAACATTGTACACAATAACAGCCACGTTGTGCAATGACCAACTTTGATAGATTTAGCTTTTCTCAGCAATGCAATTATGTAAGAAAACTCTGAGGCCCATGATGTGAAATACTGTCCACATCCAGAAAAAGAACTATGGAGTCTGATTGCAGACAAAGCATACTATTTGTGCTTTCTCTCTCTCTCTCTCTCTCTCTCTCTCTCTCTCTCTCTCTCTCTCTCTCTCTCTCTCTCTCTCTCTCTCTCTCTCTCTCTGCTTCTCTCTCTCTTGTTTTTTCTTTTAGTTTGTTTGTCTCTTCTTCTTATGTTTCTTTACAACATGGCTAATGTCAAAATGTGTTCAATAAGAATGCATATGTAGAGCCTATATCAGATTGCATGCCATCTTGGGAAGGGGAGGAGGTAGGTGGGAAAAAAATAAAAACATCAAAAACATATACAAGTGAGCGTTGAAAACTAAAAATAAATTCATGGGAAAATTAAAAATAAAGCAACTTAAATACCATGGAACCACAGTCAGGATTACGCAGGAACTTACAGCTTCTACATTAAAAGATCAGAGGGTGTGGAATATGATATTCCATAAGGGAAAGGAGCTTGGAATACAGCTGAGGATCCACTACCCAATGAAATTGAGCACAATCACAGGGGAGGACATTCAAAGATATAGGGGGCTTTCAAAACTTTCTAATGAAAATACCAGAGCTCAACAGAAAATGTGATTTTCAAATACAAGACTCGAGACAAGCATTAAAAAATAAATATGAAAGAAAATGAAACAATCTGCTATTAATAAAGGCAAACCATTTATGTCCCTGCTAGAGAAGTTGACACTTGTAACTCTCCAGAACTGCATCATTATGAAGTCATTTAAAATTGTATACATTGAGTGTGTGTGTGTATAAATTGACTTTGATGTGATGATAAAAAAATCTATTTAAGTGGGGAAAAGTGATTGTTCTGGGAGAAGAGGACAGGCAGAGGCAGACAAGGGCAAATTACATCACATGAAAAGACACAATAACCTCCTACGATAGAAAGAAAGAAATGAGGTGAATGAGCATTGTTTGAACCTTACTGTCATGGAATTTGGCTCATAGAGGGAACAAAATAATCAGTTAGGTATAGAAATCTAACTTACCCGACAAGAAGTAGGAGGGGAAAAGGGGAAGAAAAGGGAGGAAGTGGGTAGAAGGGAGGGAAGAAGTTGTAAGGGTAAAGGGGAAGAAAAAGGAGGGGGCTAATAGAGAACAGGGCAGAGTGAGGGAGACAGTGGTTGAAAGAAAAACTCTACGGAGAAGGGAAAGGGAAAAAGGAGAGGGAAAAACATAAATGGGGGAGGGGGAAGATAGAATGAAGAGAAAGACACAGCTAGTAATCGCATGTTTATGAGCTCTTTGGGACGCAGCCCTAGAAGTGCTATTGTTGGGTCAAAGGTTTGCACATTTTTATAGCCCTTTGGGCAGAGTTCCAAATTGCTCTCAAAAATGGTTGAAGCAGTTCACAACTCCACCAACAATGCATTAGTGTTCCAATTTTCTCATATCTTCTCCAAAATTTATGATTTTCCTTTTTTGTCATGTTACCCAATCTGGTAGGTATGAACGTGATACTTCAGAGTCATTTTGAATTACATTTCTCTAATCAATAATGATTTGGAACATTTTATCATATGACTGTAGATAGCTTTAGTTTCATCCTCTGAAAACTGCCTGTTCATACGCTTTGACCATTTATCAATTGGCAAATGATTTGTATTCTTATAGATTTTACTCAGTTCTCCACATATTTTAGAAATGAGGCTTTTATAAAAGACACTGGTTGTAAAAAATTCTTTCCTTCTTTTCTGCTTCCCTCCTAATCTTGGATTCATTGTCTTTACTTGTGCAAAAACTTTCAATTTAATGTAATAAAAATTGTCCATTTTGCATTTTATAATGTTCTCTATTTCTTATTTGGTCATAAATTTTTCCCTTATCCATAGGTCTGAAAGGTAGACTAGTCCTTGCTCTTCTACTTTGATTATAGTATCAGTCTTTTATTTTTACTTTCTTTTTTTAAATTAATTTATTTTGGCTTATCAACAATCACTTCCATAAGCTTTTGAGTTTTAAATTTTAAATTAAATTCTCCCCCTCCCTTCCCACCTCCGTCCCCAAGACAGCATGCAATCTGATATAGGCTATACATATACACTCCTATTAAAATATTTTTACGTTAGTGATGCGGTAATTAAAAATTAGAGCCAATAGGAGGAACCATCAAAAAGAGGAAACAAAACAAAACAGAAGAAAAAAAATAGCAAATCGTATGCTTCGATCTGCATTTAAACTCCATAGTTCCTTCTTTGGATGTGGATAGCATCTTCTATCATGAGGCCTTTGGAGATATCTTAGATCCTTGTATTGCTGTGAAGGGTTAAGTCTATCAATATTAGCCATCACACAAAGTGGTTATTGTGTACAAGTTCTCTTGGCTCTGTTCACTTCACTCAGCATCATACCATACAAGTCTTCAAAGGTTTTTCTGACGTCTGCCTGTTCATCATTTCTTATAGCACAATAGTATTCTACTACATTCGTATATCACTGTCACAGTTATGATTACTATCTGAGTCTTTCTCTCCATCCTTTTCTCCCCCTGTTCATGCTTTTCTTTCTCCTTTGTCCTTTTCCTTCCTGACTAGTGTTTTGCTTTTGACTGTCACCTTCCTCAGTCCAGCTTCCCTTCTATCAACCCCTCCCTTTTCTTCCCCTTTACACTTACTACTATTTTCCCTCCCTTTTATCCCTCCTCTCTTTTCTTTCCCCTTTTCCCTCCTACTGCCTATATGACAAGTTAGATTTCCATGCCTAAATAATTATGTTATTCCCTTCTTGAGCCAAATCTGATGAGAGTAAGGTTCAAACAATGCTCATCTTCCTCCCTTCTTTTATTATCAGTCTTCATATAGAAACCATGTACCCATGTTGACTTTATCTTGGCATGGGGTGTAAAATGCTGGTTTATGGCCAATTTCTGCCATACTATTTTCCAGTTTTCCCAGCAGTTTTTGCTAAAAGGTTATTTCATATCCTGGAAGTGGGAGTCTTTTGATTTATCAAAAAGTAGATTAGTATAGTCATTGACTGTTGTTTCTTGCATATCTAATCTGATCCACTGATCCACCACTCTATTTCTTAGCCAATAACAAGTAGTTTTGATGATTGCTGCTTTATGATACAGTTTAAAATCTGGGACAGCTGGGGTACCTTCCCTTGCATTTCTTTCTTTTTTTTTTAAGTTCCCTTGATATTCTGGACTTTTTATTCTTCCAGATGAATTTTGTTGTTTTTTCTAGCTCTATAAAATAATTTTTGGTACTTCGATTGGTATGCCACTTAATAAGAAAATTAATTTAGGTAGAATTGTCATTTTCATTATATCAGCTTGGCTTACTCATGAGCAACTGATATTTTTTCCAATTATTTACATCTGACATTATTTTTGTGAAAAGTGCTTTGTAATTGTGTTCATATAGTTCCTGGATGTGTTTTGGCAGGTAGACTTCCAAATATTATATAGTGTTGACAGTCATTTTTTTTAAGATTCATTAATTTATTTTTAGTTGTAAATATTCATATCCATAAGATTCTGAGTTCCAAATTTTCTTTCCATCTAGTCCATCCCCCATCTCCAAGACAGAGGGCTTTCTGAATACCCTATCCCCTAATCTGACCTCCTTTCTATCTCCTCCCCTTCTCTTATCCCTTTCCTCTTCTATTATCCGGTAGGGCCGGATAGATCTCTATACCCCATTGCCTGTATATCTTATTTCTCAGTTGCATGTGAAAACAATTTTTTAACATTTGCTTTTAACACTTTGGGTTTCAAGTTTTCTCTCTTCCTCCCCTTCCACCCTCATTGAGAAGGCAAGCAACTTAATACAGGTTATACTTGTGTAGTCATGCAAAACCCTTCCATAGTAGTCATGCTGTGGAAAACTAACTATATTTCCCTTCATCCAACCCCCATTTATTCTATTCTCTCTTTTTATCCTGTCCCTCCTCAGAAGTGTTTGATTCTGATTACCTCCTCCCCAAATTTTCCCTCCTTTCTATCATCTCCCTGCTCTCTTATCCCCTTCCCCCCTATTTTCCTGTACAGTAAGATAGCTTTCCATATCTAATTATGTGTCTGTAATTCCCTCCTTAAGCCAAATCCAATGACAATAAGATACACTCATTCCCTCTCACCTTCCCCTACTTCCCCTCCACTGTAAAAGCCTTTTCTTGCCTGTTTTATGTGACATAATTTACCCCATTACACCTCTTCTTTCTCCTTCTCCCAGCATAATCCTCTCTCACCACTTAATTTTATTCTCTAGATATCACCCCTTCATCTTCAGCTCACACTATGGCTACATGTAGCTATCAGTCTATCTGTCTATCTACCTATCTATCAATCTATCTATCTATCTATCTATCTATCTATCTATCTATCTATCTATCTCCCTATCTATCTATCTATCATTTTTAGCTGTAGCAATTAGAGAAGAAAACGAAATAGAAAGAATTAGAATAGGTAAAGAAGAAGAAAGAAAGCTATCACTCTTCACAGATGAAATAATGGTATATTTAGAGAATCCTAGAGAATCAAGTAAAAACTTAGTTGAAATAATAAACAATATTTCTAGCACAATATTGAATAACAGTGATGATAATGGGCATATTTGCTTCACCCCCAATCTTATTGGAAATGCTTCTAGCTTATCCACATTGCATATAATGCTTATTGATACATTTTGATAGATGCTATCTATCATTTTAAGGAAGACACCATTTATTCCTATGCTGTCTAGTGTTTTTAATAGAAATGGATGTTGTATTTTTGTCAAATGCTTTTTTTTGCATCTATTGAGATACTCATATGATTTCTGTTAGTTTTGTTGTTGATATGGTCAATCGCATTGATAGTTTTCCTAATATTGAACCAGCCCTGCATTCCTGATACAAATCCTACCTGATCATAGTATATTATCCTTGAGATAAGTTGTTGTGATTTCTTTGCTAATATTTTATTTAAATTTTTTGCTTCTGTATTCATCAGGGAAATTGGTCTATAACTGTCTTTCTCTGTTTTGGCTTTTCCTGGCTTAGATATCAGCACTATATTTGTATCAGATAAAGATTTTGGTAGGGCTCCTTCTTCATATATTATCCCGAACAACTTACATAGTGTTTGAATTAGTCTTTCTTTAAATGTTTGATAAAATCACTTGTAAATCCATCTGGCCCTGGAGATTTTTTTTTTTTAGGGAGTTCATTGATGGCTTGTTCAATTTCTTTTCTCTGAAATGGGTTTTTTAAGTATTTTATTTCCTCTTCTGTTAATCTAGGCAATTTATATTTTTGTAAATATTCGTCTATTTCACTAAGATTGTTAAATTTATTGACATACAATGAGGTATTTACCAATGAGGTATTTTATGTTCTCTTTTAATTTTTTCATCCTTCTGTTTCTTTTTGACTGATTCTTTAGCTTCCACTTGTCCCTTTCTAATTTTTAAGGAGTTATTTTCTTCTATTAGATTTCATACCTCCTTTTCCATTTATCCCATTTGCCTCTTTAAGGATTTTTTCAGTGAGTTTTTGTGCCTCCTTTTCAATTAGGCCAATTCTACTTTTTAAGGACTTGTTTTTTACAATTACTTTTTGTCCATCCTTGACTCTCTTCTGCTTACCTTTCATTTCTTTTCTCATTTTTTCTTCTACCTCTCTTACTTTACATTTAAAATCCTTTTTGAGTTCTTCAAAGAAGGTTTTTTGGGCTTGCGACCAATTCATATTCCCCTTTGAGGTTTTGGATGTAGATATATTAACAATGTTGTCTGTTTCTGAGTGTGTGCCTTAAACTTCCCTTTCCCTAAAATAAAAATCTATGGTCATTTTCCCTTACTACTTTTTGTTCATGGTATTTGCCTTTTTCTTTACTTTAAAAAAATGTTTAGTTCCCTTGTTGGAACAAAGGGGACACTTACCCAAGCTTCTTTTCCTGCTCACCAGGGCCTTGAACTTAAATGTTAGGCTCTTGCTGGACTAGGCCTTGCAGAGGGATGTTTTGATGCTGGTGGATTTCTGTCAGCCCAGAGCTTTGCCTTCTGGAGTTGTGCTTCCCAGGATTGTATTGAGGCACCTGGTGATTTCGAAGCTGGAGAACATTGTTGGCTATGGTGGTTTTCCTAGCTGGTATCTACCAGTTCCCCTTCCTGTATTGAGGCTCTCAGGGGTGTGGGGTCCTGGTGTTTGCACTTGTCTGCTCCACCAACCTGGGTCTCAGGATCTCCCCCTGGCATGCTGAGGTGTAGCTTGCTGCTGACTTGCTGGGATGACTTCAGTCCTGAACTGTTCCCTCTCCCCCAGATTGAGAAGGGAGTTCCCTTTTTATCTCCCAAGCTTCCTAGGGTACAAGACTCCTCCTGTGATCTTTTTTTTTTGCTGACTCATGGTTTTTCCTGGGTCGATATTTTCTGGGCTTTCAGAGCAAGGCAGAAATATGAAATGCATTCTTTTCAGATCATGATGCAATAAGAATTACATGTAATAAAGGGCCATGGAAAGATAGACTAAAAATTACTTGGAAACTAAATAAGCTAATCCTAAAGAATAATTGAGTCAAACAATGAATTATCGAAACAATCATTAACTTCATCCAAGAGAATGATAATAATGAGACAACATACCACAACTTATGAGATGCAATGAAAGAAGTTCTTAGGGGAAGTTTTATATCTCTAAATGCTTACATCAAAAAATTAGAGAAAGAAGTGATCAATGAGTTGGGTATGAAATTTAAAAAGCTAGAAAAAGAACAAATTAAAAATCCCCAAGTAAGTAACAAATCAGAAGTTTTGCAAACTAAAGGAAAAATTAATAAATTTGAAATTAATACAAGTATTGAACTAATAAATAAAACAGTTGATTTTATGAAAAAATACAACAAAATAGATAAAACTTTGTGGAAGGTGAATAAAAAAAGAAAAAGAAAACTAAATTACCAGTATCAAAAAATGAAAAGGGTGTTCACTACCAATGAAGAGAAAATCAAAACAATAATTAGGAGCTATTTTGCCCAACTGTATGCCAATAAATTTGACAATTTTAGTGAAATGGGTGAATATTTATAAAATATAAATTACCCAGATTAATGGTAGAAGAAATAAAATACTTAAATAACTCCATTTCAGAAAAAAAGAAATTGAACAAGCCGTCAATGTATACCCCGAGAAAAAATCTCCAGGGCCAAATTGATTTACAAGTGAATTCTATCAAACATTTAAAGAACAATTAATTCAAATTCTATATGAACTATTTGGAAAAATGGATGAAGAAGGAATCCTAAGAAACTCTTTTTATGATCCAAATGTGGTCCTGATTCCTGAACTGGGAAGAGCCAAAACAAAGAAAGAAATTTATAGAGCAATTTATCTAATGAATATAGATGCAAAAAATTTAAATAAAATATTAGCAAAGCGATTACAGCAACTTATCTCTAGGACAATACACTATGACCACGTACAATTTATATGAACAAAGCTGGATCAATGTTAGGAAAACTATCATCATAAAATATTTGTTAGTCTACCTGCCAAAGCAAACCTAGACACTATATGAACACAATTACAAAATACTTTTCACACAAATAAAATCAGATCTAAATAATTGGGAAAATATTATTTGCTCATGGGTAGGCTGAGCTAATACAATAAAAAGATAATTCTATCAAAGCTAATTTACTTATTCAGTGTCATACCAATCATATCAAAAATTATTTTATAGAGCTAGAAAAAATAATAACAAGATTCATTTGGAAGAACAAAATGTCCAAAGTATCAAGGAAGTAGTGAAAAGAAATGCAAGGCAAGGTGACTTAGCTTTACCTGACTTAAACTGTATTATAAAGCAGCAAACATCAAAACTACTTGATAGTGGCTAAGAAATAGTGGAACAGTGGAATAGCAATCTACTATTTGATAAATCCAAAGACTCCAGTTTCTGAGATAAAAACCTCACTACTTAACACAAAGTGCCAGAGAAACTGGAAAATAGTATGGCACAAATTAGGCATAGATCAATATCTTACACTGAATATCAAGATGAGGTCAAAATGGGTACATGATTTAAGCATAAAAGCTGATACCATAAGCAAACTAGGGTATGAAGAAATAGTTTACCTGTCAGATTCATGGAGAAGGGAAGAATTTAGGTATAAGTAAGTGAAAGAGAACATTATGAAATACAAAATGGATAACTGGTCACACTAAATTGAAAAGTTTTTGCACACACAAAACTAATGCAACCTAGATTAGAAGGGAAGCACAAAACTGGAAAAAAAAAAGATTATGGCCAGTCTCTCTGATAAAGACTTCATTTCCAAAATACAGAGAGAAGTACACCAAATTTATAAGAATACAAGTCACTTCCCAATTGATAAATGATCAAAGAATATGAACAGGCAGTTTTCAGAGGAGGAAATTAAAGCTATATATAGTCATATGGGAAAAATGCTCTAAATCACTATTTATTAGAGAAATGTAAATCAGAATGACTCTGAGGTACAATATCACAGCTATCAGATTGGCTAACATGACAAAAAAGAAAAGTGATACATGTTGGAGAAGATTTGGGAAAATTGGAACACTAACGCATTATTGGTGCAGTTGTGAACTGATAAAACCATTCTGGAGAGCAATTTGGAACTCTGCCAGAAAGATTATAAAACTGTGCATACTCTTTGATCCAGCAATACCACTACTAGGGCTGTATCCCAAAGAGATCATAAAAACAGGAAAAGGACCCACATGCACAAAAATACTTATAGCAGCCCTTTTTGTGGTGGCAAAAAATTGGAAATTCAGGGAATGCTCATCAAATTGGGAATGGCTGAACAAGTTGTGGTATATGAATGCAATGGAATAGCATTTTTCATAAGAAATGATGAGGAGGTGGACTTCAGAAAAACCTGGAAAAACTTACATGAACTGATGATGACTGAAGTGAGCAGAACCAGGAGAATATTATAAACAGTAACAACCACATTGTGCTATGGCTGACTTTGTTAGACTAAGCTTTTCTCAGAAATGCAAGAATCTGATACAACTCCAAAAGACTCAGATGGAAAATGCTATCCACATCCAGTGAAAGAACTTTGGAGTATGAATGCAGATGGAAGCATACTTTTACTTCTGCTTTTCTTCTTTTGTTTTGTTTCTTCTTTCTCATGGTTTCTCCTATTATTTCTAATTCTTCTTTACATCATGACTCATATGAAAATGTGTTTAATATGAATGTATATGTAGAACGTATATCATTTTGGGAGGAGGGAAAAGAGGAAGGGGAAGAAAGTTTAAATCTCAAAATCTTATGGAAGTGAATGTTGAAAAATAAAAATAAATTAATTATAAAACATAAATATTAATGAAGATCAGTCACATATTTACTAATATTCTTGATATAAATTAAGCTAAAAGACAAAAAGGACCTTTCAACCATTCTGTGACCTCTCTCATTCAAAGTGTTTTCAAATACATATTTCAAAACAATGAATTCTGCCAATTGGATTTAAGTGCCATGTGTGTACAGTGCTGTACCACACATGGTACAAAGCTAATCTGCCAGTGTTCTAGAGAGTGCCAGGAGAGTCAAAATTAGAATTTACAGTCTAAATTCATCCTTCACATTCTGGCCACATTCTCCAATTAAATGTTATTCTCACAATTTAATTTTTTAAAAAAGAAAAAAAAAATCTATGGTCCTATTACATCCTCATTTTGTATATGAGAAAGCTGAGGCTAAATGAAGATTTCAATCAAGTGTGTATTTGAGTTCCATTCTTCTATTTTTTATTGAGGTCTGATAATAATCACATTTATTTTTTTTTGTTTCCCTTTTGCTATGAATGCACACTGAGCATCAGAATTTGTTCAATTTTATAAAACAGACTAGGTAAAAATAAAATAAAGGAAAAAAAGAAGAGGAGAGAGGGAAAGAAAGGGAAGGAGAGGAGGAGGGAATAATAAGAATCACAGAGTTTAAGTGACTTACTCCATGTCACAGAGATGGTGCAGGAGGCGAGAAGTGGAGGAGAAGAAAAGGTTTTATTTCCTTATTCTTTGCTATATGGCCTTATTGGTCATGAGTAAGGAAATCAGTTGCTCCCCTAAAGAAGAATGCAACTAAATTCTTGCTTCTGTATATTCAGATTGTTTTAAGTTACCAAGTGCTCTGGCTACTCAGCCAATTGAAAAAGTTAACTCCCAACCACATGGTAGGGCAACAAAGAATGTCCAGACATTCTCTAGTTATTGTGATTCTCCCATAATCAGATCCTTAGCACCTTCCTTGTGAATGACAAAATCCTAGCAAACTGATGAGGCTTGTGTATATATCAAAATCCTGTTATAATTGAAAAAATGAGACAATTGCATTAGATGACTTCTCAGGTTCCATGCCACTCTTAATAAAATTATTCTGTAACAATTCAATCAACCAAGGAAACAGTGGTGAACAAACCACATGAGGACAAACATATGGCTCTGTTAAAACATACAGTAGGGAATGTAATTACTAACAGTCACTTTGACATTAGGTTGAGCATGGAAAACTTAAGAGGGGCTGGAGAAACGTCATCTTTACTTGCTGAAGAGAAAATTCTCAGAAAAAGGAGGAGAACTAAATTGAATGTGTTTGTAAGAACTTACAGTCTGAATAAATGAAACTTTTCATCTAAACACAAATACTGTGTTGAGAAAATCTTTCTATTTTTTGGGTTACATTAAATCCAAATTAAATGAGTCCATAAGTATCTCCTGCTGAGGTTTCCCAATCAGTGAAATGTGTCCACTTCTTTACCTCTTTGCATAACTGTTTCCTGCAATCAGCATTATGTCAGTTTTATATTTTAAAGAGCTGATTCTCAGACTAAATTTCATGAAAGGATTATGATAATGGGAATAAGAAGGGCAGAAGGGCACTTCCTGGAAGTTGCATAATTATTTTTAAAGCCTCAGAGGCTGAGAATGCTGATGCATCAAGTTATTTAGTGAATTCCTCTAATTGTGTTCTGAAAGGATTAATACAACATTGAAATATTATTCATTCATATAATCAACAACACTTCATAAGTTTTTGCTATGAGAGAGTCTACATATTCAATGCAAAAAAAAACATTACCTGGCCTCAAGGAGATTTTTTTTTTTTGGTGTTGGTGTTGATGGGGACCTAAGTACAGATATCTAAAAATACATACCAAGTATATGTAAATTAAATAAAAATCAAATTAGGGGAGAGATTGTAGAAGCTTCAGAATTAGCAAAATACTGATGTAGGACTTGATGCATGAGTGAAGCTTCAAAAGAAGTTTTGAATTTAAGTGGCAAAATCCAGGATGGAGTCCATTGTATGTATTTATTTTATCAGTGGACAGACAACTAGTGCAAAGGTATGGAGAGGGAATATGGCATGTTACATACTAGGAACAGCAAGAAAGCTGGTTTGGCTGGAATAAAAAGTGTACAAAGGGAAATAATATGTAATATACTTAAAAATGTGTGCTGGTAAGATCATGATTACATTTAAATGAAAGATGGCTTTGTATTTGTCCTGGAGGAAATATTAAGATAGTAGAGATTATTGACCATAGGAGTGACAGTGACAAAAAATATACATTTAGAATATCACTTTGGTGATGTGTGTGTGATGGATTGGAGATGGCAAGGACTTGAATCACTGAAAACAATTATGAGGCCATTACAATAGCCCAGGTAAGATGTGGTGAGGTCCTGAACTGATGTGGTGGCCATGACTGTAGAGAAGGGAATAAATTCAAGAGATGTAGAGTTAGCATTAGAAAGATTTGGCAGACCACTAAATCTGGAGGTGAATTAGCTAATAATAACTTCCCTCTCTTCTTTCATGTCCCAGGTAAAATTCTATGTTCTACAAGAAGAAATGGACATATAGATATAAAGATATAGATAAAGGTATAGATAGATATGTAGATATAAACACATACATACACATATGTGTTTATGTGTGTGTGTGTGCGTGTGTGTGTGTAGAAACATGCACATGTATTTGTGTCTAATTATAGACATCTCTAGGGTGAGCGGAGGAAGGAAAAGAAGGAAAAAATTACATCATAACTTTATTATACATTTAAAGGGAATAGCTGGTTGTACATAGTAGCTTTTCCGTTTTATGTGCAAACATTTTTTTTATTACACTATGTTATGGAATTGCTTGTTGTATTCAATAAATTAAAAATGAATTAAATTAAATTAAATATATACACATAAATAGGTTATGTTTATACCACAAAGCAGGTCCTTACTAAAAGTTTATTGACCAACTGACGAATAGATTTGGAAAAACAAATTCGGAAAAAATATGTTAAGAGAAAACTGATGCCTATTCTCTTTCTCTCTCTCCACCTTCTTCTTTCCCTCCCTCCCTTCATCCTTCCCTGCTTCCCTCTATCTCTGTCTCTCTTACTACCTACATTACTCTCTTCCTTCTTCCTTTTCCCCCCCTCATATATATTTATATAGATAGATAGATAGATAGATAGATAGATATAGATATAGATATAGATATAGATATAGATATAGATATAGATATAGATATAGATATAGATATAGATATAGATATAGATATAGATATAGATATAGATATAGATATAGATATCTATGCAATTTTCATCTTTAATGTGCATATATGCCTATCTATACAAAGGTTAAGACACTCTCTGCTGCTTATGGTCTTAGTTGATTAGAATGTTGAAGAGGTAAGTGATTGTCCAAGTCACATGGGCAGTAATGGCAGATGCAGGATTTGGACTAAAATCTTTCTGACCCAGTGGCAAATGCTCTACCTGCCATACGAGATTTCTCATCCAGACTATTTTCCTTTCTACTCTGGACCCAATAACTCTATTTTTATCCATCAGTTTGCTCTAGATGAAAGAGAACTTGATTTGGAATCAGAAGGGATTGGGCTAGAATCTTGGCTTCAATACTAAGAAGCCATCTGACTTTGGGCAAACAATTTGGTTTCTCTGAACTTCACTATCATCATCTGTTGAATAGTAATTATAATACAATATCTACATCACAGATGTATTATGAAAAAAATATCTTTGCAGATGTCAAAGTGTTTTGTAAATGTGAATAATTTTTGTTTTTATTCATTACTTTTGGTGTATCTCAACTAAGGTCAATGTTTTTAGAAATAAGTAATCCCTACTAATCAATACTTATTTCTGAAATAATTTAAAGAAAAAGCTCTCCTGTGGATGTCAAGTCCTTTTCAAACTATATCCTAAAGAAACACAATATTCTGGTAGCCTTCAGAAAAATGTCTTTTTAAATGAATTCTTTCAGAAACACATAGTGTTTTGATAAAAAGTCCTGCTATGAAATTGCTTATCATAACAAGAATGCCACAGATGTTGAATTTCTTTTCTCAGAAGATACCAAACTCCACAGGAAAAAAATACCTCGTATACAACGCAAACAGACACATGCTATTTTATACCAACTGTTATATTTTCTGTCTTCAATGTGAATATGTTAAGAATTTTCCAGGTTTTATGCAATGATTACATGATCTTTAACCTGTACTATGTGTTAATCATTTTAAAGTTAATTTTCGTATTTGATTGGCCTATTCTCAGTGACAGATTGGTTAATTGTTTTTATAATAGACTTGACATTCTCTTTCTTCCTCACACTATACCATTTGTCTGATCTAAGGCAGCAAGGTGTTACAATGGATACAATGTGGGACTTACAGTTAGGAAGATTTGAGTTCAAATCATTCTTTAGACACTTATAGGCTATGTGACCTTGAACAAGTCACTTCTCCCATGTCTGCCTCAGTTTCCTCATCTGTAAAATGGGGATAATAAAAGTACCTGCTTCACAAGGTTGTTGTGAGGATGAAATTAATTAACACATGTAATGTATTTTGCAAGCATTAAAGCACTATTTAAGTCCTATCTATCAAGATAATCATCATCGACATCATAAAAAGACATTCAAATGTTCATATTCTTGATTCTGTCCACATAGTGTACAGAATTAATTGGAAAGAAATAGTGAATAGGTAGCATAATTATAGAACAAGATAATCATTACTTATCCCATAACAACAACCTCTGGGTAGGGGTTTGGGAGGAGTACTTCCTCTGTTGGCCTACAATGTAGCTGCCACCTCAGAGCCCAAGCACCAGCATTACTCTACTCTTACCAATTCCAATCATCTCCAATATTTCTACCCTGCTCAAATGGTTAGGCACCGGCAAGATCCAGTTTGAATCTAAAGATGTCCCTTCAAAGAAACTCCTGGCCTCCACATAGCCTTAGTATTCTTTTAAATTCAAAGAGGATAATCAGTTAAAGAAAAAATACCACCTTAGGCTTAAAATCAGTCCCTTCTTCCTTTCAGAAGAGATCCCTAGAGTTAGAGCAATTCTTAAGAGTCTATATGTTCTAGCTACTACATGCCATCTAGGATGCTGAAACGCACTCTCAACTATCTTCTTACTGAAAAGTGAGGTCATGGAGGTGGAGCTAAAAATATGCACATATAATATAATATATAGTAACAAGCACTATATCTGAAACATGGCTTAGAATTAGAAAACTACATTGTACTACAACTGATTAAGTTTTCTATGAGGAAGTCCAATTTTCCAGCAGTTGGATGGTGGGGTATAATAATATTCATTTGCAGGGTATTAATTTATTTAAAAAATTTTCCATAGCTCTCCAATGAGTTGATTCCTTTTCTTCTAGGAATTGTTGGTTAATTTCTATTACTTGGAATCTCACCATAATTTAGGAAATCATAGACTTTTAGAGTAGGAAAGTATATTTAATATCATCTAGTTCCACCCATTCAGATGGGGAAATAGGTCCAGAAAAGTAACAGCATCATTGGATCCTGGATTCAGAATTGACAGGGATCTCAGAGGTCATTAACCTCAACTCCTTCACTTTCAAGATGAGGAAATTGAGGGTGAGAGAGGGGAAGCGGCTTGTTTTAAATATTGAAAGAGCTAGGAAATAACAGAATTCTTTCCCCCCTTTTCTCTGACACACCAAAGAAACAATAATATGATACCTTTTTTTTTTTTGGAGAATTCTCAACCCCTGTATGTTGGGCTTGAAGTTAGGAAGAAAATTTCAATGCGATCTTTGAAATATAAGTCCAGTAATAGATTCTCTTGTCCAAAAGGGATGAACATTTTAGTCACTTTTTTGTTTTCTAAACAACTGTTTTCTACTTCTGAAACAATATGCCCTTCCAATAATTCTATAAATATATATTTTTTAAATATTTGAACTATTTTACAGCTGAAACAACAATATATTATTGGTCTATCCTTACATAAATTCTCCATCATTGATTGTTGACATTTTAAAAAATCATTTTTTGCAAATTTGCAAGGTGTGAGGTAAAACCCCAGGTTGTTTTTATTTGCATTTCTCTTAATTTTAGTGATTCACAGCATCTTTTTCCTGTGGGTTTTAAATACTTTGCAGTTCTTTTGAGAAATATTTGTTTATATCTTTTGAACATTTATCTATTGCAAAATGGCAGTAGTCATAATATATGACAATATATAGTCATAATATAGTTATATAAATTTTATATATATTAGATATAAAATCTTTACCAGTGGAATTTAATAAATAGATTTCTTACCCTTTTGGCCACTTTTCTTCTTATCCTGGATGCATTTCATGGTGTCTTTGTAGGAGCTTTTCAGTTTCAAGTCATCAATTATCTATTTTTCTTTCATAATTGTCTTATTTATTTTTTGGTACTTTTCTTCTTTTTTTTTTCTTTTTGGTGAGGTGATCAGGGGCAAGTGACTTGCCCAGGGTAACACAGGTAGTAAGTATTAAGTGTCTGAGGCTGAATTTGAACTCAGTTCCTCCTGACTCCACGCCCAGAGTTCTATTCACTATGCCACCTAGCTGCCGGCATAATTGCCTTTTGTTAAGAATATATTTCCTGCCAATAGCTGTGAAAGGCACATCCAGTCCTCAACTTTTGCAAGGGTAATGTTCCTAGAAAATGGTACAAAAGTTAAAAAAAAGTGAATGTTGATACAGTGAACCTTTGAGAAATAGGGGCTTAGGTAACTGCAAATACCAAAAACTGTAATATTTTGATGAAAGATTGCCTAAAATGCATTTTTCTGCATATAATTTTTTATGACAAACCATTAATTTTGTAAACAAGCATTTTTCCTAACATAGTAACCAGGAAATAAGTCACGAAATACAGTACACAAAATAAAATTGGTAACATGCAAAACGTTTTTCTTGCTAGTAATTTCTGATAATTCTGTGACTTTTTGTGGTAACATCTCAATTTAAAAAAAACAAAAACTAATTTCAGACAATATTCACTTTTCAGAAAATATTAAATCTACACTACCAGGAATAATATACAGCAAATGAAATTCTTGAAACTAAATTATTTTTTAGCCTGAATCTTACTTTCTACTATGTCTATATTGTACTAAATTATTTACTGTTATAAAGTGTTCTTCCTTGGTTGCCCTCTGAAAGCAAGGGAGATTGTGAAAGACACATCAGCTTGAAATAATCCAAGAGTGTTATTTGCTTCATGTGCCATTTGAGAAACTTTAGGGTCTTTGAATATGGGACCACAGCAGAGGTGAATTAATGTCTAATCTTGAGGCTCTGAATGATGATGGGATCCCAAATATGCTTGCAAACATGAAAATGAAAATGAAGTTACTAATAAAAGTGATGGAAATGCTTAAAGTTGTGCAAGTTGAATGTTCCAGTGTTGAGGATTAACTATATATAATCTGTTTCTCTTCATTTTTTTTCTAATAGTATAATTTTTAACATTAAGGTCAGGCATTTATTTAGAAAGTCTTGCAAAATATGGTTAAGTTTTGGTTCAAGACTCATTTCTGCCAGACTTTTCCAGTTTCCCAGAAATTGGTATTAAATAATAAGCTTTTCCCCAGGTAATTTTGTTTTCCACCTTATCAAACAGTGGATTATTGAGTTTTATTATTTCTGAATATCCCTTGTCTAGACTATTCCTTTGGTGCATCTATTTTTAACTAATACTAGATAATTTTGATAACTGCTCTCTTAGAATATAATTTGATGTCTACAAGTGCTATTCCTACTTTTTTACTGCTTGTTTTCTTCACTTCCCATGATAATCTATATCTTTAATTTTTCCAAATGAATTTTGTTATTATTTTATTCAGCTCTATGACAATTATCCCCTTGGCAATTTGATTGGTATGACATTAAAAATATAAATTAAATTTGGTAGTATTGTCATTTTATTACATCGGCATGGTCCACTCATTAGCACCGACTATTTCATCCCAACTATTTAAGTTATTTTTTTTTATTTCTTTAAAAAGCACTTTGTAATTGAATCTATTTTTTTTCTCTCAGGAAATCTTTTTCCCCCTCTTTGTTTCATTAATTTATTTTGTTATATCAAAAATCACTTCCATATTCTTTTGAGTTGAAAATTTTTCTCCCCCTTCCTCCCCCCAATCTAACAAAGATGGCACACAATCTGATAAAGGCTTTACATTTACATTTATTCAGCATATTTTCACATTAGTGAAGTTGTAAGTAAAAATTAAAACCAATAGGAGGAACCATCAGAAAGATGAAACAAAACTCAACAAAAGGTAAAAATAAGTGATAGCGATTCGACTTCCACAATTCTTTCTTTGGATGTGGACAGCATTTTCCATCCTGAGGCCTCTGGAGATGTCTTAGATCCTTGTAATGCTGAGAAGGGTTCAGTTTAACAATATTAGTCATTGCATAAATGGCTGTTATTGTGTACAAATCTTGGTTCTGCTCACTTCACTCAGCATCAGACCATAAAGTCTTTCCAGGTTTTTCTGAAGTCAGCCTGTTCATCATTTCTTATAGCACAATAGTATTCCATTACATTCATATACCACAACTTGCTCAGCCATTCCCCAATTGATGGGCATCCTCTCAATTTCCAATTCTTTGCCACCACAAAAAGAGCTGCTATGAATATTTTTGTACATGTGGGTCCTTTTCCCATTTTTTGATCTCTTTTGGGATATAGCCCTAGAAGTGCTATTGCTGGATCAAAGGGTATGCACATTTTTGTAGCCCTTTGGGCATAGTTCCAAATTGTTCTCCAAAATGGTTGGATCATTTCACAACTCCACCAACAATGTATTAGTGTTCCAATTTTCCCACATCTTCTCCAACATTTATCATTTTCCTGTTTTGTCATGTTGGCCAATCTGATAGGTGTGATGTGGTACCTCAGAGTTGTTTTGATTTGCATTTCTCTAATCAATAACGATTTAGAGCATTTTTTCATATGACTATAGATGGCTTTAATTTCTTCATCTGAGAACTGTCTGTTCATATCCTTTGACCATTTATCAATTGGGGAATGGCTTGTGTTCTTATAAATTTGTCTTAATTCTCTATATATTTTAGAAATGAGGCCTTTATCAGAGAGACTGGTTGTAAAAATTCTTTCCCAATTTTCTACCTTCCTTCTAATCTTAGTTGCATTGGCTTTGTTTGTGCAAAAACTTTTCAATTTAATGTAATCAAAATTATCCATTTTGCTTTTCATAATGTTCTCTATCTCCTGTTTGGTCATGAATTCTTCTGTTCTCCATAGATCTGATAGGTAAACTATTCCTTGTTCTCCCAGTTTACTTATGGTATCAGCCTTTATATCTAAGTCATGAACCCATTTTGACTTTATTTTGGTATATGGTGTGAGATTTGGGTCTATGCCTAGTTTCTGCCATACTCTTTTCCAGTTTTCCCAGCAGTTTTTTTCAAAGAGTGGGTTCTTATCCCAGAAGCTGGGGTCTTTGGGTTTATCAAATAATAGATTACTATAGTCATTGACTACTGTGTCTTGCATATTTAACCTATTCCACTGATCCACCTCCCTATTTCTTAGCCAGTACCAAGCAGTTTTGATGATTGCTGCTTTATAATACAATTTAAGATCTGGAATTGCTAGGCCACCTTCCCCTGCATTTCTTTTCATTAGTTCCTTTGATATTCTGGACCTTTTGTTTTTCCAAATGAATCTTGTTATTATTTTTTCTAACTCTATAAAATAATTTTTTGGTAGTTTGATTGGTATGGCACTGAATAAGTAAATTAGCTTAGGTAGGATTGTCATTTTTATTATATTAGCTCGGCCTACCCATGAGCAACTGATGTTTTTCCAATTATTTAGATCTGATTTTATTTGTGTGAAAAGTGTTTTGTAATTGTGTTCATAGAGTTCCTGGGTTTGTTTCAGGAGGTAGACTCCTAAATATTTTATAATGTCTACAGTAAGTTTAAATGGGATTTCTCTTTCTATCTCTTGCTGTTGGGCTTTGTTGGTAATATATAGAAATGCTGATGATTTATGTGGGTTTATTTTATAGCCTGCAACTTTGCTAAAGTTGTTTATTATTTCAAGTAGTTTTTTACTTGATTCTCTAGGATTCTCTAAGTATATCATCATGTCATCTGCAAAGAGTGATAGCTTTGTTTCTTCTTTGCCTATTCTAATGCCTTCAATTTCTTTTTCTTCTCTTATTGCTAAAGCTAAGGTTTCCAGTACAATATTGAATAACAGTGGTGATAATGGACATCCTTGTTTCACCCCGATCTTATTGGAAATGCTTCTAGCCTGTCCCCATTACATATAATGCTTGCTGAAGGTTTTAGATATGCTATTTATTATTTTAAGGAAGACTCCATTTATACCTATGCTTTCTAGTGTTTTTAATAGGAATGGGTGTTGTATTTTATCAAAAGCTTTTTCTGCATCTATTGAGATGATCATGTGGTTTCTGTTGGTTTTGTTGTTGATATGCTCAATGATGCTGATAGTTTTCCTAATATTGAACCAACCCTGCATTCCTGGTATAAATCCTACCTGGTCATAGTGTATTATTCTTGTGATAAGTTGCTGCAATCTACTTGCTATTTTGTTTAAAATTTTTGCATCTATATTCATTAGAGAAATTGGTCTATAATTTTCTTTCTCTATTTTGACTCTTCCTGGTTTAGGTATCAACACCATATTTGTATCATAAAAAGAATTTGGTAAGACTCCTTCTTCACCTATTTTCCCAAATAGTCTATATAGTATTGGAATTAATTGTTCTTTAAATGTTTGATAGAATTCGCATGTAAATCCATCTGGCCCTGGAGATTTTTTCCTAGGGAGTTCATCAATGGCTTGTTCAATTTCTTTTTCTGAGATGGGGTTATTTAAGTATTTTACTTCCTCTTCTGTTAATCTGGGCAATTTATATTTTTGTAAATATGTATCCATTTCACTAAGATTGTCAAATTTGTTGGCATATAGTTGGGCAAAATAATTCCTAATTATTGTTTTAATTTCCTCTTCCTTGGTGGTAGCTTCCCTTTTCATTCTTGATACTAGTAATTTGGTTTTCTTCTTTCTTTTTTTTAATTAAATTAACCAAAGTTTTATCTATTTTATTGTTTTTTTCATAAAACGAGATCTTAGTTTTATTTATTAGTTCAATAGTTTTCTTAATTTCAATTAATTTTTCCTTTGGTTTTCAATATTTCTAATTTGGTGTTTAGTTGAGGATTTTTAATTTGTTCTTTTTCTAGTTTTTTTAGTTGTATGCCCAATTCATTAATCCTCTTTTTCTATTTTATTTATGTAAGCATTTAGAGATATAAAACTTCCCCTAAGAACTGCTTTGCTGCATCCCATAGGTTTTGGTATGTTGTCTCATTATTGTCATTCTCTTGAATGAAAATTGATTGTTTCTATGATTTGTTGTTTGACCCAATCATTTTTTAGGATTAGATTATTTAGTTTCCAATTATTTTTTAGTCTATCTTTCCATGGCCCTTTATTACATATAATTTTTATTGCATCATGATCTGAAAAGGATGCATTTAATATTTCTGCCTTTCTGCATTGGACTGTGAGGTTTTTATGCCCTAGTACATGGTCAATTTTTGTGTATGTGCCATGTACTGCGAGAAAAAAGTATATTCCTTTCTATCCCCATTCAGTTTTCTCCAGAGGTCTATCATACCTAACTTTTCTAATGTTCTATTCACCTCCTTAACTTCTTTCTTGTTTATTTTGTGGTTAGACTTATCTAGTGCAGAGAGGGGGAGGTTCAGGTCCCCCACTAGTATAGTTTTGCTGTCTATTTCTTCCTGTAACTCCCTGAACTTCTCCTGTAAGAATTTGGATGCTATACCATTTGGTGCATATATGTTTAGTAATGATATTACTTCATTGTCTATGGTGCCTTTTAGCAGGATGTAGTTTCCTTCCTTATCTCTTTTGATTAGATCTATTTTTGCTTTTGCTTTGTCTGAGATCAGGATTGCTACCCCTGCTTTTTTACTTCAGCTGAGCATAATATATTCTGCTCCAGCCTTTTACCTTTACCCTGTATGTGTCACTCTTTTTCAAATGTGTTTCCTGTAAAAACATATTGTAGGTTTTTAATCCATTCTGTTTTATGGGAGAGTTCATCCCATTCACATTCACAGTTATGATTACTATCTGTGTCTTTTTCTCCATCCTTTTCCCCCATTTATGCTTTTCTTTCTCCTTTTTCCTTTCCCCCTTCACTAGTGTTTTGCTTTTGACCCTGCCCCTTTTATTATCCCTTTCCCTTTTCTTCCCTTTACTCTTACTGTTCTTCCCTCCCTTCTTTCCCCCCTCCTTTCTTTCCCCTCCCTTTTCTTTCCCTTTTCCTCCTACTGCCTATAGGGCAAGTTAGATTTCTATACCTAACTGATTATATATGCCCTTCTTGAGCCAAATCTGATGAGAGTAAGGTTCAAACAATGCTCCCCCCCCTTCTTTCCCTCTGCTGTAATAGGATTTTGTGTCTTTTCCTGTAATGTAATTTACCCTTGTCTGCCTCCTCCTTTCTCAGTACATTTTCTAAGATCAGATTGATCCACTTATTTGGATCCATTTAACCCACTTGATTAGATTTTTTTTATCATTACATCAAAGTCAACTAATATCCACCCTCTTTATGTATACTCCTTTAACAAGGTGTAATAACAATACAGTTCTCAAGGGTTGCAAGTCTCATATTCCCTTGTAGGGGTTTAAACAGCCCCCCCTTATTAACAACATATTGTATCCTTCTGTCCCATTTACCTTTTTAAGTCCTTCTTGAGTCCTGTACTTGAAGATCAAATTTTTTGTTGAGCTCTGGTCTTTTTATCAGGAAAGTTTGGAAGTCTCCTATTTTTGAATATCCACCTCCTCCCTTGAAAAATGATGCTCATTTTTGCTGGGTAATTGATCCTTGGCTGCATTCCAAGCTCCTTTGCCTTAGGAATATCATGTTCCATGCCCTGCGTCTTTTAATGTAGAAGCTGCAAGGTCCTGTGTAATCCTGACTGTGGTTCCATGATATTTAAATTTTCTTTCTGGCTGCTTGCAGCACCTTCTCTTTCATCTGGTAATTTTGGAATTTTGCTATTATATTCTTGGCATTGTCAATTTGGGATCTCTTTCAGGTGGTGATCGTGGATTCTTTCTATGGTTATTTTCCCTTCTGGTTCTAGGACTTCGGGCAGTTTTCCTTTATGATTTCCTGAAAGATACCGTCCAGGCTCTTTTTTTCATCATGATTTTCAGGTAGTCCAATAATTTTTAAATTGTCTCTCCTAAGTCGATTTTCCAGGTCGGTTGTTTTACTGATGAGGTATTTTACATTTTCATCTATTTTTTCATTTTTTTGTTTCTGTTTGACTGATTCTTGCTCTCTCATAGAGACATTAGTTTCCATTTGTCCAATTCTAGTTTTTAACAGATTGTTTTCTTCTGTTAGTTTTTGTACTTCCTTCTTCAACTGGCCAATTGTGTTTTTTAGGGACTTGTTTCCTTCAGTGTACTCTTCTGTTAGTTTTTGTACTTCCTTCTTCAACTGGCCAATTGTTTTTTAGGGACTTGTTTTCTTCAGTGTACTCTTCTGTTAGTTTTTGTCCTTCCTTCTTCAATTGGCCAATTTGTTTTTTAGGGACTTGTTTTCTTCAGTGTATTTTTTTTCCAATTGGCCAATTGTATTTTTGAAGGACTTTTACCTCTCTCATTTGACTATTAAAATCCTTCTTGAGCTCTTCTAAGAAGGCTTTTTGGGCTTCAGACCAGTTCATATTCCCTTTTGTTGTTGCAGATGTGGGTTTGTTGACAATGTTGTCCTCTTCAGAATTTCTGTCTTGATCTTCACTCTTCTCATAATATGAATCTATGGTATGTTTCTTTTTACTCATGGTGTTTCTTTATTCCCTGGCCTTATAAAGAGATTGAGCTCTCCTGCTGGGGAACAGAGGGCACTGACCCAAGCTTCTTGTGTTGGGAGCCTAGGTCTTGGTCACTGGCTTTGTGCTGGGGCCTCTTATGCTGGCAATTGGAGGCTGTAGGTTTCTGGCAGCTTACCTGTGTTGGGCTGGAATCAGCAAGGCTGGAACTTTCAGGCAATTCTAGGTTGCCTGCTTTTCCTTTCCTTTAGCTTTCTTCAGCTCCTTTTAGATGGTGCTGCAGGTGTTTATCTGCCTGGGGCCCCTGCAGTGTTGTCTCCCTGTTTCTGCTAATGCACTGGGAGATTCCTTTGGTAGAGTGCCGAGGCACCTGGTGGCTTTCTGAGCCAGTTCCCCCACCCTCACTGAGGCTTCTGGAGGTCCAGGTGTTGGTGCTTGCCTGCTCCACTACCTGGGCTTCAGGGTCTTTTCCTAGTGTTCTGGCAGCTTAACCAGTGCTGGGCTGGAATCAGCAAGGAATCAGCTTTATGAAGACTTTAGGTTGCTTTCTTTTCTCCTTTCAGATGAATGCTGCGGGGTGCTCATCTGCCTGGGGCTCCCTGCAGTGCTGCTTCCCCTATTTTTGTTGAGGCACTGGGAGACCTGTTTGCTGGGCTGCTGTACTGCTGCTCCCTGTCTTTGTTCCAGTTCAGCTGTTCCAGGGTATTTTTTCTGGTGTGATATTTTTTGGGTTTTCAGAGGTTGATAGGGGAGAGCGAGAGCAATTGCCTTTTCACTGCCATTTTGGCTCCCGAACTCTATATATATGTCTTTTATGTGATTTGGGAGGTTAATTCCCAGATTTTGTGGTTTATCTTTTCATTAATTTCCTTTTTAATTTTTTTTTGAAAATAACATTTTATTTTTGGTAATTACATGTAAAGACAGTTTTCAAAATTAATTTCTATGAAATTTTTAGTTCCAAATTTTTCTCCCTCCATCCTCTAAATGGCAAGCAATCTGATATCAGTTATACATGTGCAATTACATAAATATGTTTCCACATTAGTCCTGTTGTGAAAGGAGAAACAGAAAAAAAGGGAAAAGCCACCAAAAAATAAAAATAAAATAGTATATTTCAAACTGTATTCAGACTGTGTAGCTGTCTCTGGATGTAGATAGCATTTTCATTATGACTCCTTTGAATGTGCCCTGGCTCATTGTGTTGCTGAGAAGAGCTAAGTCTATCACGGTTGATCATTGCACAATGTTGCTGTTACTGTGTACAATGTTCTTCTGGTTCTGCTCACTTTATTCAGCATAGGTTCATGTAATTTTTTCCAGGCTTTTTTTTTTGCTTTAAATAGCATTTTATTTCCCCCCACAGTTATATATCAATAACATTTTTAGCATTCATTTTTGCAAAATTTTGAATTCCAAATTTTCTTCTTCCCTCCCACCTCTACCGTCTACTGAAAATGGTAGGCAATTCAATATGGTTTATGTTTATGCTGCCATGTAAAACATATTTCCATATTCATTAGAGTTGTGAAAGAAGAAACAGAACAATGGGGGGGGGAAACATGAGAAAGCACAAAGTGAAAAAAATGCTTTCATTTGTATTCAAAGTCTATTATTTCTTTATCCGGATATGGATAACATTTTCCTTCATGAGTCCTTTGGAATTGTCTTTGATCATTGTGTTGCTGAGAAAAGCTGACTCATTCACAGTTGATCACCACATAATGTTGCTGATAGTGTGAACAATATTTCCTGGTTCTGCTCATTTCACTTAAATCACTTCATACAAGTCTTTCCAAGTTTTTCTGAAAACTTTTGGTTCATCATTTCTTATTGAACAACAGTATTCCATTACACTCCTATGCCACAGTTTGTCCAGCCATTCCTGAATTGATGGGCATCCCCTCAATTTCTAATATTTTGCCACCCAAAATAAGTCTGCTATAAATATTTTTGCACATATAGGTCCTTTCCCCCTTTTTATGATGTCTTTAGGATACAGATCTAAAAGTGGTATTGATTGAACCAAGGGTATGCAGTTTGGTTGCCCTTTGGACGTAGTTCCAAATGTTCTGCAGAATGGTTGTATCAGTTCTCAACTCCACAAACAGTGCATTAGTGTCCCGATTTTACCACATCCTCTCCAACATCTATCATTTTCCTTCTTTGTCATATTAGCCAATCTGATTGATGTGAGGTGGTATTTCAGAGTTGTTTTAATTTGTATTTCTATAATCAAAAGTGATTTGGAACACTTCTTCATATGACTATAGATAGCTTTGATTTCTTCATCTGATAACTGCCTGTTCATATCCTTTGACCATTTATCAATTAAGGAATGGTTTGGAGAACTGACTCAGTTCTCTATATTTTTGAGAAATAAGGCCTTTATCAGAGGCAATTGCTGTAAAGATTATTTCTCAACTTTCTGCTTTCCTTCTAATCTTGCTTGCATTGGTTTCATTTGTACAAAAGCTTTTCTATTTTATATGATCAAAATTTTCTACTCTTCATTTTGTAATGTAGAATCCGTTTCTTGTTTGGTTATGATTTCTTGCCCTCCTCATAGGTCTGACATGCAATTATTACTTGCTCTTTTAATTTATTGTTCAATTGTCTATGGTACCTTTCAGCAACCTGTAGTTTCCTGCCTTATCTCTTCTAATTAGGTCTTTTTTTTCACTTTTATTTGTCTAAGATCAGGATCATTACCCCTGCTTTTTATTTTTACTTTAGCTGAAGCATAATAGATTCTGCTGTAGCTTCTTACCTTTATTCTGTGTGCATTTCTCTGCTTCAAGTGTGTTTATTGTAAGCAATGCATTGTAATATTCTATTTTTTTTAATCCACCCTGTTTCCATTTTATGGGAGAATTCATCCCATTTGCATTAACAGTTATGATTGCTTTCTGTGTCTTTCCCTCCATCATATTCTTCCTCTTATTTGTCTTCTTTTTCCTCTTAGCCTTTCCCACATCACCAGTGCTTTGCATTCTGTCTACCACCTCCCCTGATCTGCCCTTTCTTCTGTCAGTCCTTCCTCTCCCCACCCTTTACTTAGTCCCATTACTTCTACTTCCCTGATGGGTAAGACAAACTTCTATATTCATTTAATGATGTATGTTATTTCCTCTTTGAGCCAATTTTTATGGGAGTAAGGATCAAGCAATGGCCATCATCCCCCCCCCCCCGATCTTCCCCTCTACTGTAATAGGTGTCTCTTGACCCTTCATGTGAGATAATTTACTCCAGTCTACCTCTCCCTCCCTTTGGCACCCATTGTATTCCTCTTACTCATTGCTTAACTTTTATAGCATTTTCTCAAATTCACTTTACACCATAACTTGTTTCCATGCATATTCCTTCTTTTTGTACTGTTACTGATATAATTGTTAAGAGTTAAGAGTCATTTTCCTTTTCATTTTACCTATTCCTGCTTCTCTTTTGTCTTGATAATGGAGTTATTATTTTTTTCTTGTTTGTTTAGTTCTGGTCTGTTCCTTATGAAAGTTTGAAATCATTCTATTTCTTTGAATAACCATTTTTTCCCCTTGATGCATTATGCTGAATTTTGCCAGGTGAGTGAATCTTGGTTGTAGTTCTAGCTCATTTACCTTCTGGAATATTATATTTCATGACACCTGATTCTTTAACGTTACAGCTACCAAGTCCTATGTGATCTAAATTCTGACTCCCCCAATATTTGAATTGTTTCTTTCTGGCCATCTGTAGTATTTTTTCCATGACCTTATAGCTCTAAATATTTGATTATGTTGTTTCTTGATATTTTTATTTTGGGATTTCATTCTTGAAGCTGTCTATTTTGTTCTCCAGTTCCTGGACCTTAGGGGAGTTTTCTTTGATAATTTTTTTCTTTTTTTAATTTTAATTTTAATTTTTTAATTTTTAACACTTGTTTTTAAAACTTTGGGTTACAAAGGTTCTCCCTTCCTCCCTCCCCACCCACCCTCTTTGAAAAGGCAAGCATTTAGATACCAATTACAGATGTGTAGTCATGTAAAACACTTTCATAGTAGTCTTGTTGTGAAAAACTAAGCATATTTACCTTCATCCTATCATAACCCCCATTTGTTCTATTCTCTCTTTTGACCCTGTCCCTCCTCAGAAGTGTTTGCTTTTGATTATCCCATCCCCCAATCTTCCTTCCCCTCTATCAACCCCCTGTTCTCTTGTCCCCTTCACCCCTTATTTTCCTGTAGGGTAAGATAGATTTCCATACCCCATTGTGTATGTTATTCCCTCCTTAAGCCAAATCCTATGAGAATAAGATTCACTCATTCCCTCTCACCTTCCCCCATTTCCCTTCCACTATAAAAGCCTTTTCTTGTCTGTTTAATGTGAGATAATTTACCCTATTCTACTTCTCCCTTTCTCCTTCCAATATAATCCTCTCTCACCCCTTAATTTTCTTTTTCTTTTTTTTAATATAAATGTATTTATTTTCAGTTTTCAATATTTACTTCCACAAGATTTTGAGTTACAAATTTTCATCCCATCTCACCCCTCCCCCCACCCCAAGATGGCATGCATTCTGAATATCCCTTCCCCTAGTCTGCCCTGTCTTCTATCTCCCCCCCTTCTCCTATCCCCTTCCCCTTCTATTTTCCTGCAAGACAGCATAGACTTCTGTACCCCATTTCCTGTATTTCTTATTTCCCAGTTGCATGTGAAAATGTCTTTTTAAACACATGTTTTTGAAACTTTAGGTTTCAAATCTTCTTCCTTCCTCCCTCCCCACCCACCCTCATTGAAAAGGCAAGGAACTCAATATAGGTCATACCTGTGCAGTTATGCAAAACACTTCCATAGTAAACATGTTGTGAAAATCTAACTCTATTTACCTTAATCCTATCCTGACCTCCCATTTATTCTGTTCTTTCTTTTGACCCTGTCCCTCTTCAGAAGTATTTGCTTCTGATTACCCCCTTTCCCAATCTGCCCTCTTCTCTGTCATCCCCCTGCTCTCTTGTCCCCTTCTCCCCCTATTTTCCCATAGGGTAAGACAGATTTCCTTACCCAATTGAATGTGTGTTATTCCCTCCTTAAGCCAAATCCTATGAGAATAAGATTCACTCATTCCTTCTCTCCTTCCCCCATTTCCCTCCACAGTAAGGGCATTTTCTTTTCTGTTTTTTTTTTTTTTTGTGTGTGTGGGATAATTTGCCCCATTCTACCTCTCCCTTTTTTCCTTCTCCGAGTATAATCCTCTCTCATCCCTTAATTGTGCTCTCCAGATATGACCCCTTAACCTTCAACTCACCCTGTGCCCTGTATCTCCCTATCTATCTATCTGTCTGTCTATCTATCTATCTACCTATACATACATATAATTTTTTTTCCTCCAACTACCCTAGTACTGACAAAGGTCTCATGAGCTATAAATATCATGTTTCCATGCAGGAATGTAAACAGTTCAACCCTAATAAGTCTCTTATGATTTCTCTTTCCTGTTTACCTCTTCATGTTCCACTTGAGTCTCGTATCCTTAAGCCAAATCCTATGAGAATAAGATTCACTCATTCCCTCTTACTTTCCCTCATTTCCCTTCCACTATAAAAGCCTTTTCTTGTCTGTTTAATGTGAGATAATTTATCCCATGCTACTTCTCCCTTTCTCTTTCTCCCAGTATAATCCTCTCTCACCCCTTAATTTTATTTTTCAGATATCACCC